>NC_142851.1:31210000-32410000 GCF_061612785.1 Hesperophylax consimilis
CTTATATTTTCAGTGTGCTTTATAACGTAAAGTTTTAAAAATTTTTTTATTATTTATATTTCGGATACTTAAAGGTAACGATTTAAAAAAAAATTACTACAAAATAAATAAATATATAGTTGAATTGCCCCATTTTTTTTTACTTTTCGGAGTTGGGAGTATTGACGTTTGTCTGAGTCTATTGTTTTAAAGGGTGCATTTATATTTAGAATATTATTTTTGTAAATATGTAATTTTTCGTGATAGAAGTATAATGTATTAAGTTTTCTGAATTTTCATACTACGATAGTAATACTTGGCAAAATTTTTGTGGTTCCTTGAGGAAATAGGTAGGTACTAAGTACTCTGTTGTTATCAATAGTTAGCTTAACTTTTATGAAATGATTTATAATTTTGAAACCTTTTGTGAATTAAATCACCAATGGTGGAAGAAGTCAGGGACGCTCGAGGAAGACATGAAACGATTAAGTACACCAAATACTTTAGTTGAGCCACGAGAGTCAAAATAATAGAAGAGTATATATTAGACGATGTTAAATGTGAATGAAGCAAGTAGTGGTTTCCAAGACAGAGTTGTGTTTGGCGGTCCGTCCTCTCTGCCTACTCCGGAGAAACGGCGTGATGGTTAGTTAGTTAGTAATTACGCTAACACGTGACTTTTGTTTTATCAGTAGATTATACAAAGAGTGATATTTTCGTGTAGTATACCTATGTGCGATTTTGCATAATTCTTTGTTATTAGTGTATTTTTAAATATTCAAGTTTTATTATTCAGTAAAAACAAAAGATTTACAGGAACAACGTATACCATTAGTAATTTTATGTTCGTAAGCTTTTTATATTTTCTGCAAACTTTTAAACCTCCCTCATTTAGTGAGCTTCAAACGTAACCCCGACGAAACATCAACATTTAATCGAGTTTACTATTTAGTTGAAAATCAGTCCTGAACTATGTAACGAAATTTAGTTTACCCTTTCAGTTCGATAAAGTTAAAAATAAGTTATCCTGTTTACTAATATGGGTTGAACTCATTTCTTAATTAAAACCACGGAATCATTTTGGTACATTAATCATTAGAATAGGCTTGGAGGCAATGGGTTGGAAAATACAAGATTGAATATTACATTACAAAATAGTCAAACTGTAACACAAGAGAGTTGTGATAGTAGATACGTTTATCGTTAAGATAGTTCATTATTTCGCAGGTCAAAAGCAAGCAAGAAGCATTGATTTTTTTTTCCTTTGGTTGGTCTGCGAGGAGAAAATTTGTCTACCAAGATATCATGCTTTTGAACGAACTTTTGGCGAACGAATCAGTTTGGGAGTTGGTCATAAAATGATTAATTGGTGGGCCAAATTATTCGACAGGATTTGTATGATACGCCATATCTATAGTTGGTATATCGATCTGTGTACTGTGTAACCGTTTTATGAAGAACATGAAAAATATATAAATCACTAAATATATGCATATGTCAAAAGGCAGAAAAGAAGTTTCAAAATTGAGCTAATTTCAAAGCTATTTTTGTAACTTTAAAAACACATTACCCCGTATTTTTTGTAAAACATTTTTTTCGCCATTATACTTGCGTTTTTTACCCCCCATAAATAGAAAAAAATCTTATGATATATGTTGTCTCTCAGGGTTTTCTCGCAAACTCTCATAATAAATAAAATTCCGGCTTGACCAAACAACTGGACTTTTAATGTGATAGGTTGACATGGGCTCTGATATCTTATTTAGCAGGTGACTGGAACAATGTGTCTTTACAGTACTTGACAGCTAAACGCCATCTATGAGTAACCGAAAAGACTACTATCTAGCACCATCTATGGGTGAGGTCTTACACTAATTTCTAGGATATTACAGATTGCAATCATCTAATTAAATACAATTTTTTATTAAATATTTTATTTTGGTACAATATATGCAATATATTTCATAGTACAATCCAGCACTGTTGACCTCACTGGTTGGCTTACTCGTGCTGAGGCCTATATACCATAATATTTTATAAAATGCGGTATATTTATAAAAAAACAACTCTAAGGGTGCTGTACAAAATAGTACTTTTATTTTATTCCCAACTGCTCTCCAAACGTCTGGGACCAGTGATACTTTTGCATCCCAAATTAGGAAATCTTGTGAGACTGAACGTAGAAAGGAGGGGAATGAGATGGGAAGAGAAAGGTGTTCCCCACCATTCCAAAGTTGGTACCTGGCTATTCAGATATGGTCACCAAACACTCATTTCAAACCAAGTTATGAATGGTGGTCTTGCACCAGGGCAATACTGAAAAAATTTTCCGCTCTGGTACGTGCCGCAATTATAACAAACATTATTTTCAGTGAATAACTGTGGAATAACATAAATTAATCAAATAAAATTTACTTGTCATACCGGGCTTTAAAACCGTGACCTCCGGATTGCTAATCAAGAGCTTTACCCCTTGACCACGTATGCCTTGGAATAACCATTATTACAAAAGGAAAATAAGCAGTATTCAGCTTCAATCTTTCAGTTAATAACCAAGAGTTAACTGAAAAAACTGTGTTAGTCAGATTTCATTCTGTTATCAAATTTGCGCAAGGTTCCGTTTGTGTTTTTCATATCACTGGTTGGTTGGTCTAATCGTGTTCTACTTAAACAAAACCAACAGTTTTTTGTAAATTTATGATTAGGGTTAGTGTAACCAACCTAAATGCTGTAGAATTAGTAAATTCCAACTAAACTGTAGCAAAAAGTTGAATACGTTTTCGTTACACTTAAAATAATAAACCAATCAAAATTGGTAAAGGTTATTAAACATTGTGGGAGTTAATCATTACGATGGTATTGAAAATGTATGAATATTTTATATTTATTATAATATGATATTATAATGGTGGTAGTATGATTAATTTAAAGTAATACTAATGATACTATTTAATTTGAAGTATTAAATTATCAGATAGTATTATTAACATGATGACCGTACAATTAAGGATTATTGTAAACGGAAGTTGCGCCCTCTATTATTTGCATATGGAACCGTTGAAGTTTTCGAACTGCGGTAGCAGGTTTTATTTCCGAGTTTCTTATAAAGGCTCCGTAGTAAGAGTTCAAAAAGAAGAACAAGGTGGTTTGAAAGGGAGATATGTAAATACGAATGTTAAAGGGAGCGAGCTAGTATATAAAAAAAAACAAAAAAGATCCCGGGGTTCGCAGATAAATTGTATTTGTTTAGTTTGTGTTATATTTTCCACATATTACTGATTTAATATAATGAGCAGTATATTTGCGGTACGTTCTAGAGTGGAAGATACTCCCAGTATCGCCCTGGTTTAAGACCACCATTCAGCATTGATGTGTTGCGTGAAATGGCTTTGGCCGTGTTTGGTGACCATATCTGAGCTGCTAGGTACTGTCTCACCTTCCTCTCTCCCATCTCCGCCCCCACCCCTCTACCTTCAACCTCACAAAATGCACCGATTGGGGATTCCATAGTCCCACTGGTCTCAGTTTCTCAGACAAAATAAAAAAATAATTTTTTGCAATTAAAAGAAATGTTTTCAACTTAAGAAAGTTTAAAGAATCCATCGATCACATTATTTCGCAATATGAGACGTTAAATATTTAATTAATTATATTTTTCGTGTTCTGAATGGGTTTTGTGGTCAAAAGAAAAAAAAACTTTAATAGGAAAAAATTGTGAGCTAAAACAAAAACCATTACATAATATCACGTAATGTGCAAAATAAAGCGAAGGTTTCTGAAAATTTGGATAGGTATGTATGATGTACATTGCTAAAATAACGACCGAGAAAACGCAAAAAGTAGAATTTACAACAGTTTTAGAATTCCATAAGAATTTTACGAGGATAAATGGAAGCGTGTTCTAGTTTGAGAATTTATAGACTATATTTTTGAATATAACATCAATATTCGTTAGCGACACAAGTTGTCCACAATTGCTGCTGAATTTCGTGAAACTCTCCTGTCAGTGTGGAGGCCGTAAAGATACAGAGATGGTATCACAATTCCTACGGACGTAAAAAGAAATATATGGGCGTCGTAATTCGTCCGTCCCAAGACGAATTTAAGGGCTTTATGTATACTGAAGTACTCGCTGCAGTGGATACTTTTGTACAGGGCGGTTAAGCAAAATACTATCTTTATTTAATAAATTACTAGTTGGTGCTAGTGCTCACTCTGATGTATGCAGTGAAGCAAGGAACTGGCTGAGGAAAGATAAACATAGACTGCATGCTGTAGATATATCATCCCTGAGGCGTATGTGAAAAAAACAATGAGTGATCGTTTTGAGAAACGTTGACATCCGCAAAAATGCAAGGTGTATGTGAGAGCAATGAATAAGATTAGAAAAGGGCCGTTCAGATGGTTTGAGCACATAGAGCGAACAAACGGAGAAAGGAGAGTAAGGAGACTATATGAAACAAGTGTTGATGGTAGAAGAAATCAGGGACGCCCGATTAAGATATGATACGATCAATTGAATCTCGTACTGGAGTCTGGCCATGTCAAGAGTCAGAATAATAGAAGAGTATGTATGTGACGTTTTATGGGGGTCCGTCCTCTCTGCCTACCAATGAGAGAAAAATGGCGTGATGCCGAGTTAGTTTAGTTTGGTAATAATAGTAGTTAACGGGCTTTATAAAATTAATTGAATTCTTCTAAACAGTAATTAATTTGTTCTCGCTTCATTAAAAAAGCTAAAATATAATAATGTTCGCGATACTTAAAATAAATCCTTTAAATAACAATTTACCAAGGGCATTTCTAAACCGTTTTTCAAAGATTTTTTTTTTAAATTTTGAACTAATAGTATGAAATAAAAATTATTTCGCCTTTATAGTGATTTATTTTTGAGGTGTTATGCAGTGTTGCGCTGCCTACTTCTTTATTATTGATGGACAATGTGATGGTGCCAAAACGTTAGCTTTAAATAAACCCAAAAATTTATCACTGCAAAGAGTTGTGTCGATTTTATTTAGCAAAAAATAACTACTGTAAAGAGTTATGTCGTCTTTATTTATCCAAAATTAATCACTGTAAAGAGTTATTTCGTCTTTATTTATCCAAAATTTATCACTCTGAAGAGTTATGTCGTCTTTATTTATCCAAAATTAATCACTGCAAAGAGTTATGTCGTCTTTATTTATCCAAATTTCGTCTTTAATGTATTTTTTGTTTCGTTTACTCAACTACTGGTGGTCCGCACTCCTTTAACATTTTCCCGTTTCTCTCATTCTAATTTACGAAATATATAAGTTTATCTAAAAGCCTTTGTGATGGTAGCTGCAGTTGTTAATTCCAGTTCATCAGAATTCTTCTAGTTTTCATTCAATACAAGAGAAGAAAACCCCTAAATAATCTACTTGTTGAAATACCTTAGTACTTTGCACCCAACCTGTTACCAATTTCTTCCCATTAAAGGTATAACGCCAAAAGTCTGTTTATGGGACGTTGTTTGCGGGGGGATATTATTTGTGACAGTGTATGAATGATCTATCGCGTTAAATAGAGAAATACGACACTCACTCGGGAGAGGCGAGAGAGACGTTTGACACTTTTGATATTGTGTATTTAGGGTTTGCCGTCGGAAATAATGTTTGCTACAAAAATAATCTAAAGTTGAGCCCTTCCAATTGACAGTGAAGATAGATAACAATGATTAAAAGATTACCAGTCAATTTTTGTAATCTATTTATCCAGAATGTGCTGACTGCTAACTATGCATAAAATCAAATATTTTAATCGAGATTTCGTCCCATAACCTGTACCCAGATAACGTAATAGTGACTGTAGAAGAGTCCCTAATGCTCATAACTTACTGCGTAAGGAGCCAACACGGAGTCCCCAATTTGGAAATGTTGTGAGACTGCATGTTATGGGAAGGAAAGGAGATGGGGAATAGCAAATTGGGTGGTTATTCAGATCTGGTCACCAAACAAAGTTATAGCCATTTCAAGATGGTTTTCAATTCTGATGCGCGAATAAAAATGAATATGGCTGATTTATTAAAATCCTGTTAAAAACGTGACGGCTGAGCTTATTCTAATAAATACCAGAATTTTCCCCATCACATATTCGTGTCTTTATATGAAGGTTTTCCAATAAGAGGTGTTATTTTGATATTCAATTGTAAAAGATCAATGGTTTCGTTACTTGTGTGGCACGTAGCGCCGTCTTGTTGAAAGTAAACGTTTTTCAGATCAATACCATCCAATTCCGTCCGTAAAAAATCATTAATCATCTCTAGATAGCGCAATCCATTAAAGGAAATGTTGCTCCAGCCTCATTTTCGAAAAAGTAAGATCCAATGACTTCGCCGGACCATAAACCGCACCAACCAGTCACACGTTGAGGAAAGAAAGGCTTTTCAACAATAACTCTTGGGTTTTCAGAGCCCAAGATGCGACAATTTTGCTTGTTGACGAAGCCACAGAGGTGGAAATGGGTCTAATCAATCAAGATGATTAGACCTTAAATGTGTGATTTATATGATAGTATCAATTTCGTTAAAACTAAAGAGGATACATATTTAATTACTAATGTATTGCTGTTCCTCAATTAACATTCCTTGTAGGTAATTGTGGTTACCTACTATTCTCCTTTGTCCAGAATGTCTAGACTTGTCAAGTCACCGTCAAGTCAAAGCATTGAATTTTTTGGTGTAAGGCTAAATGAATTTCGACAGTCGATACGTAATGTGTAATTTTAAAGCGCTTTAAACCTTATTTGTGCATTGTAATTCTAATTTTCTTGTAACCCTTGTAATTGTCTTCTATCTGTAGTTCTTATATTAAGTGCATATTTTCATTGCTCATCATTTATATATGCTTTCCTTTTACTGCCATCTCTGTTTCGTATTCGTGTAAAAAATATTACATTGTTAATGGACTATCTGTCCGTAAATAAATAAATAAATATCAAAACAAAACTGACGTATAAAATGCTTCATTAAAAACCAGAATGAATAACTTACAAAGACTCGGCTTGACGCCAAAATTTTCCAGGAGCATCTGCGAGTTCTGGATCTATCCAGTTTTGTGTCATATATTCTTTTAATACTATTTTCTTCTTTGAAAGATACCTACTGCCTAAGCGTTCCAATGTGTTCTTTTTCATAAATATCAAGCGTTATTCCCTCAAACAAGGTATTATATCAAACATATTCATACCCCGAGGAACTAATACTGTTAATATCGTCCTTCTTGTGAACCTTCACAAAACTACGATACATACTGTTATAATTATTATTATTTTCATCATACTTCAGTGTTGATATGAAAACTTCGTTGCCAATTGCATTTAACAACATTTTAAGGGCGACTACTGTATTTACCTATTCAATACATTATCGTATAATAAATATACTTTTTTTGATTTATTTTTCGGAATAACTTTATTGAGTAAAACCTCAAATTGTAATAGTTTAACTATTGAAGACAATATTAGCGATTTCTAAACGAAAATCTGAAACAGAAAAATCAGAAAAGGATACGGTCACATCTAGGACTCGAACTTTATTTACTCTTTGTTTAGTGTTCGTACTTCCTATTTAATTTTATTGAAATATTTTATTTTTACTTTTAAATGTCACACTCACCTTATATTTAATACTAATAAATCTAAACGAAATATGAAACAGAACAAGAATCAAAATAAAAAAGGTAATGGTCGCAACTGAGAATGTACCAAAGATATCTGTATTACCGGGACAACGCCTCTAACCGTTTGGCCATTATGATTTTTTTACGTTATTTTACACGATCTCATATTTCAATCTCAGAATTATCAATATTTTCTTTTGAAATTATGTTTGCTTCTGCAGCTCAACTCTTGAACGGTGGACGACAAGACGCCATATTGTTTGATCCATACTTCTCAATAGTTTCACA
This sequence comes from Hesperophylax consimilis, assembly GCF_061612785.1. NCBI lineage: Eukaryota > Metazoa > Arthropoda > Insecta > Trichoptera > Limnephilidae > Hesperophylax > Hesperophylax consimilis. Next base: position 31,217,908 of record NC_142851.1, read on the forward strand.
AGAAAATAAACTTTCTAAAAAAGAGCGCCGTAACTCGGTGGAAGCCGGGAAGTAAATCTACTAATATTATAAAAGTTATGAGAAAATAAAACTACCCCTTTAAAAGTAAATTTAGAAACTCTACCTTACTTTATATAGCAAACATGCACATTATCTAACGATGGAAAGTAGCCTTAGCTTCCCATAATCCTTTTTTTTACATTAACTCCATAAAGGAGGCACTGAAGAAAATAATTTCCTTCTGGGCCTGTGTCATCATTTGGGATGCTGAGTGGAGAGTCATTTTTAAGGAAAGGAAGGGGAGGAACTTATAAGAGGGTAAAGGAAATGAAGGTTGGGTAGGAATCTAGAAGTCAGCGATGTCTAGGAGTCACGGACGTATGAACATATCCCTCCCACTGCGGCTCAAGGGGATGGGTCGAGAGACCAGCAGGAGAGATCAATAGGTCTCCTCAAACCAGCCTCTCCTAATCTGGCAAGCCGCGCAGCAGGTGGGCAGGCTCATCCTGAACACACCTCACCCTATGAACCCGGGCACCCCTGCTAAATCACCAAACGAAGCGAACCAATTATGACCTATGGCAGATGTGTTAGTTATTTAATAATGGTTGCCGGGCGACAGTACCCATTCCCGCCTCCGAAATTGAAAAAATCCAATTGTGAAAAATAAGTTCGTTTTAACTTGAATAATTAGATTTTCAACTATTTCAGGATTGTTGAATCTCTTGTACATAAAAATATAACTTTTTAGGTATATACGAACAGAATGGTGAGAGAAAACACAGTATTTGTGTCAACCTGTATTCATTGCATGCAAGTTTCCAAATGAAAATGTGCTACATTTATTGACAAAATATTAATCGCTGTTATTTTTCTTCTTTACAGATTCGAGACTTCTGCATCTTCGCTGTGCGTAATGTGTTTGACTTATCGAAAATCATAATCAATGGCTTATATAAATGGATGGCGTAAAAGTATCAGTACTTGTTAAAAAAGTGCTAATAAATCATTAAAACGAACGTTTCGTGAGTTGCAATCGAAAGCAGGACTGGACTGAAGAAAATACAAGTTAAATAAATGTGTCAAATGTATTTTGTTAGTTGCGAAAACAGTATTTAATTCGATTATCGTCGGTGTTATCTGAGACTCGGTTTTAAACCTTAGTGTTTAAATAGTGCCATTTCAAAGGTTATTTCACACAATAAGCTCGCCATTAAGTTTGTTCCATTAAAATAATATTTAAACAACCCTCTGATCATTTCGTTGCACACTTTGTAATCTGAGTAAAGAAAGGTTGCTGGAAACGAGCCGTTTGAAACTCACCCCTTCATTTAAAGGGGTAGGAGATAAATCGCAAACAAACTTTAAAGTCGTATAGAAATTTGTTCATAATTTTATTTGTAAATGGAAAATAAATACCGTCTTCAGTGAACCGGGAACTTTGTAGAGTTTTTTTTTTGCGAAACTTTGGGATAAGATAAGTTCGGTTATCTGCGAGTTGGTTAGTGATTAATTAGTATCGAGAGGATGACAACATCCCGTGCGAGCGACATGTGATAAGTGGTTATTGTGACTAACTGGTGCTTATCTTTGAGTGTTTGAGTATTGGAGTGTCTGAGGAGATAACATGTGGGTTGTCTTATGTCTGGCAGCCCTCGCGCTGGTCCACGTGAACCAGGCGCAGTCCGATTGGGAAGAAGAAGACTTAGGTAAGTTACGTTAATATATCAGTAGATTATAGTTTACCCTCTTTGAAGATGTGCGTACCAAAGATTAAATATAACCACTCCCTCTCATATGGGGAAGAGGGTCGTCGCTAGTTACGCAGAGCGTCACAAACACAGATCATAGTACTACTCGTATTCTATGATCTATGGTCACAAAGGACTGAGTTGTTTATCGTTTGATTTTAATTTTTTTATGTTTTTAGGTGCTCCTACGTACAATAGAGAAGATATAATAACATGATTTTACAAATTGTTGTAAGCAATAAGTGCTTCAGGCTAATGCACTTAACCGAAATTGAAAAAATCTTCCGAAAAAAAAATACCGCCGATGGAAAAAATCTTCGAGAAAATTGTTGAGTTAAAATATTAGTACAAATAGATTTTTGGCGGGTTTAAAATAAGCCAACGAGGCGTAATGGTTAGCGCAGCTGACCTGCAATGCGAGAACTGCGGGTTCGTTTTTGTCTCCCGTCAATAATTTTTCAATTTGCATAAATGTTTGAGACTGATAATTATTGCTAACAATAATTGGTTATCCTTTATGATACGCATTAAATCCTTATCTTGTTGACATTTGTTTATGATTACTGGTTACATTATTTGTTTTAAGCTACCCTTACTCACTACAAACTTATGTACAAGTTGTGAGAGAAGTAATTTCACATTGTGAACCGCGACGAAATTCACGCTTCGTAAATACAACACACCGGAAATTGGTCAAAAAAGCAGTAACAATAGTTCTGATGTACCAAATGTACAACAAATAATTGTTAAAAATATACTATTGAAACTATTCAAAAATACGGATTCTCTACTATACCGCGTATTCATCGAACTAGATCAAATCGGAATGACATAAAAAAATATTGTAAATTACAAAACACATTCGGATGAATAAAATATATTTATTTTGCGACAAAACCCAACAACAAGAATAAATATTTGGCCGAAAGAGATCAATGAAAAAACATTAAAAACAAATAAAATATAACTGACATAGTGAGTGGTTGGTCAAACTTCAGGTGTGATTATTGTCTACTAATTCTCTATCTGCCTACAACATAAATGTCAAAGCACAATGAAAATAGACGCCTGTAAAAAAAATTATGGCACATTCACTTTTTTTTGTTGTTGTAGGTATTAGTTTCAATGGCAAAAAATATGGGAAAAATTAGTTTTTAATTCTAAACGTGAAATATTATGACAATAAAGAAGGCCCAGTGGTCAAGTGGTTTAAGACGCCTGTCCCGGTAAGACAAGAGATACTGTGTTCTTAAACTAGTGATGACCATTATTTTTCTGTTCTTTTTCTATTTCATGTTCCGTTTAGATTTATCAGTATTATCGTCTTATTCAATGATGTATTACATTGATTAGTATAACCTTCAAATAAGTTAAAAAGAAAATATATTCCTAATAGATAAATATTTAATCTGGCTGTTTTGAGGTCAAACTTTAATTGTTAGTTAGAACATATATGTTTAAAATCGGCGCCAAGGCACGCACGACACGTGTAGGGGCGCCAACATGAACGGGATAGGTAACTCTGGTAATATTACAATAATGATTGGTCCTTGAGGATTGAGGCATGGTTCGAGAGTAGTTAATGTACGGATTTCACGAATCCAAATTAATATGTTGTATGTTGTAATTGCCAAACCAAAATATGATAAAAGCTTTCGGAATAATTTAAACTATCAGAAATGGGACACAGCTGGAAATTTCCCATTACACACCTAAACATTTTTTGGTATGAAAGATTATATTCACGGAGGAATAATTTATGTTTTTATTTTTATGAATACCACACAAGAGACCCAACTGCTCCCAACCGTCTGGAACCAGTGAGACTATAGCATCCCCAATCAGGGTATATTGTGAGGCTGAAAGTTGTGGGGAAGAGGAAGGTGGGCTATCAGATTTGGTCACCAAACAGGGCTAAAGCCATTTCAAGCAATATTTCAATTCTGAATGGTGGTCTTACACCAGGCCGATAATACCAGTATCTCCACTCTGGTATTCCGTTTCAGATTTTCGTTTAAGAATCGCTAATATTGTCTTCAATAATTAAATATTACAAGTTGAGGTTTTACTCATTATGTTATTCCAAAAACCATTAACTATAGAAGATGATGACTGCTAACAATTTTAGCCATGATTTTATATGGTTTTTACAAGAGTTTATTGTAATTTTTTGCGGACAATACAATTAATATACCTTTGGGCTTATCTTGTTTTGCAATGAGATACTGCGTATATTAATAATTTAATTTGTCTGGTCGCGTGTAAATAAATTTAAAATATTGAATGCCATATGTTTGTCTTAGGTCCAAAATATGATATTTTTTGAACAATTGTTTGGAAGAGTAAGTTTTGGTTTTAATATACGAGTGCATAATCTTGATAATTGATTTTTTCAAATTTCTAGAGATTTCATGTGATTGGGTTCCACCCCTACCAATTAATCCATAGGAAAGGATTGCATTAATAATAAGAGTTTAATTGTAGTTAGAGTATTTCAGTTGGTCAATTTCAGTAGGAAATCTAAATTTACATCTAAGCACTTCATGTGTTTTCTTAGTTTGATCTCTTCAAAGTTTAATCGTGTTGTTGGATTGCAAAGAGAGTTGTTTTTTTTAAATACCTTACTATACATAATAATTTAACTAAGTGTAAGTAAATCAAAATACTCGATTCATTTTAAAGGAAGGTACCAGTTGGGTTTATTATCTAAAATATAAAGGGCCTATGCTTGTTAGGAGATTTGATAACCAAAGTCTTACGTAAGCCCATTCATATCGATTTATGACCCGAGCGAACGATCTTCCGTAGAATAATATTCGAATTGAATATCATCTGGATATCCCCGCTACGACAAACTCGTAGCAGGTGGCTACGCTTGCAAAATACACACTTTTTTACATAATATTTAATTTTATTCAATATGCCCAATATACTTCAATGTACCTATTTGTTCAATAGTGAATGAAAAAATATAATTGAAATATATATCTTTTTTTATTGTATATTTTTTCAACGGTTTTCAGGAAAATTACAAAAGAAACGTAAAATAAATTATTTATTTAAACGTATTATACTGTGTTGCGTTACTTCTTTCTTTAACCAATGTTTCGGACAGCATCACTGTGTCCATTATCATTAAAACATAAAGGTGTATATTAGTAATATACTCAAATCTTTAAACACACTTTAATTGTATTGACTGCTCATACATTTGAAACGTTTATTAGACCTTTAGGAAAGTACAACATTCTTCAGCAAGGTTTTCGAAAGAAATATTATATCAGAGTTTTGCGATTAATAATCATACAGGGTAACCCAAAATCCAACGTCATCTATAATATTCAAAAATTGTTCGTTTTCGAAATATTAGCACTTTTATGACTTTCGTTAAAATCGACACTTTAAAGCAGTTTTTCGAGTGCCCCAGCTACAAAATTACATATTCAATGATTCTATTATTTATTAAGTTAATTAGAGTAGTTCAAAATAAAACGAACAGTACCCATACCTTTACAAAATAAATATTTTTTTGGCGATTCAAACTATAAAAAAATTTCTTCGCTAACATAGCAAGTTATTAAAATAATATATATTTAGTGTACTTGTTAAAATAGTATAACATTTGCTTCGTTATAATTTAAAAAAAGAAATTAAATATTAATTATTTATAACTATTGAACATCCAATGCCGACTTGAGTTGTCGGGAAGCACAACTGCCAAATTGCCAAGTCACTGCTGTCGCTAAGTAAAATTCAATGTTTAAAATAGTCAAATCACTCTTTTTATTTCTCATATAAGAAATAAAAATAAATATTAAGGTGATCGATAAAAAGACATTATATAGCATATATGCTTGCGATAAAACAATATACCAATCAGCAGTAACAACGACTATCAACAACAAACGCCATTTGCAAACTGTCGCTGCTCTATTATGGCACGGTAGGAACTTGACCACTTGACACCTCAAAATTCGTCAGAGCCCCAGGCTTGTACTCTCGTCGGCCTGGGGGTAGTATTCGACGCAACCTTTGAATACAAAAAGGCCGCATTGTCCTATCGTTTATTTCGTTCACACACGTAAATATTTTTACCGTCAATTTTTGTCATAAATGAATAACATTTGAATAAAAAAAATTAATTTTAATTTTGTTAGACAATATCGCGTCCAGATGTAGTGTAACTTCACTGCTTTTTCTACTGTTTTTTTTTAATAAAAATACAGTGGAACCCACGCAGGCTTTACAAATAATTGAAAAACATTGTTAAAAAATGTATTTTCTCCACGTAGAGCAAACTACCCTTTTCAAATAAATAATAATTTATCACTGTTACTTGTATTACATTCAATTAATATTCATATTAAAGCATTTCTGCTCTTCTTCATCCCCTGAGCAGGAACACGACTTAAACTCCTGTTTCTTGTCAAGTATTCGAGGGATGAGAAGGGAATGTCTTGTTAATTTCGTCAACTACCCCTAGACCGGGCTGCGGGGGTGGGCATACAGCCCTGATATTTGACAGTGTAATCAATCAATGCATCGACTTTGAAATAATTGAGTCCTTAGTGTATTCACTTTGAGGGGAAAGTACGAAACAAGCCTTTAGGAATAATGGATTGCGGAAGAACATTTTGGATTTTGCCACCGGCAAGTATTCTAAATAATGTATAATTTTTTTGACATATTCATGAAACCCAAAGGTGAGATGTCTAAAAAGGTCATATTCAATGACATACTGAAGAAATTCATAAGAACAAACAAATAAAAAAAATCCACTCATTTTATTCACATAACATGGTACTGAGGAATTTAACTGAAAAGAATATATATTTTAAATAATTTTTTTATTTTTATTTTATACATTTTAAAAGGTTTTAATTCTTGTGATTTTCTCACTACACATTCCCATATTATGCTAGTAATACATGATTTATGTAAGAATAACAAAATAATATTTTGTAGAACAAATAATACAACATAATGGAAAAGGACACGTTATGGTAAAACAAAAATTAAAAAATACTTTTATTTTAGAAATCATATAATAAATAAAATTAAAGATTAACCTGATCGATAAAAAGACATTTTCAAGAAAATAAAAATATTCAAAGTAAGATACAAACATGCAAAATTATAATTATAATTATTTTATGTCAATATTTATTTTCTTTAACACGGTAAATCGTGGTACGTATTTATCTAGAAATGTACCTATTTACAGTCACATTGTCGAAAAAAACGAAGTAAATTATGTATCGCCATGAAATACACAAGAATAATTTTTAAATGCGAGGAAAGTATATTACGTAATAAAGGGTGTCTCAGAATGTTTTTAGTTTTTGATACTTTTAAATTAAACACCACCATGGTTTCTGTTAAATTACAGATCTGTAGGTATTTAAATTTGTAATTTTTAATTATTGAAGACGATATTAGCGATTTTTAAACGAAAATCTGAAACAGAAGAATCAGATCTAGGACCGTATCCTTTTTTGATTTTTCTGTTTCAGATTTTGGTTTGGAAATCGCTAATATTGTCTTCAATAATTAAATATTATAATTTGAGGTTTTATTCAAATGTTTGTCAATGAGCACCATTTATTTATTTACGCATTTAGCCTCAAATTTTATTTTCCAATCACTTGCTGGAGCACTGTTCTTGGAATAACATATATTTCCTCCGTGATTATTTTCTTTAAAACATTTAAGTTGGATGGTAAAGAGTTGAAAATTTTCTAAGTAGCCCAGCATAAAAAAGTCAGCAGGCGTTTAATTTGGTCTCCTCAGTAGCTAGTTGATGTCTCTTCGGTGACTTATTACTCTTTCACGGAATAAATCGCAAAGAGTAGCCAACGAGTCATTTTTTACGTGTGGAAAAATGTGTTGGGTTTGTAGAAAATCTGATTTTGCATTTCTGGAGCCAAAAATTCCGGATCATGTGGCAATATCGATCGGAACGAAAAACATTTTGAGACACCCGATATCTTAGTACAAAAAAAATCACTAGCAATAATAATTAATTACCGAAAAATGACTAGGAAAGAAAGAAATTCCATTGTCATTTATAATTAAGATGAATTAATTAATCGTGTGAGATATGTGGATATTGGAGTGCAAATAATACAAGGCTGAAGTAAGCATAATAAGTAAGATTAAAAACCAACGTTTAGTTTGTTTGGGCAGGTAGAGCAAATGAACAACAATAAGGATAATATATGACGGAAATGTGAATAGTGGAAAAAGTCGTAAACGCCCGTGGAAGACATGGCACGATCACTTGAATCGGGCCATGTTTGAATGTGAATGAGGCAAGGAGTGTGTGCCAAGGCCGAGTTGTTTGGAGGTCCGTCCTCTCTGTCCACCCCTATGAAAACGGCGTGATGGTTAATTATTAAGTTAGAAGAATTTTTCATAATGATACGAGTATAATATAATGCTACCGCACATTATAGCCAATTTAAGTGCAGATTTCTCGAATCATAGCTTTCAAACAAACCCGCTGGAAAAATAGATTTCAAGAGTGGTTTTTAACGTTGTTAAATAAAATGTTTCCTGAAAGGTTTTAGCCGTGTGTGGTGACCATTTTCCATCACCTAACCGTTTAGGACGGGTTGTTTCGGAGAATTTGAACAATTCATCAAATTTCAACGTTCATTTTCGGAAAAGACTTATTCAAGTTCTGTTTTTATATAATTGTAGGCTAGTTGCTTGACATAACTGAAACATAACTGTATATAACTGCATAACATAACTGTAAAAGTGCGCCAATATAGGTTCACACGTATATTATTCAACGGAATTCGAATAAAATATTGCCAGATGGGTTTTCAAACTTTGACAAAGGATAAAACAGTGGTGACATGTGGTGAAAATATGACTAATAATTTTTTTTATTAAAAACAACGTTACCGAATAGCAAAGTGGCTATATAAAGTCGTTATATAAAATGTATTTATCAACATAAAAAAACAAAAAATAATACCTTCTATATCGTAAATTTGTAAGAGAAAAAAAAGACGAGAAAATACCCTATTTGGTATGCCGTAGTACCACTAGCTCCAGTCAGTTGGGATAAAAGTTTGATTGTTTTGTGTCGATTCCTATGTATTACATAGGTACTAAATAACGAATTAAAGTGTAAAAAAATTTGTTTCTTTCGAACATTGTTAAAATTTAGAATTCAAATGAAGAAAATAATATTTTGAAATTTAAATCTTAAAGTTGGTGTTGTGGGTATAACACATTATCGTAAGTACATGTATTTCCGTGCAACCATCGCAAATAATTAATGTATTTATGAGCCTGCAGAGTGAAAGGCTTTTGTAGGAATCTCGTGCGATTTACGATCAGTGCTAAAATAATCCACCACACGAATCAAATTATAAAGATGCGCACAAACACGTCGGTAACTTGTATACAGGGTGTTTCAGCACGTGCTCGAAAGATATTTGGAGCAAGTCATTTAGCCGTCCGACGAGATCACTTTTCAATAAAAACATTAAAAAAAATCCACCATTTTTCGCCACTGAGTACAACCTAGCGCATCCCGTCATGCGCACTCTTTCTCGCTCTAGCAGTATCAAAGAGATGTGACAGAGTGCGTATCACGTGATCTGTTGCGACCCATACACTATTTGATCAGTGGCGACGTGTGATACAATTTTTTGTTTTGTTAAAATATAAAAAAAAAATTCTTCGACTAGCAAAATGACGTTCACATTTATTTTTTATTTATGTGAATACCGCATAAGAGCCCCAACCGCCAGTGAGACTATGCCAACCCCAACTGGGGAAGGTTGTGAGGATGAATGTTGTGGGGTGGGGAATTATATGGGGAGAGGAAGGTGACAGAGTTTTTTACTCCAAATATGATCAGGAATCGCTTGTTAAAATATTTCGTGTACGTTTTGATATATCCTGTATATTTTAATGTCTGGTTTTTAACTTTTTTTGGAAAGCAGGATATTATAAGATAGAGCACCATACCTTGTATAATGTTACATTTCAACATATTCCCCAAAGTATTCTGTAATTTGCACGTATTTGTATTTTTTGTCAGTTTTCTCAAGAATAAGATCATTTCCACAGCCCGGAAATTAGTCAAATTAATGTGTTACAAATGGTCTTTGTATGATTTATGTAAATTTTAGTTTAATTTATTGGAACCTTGAAGAATCTCAAATATTTTGGCATAAAGGACGGCATTGAAGTGTGTATATAAAGTGTTACGTTGCAAACATGCCGAAATGTAAGCCTCCCTTTTAAAAGAATGGGCCTTGTAAACCGTCTTTCAACACAGCGCCTACGCAACAAACCCGGGAACTAAACTCAGCCCGCAGCGACCGGCCCGCTGCCTACGTCGGCGTCGCTGCGAACATATGATGGTCACACTATCCTGTTTTTCGTGAATCGATTCATTTTTGCTGTGATTTTAATTTTGGCCTTTTATCTCCTGTTTCCAGTTATATAAATAATTGCACATCCTTTTGGATCCTTTGACATCCTTTTGGAAATTTATGTGAGTGTCGTTGAAACGGTTTCTAAACCGTTTTAAGCTTTTATTTGTTCTGTGGGTGAGTTCTATCGACGACACCCTATGTTATTGTAATGTTGCTGATGGAACCTTTATTTTACGTTATTGTTTTTGACATACGTAAGAACTATGATTAAATGGACGCATTAGTCAAAATTTAGCGTTTTTTGTTTAAAATTTCAATTTTTGTTGGCTCTGTATTTTGGTTCCTTTGGCGTAGTTTCGGTCTTTGAATACAAGAATCTTCAACTCGAAGTGATACATTAAATCCGTTTAATTGTATTAAACACTATGATCTTGCATTGTGGATTTTACACAGAACTTTCTGTGATCATAATTGGTTTTATCTTATTAACTGCTAATTTAAAGTAATGTACGCAATATTTTTGCTTTGTTGTTTTTCGAATACGCAAACGAATTCTTGTAGTACCATGGGGAAAGCAGGGAGGTCAAGTAAACCATGTCTAATTGTGCTCATTTGAGTTTGTTTGTTGAATTGTGCACAGTTGCCCTAGTGGCATCCACTTTTCCACCTTCCCTCATAGGAAGTGCCTATCTTCCTACTAGTGAAGTACATCTAATCGTAGCTCAGAACAATCTATGTATATATAATGAATAAACGAAAAATATAAATATGCATTGGTACTTCATTATCGGGTAGTTTCTACGGCACTTAATTATTTGCTCCAGTGCTCGAATATGGAAAGATGTAGACACAATTGTATTTTCTTCTTTCTTGAACCGGGTTACATTAAACCCCGGGTCTAATCCACGCTCTCGCGAACAAAAGGCAGAAAACCAAGCGCCATTCTAACATCACTTAAAAACGTTCGGATATTAAAATAGGGGAATAATTATACGAGAAACCAGCTGTGACGGTAATAATGTACGTTCGTGGTTTTTGCCCGGCGATTTACTCTTACGGTAGCCATGGAAACCGTCGTTATATTATATATTTCTACCCATATCAGGAGATGATGCTTTGAAAGCAAAGTGCTCTCGGAAGTACACTGGCAGAATTTTCTCATTTCAAGTGTTATTTGTTTATTTCTGAGGTAGCATTCAGCGAATTGAATTAATTTAGTGGTGTTTTGGTGGGTGGCAACGTATACTTTTGTCTATTGTTTGCAATAAGGTTTTCGAATGTGTGGTATAGTGTGGAATTATTTAAATGAAAGTTTGCTGATGAAAAAATTATCTGTATATTCTATTATAACATTGGGTAAATTAATTTTTATGACATACTAAGGCAACGTTATGGGAAACATTACATACACGTCGGTGACTATACATTGTGACATTAAATAGAATTGAATATCACTGGCAAGTATTGTAAATAACGACAGTAATATTTGACATATCTAGTACCTACGTTTGGGCATGTAGAGCGAATGAAAGAAGAAAGATGTGTAAAGAGAATAAATATATGAGAATGGTAAAATAAGTCGGTGACGCTCGAGAAAGAAATAACGCGTTCAATTGAATCGAAGAGATAGAATAACAGATGAGAAACGATGTATAAATGTGTGTGCCAAGACCGAGATGTTTGGTGGTCCGATGTTGGTTAGTAGGTACCTGCTGAGATAACTAATGGTGAAATATATAAATAACAAACTGCCGTGTACCCGGCGTTGTTCGGGATTATGGACGGATTGGAAAAACTTTTGTGGTTGAGAAATTATAATAAAAAGTGTGTTTTTAAATTAGTTTATTTCTCACATTTCTGCTCATATATTATTGTGACTCATGATTTATTATGACCCAATTTAAGTATTTGATTAAATTTATCTGGGCATATCTTCCTCGGATTCCCCCGACTTATGTTATCACTTCCACTTAATATTCTCTACTTTTGCTTTTTTCCTGTTCATCCGCTCAGCGTCCCTTTCTTAATCTCAACCATTACGCTTACATCAGTCTTGCAAGAATTTTTCAAATCTTCACGTTTTTAACACTATCATACATGGTTTTACACACATACGCCTCAGGAATCTCACTTCCACATCAGTCTACTTTCATCCAATAAATCCCTTCCATAACATAAACACTCTATATTCCCTTTACACCTCATATATTCGCCCGCACCTGGAACACTGTACACCGATCTGGACTCCTTTATACCAAGCCCATATTGAAAGAATAGAAAGAATTCAAAAAAAAAAAATTTAATCACATAAATAATAGACTAAACGTACACTTCTCAAATTATACCGAATCCATTAAATTTCATAATTTTAACTCCCTCCAAACACGACGTCTAATTTTTGATCAAATCTTATTATTTAAAATCCTAAATGATGGTCTGGACTGACCAGAACTTACCAATTTAATAAATCTTCAAATTCCGTCTAGATCAACCCGACAATCTGATTTATTTTATCTACCCTTGTGTAGAACAAACATTCGAAAAAATTCCCCAATTCCTCGTATATGTGCACAATATAATAAAAAAATTACAGCATTGACATTTTGGTAATAACCTAAAGAAATATCGATATGAAGTAATGCGTACAATCGATTATTAATATGAGAGTATGGAATGTATCGGCAGCATCTCCTATCCTCTTCCTATTTTCCTCTTCCTCTCCCCTTCCTTTAACACCAAATTAATTTTAAGATACTGAAACTGATACTGAAGGAAGGTCGGGCTCTCGGAGCAGCCTGACGCGTTTTGGTCGGTCTCGTCTTTCTTCGACAATTACAAGTGAAATTTCATATATTCCGCCCTTAAAAGTGTCAATAAATGTTCCTTACTGTATTTAAGTTGCTTAAGTGTACTAAAAACTAATTTTACTGTGACCAGTGTGGACGTATAACGACTTTAAGAAAAGGTGACAAATAATTTTGTTAATCCTAAGATGTGTGAATTCCTGTGCCCATAATACGAGATCAGTGCTTTGAACATTCACCAGATGTGATCATCCCTTCGGCCCTTGCCCCTTGCCCCTCGTCCACCCGCACCAATACTGCAAACCCCGCTGTCCGACGCATACAGTGCTTATTCAGTGCCGTTATAGAATGTGGGCCATATGACATTGCTTAGGCCACAGAATCATCGTTTCTCGGAATCTACCCTGAACCCGCACAAGAAAAGAGTCATTTGGCGACTCATGCAACCCCTGCCGCAACCTCCGCTCCCCACCGCTCGTGCCCTTCCGCGCGTGGAATAATGACATCGGAAATGAAGGATGAAATCGGAATGAACCCGCGCTCTTTGGTTTGCTGTCTACATGGAGTGTTTTAAAACAATTATATAGTGATAAAATAACTATTTTTAGTGGTAGTTTATTTGTTAAGTTAAATGTTATATTAAGCGTATAAATATGTATTATTTGTTTTATGTGTGTAACGATATGATAAGTTGTATAATTAAGATGTTTAAGTAGTACTTGGAAGGGAATGGCCGACAAAGATGTCGATGAGGTTCGCTATCCATCACATCGCCAACCCTTCGGTGGCGCAAAGAGGAGGGCGGAACGTGATCAATGTCGAATTGGTACATGGAACATTAGAGGAGGAATGGAAAGAAAGATGAACGAACTGTGTGATACTATGGTGAGCAAATGTTTGGACGTACTTTGTATAACAGAGAGTATGAAAAAAGGTAGCGGTACAATGCAGCATAATGATAGGCTCGTCATTTGGTCTGGGAGACCAGATACGGAGAGGGCTTGTCAAGGTGTTGCAGCGCTACTGTCTCCCAGAATGATTGAATGTATGTTGCAGTATGAATGTGTAAGTCCGAGAATAATGTGGATCAGATTTAAAATCGGTTTGACAAGGGTGTTTCTTGTTATTTGCTACGCCCCTGTTAATTCTGAAAGCGATGAAGTGAAAGATGATTTTTGGACTGGTGTGAATGTTGTAATGAGACTAAAAAATATGAACGAAAGGATTATAATGGCAGGCGATTTGAATGGGTGGGTGGGAATTAGACGTGACGGATTTGATTCGGTCTTAGGTATGTTTGGGGATAAAAGAACGAATGACAACGGGAACAGAATGCTTGAAGTATGTTTAGAGTGGAACCTGTTTGTGTCGAATACTTTCTTCGATCATAAAGGTATCCACCAATATACGTGGGAAAGAGGAAATGAGAGGTCAATTATTGATTTTGTAGTAATTGACTCTAGGTTGAGAGCTGTTACCGAGGACACAAGAGTTTTCAGAGGGGCTGAGGTCGAAACTGACCACTTTCTTGTAGTGTCGAGAGTAAACCTCTTTCGCGGTTGGCGCTCTAAAGTGAAAACGGTACCAGCTCCGACAAGAGTCAAAATAGAAAAACTGCAAAACGATAATGTGAGAAGTAAGTATGTGAATTGTGCAGAGATAAGATTGAATGCGAAGGAAATGGATGGTCTAAGCATAGACGAAACATGGAACCACATAAAAGTGTGTCTTTGTGAATCTGCTAGGGAGGTTTGTGGAATAAGTACGCAAGGTAGGAAGAAAGGTGATGCATGGTGGGATGATGAGATTAAAGCACTGGTCTCAGAAAAGAAGAAAGCATGGTTGTGTCTGATTGCGGCTGGCAGTGCTTCCAGCGAAGAGAAGTATCGAGCGAAAGAAGTATATAAGGAATGTAAGAAAAAAGTAAGAGTTGGAGTGAAAGAACGAAAGAAACGCCTGGAAGAGGAAGAAGGAATGAAAATGACAAACCATTTCCAAGAAAACATTAAGTTGTTTTGGAAAGAAGTCAAAAGGTCCCGGAGTGGCCCAGAAAACGGAAGCATGAAAGTGATAAAATCAAAAGATGGAAAAATGTTGACGAATGAGGAAAAAATAAAAGAGAGATGGATGAATTATTTCGAGGAAGTCTTCGAAAGCGAAGTGAATGACAGTGATTCCAGTGGCGAATCAGATATGAATGACGATGGAGTGAATGTTACCGAAATTAGCATGGATGAGATAGAAAGCTCGATTAAATGTATGAAGAATGGTAAGGCTGTTGGGTTTGACAATATTGCTGCTGAATATTTTAAAGGAGGTAGCCGTGTAATTCTCACATGGTTGTGCAATCTTTTTAACCAATGTTTAAAGAAAGGTTACACGCCTTTAGATTGGAGAAGGGCTGTGATCATGCCATTATACAAAGGTAAAGGGTCACGTATGGAATGTGGGAATCATAGGGCTATTAGCCTGCTTAGTTCAGTTGGCAAGCTGTATGGTAGAATTTTGATTGAAAGAGTAAGAAAGGAAACAAAGGATAAAATATGGGATGTGCAAGGTGCTTTCATGAGTGGAAGGGGGTGCATGGACCAGATCTTCTCATTGCGTATGCTCACTGAGAAGTTTCTGGCAAAAAACCAGAAACTTTTCTGTGCCTTTGTAGATTTACAAAAAGCATACGACCGAGTCGACAGGAAAAAGCTATGGAAGGTGTTGTCCAAGTATGGAGTGAATACGAATCTGATTCAGGCAATTGCGTCTCTGTATGAGGGAAGCGTTGCATGTGTTAGGGTAAACGGTGGTTTTACGGGGTGGTTTGATATCACAAAAGGTGTTAAACAAGGCTGCGTAATGTCACCGTGGTTATTCAATCTATACATGGATAATTGTATGCAAGAATTGAAAGAGGTGGGATTGGGCGCGAATTTGAATAATTTGAAAGTATGTTGCCTGTTGTATGCTGATGATGCGGTGCTGATTGCTAATAGTATAGATGATCTACAGTCTCTCGTGTCTAGGATGAACGAAGTATGCATGAAGAATGAGTTAATGATGAATGTAAGTAAGTCTAAAGTAATGGTGTTTGAAAGAGAGAGTACGAAAACAGTGTGCAATATAATTGTGAATGGGGAATACTTGGAGCAGGTGGATGAGTTTGTGTATTTAGGAAGTATGTTTACGAGAGATGGGAAGGCTGACAGAGATATCGAAAGAAGGGTAAATGCAGGTAATTCCGTTAATGGAGGACTAAACGCCGTAGGCGCTAACAAAAAATTGTCCAAAGAAGCGAAGTTAGCAGTCCACAACGGAGTGCTGGTACCTACCTTGATGTATGGAAGTGAGGCATGGAACTGGCAAAGAAAGGATGAAAGTAGATTAAATGCTGTTGAAATGAGATCCCTGAGGCGTATGTGTGGTAAAACCATGTTTGATCGTGTGAGGAATGTGGAGATCCGCAAAGAGTGCAAGGCTGATGTAAGCGTAATGAGTAAGATTAAGAAAGGGACGCATAGATGGTTTGGGCATGTAGAGCGAATGAGCGAAGATAGGAGTGTAAGGAGGATATATGATGCAAATGTGAATGGTAGCAGAAGTCGGGGACGCCCGAGGAAGACATGGCACGATCAAGTGAATCAGATACTCGAGTCGGGCCATGTCAAGAGTCAGAATAATAGAAGAGTATGTATGAGACGATGTATGAATGTGAATGAGGCAAGGAGTGTGTGCCAAGACCGAGTTGTTTGGCGGTCCGTCCTCTCTGCCTACCCCTGCGGGGAAACGGCGTGATGGTTAGTTAGTTAGTTAGTTAGTTAGAAACTTCATTTCTAATGCACTTTAACATAAGAAACTTCTGTGGCTTGACTTCAGTTAACTTGTACATTTATATCTATCATTGTATATTATATAAAAGCTGTTTGTTTCTTACAAAATAAATAAATAAAATAAATACTTTCTCTAGCAATTTTATACCTCACTTCAATACATGTAAGGGTTGGTGTAAGCACTCCGTTGCCAATTGTTAGCTGCGCTTCGTTGACGTTTTTGAAAAGTGCCCACAGCATTCAGTATCCCGATTAACATTTACATCTCTTGTATAAATACTTCTCAAATACAAAAACTCGATATGTATTTGGGAAGTATTTGTTTTTATGCTGTCCACAAAAATTGTGTTTTTAAGGAAATTAAACTATGTAGGTACGACCTTTTTTTAACTTCATAGAACATTTAAAAAAAGAATAAGGTCCAATGATGAAACTTATCGCGACTACAGAACAGAGCTTAATATTTGTACGTGTTGCTTCAGAGCTGAATAAAATGGTGTTCTATTTTTACCCATTTAAAAAAAAATTAAAAATTTAACTCTTTCAGCCTCTGGTGACCTCATATTACAAGTTGAAGTATACCACACGGTTATTATTAAAACACTACATCATATTTACTTTAATTGCACCCCCTATCTCATTCCACTGATGATAGAATGCGTGATGATGAAGCAGATATGTTCGATTAATTATAAACAAACATCCAAATTTATATATTCGATAGTAATAGTGATTTTATGATGACTTAGTGAAGAATCTCTCTGGAAAAAAATAGAAATAAAATACGAAGAAAGTTATATTTATAATGTTTATTATATTAGGTTGGTACATGTTAAAAATTCTACTGGCAATTGTTATTATGTTATTAATTATAAAAGCCGATAAATTACAATTACAGAAGTTTTACTGATAAGAATGATAATTATAAATGATTTAGAATTACATAAAATTTTCATAATATATTAAAAATTCAACTGGCAAAGAGTACTTAAGCCAGGAAAGTCAACTGAAATGACAGACTCTAGGAAATCTTCTGAAAATTATATCACTAACGACAATGATAGTGACGATGCAATAATTATTACTGGAACTCACAAGTTTCGTCCAGACACCCCACATAACCCTGTTTCCAACTGGCATATGCATAATTAAGTATACAAATCAATTGCAACCATAATCATGCACTAAATCACGTAAAATGTGATAATCATCTAAAAGCCTATCAAGGCATTGATAATTAATAATTAAATATATGTACCATTGAAGAAGAAGATAATACTAATAAATCTAAACGAGACATGAAACAAAACAAGACATAGAATAATAAAAAAAGAAAACGGTCACAACTAGGAATCGAACTGAGAATCTATCGCTTTACCGGGACAGGCGTCTTAAACCACTACACAATTAGGACCTATTAAGCGTCATATTTGTCGATCTCATATTTCAAATCCAGAATAAACAATATCATCTTGAAATGACCTATTTATTAATCTCGCTTAGTAAATAGGTTCTAATGTTCGGGTGGTTTAAGACGCCTGTCCCGGTAAGACAATGGATCCTGGGTTCGAAACCTAGTTGTGACCGTTATGTGTCTCTTGTTCTGTTTAGATTTGTTAGTATTATCTTCTTCTTCAATAATATATTATATTGATTTAAGATTTAACCTTCAACATATATTAAAGAAAAATTTGGTCCTAAATATATTTACGTCTAGCTTTCCCATCAACAATAAAGTATTTATGAACTACTTTCTAGTTAGAACGGCTCACGTGCTTTGCATGGAGTGTCTGGACGAGTCTATTGAAGAAACCATCTCACGATTTCAATGTCATTCAATTATTTTCAAGTTTTATACATCAAATGCTTGTACAGTATTTTGCACTTCATCTGACGGCATTGTTCTTTCCTAGATAGCCAGGTAATCATTAAAACTTAACTATATTTTAAAGGGAATATTACGTGCGAATAATGTAGAAGCCACAACTTTTTAGTTTTAATGTGCAAAACGTGTTGGGCCATATTCTTTCATTAGGGAAATATTACTTTTATAGAAAAGCGCTGGAAAAAGCTACAGAAAAAACGAGAATCATGGAGAGTTTTCTAAACTTTATAATGTATTATAAATTAATAAATAGTGCCTCTTTATAATACAATTTTGTGAAAGTCCTTGAAAAAAGTCCACTGCGAGTAAATCTCGTCATGTAACAAGATTCATATAATGTTGTTTTAGTTTTTTGTTAGCTTTCGTACCATATGCCCTTCATAGATTTTAGGATAATTTACACCCTTAAAACACCCTATTTGATGGCCCGGAGCACCAATAATGAATTTCCATTAGCCATCATTTCGAAATAATTGAAAATTCCAAAATTTAATTTGAAAATTTTGCGATATTTATTATTTATCTCAGAATAGTGCGATTTAGAGATAATATGGTTTGACAAATTAATATAAATGAGGATTTTTTGCTGGAGTCAAGTTCATAATTCATTTTAGCTAAAATTTAATACACTTTAATTAAATTTCGGAAAAATTGTTATTGGGGTCGCTAATGGTTATTTAAAGTAATAATTTTGAACATTAAACACATCATATACCACGAAACTAACTTTCTTAAAATCAGAAATCTATACGAACATAACATATGCCCATTAATCCACGAAATGGAAAATGGATTTATACACACTAATACTACATTAACGTTAACATCACCAGTACATGAACACTAGATACAACAAAATAATACTGTAGACAATTTCAGTAAAGACTGAAAGTGGTAAAAGAAACATAAGCCACGAGGGTGTGCACAGTGCACACATACGATTTCCTTCCCGATAGCTTAACAACAGTAAATAGAGTGAATATATTTTAGAAAAAAATGTTTAATGCTATATGTTATTAAGGTTAGTGAGGAAAAATTAACATGTACTTTTGTAAGTTCAGTTGGTAGTTAAGAACAATATTTGGATATTTAAAATGTGTATTTTTTAAGATAGTTCTAAGATTACTAGTGAATGATGAAACTGGTAGCAAATAAATAAAAATCAAGTAACAAATATAAATTGAAATAAAACACTTCAAAACGAAATGTCTAGAAATTGTTACAAAGTTAAGGCCAAAGAAATACAAAAAGTGTATTTTTAAGTTAATAAAGTGAAATATGTATATTTCTATATATAGATTATATAATCTACTATATACGAGCATATATATATATATCGATTGAAATTTAGGACAATAGTCTAAGTCATCATTACTATCCATAAAAAGCACAATAGTGTCTTGTGTTGTGGACATACCCATTTGTGATGAAATTTTTCTTCTGCCAGCACAAACGGATATTTTGGGTATTTATACTGAGTACTCCATGTTTTTTCACGTTGTAGTTTTATAAAACACGTAAATAATTGATTAAATAATCCCCCGATGAAGTTTAGCTACCAGCAAAACCAACTTACGGTTGGTTGGTGGTTCACACGAGGTGATTATTTAATTCCAAACGAACAAAAATAATGTTGGTATCATATGTTCACTAATGATGGAAAATAATGATATCTTCTATACCTATAATCGTAAGTTAGCTACTACACATGTTTTATCTGCGATAATGATGTCTACACGCGTAATTTACCAGATTTTTTTACGTTACATGGAATTTATTTTTACAAGAAACATATCATGTTATACATGCCATACAGGAGGTCCAGAGGTTAAAATTTGACATCATATTTCATGTGTATCTATAAGAATGCCATGTAGAGATTGTTAAGAAAAGGTTTGACTGAGCGTCGTTTTTGAAGAAACCCACGGAATGTATTATTTTTTTTAAAAAAGCAGTACCCCGCTACGCATTGTTGTGGCTCAGTCTGTATGTGCAGATAGAGAAACAATAGCGCGTGTTGCTTTTACGTCCAACAGATGGCGCTGTTTTTCAAAAACTCATTTTTAACATGTCAAAAGTGAAATCTATATAATATAGGTATATAAAACACACGCGTATTCGAATGCAACGTTGTGACGAAATTTCAAAACAAACGGTGAAAGTATTTCGGAGTTTTTGACCAAACAGCATTTACATGATTATTTACATAAATAATATGTGTGCGGAAAGTATCAACCGTGTTCTGAACCTTCCACAAATGTTTCTAAATTTTATGTTATAACTTCAAACCATCCCTCGAAATGGAGAATCTCTATAAAGTTTGAACGTTTTTAGCTCCGAATCGATGTTTCTTTAATTAAGCAGTGCTATTTCGACCTACACTTAGCAATATCAAGATTATCCTCATGTTAGCCAACCGTTGATTAGCGTAGGTACATCTTGTTTTAGATATTCTAGATCAAAGATGAGTATCAATATTAACTCAATATTATTTAGCTTACATGAGGAGAGCACAGTTTGCAGTATGATGATTGCCTAGATGATAGCCTATCTTCGATAAGAAAGTCAATTGGAATAAGTTAAAGCTCATTATGGTTAGATTTTCCCCAGAAATCAAATGAACTTTAAATTAATATTCTATGACTTTCAAGTTGGCACGAAATCATAGAGACATATTATTATTAAAAAAATAATATTTAAAATGAAGAAAATAATATTAAAAAAATATCAATTCATCACAGAAAATCACATCAGATTACATTTAGTTATCTCATCATATAAAATAAATAAAGAGATGGAGAAAATGGAGAAAAGTTTAAGACGTTATATTTACATTGGGGCTTCAGTTGGTTCAGGTGAATGTCAAAACGCGTTGGAACACACCTTTTGCGTTTAACCATCTCCAACACCTAAAAAATGGATTAGATACCCCACACAATCCAAAAACCCTAAGTTAAACCATTATTTAATGCACTTAGCAAGTCGATGTAAATTTTCACCGCAAAAACCTGGGCAATAAGAGAGGTTTCCATTATTCAACTAATCGGGAGAGTTTCGTGAGGTCTTAACGGATTAGCGTTCGCGTGCAACCGAAATTCTGGGTCGAGACAATGCGTGAAAATGTGGAGGCAAACTCTACTTGGGCTGTAGAAATGGGAGGGTAGCCTCAAACAGGGTAGGAATGGGGTGAGATAATTCAAAGGCATTATATACATAATTAGGTTAGGAATGTTTTGATTCCTATGCAGCGATCACACAAGGACAGTACGATACTGTTTTTTCCCAGCTCCGGACCCACTGTCCTAGTGTGAACAGTAGTTTGAAAGACAGAACAATGAATCAAGACACGGTCCCAGAGACAGACGGGATCCACTATCACCGCTATCATCGCGCCCGGCAGCGTTGTCCGCGTGTAAAGCGTTTTGACAAAAGAGTAGGACAATAGCCAGTCGCTTCGCGCGTACGTATCTCGGTTCTCGGCGCTCGGATCTCGAATTTCAGCTTAAAAATGTCGCATAACCACAACATACATCTTGTTATCAAAGACCGATAGAATGGTATATGTTTCGTGAACTTGCTTGTAAGACGAGTCGTCGTGTATCCTTTTTGACAGCGTTCCTCGTTTGAACTATGGCAGAATTGTTGTATTGTTCCATTGTCTTGCGCAGTCGAGACCAATTCATGGAACAGGGACAAGACACTATTGTATTGTCCTCTGTACTGTCCGCGTGTGATCCCGGCATTAGAAAAATAGCGTAAATTTATATCGGCTCAATTAGTTATCGAAAAACCTTAATAATCATTTTGAACGGGTAATTTTATACCGTTCTGCATATGCAAGACAACTAGAAATATAAATATAAGAATCATGGAAAATTTAAAATGTTTAAAAAACAATAATTTTTCAGAGTATGCAAATAATCTCATTACCACCACTTATAATTTTAATGGGGACCAGGGGTTAAAATTCTTCACCGTAATATAAAGGCAAAAAATGTAATAATTTAGAAGACCTTGAAATCATAAAATCCCTAAATAATAAATCTAGTTAAATGAATAACCAAATGAATCTATCGTTTAGTCCAATTCTGGATATATTTCCAGTTAACCGCTCTGTCCTTCCTGAAAATTCCGCAATTGCCTCTTCCATTTTGCCCACCTATCCCTCATTACCTAAATTTTTTTGTAAAATATTTGTCAAAATTTAAATTGTAGACTAGTTTTTTTATTTTATTTTTTTTATAAAGGAAGGGATCTTCCGAAAACAATAAAATAAAAGAGGTCAAAAACAAATTTATGTGTTTTTTGTTGTAAATTATGACGAGCAACAAAGTTAATGCTTCATGATCTCTTCTTTGTGCATAAATACTTTTGCTTACCAAAAGCTTAGTCATAAAGTTTAGGATTGTTTGAATGTTACCTATATTTGTCTTGCACGAGTTTCTTTTGATAGTAGATTCCGCTAGTGACGAATAGATTATTTTTGACGTACTTAGCAGGCATTAAATATTAAATTTAATAATAATTTTATTAGACGTTTGCAAGTATTACTTATGTGAGTAATTCATCCCATTTCGAAGGAGTGTCAGAATTCAAATCAACGTGATACGTAATTTACGAAAATACTTAGAGTTTTTAATTGTTTTGGTAGTTTGCAAACATTGGACTAGGTATTATTTATTACGTAATGCGATATTTTTGTTAATAATTGCTAAAAGAAAAAACAGCTATTTTTGGTATACCAACAGCAGAGCTTCAACGAAACTAAAAACTATCATTTCCATATAATGTTTATACAAGACATGTTCTGCAGAAAAATTAAAGTGATAATCTATAAATATCTAGGTTCAAGGCCGATTAAAGTACAGGCCTGGGTGTGGATTGCTTAATTACGAAGAAAGTGCTGTCGCTAAGTAAACTTCTTGGTTTAAAATAGTCTAATCACTCTGTTTATGTAATATACACACGCTTGTTTTAAATAAGCAGTAACAAAGAGTATGGAAAACAATCTCCATTTGCAAAATATCGCTGCTCGATGGCACTGACTTGATTACGTGACCTTTAAAAATCTTGTAACTATATTCGGCCTTGCTTCGATTCATGTGACGTTACAAGTGGTGACATTGCTTTAACTTACATACTGTTTACTGTACATTGTATACAAGTATACGTGTACCACACACCGCGAGTTGTAGGGACAGATGTGTGTAGTCTGTAGGTAATATAGGCATGTCAACACCACCCTAATGAAGAAGAGCTAGATTTATGGTCATGATTTAGTTTTGCGCCGTGACGTATAATGAACAATCATATCGTTAATAATCCGAAAGACAGAGCAGACTTGTCAGGAAAATAATATTATTACTATCAGCACCTTCTTCTTTGCGAGACGCATTCTTGCGAATATTCATAATGAGCATATTAATATGATGGAGCGGCGGAGATGTGGGCACGACATTGTGTGATGTGAGTGAGATAATTATTTTGTTCCATAAGCAAACGTCGAGGCATTGGTGTCTCGACGGGTACGTCTACGTTCTACGTTCTACGTACATGTGTAGATATGTAGGTACCTCGGATAATAATGATTATATTTTATGAGTAGAAATGGAAAATTATTTTCTGTTCAGCAATGATTTTTATTAAAAATTTAACAAATAATTAAGGATCGACATGTTTCAAAACCAATGGTTTCTTAATGATACCAAATAATTTTAAGCAATAATTATTCACCCGAAATATTAAAGCAATATAAAAATAAATGCCGCCGACGGGAATTTATGCTATGCATAAAAAGATTAGTTTAACATTAAAAAAAATAATAATATTTGACAAGTCAAAAATATTAAAATAACACCAATAAATGAAGATATTTATAATGTGTCGACGCCATCTAGTGAAAAATTTAGCACTACAAAGCCTTTCCTACAAAAATAAAGTTGTTTGTTTACAGGTGGAAAAAATATAATAAGCAGTACCTAATTGTTGATTGAGGTACTAGTAAGTATTGAATTATTTGGCGGGTTGGAAATAAGCCGACATAGCTCAGTGGTTTCAGAGCACCTGACCGGACATCAGAAGGCACGGGTTCAATTCCCGTTGGCGGTATTTATTTTTACTCTGGAGATATTTTCAATGTGTATTAACATTTCGATACAAATTGAAAATATCAAAAATACAAATTTAAAAAAATATCATTTTATATGGTTCTGGGAATTATAATTATAATTTTTAATTGTTACGAGGTAAAAAGTGAAGTAACAGTGTCCTAGCAAATTCCTTAAATATAATCAATGAATTTAAAAAAAAATAATTCTGTTAAATTTTTCAACGTTTTATTAAGGCTTATTTACTTTGAACAACGTACTTAAAACAATGTATACATTTCAAGGCGTGAATAAATAAATGAATAAGAGATTATCACTTTTAATATTAGTAATGGGAAGATATACCTCTTTTGGAAATTGAGTCATAGATAAAACTATTTATCTGAGAAAACATCCACAATTTCTTCCACAAATTGACACCAAATACCAACGTCGAAATTTTTTCACCATAAATCTCAGCTTTACATACAAAATATACAAAGCTTAAAAAGGATTAAGTATTCAACATCTCGGTTCATGTTGATAAGTTAATACGAAAACTGTATATTTATCTTTCAATATTTTCGGAGAATATCAACTGATAACCTGTCTTAAAGGGGAAAAATACTTTTGGCATATTCGTGTCAAAGTATGATAAATAATTCATAGAGCTTTAGCAAAACTTTGGATCGATACTTTCAGTCTGTAACACTGAACATTTTTTTTGTGTTTCATTGCACAACTATCATGAAGTATTGTGACGGGAATAATATCCTTTAAGTTATCGAAAGAACTTATTTTAATAACTTTTCTTTAGTTTGTATGCAGGGTGTCCGGGGTAAAGTGCGCTAAATTTCGGAGGTTATTAAACATGATGGTAAAAGAAAAAAAGATAAATAAATTTTTTGGAAATTTTATTTTTTAATTATAACTTTTTCACTTGTACTTTAGTAAGCGCACTCTAAACAACTTGTATGTTCCAAAAATGTGAGTTAAATCAAATACTCTATAATAAATTAATAATACCCCCAACTTTTGACATGTCCTGTAGATTCTGACGGCAATATGGTACACTATAGTTATGTGATCGTTTTTTTTATGTGAAATAATTTTATTCAAAACACCTTTAAAAAATAAAGTACTTAATAAATAATTAGGTCACCCAATATAATCTAACTGCTTTTTTTGATTGTACATAAAAAATATTAAAGCGGCCATTTTGACTTTGATGGTTTACAAAGGTAATAAAATTTCAATACAATTGTAAGAAATTTTACAAAAAAATATATCGAATATTAATTAAAACTAATATGTGACCATGAACAGAACTCTACATGGAACTAACACACCTTTTCAAACTTTAACAAACTTAAATATTGTCATATTTAATATATTTTCTTTTCTTTGTCTTTGCTAGATTTTTAATTGTTTTCCTAAATAATATTTCAAAGTAAATAATATAAAACCTTTGGTCGCAGTATCATAGAATATATGTAGTTCCATTACTTGCGCTCCTTCTAAACAAAACCATATCCTAGCTTAAGTACAAAAGAGCTTTATGAATTATCTTTATATAGAAAAAAAAGTACAATCCATTCCTAAATCCATTCTCCTTCTTAACAGGATTGCTCAATTTCAACACCTTAGAAACACGCTGAAAAATGTTTTCAGGCAAATATTTTTTTAAAGAATCACCAGAACGATACTTAATCCTCTCATATTAAAATAGGTTAACTTGTATGTTCCTAAAAAGTATACTCCTGGAAGATCCCATGAACATTTTCGTACTCTGAAAACGAGGACTCCTGCCTATCAGAACACGTCAATCAACAGAGCGACTCAACTGCTTAACGATTCTGCATTTACCATCGACATTTTTAACGTCACTTACAGACAGTTCAGCAAACTATACTTTGACATATGTCACAAAGAGTAAAACTGCCCCATGGCCTTTTATATTTACATGTACCACAAATTTGTGATGTTCTTCGTAATTTGTAATAAATCTGTGTATAACTATTTTATGGAGAACATGAATAAATAAATTTTTTGAGCAGTAAAAAGTCACACCGCTAGATTTATGCTATACAGTGTTCATATTTGCCATCCCAATGGAGATCATCGTACAATATGTGATGCGTGAAAGGCCATAAACAACCATGTTACGATCAACGTACCGAAAGGCAGATAGACGCATTACCGTTCAGGTGAATTGACATTGGCCATATGAGATATTGACTGGCCTGCCTGCAAACAGCTGGCTGTGCAAGATAGTGCAAGTACACGCCGCGTGATGCAAATATAGCGCACGCACGCCGCACAGCTGTGTTGGTGGAGAGCGTGGTATAGCACATATCACTGGACTGATTCGATTGTGGCGGGATTCGGATAGTGACTGATACTGGTAATGGCAGAACATTGCACTATTTAGTCTATTTCAATACAAGTGGTTTTTTTAAAATATTTTTGAAATTTGTGGATTGGTTGGTACTAGATACAGTGTTAAAGAAATATTCTGAGAAGCCAATAAGCTGGAGATGAATCTGACAACAGAAATAATGATTTTATTTTTTATCTGGTTCTCTCTCTCATCGGAGTTTGGCTGTTATTAAGTTTCAAAATATAGATTTACTCTTTGCAAAAAAGATTTCCTTGGCGTGGGAAATAATACAACATTAAAAAATACGTTTTCATAACGTTTGTGGTGGTTAAAATGCATAAAAAAATGTAAATATTGCAAAAGTTCGAACTGTTCCCAACCATCTGGAATCAGTGAGGCTATGTTATCCATGATTGGGGTATGTTGTGAGGCTGAAGGTAGGAAGGGGAAAAAGATGGGGAAGATGAAGGTGTACTTGGCTATTTAGATACGGTCACCGAACAAGACCAAATCCATTTCACGCAATGTATTAATTCTGTATGGTGGTCTTTCACCAGGGTAACACTGAGAGTATCGACCACCCTGAAACATGCCGTAAATTTAATAATGAATATATTAATTATTTCAAATAAATTAGATGTGAAACAACACAAATTAATGAAATATAATTTTCTTGCGTGCGCCGGAATTAGAATCCGAAACCCCAAGATTATAATTTATAATGCTAGAGTTAGTTAGTTAGTTAGTTAGTTTAGTTTTTGGTAATTTGATTTGGGTGGCAAAAATAATTTTAAAAGTCCCTTATTTGAATGCTGTGAATGCCCATGTCAGGTAGATACTCTAGATTGATGAAATTTTGACATTTTTCTCTAAGAAATCTGTAAGCAATCTAAATTCCAGAGAGATTTCCAAAATTGATATAGGCCCTTCAAGCATTAAGCTCCACAATCTACTTATATTAATTTACACATATGAACAAAAAATACATTAAGGCCATTCGTACACGGAAATATTTGCAAGTGACTTGCATTTGTGCCCGTAGCATGATGCTCTGCGCGTCAATACCCGCCATACCATTTTGCTAGTGTTTCTTGTTTAGCAGAAATAACTTCCGAAAAAGGTTTCTTTGAAGGTTAAATTTATTCTGGAGGTGTGAACACATCCATGTTTATATAACTATAATTTACAGGAATACGTTATAAAGGATTTAGAGGAGAAGACGTGGTTTTAGTTTGGAAAGAAAACCCAATTTGCAATCTTTCTCATGTGATTCTTTGGCGGAGGCAATGTCGTACAATTAACATTTATTTCGTTGTGTGGGTGAACCTAAAATCTTCCTTAGTTTAGTTTTTTAGTCTTCTTCTCTGTAGTCACTTAACATGATATTAATTTCACAGATGTACTTGAAAAATGAGTTCAGTATAATTCGGATAGCGCCGTGTATGGAAACCTGCTTAAAAGAGTAGCATATCGGTAGGCTACTTGTGGTTGGGTCACATTCACGTAGCTTGTAAGTATCACTGTGTAGGAAGGGCCTAATATTCTTCCATGGGTATCACCATAAGTTTGTGATATTGAAGGGTGCGGGGAAGGGAAGGAAATGGAGAAGAAAAAAGTTGAGAAGTTGCTTACATTCAGATCTGGTCATCGAACATGGCAAAAGCTAATAATTTGGTGGTTATCACGTAAACACAAGCGGACATATTATAATGTATTTCTCTAAAATCGGATGAACTTAATATGCAAAATGAATATCGGTCCTACCTGATTGGCATTTGGCAAGGTTGGTAGAGTTCTTGACTCCAGTTCCTGGAAAGGAAGGTTCAATTCTCAGTCAAACAAAAAAAAAATACAGGTATTCCAGGGAAAATAATATAATTTTTTGCGGGTTGATTTTTTTGAAAGACTACTAACTCAATTGTATGAATAATTTACACACGAATTTATTTATAAAATAACGTTTTTTTTATAAACGGTAATATTTTCTGTGCATATTGTTGCGTGTTAACCGCACACTGTTCATTTAATAAAACTAAACATTCCGTTTTGTACTTACTTCCTCCATCTTAATTATCATAAAAAAAAAAATTATTTACTATTTATTTACGCTGTTGAATTTCGGCGAGTTGAGCCACGTTGCTCTTCTTACTATTTCTTGAAACGAGGTTTTATAAAACTTTATAGTGTCCATTATATAAATATTTGATGATTATTTCATTAATTTGTTCAGGTGATTCTGCATAGTCAATTATCGTTAACGTAGGCTTCACCATTCGCATCTTTAAAATATTCTTGAGAGTAGCGAACTAGTGGCTAAACTTGTTACTACAGGATTTGTTTAGCAACAAATAAAATATAATGAAATTTAGAGTCCTTTACCAGTGCTCCGAAAATGGATGGGTTTTTTTACAATGAAAAGAATGTTATGATTCTAAAAAAAATAAATAGTGAAAAAAATCAAAATCATCCTAAAATTAAACTACCTTGCAAAAGAGCTTGCTTAGAGTAAAAATTTGGTCTGATACCGGCTGAGGTTGAAGTTGGTATAGTTGATAAACAGCTTGGCAGGCAGTAATAAAATTTGGATAAATTTCTAAAGAATAGAGTAACTTCCAGAGTGATATTGGTCAAGTTAATCATGGCTCCATGCCAAAAAGCTCACGAGTATCCAGGAAAGCAAGATGATTTCCGATGACCAATTTCTCCAAGAATCCTATCTCCAATCTCAGGTAATGGCGTTATTTAACGAGTTGCGGATCCTTCTTCCGTTAGTCCAGAGGTAGTTCAATGCTGTCAGCTGTCGGCTGTCGGCATAAATAAACCACTCACGCTGTTGGTCAAGAAAAGCCAGGCTTGATTTTTGAACTTCTGAGGTGTTATTCAGAGCGCAGGTGTGGCTACCGAAGTGTGTTAAAAATATTGCAGGGTTGAAGGAGCAACACATCTTGTTACCAATCCATTTTGAAACAATTTTTTGTGTCTTTCCTAAATGTGAAACTTTTTCAATTTTTATTTCTAACTACGCAAGTTGTCGAGCTTACAAGAAAGTTTAAAAGACTAAATTGACTAGTATTTTTATATTTTGATAAAATTGTGTTTTTTTATGTATAAGATATCAAAGTTTACATTAACAGCGTGTAGTCTTGTTTTTACTCGACCCTTTGGCATTTCATCCGTCTATAAATTTATTGTTACGTCCCGGTCTAAGTTTAAGAAGGTGGCCTTGTTAAAAATTACATTTTCATCTTTCCAGAATTCGATTGATTATGGTTCCTACAACGAGCTGTCATATCGGAATATTCAATATTATGGTTCTAACCTGTCCGAAGAAAGTTTGAAAAAGAATTGTCTATTAGATGGTGACAGTTTTTTGGACAAATTATACAATTCCTCACATGAAATAAAAATAAGCAACATAAACAAATGTAAGACCCAACAAAGAATAAACACCAACCGTCCAAAAATGTGATATAATAAAATATGTAGTGATGAAATAACAAGTACGAGTATGTAAAAAAAACAATAGCCTTAAAAACATACTTATGAATATTCAAGTACCTTATGTTCTATTTGGTCTAATGGACCCCAAAAGTCCTCCAATATAATTAAATTAGATGTGAAAATCTTAAATCACATCTGACGAATTACACTACTTTCGATCAATCACAATCTCTTATATCCTCTAACCAACCCTTAAGTTCTATCTACCCGGCCAACTTTAATAGCCAGTATCTCGAATAGCAGTGCCTCGATAAACGGTACACGATAATCCGTACCGCAACCACTGTTAAGGCACGTAACGCTCCTGTGCGTTAAAATATCAAATCAATACAAACAAAAGTATCGGGAAATAAATGAACCTGAAGATACGATTGTTCCCGGCATTGTTACCCGTAGTTTGCCGTGCAAATACAGTTCGTTATCGCTAATTGCGATTCACCCCGATGTGCGATAAACAAGGGGTAACACTACGGAGGAGATATATTATCTCATTGACGACAATATTAGCTATTATCAAACGAAAATTTGAAACAGAAAAATCAGAAAAATATACGGTCTAGGAATTGAACCCACGACACTACAATACTACCCTTGTCGGGGCTGTGCTATACCACTGAGCTAATCCGACCCGTATTTCTTTCGGTCATATTTAACTGTATCAAACTAAGGATAACCAACATTTTCTTAACGAATACTTTTATTGGCTGCTATCTTAATGTTGCAATATTCTTCCCGAACTAAATGCATTCTAGGTAGTGTATTGGATACATATATCCATTTTTATTTGAAATCATACGTGAAGATAGCAGCCGATAATGAAAAAATAAAGATAATGTTTCTAGTTCTTGGTCGAATTATGAAAGTATTTATTTTTTTTTTATTTTTTTTATTTATTATTGAACATTATAAATGATAACAATATGCAGACTTATAAATAATTTGTTCATTATTATTCTATTTCTCCATAAGTTGAGCTCCAGGAGCTCGTGTTTATGGGAGGAGTCTTTACATTTAGTTCTAATGATTTTTTAAACAATAATCAAAAACTTTTGAAATAAATACAAACATAATATTAACATAGGTACACAAATTAGAAAATTGTTTTTTTAAAGATAATTAAAATAATTCATCTTTTTACAGATTAAGTAAGCGTGAGGAAATTAAGGGTACAATATATCAAGAAAAATTTAGAAAAGTAGTTTTTTTTTAAAGACAATCAAATTAATATATATTTTTTATATATATTATGGCGAAGCTTAGTGCCAAATCACTTTTTTGATTAATCTTTATAACAAATTGGTGTACATTATGAATATATCAAAAAATGTGCTTTAGATAAATTAAAAGTTTTCCTACCGCTTTGCTTGAGTAGAATACAAATAAAAATTTAAATTACTCAAAAAAAAATAAAAATGCATACTGCAAAAAAATATTTTTTCAATAGAAATGTATGAACGCATAAAGGAAACAACTTTAAAAAATACAGTTTTATAGCTAAGATTATTTGTGACAGTTTCACTTGATTAACTTTTTTGCTTTCGTATAACATTATTTACAAAATAAATAAAAACCAGTTTTTTGCTTGAAATCGAACGTTTCTAGACTCCGTTTGTCAAAAGATTTGAATGCCTATTACCTACGATATAAGGTATACCAAGAATATACATATTTTTGGCTTGTAGCTTCCCCTTAAATGCGCCCGAAAGAAATAGGGTCGGATTAGCTCAGTGGTTGAGCAGAACCCCTGAATGGCGAAAGTCCTGGGTTCAATTCTTAGATGCTACCGTATCTTTAAAAAAAAATCTTTCAATTTTTTGTTTGAGAATCACTAATATTGCCTTCAATGATTAAATATTTTAATTTGATGTTTTACTCATTAAGTTATTCCAAAAATAAGATATCTTTTCTTCCGAAGAGGACAAAAATGTCACCATTATTGAATGATAATTAAAAACACCATTCGAGAAAGTATTAAAGAGGTAAATCGGAACAACTAATAGAGAGCTGCAGATGGACCTGGGTGGATACGTGGAGATGAAAAGACTTGTGCTTCTAGCTACTGTTCTGTGGTCTGGGCTACCACGGCTGTTGACAGTCCGCGAATGCGTTATTGCGAAATACCATGAGGTCGGTGGCCGAGTTGACATCGCGTTTGGGTCCCACCCAGGCGTAGTGTGTTCTATTCCTCGGCTGGCTAAGTCCTCCATCACAACACAAGCAACATTTTCAGCTTTCTGTGGTGGTAGTAGGAGATTTTTAAATATTGCCAGGTTATTCGTAACACGGTAATGTTTGTCTTTCTTTTTAAATAGACTCAGTCGATGATAATCAGTTTTGTGAATTAGTTGATTACTGTGATAAAGCTCAAATAAAAACCAATATATTTCTCATCTCTCTGTTTTGAATCCAATTTTTTTATTTGAGATTTAAATTTTATAGCTGTGAGTTTTGAATGAGAGTGGGATTATGTTTTCGAGTTTAGTACTTTAGTAAAGAAAACTTTTTTGCTCAAGATATAGTTGGATATGTTTTGACCCTGAGATCGAGTGTTTCTAATAAACCTACGTGTTACTTGTTATTTATTGTGTTTTGTATTTATGAATATAAAGGAGTATTTTTTTGAATTATGTTAAATTATATTACTCGTACTTATAACTTTTGCAGTGTTGCTCCCGGACGAATAATAGGGAAGTTATCGCACTTAATGCCACGCCGTAATTTTGTTTCTGATTTTAATAATTATTGCGTGATACGAGCTCGTAATGAGTTTGCAGTAATAAGCACTATCAAAATGGCTGTGGCTATCCCACTTGCACGCAAGTAGGCTGTATCTGGTATTGGTACAACCTTCTTATTGTTCGTACAATTTCCTACACAGCCTATTTTTAGTCAGCTCGCAGATCTTTCAGCGCTAACGACCACATTTACCAAAAACTCAAAAGTAACAACTTGAAATGATGATGTTATTGCGCGGAAACAATTGATGATTTAGGTTTTTCTTGTAAACTGTTTGTTTCAGAAAATGCTTAACATATTATTATGAATAAATTTAGGACTCAGCATTTCGACGGTAAATATAAAAGGTACAAGATAAATGAATATTCGTTGCCCATATTTATTAGTATTTTTTTTTTATTAAAAGATATCAATTCGTACATATTTTACAATGTCGATTTCAGGTTCTAAAGTGCTAAATACAATAGTTTTTTTGTGAACAATTTTATTTAATTGCTTATTTTTTATAAGGAAAAAATAATAAAATGTTTTTTGACAAGTAATTAATTTTCTCTCGTACAAAGCGTGATTGTACTTTATTTATCCGTTTAAAATTTGTAAGCACCAAGATAAATGGCGGCGGGAATTTATAGAATCATTAGGGCCCATTTTGGTTAAACGTCCAACAAAAAGCCAAAGAACCAAAGAGCCGGAACAATTTATTCATTCAGTATTAAATATGACAAAACGTTACACTTAAATCGGAAGACGGCCCTTTGTGTCATGGTAACAAATACGAAAGTAAACAATATTTCTTCTTGCCAAGATTTCTCTGGAGCTATTAAATACATTGTCGTTTTTCAGAGACTTTGGTGACATATTTTTTGGGAAATTTATTGCCCAGCGTTATTAAACTCACGAGGAACAATATAAGCACAAGGCGACATTGTAATATCAACAAGTTTGGATATTGCGTCGAGCTTTATTCACCAAAATGTGGATATAAAAGCAATATATCGGCAAAGAAAATTTGAAAAGCAAATATCCTGGTACTTTTTCGATTTGCATTTCAATTTCGAGGACGAATTTTTTTCGATCCTTTATTTTAAAGTGATGTATTCATAAAAAATCACACTTGCTACCAAAGAGTTACCATTTGATTTTATCAAAAATGTAAACTATTTTTATTTTTTTCAGTACACCTACTATTTAAAAATATATATCAACAGAGTGTTATGAACGTATGAAAGAGACATTCGTATATGAACGAAAGAGCATGGTACGGTCGATTAGTATTAATGGATAGGTATTATTTCGTTTCAAGTCTTTGTACCAGTTGATTCCTAATGTATATGTACCAGTACAATTATAGTTACCAAATCAAATACACTGATCGACATCTATTTTTACGACTAAATTAATAATTAACTCCTTACAATACATGGCAAATAATCAATACGCATTTCCTAGTAACCTAAAACTTCCAGGAACCAACGAAAAAACATTGGCAAGAGCATTTAAAAGCAGTTCAATAATGAATGACACATTCTCTCTTTGGAACTCCAAAAGAACTTTTTTGTTTATTTTTTTAATGTTTTTATGAAATATTGTTCATGAAGCTGTGAAATCCCCTTTAAATTCTTTTTCTTATGTAAAAATAAGTTTCTTATCTAATATTTATGTTAATTTATTTATTTAGAATTTACGCCACAAGTGCCATTTACATACAAAAGCTTTTATTTTATTTTTTTACACTAAATAAAATAAAAAATAAAGAATTAAATTTAGTTAAAACATAACAAATAAAATAACAGTAAAGAAAGAAGCAATGACATAAACCCGTTATGTAGTGACCTCATTAAAATAAGTGGCGTTAAAATGTGTTATTAGTGCAGCTTTATACTTAACAAGGGGAATATTAAAAGTATCTGCAATTTTAGCATAAAAGTTCCCAAGTGTGTGCAATCTATTTATAAATGAGTTATAAATAGACTGTTATGTTTGAATTTAAGTTGGTTTTCCCGAAATAAGTTTTTTAAACTCACCGGGAATGATGTATTATTATTATTTTGTGATATATTTTCAATAAATAAATAAATAAATAAACCTAATCACTCAATCACTTTATAACACGAGATCATCCACCAATCTCTAAGTCAATACAAAGAGGATCCATTAATTCACAAGTTAGTACAAGAGATCACTACATATAGGCGCAGCATACACTACAATTTGGTACAGCTGACACTACAAATTGGCGCAGTCAGTAGTTCTATTACTAGTATGTTTCACTATTAAAAACAATCTTTACTTTACAATGACCTATGTCATATTTGGGGATGCTATGTGGGGGGTTTCTTTTAAGAAAAGAGAGGGAGCATCCGCCGCCAAGATCTAGACAAACCCCACCCCATGAACTCCGACACCCCTGCTAAATCACCAAAACGTTGCGAACTACATGGGGTGACTTACAGCAGGGGAGTTAGTTACCCAATAAATGTTTGACGGGGCGGCGGTACCCATACTCGCCTCCCAAATGTGTGTTAAAGACTTTCTTATTTTAACTGATCTGAAATTTAACTAATATCACTTTGCACGTGTATTATGTGAAGCAGTTGTAAATAAATACATACTCTTCTTATTTTAGTGCGCAAATGATCAATTTGTTTTTCATAACATTTTATTTGACTAGACAAAACATATACCTACTATCGATCAAAAGGTTGGATATAATTGTACATGATATTGCGGCAATAATATATTTTTAAGTTTTTTTGTCATGTTACTGTTATTCTCTTAACACTATTTTTAGTCATATTCACTTGACAAGAAAACACTTGTTTAGGCTTACGCGTTTTAATGGATTTTTCTTCAGTCAGCTATTTGGTTCGTGACGTTATGTAAAATAAACCATTTCATATTAAATTTACGAAAAAATACGATGTGGAAAATCAATATTGAAAGCTGTGTTCTACAAAAAATCTAATGTAGTTTTTTTTGCATTATGATTGATATTTTGTAAAAAACTGGGTTTGTTCGTTACATGTAGCCATTTGCAAATGTGAAACACTTTCCGAGTTGCCTGTAATTAGATTGGAAGTGAAATAAAACTGCTTTTACTTGGGTAAACCAATTTTAAGAAAAAAATAACGCAATCAACTTCTGTTTTGCTACACAAAACGGTAACACGGTACACGTTCGTGCATTGTTAAAGTTTCGTAAGAGTAAGATGTTAAGGAGTGCTATACACTTTGCTCTGCATCCAAAACCTAACTTAGGAAAATATTAAAGTTATGTTGAATTTACTTGTTTAAAATTAACATTTTACGGTTACAGTTACGGATTCCCCCGCCCCGGAAACTGTTAATTGGGTAACTACATAGGTCACCCCAAGTAGCTCACTCAGGAGACTTAGCAGGAGTGCTCGGGTACATGGGTGAGGATTATCTAGGTCCTTGCTGCAGATGTGTCTGCCCACATACTGAGATTGTTAACCTCCCTGGCAGGACTCTCTCAACCCGTCGCCTTGCAATGCAGTGGGAGGGATGAATTCAAACGTCTGTCAATCCTGGACACCCAGATTTCTACCGACCTCATTCGTTTTTCCTTCCTAGATCTTCCAATATTTTATTTCCTCAAAAAAACCCTCCATAATGCTTGAACCCTCCGCTAATGTTTTGCTTGAAATGGATTTATCCAAATTAAAATATTATAACACAATCAAAATCGCCAGATATAACGCTCATATGCCACATCACCACTGATTTCTTTATTGTCTTTCAAAAAAATTGGGACGGTGTAGGTGGAATTTGTTTTCAGTATCAAGCTAAGAAATAATAAACAAATTAGTAAACTCTTTCAAAGCAAAGTGTTGCGCATATAATATGAAGGTTAAAGACATTAATTTCAAGCTTCTACGTGTTATCAAAATGAATTAAAAATAAATCCTATCATTATTTGATACCATATTCATCCCAACTTCGCGACACAGAGTCAATAATAATAAACG
The DNA here is from genome assembly GCF_061612785.1 of Hesperophylax consimilis. NCBI lineage: Eukaryota > Metazoa > Arthropoda > Insecta > Trichoptera > Limnephilidae > Hesperophylax > Hesperophylax consimilis. The sequence continues at coordinate 31,255,262 of NC_142851.1, forward strand.
TAAAAATAACGTGTTCATTATTCACAAACCAAAAGAAAAGAGTTCCAGCCACGAATGGTGTCATTCGCAAAGTTTTTAAACATGTAACAGGGTGCGTGACTGCGCGTGAGGGAAGCCCCTTGCCCCTCGACCCTCCCTCGCCGCGAAACCTCCCACTAGAGCCTCCCACAGAGCTTTCCATAGAGCCTCCTCGTGAGTGTCACTTGAAGTTGGGGCTGTAATAATGGAGGCTATTAGTGCCGCAGAATTGAAACTGCCCTTAATAGGGGCTCGTCAAATCTAAAGGCATAATTGTAGGAGTGTTTGCAAGGCTGTTTTGCTGCAATAGGCAATAAAAATTGGTAGTCAGATGGATTTCTTAAATGGAATGTAATATTTCTGACATTGTTGCAGAAATATGTGTGTAAATAATGACGTTTTTTTTATGATAAAAAATTCAATGCAGCGTTAAAAAATGTCTGCTTTTTGTTTTGATAAATATGTTTGAATAAATTGGAAATGTTTAGAGGATTCTTGCTTATCTTTCGATTATTTAAAAATACCAGATATATTTTATATTTAGTTTTCTTTCGAAGTATTTCTAAGTAATAACTTGTGAAAACATTCTTACTATCGAGGTATTGAGTTTATTGACAATTTAATGTAAATCATTGATTTATTTATTCATTTATAAAGCTGAACATTTTAATAAAATCCTCAGCTGCTCATTAAACTTGGGAATTTCTGTGCCGAGTTGAGCAGCTTTACAATTAAATTTGATCAATTTAGTAAAGTAAATAATACATACATTGATGGATTATATCGAATATGGGATATCTGTGATGTATGACAAAAACCAAGATATGGATATTGGGTAATCCAAAATCACTACTCTCAGCTAGTATGGAAGTTTTGAACATTTTCTTGAAAAGTTTTTTTTTAATATATATTTTTAGCCGTTCCTCGTGTATGCGCAATTAATCTATACTATCAAGTATTGAAAAAAACTTTTGACAAGGTTATCATTTTTCCTAAAATGTTTTCCAAAATTGTGTTTATTGAATTACGTATGTAGTTAAATTAAATATTGAATTTTGTTAATTTTTACGATGAATTACGTTTATAGTTATTTAATAAGTCTTTGAATATTATTCACACATTTCCTTCTTAGCATTATTTTCTTTTTGTATGTAAATACTCCTTCCATAAACACGAGCTACTGAAGCTCACAGTTGAAGAAAAATTATGAAAAAAACATGATATAATTTTACATACTGTTTCGATATTCAATATTAGCCAAAAACAATATTAATACTGCGAACACTACATTACATCAATACTACTTGTCAGATTTCAAACTATGTATTTCCGGAAAACAGTATCGCATAGAATGTGGAAGCAATTACTCAAAACAATACAATAAAAAACAACCGTAACAGGGAAGTAGCTATTCATAGAAAAGCTATTATTATCTTCATGAAAGGTTTTATATTCAGACCTCGTTAAAAACAAATAATATTAACAGCATTAGTATAATTATATAATTTGTCCAAAAAAACTTCACCATCTTAATGACAATTATTTTTTTAAACTTTCTTCGGACCGGTTCATATCTTAATATCGATAATTACGATATGACAGCTCGTTGTAGGGAACACAATTAAGGCTACCACCTTAAACCGGGACCGGAACATAACAAACAAATGTACACACAATCAATAAATATATTTTAAAAATGTAATTTTCACGCTGCGAGTATTATACATTTGTTTATTTAGAATAATTAAATTATTAGTAAAGCTTTTTACTTCAAAAGGGGCATATTAGAAACATCATCAACTTTAGCATAAGCGTTACAATGGTGTGTAATCTATTTATAACAGAATTGTAGCCTTAGACCGTAGTATGATTATTGAACAATACGTGATAGGAAACCTTGATCTAATGTTAGAAACATAAAAGTGAATCAATATTAATATATTAGGGCTATCCAATTGGTAATTAACAATTAAATATAAAAAAAAATATCAAAAAAAAATTCTGTCACATCTCTTTTAAAGAAGTAGGCCAAGAAATCATATTTTTCTAAACGTGTTTGAACCAAGGGGAAGATTGGCATTGTGAAAAAAGCGTAACATTATTGTAAGCAAACAATATCTGTGAAAGCTTTCCTCTTGAATAATAATTTTATTCTGCGCTACGTTTAAAGTATAACGCCATCAAATGCAAGTGAGCCCCTCCCAGACACAAATTGCTTTTTGCAGACTAAGGTGATGACAAAAGCTTCTTTATTATGTGGATATAAATCGACATTCAAGTGCTTTTATGTCACACATTACTGGGAATGACGCTTTCGATTTTTCTTACGAGTTTTTATTTCGTTTTAAGTAAAGTAATGCGGGAGTAAAAACATATTTTGTGAAATGAAAGGATACGACTGAAAGATATTTTTAAGCTTTTATCTAAAAATATATATGTTGTTTTTGAACATAATATCTATACATTTGTAGATCCGAATCTATAATTATATTAAACTATCTGGTGTTGCTCGGCTTTTCTCTACTTTATATACGTAAAATATACACGTTATATATATTTCAACCTTTCGCGAGAAATTTTCTAAATGACAATGAAAACCGTATCAACATTCATTGCTTAGTTTAGAAGAACTGAGCGTATAAGCAGACATAGTAGTTTTAGTATAATGGAGAGGATTCCTTCGCCAAAAAATAAGAAAATTATGCTACGAAAATTATTTGTCATCATCTGCCATCACAATTGTTTGCCTTCACCTGCCGTCATAATTATTTGCTATTATCTACTATCCTAATTCTTTTCCATCATCTGCCATCACAATTCTTTGCCATCACAATTATTTGTCATCATCTGCCATCACGATTCTTTGCCATCATCTGCCATCACAATTCTTTGCCATCATCTGCCATCATAATTATTTGCCATTATCTGCCATCACGATTTCTGTAAATATAATATCCGGTGATTTTTCAGTACATCCATAAAGGTATTTGTGATAGAATGCACATTTTAGAATTTTACACCTTCAGGCATTTCATCACATGTTTTAAATCTTTATATAATAAGCCATTCCATAATTTTGTTTTTCTCATATAATGTATATTTTTTATTACATAATTATTTATATTTTTATTAAAAACAATTTAATAAAAACAGTACATTCGTTAAATAAGTAAGTAATTATGGCATTTGATTTTTGATAATTTTATGCGTAAAAATGAACGCATTATAATATGGCAGTCTCTTTTTAACATATCGTGGATTGTGAAAGCGTAGATTAAAAATATACAAAAGAAAAAATTTCAAGGCTGAAAGTTGTGGGAAAAGGAAGGAGATGGGGAAAAGATAGTACCTAGCTATTCAGATCTCATCACCAAACACGGCCAAAGCCATTTCAAGGAATGTTTCAATTCTGAATAGTGGTCTTACACCAGGACAATACTGAGAGTATCTCCCACTCTGGAACGTGCTGCAAATATACTTTATATTATTTTAAATGAGTGATTTGTGATATAACACAAATCAATCGACGGGATTTGAGCTGGGATTTGAACCCGCGACCTCCAACCATTCGAGTGCCTTACCCCTCGACAACGGAGGCTGTCAAAGATACCAGTAATCTAATACAGTATCTGTTGATACTGTAAACTTGCTTTAGTATAAGGAATTCATGAATTTTAGTAAGGATGAATTTCATTTAAATCATTTCATTTAATTCAGTTCATTTCATTAAGGATTTCAGCAATTTAATTTTTTTCACAGATTTATTTAAAAAATGTAATGTCATTAGGTCGGTAGATGCAAATCATTTTAAAGATGACACATAGTTTGAATGTATTTATGCATAGCGATAATAAAGAAAATTTAAAAACAGTTTTTCTAACTAGTTAACCGCCCACAGAGCTCTCTTACCCCGAAAATTCTAAAATATACTAGGTGCGTAGTGGCGCTTACATTTAGACTCCCGATTCAAATTGACAATGTTATTTTTATGTGTCATTCTTTAGCGTCATAACAAAAACAAAATTTATAAAATTATTTTCAATCCATCCAGCATAGAAATACACAAGCTAGTGAACTCTGTAAAAATGATTTAACTATAGATATGCAGCTTTGAAGTGATTTTGCACAAAAAAGGGAAATGCAAATCATTCAAATATTATAATTATATATTTGTTACGATCTGTCTGATCTGTATAAACCTTGCTTTGTAAAATTTGTATCTTTTTAAGCTAACTAATTCCTCGTTTTTTGATTAACCCTTGTTGCCTACTTTAGACACCTGCCGGCGATGTTTTGTTGTATTATTATGACTGGCGTCGTAACGCCGACGCTGACGCTACCAACGACTAGCATTTTTATTATCATAATGATGAAAGAAAACAGGGCGTTCTCATAGCGTAAGAGGAAGTTTCCGAGGAATTTATTTGCTTTATGCTGCTTTTTCTGAAAATATTTAAAAATTGTAGAAAATATATTTGCATGCTGAAGGCGAGTGATTCGCTCAAACTAATGATGGGAAGGACGTTGTTCTTTCTCAGGTTTAGCAAACACAAGAAATTTAACATGTGCATTTAAAGTAAGCCGTGCATACATGTTATAAAATAAAGGGAAACTGGAAAAAATAACTGGTTTCCGTGTTCGACAGGTAAGGCTTTTGAACTATCGAACCGGAGGTCGCAGTTTCAAATCCCGGCGTGCGCAAAAATATATTATTCGTCTTATTTCACATTTTACTAATATAAAATAATAAATAGTATATTTGCGGGACGTTCCAGAGTGGAAGATACTCTCACTATTTCCCTGGTGTAAGACCACCATTTAGAATTGATACATCGCGTCCCTTGAAATGGCTTTGGCCAGGTACTTCCTACCATCCTCTCCCACATCTCATTTCCCTCCACTACCTTCAGCCCTGTGACATACCCCAATTGAAGATGCCATAGTCTTACTGGCTCCAGACGTTTAAAAAAAACATTAAAAAATATATATATATATGCGTGACTAGCTCAAGTCCTTGGTGATGCTCGGACTTTATGCAATTTAACGTATTTTAATGTAGATAGGGTCTTCCCCTTGTTTCAAATGTCTAAAATTTCTTTAAGATCTTTCAAAACACTGCTTTAATAGGGGAAAAACGACGGAGCTATTTTTTTATAATCTCAAATAGGCAGTGATATTCCTCTTGTTTTTGAAGGTAAGCTACACTCTCTCGTTAATATTTAAAGTTGCATTTCTCTCGAATTTACAAATATCTGCAGTGTGCATATATTTAACATTCAAATGTGAAGATTAGGTATTTGTAAAAATTCCTTAAGTTCCTTTAAAGCTCTGTGAAGATTACTAAATAAAGCAGCATAACAAGTATTTGAAAAGACGAAATGAAACAAATACTTGACAAGGGTCATTTCAAGAGTCTTTATGAGACAATACATGAATGAAAATGAAGCCAGGAGAGTATGCTAACAATTTTTCGACGGTTTATCCTCGCAGTCTATTTATTCCTAAAAGTGTGAGTTTTATTATTTTATTTTATTATATATTCTTCAAAACGGTTATTTTTTTTCAAATCGCAAGGCAAAAATTTTTTTTAGACAATAATTTGACTTCATTATTTAAAACAAAGCTTTATATTGAGTAAGTCTGAATTGGCAGTACCCTAAAAATTTAACAATCTGTTTCATTCTGTTTTTCAAAAAATATGATATACGCATTCCAGCTCTGCTTGAAATGCGTTTTTGTTTATGTTTTCACAATAATTCCCCGCTTAGCACGCGCTGGACAGCTGACGCAGCTAACTCGGATTTATACCTCCCTGTCCCTTCCCCACCCCGCCACGTCATTTAATACATTCCCCTTAATCTGGTGGTCCGTTTTCTTTTTTGATCATAGGTTCTTCTTTGAAGCCTACTTTTTACCTCGTAAATGGGTATTAATGACCCCACCGTCGCTGTGGACAGAGAAAATGAAAATTTATATACCACAAGTCTCTGGGACTTGATAACTCCCTCGGGTTTTTATTTTATTTACTTTATTCTGTTACTCTGCGCGATAAACAACGGAGAACGGGGGCCTCTCTTAATCTTACGGGAATTCCGCAAAAAAATAACTGGAGGAAGTCACGGCAAGGGCATCTTTTAAACTTAAAACTTGGCACTCGGGCGTCATCCATTGCAAAAGTTTTAAACATCTCATGATCAGAAGTTAAGGATAACTTAAAATATATTTTTTTATACTACCTGTATCTACTCATTCGTGTTATTAGAAAAATTATCGTGCAGATTTTTTTCTTAATTCTAACGGAATGATCTCTCGGTGAGACTACCCGGGGAGACTAAAGCAAGAATGTTGTTTATTCGCAATGTTCTGTCCCTTTTCACCTTTTGTGTCCTAGTCGACGTATGTATGGTGAATCATTGCCATATTTCATGATAATGGTATCTGACAGTGCACATCTAATAGGTAGGATTCCAAGCAACAATTTCACTAAATTACGTATGAAGGTGACTTGACAATTCACAGATAAAACTTTCGGAGTGCAAGAAAGATACAACTTAACTGGTTAAGAGCATTGAACTTTCCTGGTACAAGAAAAATAAAACTTAACTGGTTGTGAGCATAAATCTTTCTCGTGCAAGAAGGATACAACTTAACTGATTTGAGAGCATAAAATTTTCCTGCTGCCAGAAAGATATAACTTAACCGGTTGAGAGCATAAAACTTTTCTTGAGCAAGAAAGATACAACTTAACTGGTTCAGAGCATAAAACTTTCCTGGTGCAAAAAAGACAGAACTTAACTGGTTGATAGCATACATTTTATTTTATTTGTTCCAGAAACCTAATCATATACATAATACTATTATATAATTTTCTTTATAATTTTTCTGTGTTTTGTTATTTATTCAACCTTCTTCAATGATATATTTATATCATGCTAGCTAATGCCTATGTACAAAGAGTATTATTTATTAAAATGAAATTTTATTCCTTAAAGGATGCTCCCTACAAATATTTATGCATATATAAACATACTACTAAAAACAATTTAATTTAAAGATTTCACTATACTTAATTATTTATCAAATATTTTCACAATTAAGAATGTTGGCGCAGTCAATAATTTCAATTCCTTTTGTTATAAAATTGCACTAATTGTGCTTGTGAAACTTCCCGGAAACATTCGCTTTTATTTCCGAATAATGAAAACTTTAAGACCAGTGAAGCTTTTAAGAGTGATTCATGCAAATTGCATTAAATTTCCTAAGAGTCGGAGAACATTAGGAAGACTTTTGAAGAAATTTGCAAGCTTTTCAGCGGAAGTTTTCAGCCCGGCTGTCAAACTATATTAATTGCTTGGTATTTTAGAATACCTCTAGCTGCATATCAGAATAACTTTATATGAAAGAAATAGAGCAATTACCAAAACATAAATGTCTTAAATCCACGAGTTCTGCAAATAAATAATCATTTAGAGTCTGGCTTTCGATTACTGTACGTAATTAATTTATAACTTTATGTATTCATTTCATATCGATATTTTTCTTGCCCTTTATGAGCAAGTAACAGTTAGCCTAAGACTGATGGATATCATTTCAAAGATCCTTGGTTCATTAAGTTCACAAATATCGAGTTAAGGAGTAAATAGTTTATCCAAAAAAATCCAGATGGAAAAGCAGCGCCACATTTTTTCTCGAGTGGGTATTTTATGAATTGAAAATGTTTCGTATCGAAAAAAACCTATTTAAACAAATGCTAGTTAAATATTTAGAGTATCTGTTATACAGTGTGTTAAGGGACGTACTTGATTTACTTTAACCAATGATTCCTGACATTATTTAAAGTAGAAAATGTTAATAAAATTTGGGTCTCCGGTGACTGTTTTGGTGTACTTTACTGTTTTTACATAGAATAATGTTTTTTACATAGAAAATCGTAAACAAAAGTGAAAAAAATATTTCACGGAAGATCATAATTTCATTTATATTTTTTCTCCAAATAATGTCAAGAATCACTGGTTAAAGTGAGTCAAGTACGTTTGTTGACACCTGTATTATGGTTTTAGGCTATACCACTATTAGTATAAGGTTCTGGGGTTATTCATGTCAATGATGCTCCGAGATGTAGCACTTTGTTTATTGTACCGAGTACAAATATCGCGGATGGTTGTTTACTAGTAGCGAGCTGATATGTGAGATTGAGATCAAACTAAAACATGGTCTTTTATACAGCTTGTTACATTAGAGCTTATTAACGTAACTTATAGTTATAAGTTGTTACATTAGCATTCAAGCCAAGTAATATGCTATGAGTGAGTACACAAGCTGAGCTTGTACTCCAATCTCCAGGGTGTGGATTATATATAGTCAATTTCCCCAAATGAAACAAGTCTCTTGATATGAGTTTTTATTGTACAGGTAATACAGGTTATCAACAGATCTACAAAAGGTACATAGCTCTTTAAGGCCTGACTTGTTTCTAGCAATCTATTGACTCTAAGGGCTCTGATTGACAAAGGTATAATATTAGCTCACGTGTACTTTACGGTGGATGCGGTGAGACGGTCAGCAGGTGCCAGGGCTGGTGCCATGGCAGGGTGCTGGATGGAAGCCGAAGGGTTGCCACGTGGGCACGCCACGCTGGACGACAAAGGACGCCAGAGCGGCGGCTGGAGGCGCAGAGACGATGGAGCAGGGCGGGGGCACTGATTGGAGGGCCAAGGGGCTCCACACAAACAGGCTGGAGCGGCAGACGCCCAGGACTGAGGCAGGGGTCTATGAGTTCACTGTTCTCAGCCTGGCGTGGACGGTAGGAAGGGCGGCCGGCATCAACAGGCGAGGAAGAGCTGGAGCACGGGTCGGTTCGCCAAAGGGGTACTTCACGACCCGGCTGTGGTGAGCAGAGGTGTCTGGGCCGTAGACAGCATGTGGCCCGGACGGAGGAGACATGACCCAATTATATAATGTTACGTGCTGGTGGGCCTCAGGCAGAGGGAGACATGACACAGCTCTACAACGTATGGGGCTGGTGGCCAGCGGCCGATGGAGACAGGACACAGCTCTATAATGTAATGGTGCTGGTGATTCTGGGGATCCCTTTGAAGTGGAGAACTGGTACTCGAGAGGCGACACGCAAGGTGAAACAATTCCGCCGGTCCATTTTTACGGCGTCACAGATTTGAGCGGCAAAAGTTAACTCGGAACCAACACAGCATGTTGCAATCCACGCGCTTCCCAGGGAACTGAAGCGTGGGTAGCTGGCCGCGAGTACTTGACCTGCGTTGGTCGCTCGCGGGGGGGGGCTTGTCCCACTCTTTGGCGCGTGCCCCATGCCCTTATAAGGACACGTTTTGCATCTTAGCCATATGATTGGTTGTAGGTACTTATAGGCCTACGTGACCAATATCAGGTCGGAGACATCGCGGATGTACGTGTATGTATTGGTGTTCACCCGATTGTAGACATGCCGAGATGCGTATATACTAGTGTGTTTACACGCTCTGGGTGTATGATCGAATTCCGGCAACGCGTGAGCATATACTTAACTTTGCAGTTAGCTCTTGCAAGCTTTGTGCAAACATAACACTACCCTCCTTGTCGATGAAACAAGATCCCAGGCAACGTGGCTGAAGCAGGGCAACGTCCTCTTGTTTGCCGTACGAGAGGTACAAAGCTACCTCATTTCACAAAGATTTAAACACTCCCTAACGAGCCAAAACAAAAATTTAACTACCTGAGAGCCAAGTTGAACAATCCTAACAAGTACACTGAACAAGGGTTGCCAAACCTCTTTCAAAAATAATTGCAGAAATGATCTCCAAGGCGCGATACAAAACACGCTATGATTTACATACACAACTTTTTTCCAAACAAAAGAAAACACATGGCCTTCTTCCCAAACAGAAAAGAATACATACGATTTTTCCAAACAGAAAAGACTACACATCACCTTCTTTCCAAACAAAAAGAATACACCTGGCTTCCTTTTTTTTTCTTAAAAAAAAGACAATACCAAAACAACCAATGTAGCATACAATGTGGTATTACCGAATGGATGTACACAATTTACCACCAGGCCTACACTTTCCATCAAACCACAAAAGAAGAACAATTAACAATGTTCACAATTGTACAATGTTATACAAAATGATATTCTGGTTAGAGAATATTATACGCTTATGCGATTGACCAAAATCAACCCATATTTCGCGTTTTTTACAATGAAATTCTTAAACTAGACATGTTTTTTTTATACACAAAATTCCTGTTATGGAATGTGTACGCTGATTATATCATGCGATTGATCGAAATCAACCCATATTTGCGTCTTTAACAATGAAATTCTTGACACTATACAACACAAGTATCAATACACATGTTATGTTATTTCTTATTATCCATTGATAATTTTGAAAAACGGAAAACAACAAAAATTCTACTCAAGTTTTTAACAATATATTCTCATTTAGTCATGGTTTGTCTGGTTGCTAATAATTCTTAGGCATATAGACCAATCCTCTCGTATCGCATATTGATTATACAGGTCAACGCTACCAAGACCTACCATGTAATTAATTATAAGGCTAATATTATCCTATGACATTTAACGATTTATTTCCTATAAACCGTACAGCGCTGTACCAGGTGTTAACAAGAAACACCAGCACGTCGTAACGAAAACGTTCGACAAAATTTTCAGAACACTCATAAAGTGTTCTCACCAAATGACCAGACAAAACCCAAAATGACCTTAAGTGCAATTATTAACCCAATTCATTGGTTAAGATTCAATAATGTCCCAAAATGACATAAATATGCAACCACCATTTGTCCTTAATGACCAACAATTTTAGATTTCCAAATCTAAGACATAATTACGTTATCTTTACAAAAACTATTTCTTCTTACCGGGTATATATTATAATTCATCTTCCTATGAGAACATACACACCACACTTGACATGGCGTAACACATATTACAATTACACAATTTTATTTCGTCTCAACTTTATGAAGGACTTTACACGCTGGTTTTTTTTTATTGATACCGAGGCAATCAAATACGTGTTTACAACAAAAAAAATTCACACCATAATTGACATGGCATAACATATAATACAATTACACAATTTTATTTCGTCTCAACTTTATGAAGGACTTTACACGCTATTTCTTTTTATTGATACCGAAGCAATCAAATACGTGTTTATAATTAAAAAAAATTTACACCATAATTGACATGGCATAACATATAATACAATTACACAATTTTATTTCGTCTCAACTTTATGAAGGACTTTACACGCTATTTCTTTTTATTGATACCGAGGCAATCAAATACGTGTTTACAAAAAAAAATTCACACCATAATTGACATGGTGTAGCATATAATACAAAAACACAATTTTATTTTGTCTCAACTTTATGAAGGACTTTACACGCTGGTTTTTTACCATATTGATACCGAGGCAATCAATTACGTGTTTACAAGAAATTACAATACACAACCCATAACTAATTAATAATTAGTTAGGGAACAATTACACAATTTTTATTTACAAACATATTACATACCACTCAACAACTACTGTGTGTGATAATTCAATTTCTGTTATATAAGACTTATTCGAGTCTTTTTAATTTAAAAATCGAGAACTACATAATCCGATTTCTAGAGATTGACTTCCTTAAAAATAACGACACGTATTCACTACGCAAGAAGGAGAAGAGAAAAAAAATTCCAGAAAAAAAACAAATAATTGGTATGTAACCAATTAAATACAAAAACATTTGACATAATTTTCTATATAAGAGAATGTCTGAACAAAAACCACATACGGGGTTTCTCATTTGAACTATACAATTTATAACACAAGATATTTGAGTTATATTTACAAAATGGGTTCCTAATCTACCACTGATAACTTTAAGTGATGAAGAACGAAATCATCACTTCAAAAGTACAGGACATTTCTTACGCCGTTTCCTGTCAACGAAAAGAAGATTATATATACAAATATAACCTTAATTTGTACTAAAAATTGGTATATATTCTTAGTACAATAATTCCACGAAATATAAATTAAGTTTATTTTTCGGTCCCGGGCAGGATATTGAATGCTTAAGGCGGTTTTTTCCTTACTATAATAAAAAAAATTCCACTAAAACTTAAGGTTCTTGAATTTAACCCTCAATCAATGTAACGTGTCGTGTTTCGTAACGAAATATATACAAAAATGTATATTTTTAAATATAATTTTATATAACTTATGTAGTTACTTCATAACTACAACTTATATCTTCTATATCACAATACTCCTTATTGTGATAAAAGTGTATGAGTTTTGATTTATTGTTATTATTACTTTAAAACGAGTTATAGTTATGGAAGAGAGAGGTGAAAACAGAGAAAAAAAAATTATATATTGTATTTCTATAAGATGTCTGCTAGCTAGTCAGAATCTCACAGAAACATAATAAAATAAACAGAGTGGCTACTATGTCAGCCAAAATAAATGCACTCAAAGATTCATGACGTCTTTGAGTTATAAACATTGAATGACACATAGCCCCTTGTTTATTCAAATAATAATATTAAAAATGCACGAAATATGTATTATAGTTTACATATTATATCGCATTAAACTGTGTGCGAGAATAAACAAATATACGTATCAACATGAACGCGGCGACCTTGACGAATTCATATTTATTATTATTATGCGTAAATACTGTCCGTTGCGACGCGGGAATAATAATTCTTTTGTCGTATTTTTAATAGACGTGACTTATTAAGATATCTCAAGTTACTGCTCGTAGCGTGTTTTATATTTTCTACCAACAATTTATTTCCTGTGTAATATTTTTTGTTGCGAGTTTTTATTCTGTTCAATGATTTTATTTTTTGATATATTACTTTTGCGGCAAGTTAATAATAATAATTCTTTGTCGGTATATTATTAACAGTGAAATTGTTAACGATATTTATTCTCAGACCGGATGAGCAAAGTGATTGTAATTGTAATGACCGCCGTTGCCTTTTCAAAATTTAAAATTCTGCCAATATTGTGAGGATCCATGATTTAATAATGGGAACGACCGGTAAAGTCTATGGATCTTAATTTACAAACAACCAATACGATATTTATTAAAGAATGTGAATTAAACAATAACTGTATTTAATCCTATCGCAAATTGACACTTGGAAGTTCTTTATAGTATTTGAATTATTTCAACTTATTATAATGAAACAGATAAGCAAAGCTTAACCTGACAAAAAGAATCATTTCTATATGAAACAATTAAATTGCATTTCAAAATTGAAATAACACCTCTATCTCTTGGAAACAACCACATTTAATGTTTATTACGCCGTAATTTCTCGTATTTGTTTATTGCGTATTTAGAAATTGGAACTGCGCATTACGTACATGCGTAACCCGGCGGACAAAGCGCGTATTACTACGTATGTGTACCGGTCGACGGAACAAACACTCCCGAATCAGAAATGAATTATAACACACAGCTGTGGATAAAAACATTAATAGACAAGAATATTACAGTAACACATTACAAGAAAAGACACATTCCATCGGGTAATTGACTATCCAGTTGTGGCGCCAGTGTTACATTTCCTAAATTGTCCTATAACATTTACTATCGGTGAGTTACTCAATTAGTCATCGCCGCACAAGTCAGACGGCGAGCTAGATACTCTTATCATCCAGGGTGTGGATATATAATCGGTCTCCCAAATAAAACGTATGCCTTTGTTACTATGTGTTTATTTTACAGGTAATACAGGTAATACAGGTTATCAACAGATCTACAAAAGGTACATAGCTCTTTAAGGCCTGACTTGTTTCTAGCAATCTATTGACTCTAAGGGCTCTGATTGACAAAGGTATAATATTAGCTCACGTGTACTTTACGGTGGATGCGGTGAGACGGTCAGCAGGTGCCAGGGCTGGTGCCATGGCAGGGTGCTGGATGGAAGCCGAAGGGTTGCCACGTGGGCACGCCACGCTGGACGACAAAGGACGCCAGAGCGGCGGCTGGAGGCGCAGAGACGATGGAGCAGGGCGGGGGCACTGATTGGAGGGCCAAGGGGCTCCACACAAACAGGCTGGAGCGGCAGACGCCCAGGACTGAGGCAGGGGTCTATGAGTTCACTGTTCTCAGCCTGGCGTGGACGGTAGGAAGGGCGGCCGGCATCAACAGGCGAGGAAGAGCTGGAGCACGGGTCGGTTCGCCAAAGGGGTACTTCACGACCCGGCTGTGGTGAGCAGAGGTGTCTGGGCCGTAGACAGCATGTGGCCCGGACGGAGGAGACATGACCCAATTATATAATGTTACGTGCTGGTGGGCCTCAGGCAGAGGGAGACATGACACAGCTCTACAACGTATGGGGCTGGTGGCCAGCGGCCGATGGAGACAGGACACAGCTCTATAATGTAATGGTGCTGGTGATTCTGGGGATCCCTTTGAAGTGGAGAACTGGTACTCGAGAGGCGACACGCAAGGTGAAACAATTCCGCCGGTCCATTTTTACGGCGTCACAGATTTGAGCGGCAAAAGTTAACTCGGAACCAACACAGCATGTTGCAATCCACGCGCTTCCCAGGGAACTGAAGCGTGGGTAGCTGGCCGCGAGTACTTGACCTGCGTTGGTCGCTCGCGGGGGGGGGCTTGTCCCACTCTTTGGCGCGTGCCCCATGCCCTTATAAGGACACGTTTTGCATCTTAGCCATATGATTGGTTGTAGATACTTATAGGCCTACGTGACCAATATCAGGTCGGAGACATCGCGGATGTACGTGTATGTATTGGTGTTCACCCGATTGTAGACATGCCGAGATGCGTATATACTAGTGTGTTTACACGCTCTGGGTGTATGATCGAATTCCGGCAACGCGTGAGCATATACTTAACTTTGCAGTTAGCTCTTGCAAGCTTTGTGCAAACATAACAAGCTACAATACATCTGTCTCGCTCTACACAAATAAAGCCAAGCTCTTGACTTTTTGTCCCACAGTGTTCAAAATACTTGCCCTAAATCCTCCGTTTATACTAACTTGCTCTACCAATAACGCCTTCCGGTAGCATACCCCAATTGGGAATACCACAATCCCAGGCGGTTGTGACTTTTGTGTGGTAATCCCATTAGAAAATTGTGAATATGGTTTGCCCATATTTTAAATCACTTAAGGCGATGCAGCACATCTTGTAACATTTTTAATAGGGCCGCTAACAACAAAACTCTTTATGCAGATGGCGATAAGGTTTAAATTCCCGCTTGACACCAGCCGCTTGCTTTGATTTATGCATGAAAAAAACATCGCCAAGATTGTGTTTTATTGTGTTTTGTAAAGTAAGGCACAAATATTTAAATCTTTTATTATCACCTTCAAAGGAATTTATTTTGCCACATTATGCAATAAAACTATAACCGAAAATGGGTTTTGTGATTTTGAACTTTAAAGCAGTTTTTATAGGCAAGATACTTCATTCTTTTCTGGGTTTATAAAAAAAGATTATCATATAAATACTCGATTGTTTTAAAGGCGATCATATTTTCTACTCGCAGATTTAATGAAAGCATTCAATTATTTCTAAGCGATTAAATTTATAAACCAATAACACATGTTTTTGCATAACTTCGTAGTGCTTCGCCTTAACAAGAAAGTCGTTCAAGAAATCGGATTTGAGGCTGTCTTCAAAACGTAGTTTATTCTAATAAGAATTTTGTTCTATTTTAAAGTGGCGTTTTTTTATAATATATTTGGAAGGTACGCAGTGAATAAACGTTATTTTTTATCTTGCCAACACCAAAGTAAAAGTTTAAAAAGAAACTCTTCAGTTTACTCACAATTATTCTTTATATTACTTAAAATATGTACTTCAAAATAGTAGGCATATCAATCATCGATTTACCGTATCGTGCCAACTCTATTGAAAAATCATCATTTGCCATCGAGTGGAATAATTTCAGGCGTATTAAAGTGCTGTATTTCATTCCTCCATCGCAGAGCAGAGATATATGGGATAGTAAAAATTCTCATTAAACTTTTAAACATCTGCTCCGATCGTTGTAGGAGCAATCGTTGAAAAACCATTCAATTTAAACAGTTTTTGATATATCGCCTCCTGTTCATTCAGAATCACATTCGTACCGAGATGAAAAGTTATTTTCTCTTAAGGGATAGTTTTAAACATACTTTTTTTTATACCTTTTCATATTCATGCAGATGAAAAAAAACTTCCAAGATTGGCACATTTTTATGCTAAGTTTTTCAACTATTTAAAATATTTATTATTCTCATTGTGCCGTTTTTTACGTTAATGTGGGTTATTATTAATAAAAACTATAATTTCAGTACTAATTTCAGTACTCTCTGTAAATTTTTCAACAACATTGATACTGCCCAAAAATTACAAAAAGTGCGCAACCATAGATTGGATTCTTCTTTAATGTATCAGCCGGTGAATACCAGAACATCCTTTGGAAAAGTAGTTATTCTTAAAAAGCTCCGTTGCTTAATAATATACTAAGTGAAGATATAAAAACTATGGGTTCGTTAAATCTATTCAAGAAAATGGTTGAATATTCCATACAGCTGAGAGTTGTGATTTTGGATTACCCAATACCCATATTGTAGCTTTTGTCATAAATCACCTAAGAAACCCCGCATTCGATATAATCCATCTGTGTACGTCTTACGTGATGTACTTATTTCATGAAATATGATTGTAAAGCTGTTCATCTTGATTTAAAAATTCACTAGTGAGATGAGCAGCGGAGGCCTAAAAAATGCACAATTTTGCAAAAATGCACAAAACACAAGAAATGTGCATCATCTAAATTCTGAAATGAGCTAGTGGAACTTCGAAATTATTATTTTATTTATATATTGTAGAGGGGATGAGAAATACCTATAAATCTCCATCCACACAGCATCCCCAAAGATACAGAATTATTCTTATAAATATTTATATCTTCATATGTTTATAGTACAATGATTAATTAGACAATATAGAGGCATTTTAAACAAAATTTTGTTCCAGAATGGTCTCATCTCACTAGTGCGATACTGATCGTACATTCAACTTTGGAATAAAGAATTTTCACCTGCATATACATAAAATCTTAATGTCTATGGTCACCTGGTATCCACAAATTTATAATGTTTATACAGAACGTCTACAAAATAATAAAAAAGGGGGTTTTAGAGTATTTAAGCTGTCAAATCAACAATGAAAATTACGAAGATTCAGCAAAATTGAGCGAATACAATTCTTAGTAGACATAAACTATTATTTCTGAAAATCATTAGTAAAATCCTCGTTACTATTCAGATTATTCATTTACTACAAAATACGAGTATTATATATAAATACTTTCTCCGAAGAACTTGAATACAATACGACGTCTTTATCATTTGGTGACATTTCCAACTGATTCTAACGCAAATTAGTGTGAAATCATTATAAAGTTATCCTATACTATGAAACTTACCTTAAAATTATTATCTTTTTTTCGTCATTAGCTTTTTAAATTAGTTAACCAAACTATATTTTGTGTACGTGAACATTAAAACCGCGTTTCTCACAATGTTACGCTAAAAAGTCTTCATTCTTGAGTCTCGTTGAAGGTATGCACATACTACTTACATGAGTCAAACGTCAAAAGTCATTCCACTCGAACAAAGAGTGGGTAAAACCACTCGTTGTTCGAGTGGAATGACTTCGTCGAGATTTGAGGCCCTGCAAGAATCGAAATCACTAGAACTGTCTTCTTTTACCAAATCTATCATCAATTTTCCAGTGGATAACCAGCTGGGTGTCCTTATTTCGGTACCTCTCCAGAAATGACCTAAATACAGCAGTTTTTTTTTAATATCAGAGGCTGGCAATAATGCCGCGCTTACCATCGGTCAACTGACGACGAGCTGAACCAATAATCCTCGTACGCAGCGCGTAGCATTACAGATCTTCATTAATTAACTTCATATTGCCGTAAGCCAGTGCTCCGCAACCTTTTCTCACCTACGACACACCAAATTTCTTCCTAGAATTCCGCGGCACACCAAAAGCTAAAATATATCGATATTAAATTGATACACAAAATTTGCAATAATTTTTGTTTTTTATTTGAAAAGTATACATACATACATACTATTATAAGATATTTATTTTTACGCAATCTTAATCATTATTATAAAATAATAATAAATTAATGAGCGATTCATTGTTAAATTAACCTGCGCTTGTTTCAATGAAAACAAAAGTTTTATATTCGGCTCGATTTTTGACAGCGTAACCCAAAGTTCTTGGTCAAGACCTTTTAAGCATGACCGCTTATCATTTTAATAAAACCGTTGAAAAACTTTGCTCACATAAATATGTCGTTGAAAATGGAAGTAGTGTTCAGAATGCTTTGACGGAAATGAAAGGATATTCTTTTTTAACGTAAATCCAGAAAATATTTAATTGATCTTCGGAGAAGTCAAGTTTTATTGTCATGTCATTATTTCAATCTGTAAATTCCACTCGAATTTGCAAAGGCAGTGTTTCCGTAGAATTTATTGCATTGGTTGCAAAAGGATTTCGAATCCAATCGTATTGTTCCGTATTAATGGAATAAAAATATTGACCAAATTTCTGATTTCTGAGCTGCTGATACAGTTTGGGCATATTTTGATTTAAAAGAAACTGACACACCTCGTGACGAAGCTCAAACAATCTAGCCAAAACTTTGCCTCGGGATAGCCAACGAATTTCAGTATAAAACAATAAGGATTCATATTCGGCTCCCATTTCTGCGCAGAGTATTCCAAAGATTCGCGAGTTTAGGGCTCTTGATTTAATTATGTTTACGATTTTAATGCATTCATTCATCGTGTTCAAAAGTTCCTCTGGTAAATTTTTGACCATCAATGCTTCGCGATGTATGCAGCAGTGTGTAAATTGTAACGTTGGATTTTTTTGTTTTACACAAGAGACAAAACCCTTTTTACTACCCGTCATTGCCGCAGCGCTATTCCGTGCAAACAGCAATGCAATTGCTCCATTTAATATTATATATTTTGAAGAAATCATCGGTTACTTGAAAAAAATCTTCACCGATAGTTCGCCCTGGAACCTCCTTACAAAATAAAAAAATGTTCTTTAATAAAGTCCTCGTCAACGAAAAGTACAATAGCTATCAACTGTGCTTTATTTTTAATATCGGTTGTTTCGTTGATCTGAAGCGCAAATTTTTCAGCCAATAACAGTTTTCTAATCAGTGTTTCTAATATATTGTGAATACGTCTTTTAACAGCATCTGCAGACAATGAAAAATATTTTGTCATTGTGTATTAAATATATAATGAAATATTGTAAAATGTCAAATACATTGAATTTGACCGCGGCACACCTGTGTCCGGCTCACGGCACACCAGTGTGCCACGGCACACCGGTTGCGGAGCACTGCCGTAAGCGATCGACGTATGCATCGCACTAATTCAACCTTAGACAACCCGCCAAATTTTATTCATTTGACGAAGAACATTTGCGGTTCTAATGCTATATTTAGTTCCCAGTTTTCGATTTCATGCAAAATAGGGATCAAGTCGAACCACTATTTTTTTCATTTGTACCACACAAGAGTCCCTACTGATCCCAACCGTCTAGAACCAGTGAGTCTATTTCAGTGTGTTTTGGGTGGTGGTTTTTCACCAAGGTGATATCTAAGAGTATCTACTACTTTGGATCGTATTTTTATGTGTATACCACACAAGTCCCAACTGCTCACAACCGTTTAAAGCCAGTGAGACAATGGCATCCCTAATTGGGGTATGTTGTGAGGCCGAAGGTAGTGGGGAGGGGATGTAGATAGGGAAGAGGAAGGTTATTCAGATCTGGTCACCAAACTCGGCTTAGGCCATTTCAAGAAACTTTTCAATTCTCAATGGTGATCTTACACAAGGGCGATACTGAGAGTATCTTCCGCTCTGGAACGTGCTGAAAGTAAACTATATATTATTTCAAATGAAAAATTGTGAAAAAACACAAATTTATCAAATAAAATTTACTTACCGGATTAAACCGGCGATATTCGAAATTCTAGTCGGTAGCCTTAGCCCTCTACTGCAAAGGCCATCAGTTGTGCCTCATATGTTCTATAAAATGTTTCTAAAGAAACAGTATCGAAAAACAACATAATAAATTTTAAAAATTTACAGGTGCACTTTGGTGTTTGAACCTTCGGATTGCTAGTGCTAGGTGATTACCCCTAGATTATTGTGTCGTACGTGCATAGTTTTTTTTACTATTCCTTAATGTATCGTATCTTTGCCATCTTATTGCGATATTTGTTTCATTAGAATGATTGAATTTGTCTTTACACTTTGTCCACAAATTTAAATGCAAATATAATTAAATATTATTTTTTTATTTTAGTTTGTTATTGCTGTGTTCAAACAGTACTCATAATCTTTGAAAACATATTTATTTGTTTATCTAAACCTTTACCAACGAAAATATTTACCGCAAAACGCTTGTTATTTAAAAGAGTAAAGATTAATTTAAGAAGACTATTTTCCTCCAATATCAACACTATCAACAACAACAGCTCCGTGTTTTTATGTTTTTTCCAAAGTTCCCAAATAATAAGTATTTATTACTGTTAACGAGTGAAAACTTTTTACACATATACAAACTTGCCCTTCAATTGACCTGCAAGTTTTTTCGACGTTCAGTAATTTTTATTTAAAAATATGTTTACCAACTTTTAATCACAATAAAATTCCCATTTAAAAGGCTTTCTTCTTAAAAACGATATAAACAACGTGTACAATGAAAACTATTCAATACATTTCAAAGTGGCACGCTATTTTTCCAAGGACATTACGTAAGGTGTTTCAAAAATATACTTTTTTTATTAAGGAATCAAAACCGAGTTAAATATTTCAAATAACAATGTACATTTTTTTTATGCCTAAAAAATGGCATTGTCTTTGTTTGGTTATCTACAAGATCTGGTAAGCCAGATATGCCTCTATCTTTTTTTAAATCTTCATGGTGGTAGATGGAACCTTCAAGAGTCTAAAAGTTGTTTTAAATTGCTTTAGTCTTGTTTATTGATCAGCTCTGAATAACTAGATTCCTTCCAACTTTCGTCTTCTACAAAGACTTCCCTTCTTCACTCTCTTTGACCTCATAACATACCCAATTTGAGATACCGAATTTCTACAATTTCGGGGCTCCCTGACGTTACATACCTATTCAGCTAAAAGGGTGATAAAACTAAATAAATTAAATTTAAAAAATAACAATAATACTTCGTACGCCACAAATGCATTAAGGATGATAGCAAAAAACAAATAAAATAATAATATTAATTTTGAGGTCACAAAATGCATAAAGGGTGATAAAATTATCACAAATATTTTAAAAATAATGATTCTAACCCTATAAAATGCATAGAGGCTGAAAAACTAAATAAATTAAATTATTCTTACGTGAAAAATTGCATAGAGGGTTATAAATCAAAATTAAATTAAATTATAACAACAATTTTTCTTACGACAAAAAACTGCACACCCAATGAGTGTAAAACTAATGACTTCTGACTTGTTTGAATTTTAGATAAAACCTCTACAAAACTTTATAAATTCAATTACTTTCATATTTTCACGATAGTGAGTTTTTTCCATTAATTCAAGCGCATACCAAAAAACGTGGCATTCAAATGGTCCTGCGGCAGATTGGCTTAAAACAAGTTTCCCGCAAAAGTTTTCTTGCATGAGAGAAACCACTGGAAATGCCAAAATTTACTTGGCGCATTAGACGGAGGCAACGCGACTCTGGAATATCACTGAAAAACTTTCGCGAGCAAATGAAAATTAAGACGGTTTCAGAATGGAACCATCCGGTACTTGTTAAAGTGATGGAAAGGATGATAACTTGGCTGGAGTTCTAGGGTTCAATGGTACGGGCTGGTTATAATATGAACCCCTGTTGTTAAAAGCATCTTGATACAGGAATGCCCTAGTTAGATGTGCAGAGTATGCTTTTTATGTAAAAACTGTTTTTTGAATTAAATAAATAAATAAAAAAATAAAAAAAGCCTCAAGTATGTAAGTGACAGAATAAGCAGAGTCTCTACTAAAGTCCTGAGAAGCAAAAGGAGTATTTCAATCAGCATTATGAAACAGACTAACTGGAATACTTATTCCGTTTTGTAATCAAGGACAAAGTTATAACAATTTCCTTTGAAATGCAACAGATATATTATGCAAGAAGGTACAAGATTCACATTACCATTATACTAAAGATGGAAACTTTATTTAATGTTTGTCAAAATCAGAATGATTATTTTACATTCACTAATTTTTTTGCTGTTTAGGGCAAATGCAAGTTGTGTTTTAAAGTTCCAGGTGTATTTATTTCTTGTGTGTGTGAGATCTCTTTTTACTTTTCAAAGGGTTTGAATATCAAAATGTGACAGTTCCAAAAAAAAGTGGATATGTTTTATATGAATGTTGATTTAATAATTTTCCTTGGACTAGACTGTAGATAGCCTAAAGAAGATAATAATTAAATAAAATAAAAATTCGAATCTTTCTTTTTGGGAAAACATGGAGAAAACGACATCCTCACTGAGATCTCCGGTTCGGGGATTTTATTTAAATAATGTTAAAATTTAGTAGTAAAATGAGGTAGTTACAATATATAGTATTTTGTTCTAGTAATAAATTACAGTTGAGTGGTTTCGGTTTCAGTCTGTCTTTGTGTACATATTCTATTTCTGATCCCTCATATTATGTATCCAGCTTTGTATTTAAGATTTATAATAATAATAATAATAAATTCTTTATTCCAGGATGTGGGGAGGTTAGTGCAATCCCACACATCCCAATGTTATAATAGTGTTTTAAGTTTTGAATGAGAGTGGGTTGTTGTAAAGATTAGTACCATAGTAAAGGAAGCTATTTTGCCCAAATGTTGCTTGTTGGATATGTTTTGTCCCCGAGATCTAGTGTTTCTAACATAAGTGTTATATTGTTATTTCTTGTGTTTTATATTTTTAAAGAAATATTGCTTCAGAATAGATTTGTTTAATTGACATGATGTTATGATAGTTCTGTATTTTACAGAGCTATTTCAGAATACTTTTAATTATGGATTTTTAGGTTTCAATTATTGATTTTTGGATATTGCAATTTGCACTGCCTCACTGTTTTGCTAATTTATTGCTTCAAATTATTGGTAATCCGGTTAAAAACAAGAATACAGGCCTTAACTTATGACAGTATGTATAATGTATGTTAAAGGTTTCCTGATACACTTTAAGTAAATGTCGAATATATTATCACGATGTGAGAACACGTGTTTATGAAAAGCACAAATTTTTACGCATTTAGTCATTATATATTAATCAGTCAAATGTCGTGCATAATCACGTGATTTGATATATTAAGGATTTACTATAAGTTTATCAGAAAACGGCCTGCAATCCCTTTTCTAACCGGATTACCAAAAATTTGAAGAGATTTGCGATACTCATAAGTTACTCGAAAGTTAGAAGTGCGTTCAAATTAAATGATATTTTTTACATTACGTTGGTGTACAGCACACTTTTCTGTAAAGTTCCGCTAAATTGCACTTTGTAATTTACCGATCACGTTTTAGTATAAACTTGTATTTTTTAAATTTCCCTGATAAAGTATTCACCCAAATTTTGGTGTAGAGCTTTATCGAATGCAAGCTTCCGACAAATGCTTACTGTATACATTCCTAACCGCGAAGCTTTGAAAGCAACTCTTGAAGCATTCGCCGACGGGTTAGCAGCGCGCAGTCCCCGACTCTGTCCCACAACCGCAGCTTGTTATCCACTCTCGTTTAATCTGCCGGCGTTCTGAGTGTGACACTCTCTGACCGGTCCCTGAAGGATACTATTTGAGACAGGGGCGAATTAAAAAACTAGGTGAGCCCCTAAAGAATATAATCTTCATTATAGCCACAGCTTAGTAACAATTTTGTCTTATTGAAACACAATCGCCGCACCTAATTTAGACGACCCGTCCCAGGATTAACCTCAGCTGCGTGATTGAGATATTCGATATGTATAAAAAGACTTTGGGCCGGAATCCATCCACGCAATGGCTGAAATGAAAAAGGTATTTGTATTTTAATTAAATATTCTTATTGTAAGTGTCGCTAAATGTTTTTTTCCATTAACCTGATGGGTGATTTAAAAAAAAAGTGAAACCGAAGAGTTAAGAGTTGCAACTGCTCCTAACCATCTAAAGCCAATGAAACTATGGGGTAAACCGAATTTATGTGTTCTACTCTCGTAAAACCTGAAAAATTGTAGAAAAACCTTAGTTTTGTGTTAAATTGTGGTAAAACATGAAAAATTGTCTAAAACATGGAAAATCATCGTAAAATACTGAAAATTATTGAAAAACCATGCAAAATTTGTAAAATCGTCATAAAACCTAAAAGTTATAGATTAACCGTATTTATGTGTTAAATTGTCGTAAAACCTGAAAAATTGTAGAAAACCCTTACGTTTGTGTTAAATTGTCGTAAAACCTGAAAAATTGTAGAAAATCCTTACTTTTCTGTTAAATTGTCGTAAAACCTGAAAAATTGTAGAAAACCCTTACTTTTGTGTTAAATTGTGGTAAAACCTAAAAAAATGTCTAAAACATGGTAAATTGGGGGTATATTGTGAGGCTGAAAATAGTGTGAAGGAGAAAGAGATGAAAAAGAGGAAGGTGGGGAAGTCATGACAAGTAATAAACTATCTTACATAAACTTTATCAAGACTCCTTAAATATAGTCGGGGACCCACATAAATAGTATAATGAGAACGCTATAAATAATAATCTCCACTTAGAATATTAAAGAAGGTTATGACAGTAATAATGAAATCAGAACGAGTAGGAATATTCAATGTCGGGTGTTTTCTGTGATAATGTACGGTTCCGCCTCTGCCAAACACAATTTGCACAGGTGTGCGGTTAGCTCTCGCATCAAATATTTACGGTACATTAGGACATGTAGCTTTGAAGGACCTCGAGTCCTAAGAAGGCTTTGCAGGAGACCAGACCGGAAATATGAGACCTGCGCATGGCACCCTCCTAATTTGCAAGCTTACGGGGGGAGTTTGAAGGATTCTTGAAGGAAAATAGGTTGTTTTTGAGCTAAGATCTTTATTCGAAATATCTTATTTTGCGATTCTTTTCGAGTCTAATTTTGATAGGTTCCGTAATAAAAAATAAAAAATTTGCCGTGCTTTTCAAGACTATATATATTTTTTTTATTCCTCCTTACCATCCTCTTTCCCATATCTTTCCTCTCCCCACTACATTCAGCTTCACAACATACCCCAATTGGGGATGCCGTAGTCTCACTGACTTCAGATGGTTGGGAGCAGTTGGGACTCTTTGTAGTATTCACATTAAAAAAGCTAGGTTCTTTTATATTGTTTTATGGTTATATCATAATATTTTTATAGCATGTCTTTGGAGGAACGATAAACTACATTTTTGTATTTTTGTAAGACCGACCTTATAAATTTCCTTGCTTAAATTTATAATGTAATAATAATAATATATTATTAATATTTATTGAAGATGCCCATAGTTGGGTTAACCGGGTGGGGCAGAAATGTATTACAATATTAATCTTAATGTTAAGGTCGTATCTTAAGGCATTTCATTGGTTTCAGCAAATATTGTCCATTTTTTATTCGATAAATTCTTTAGATGAACACCGTTAGTTAACTTACCCACATTCAACTACAGAATTATTATTTTCTTATGCAACGAAAAAAAAGCTATTTATAGATAGATACCTACTTTATCACTTGTTCATACATTCACACATTTTATCACACATTCACACAATCAGTTCCAATTTTGATAATTTTAGGAATAAATCACTTTTGATGATATTTTGAATACTTTAGTTTTATCCGATCGATGTATTTATTGCTAGTAAGATTAACTAAGCCATTTAATGTAGAATAATAAAAGAAAGATTTTGATTCTAAACGACAGTCGAATTTTTTTTAATCTTATGTTTTAAGTGCGCATGAGTCCCAATTGCCCTGAGCCAGTGAAACTATGGCATCCTTGATTTTTATGGAATAGTGTGAGACTGGAGGATGTGTGATTAGAACGGAGGGATAAAGATGGGTAGGATTGGGAAGCGTTGTAATTTGTCACCTAACGTCGCTTAAACTGTTTTTGAGTTAGATTTATTCAATGTCGATTTCTTGAATTAGAACTTCAACTTGGCGACATTACATAGATAAAAAGGGAAGTAACTATGAGTACATTTATCAATATGATTTAATTATTATATATTCTTAATAAAAGACGCGATTTTAAATCAAAAAAATAATAATGGTCAATAGACTTCCTAGTGCTTATAATCGACACGAACATGAACTAGATTACCACTGATGTGTATTGTATTCTATCTATCTGTATGTATAAAAAGGAGTTTTTCTTTGTTTGTTCCATATAGACTCAAAAACTACTTATGCTTAAAAACAAAAACTTCAAAGTTTATTCTTATTAGTGCCAGGAGTATTTAGATAGTGGTTAGTGGTTACATCTCTTAGGTTTATATAGGAGAAATCGGGGACGCTCGAGAAAGACTTAACGCACTGGAGTGAGATACGGAGTCGAATTGAAGTCGACATAATGTAGATTTTTTATAGTGACAATGTGGTATACATTCGTGAATGGTAGAAAAAGTTGGGGACACCCGAGGAAGACATGGCACTATCAAATTAATCAAATGCTTAAGTATAGTAAAATGTGTCGTATGTGATAAAGACACAAAGGGGTGTAAGGAGAATGTATGACGTAAAATTATAATGCAGGAGAAGTCAAGGACGCCCAAGGCAGAAATTACACGATCAAGTGAAACAAATTCTTTCAAAAAGTAAGCATTTTCAATTGTTACGATAGTATTAAAGCCATCTTAAAAATGTTTCTAGTTTTCAGGTAGACTAAAATTCACAAACTCCAAATTTTCTATAATCGCGTTAAAAACATTCATAATCGCGATCAAAGCCGGGTACAGATGAGCTAGTATTTCATATAGAAGCAACTTTTGGGGTCATTAGTTGTACGATTTCCCGAAACGAAAGATGCCGTAATAATTCCATTTACCTGTGGCGGGTGCGAAAAAAGTGTGATAAATCTGGCGGTTTATTCGAAAAATAATAAAAATATTCCGGTTTGACGGATTCGGCAGAACCTTGAGAATTACACACATGCCGCAAGTTCCTACGCAACCCTTACGGGTACTTTCTTCCACGTCGTAATAAGACTTCTACGTTAGA
This sequence comes from Hesperophylax consimilis, assembly GCF_061612785.1. NCBI lineage: Eukaryota > Metazoa > Arthropoda > Insecta > Trichoptera > Limnephilidae > Hesperophylax > Hesperophylax consimilis. The sequence continues at coordinate 31,282,626 of NC_142851.1, forward strand.
CGTCTTTTCTATAAATTATTCATAATGGTATAGGGTATTTATAAAAAGATGTGATTTAAAAATTATCAACAGAAATTTGTTTGTTTGCTTGGTGCTCGACATCCTAACCCAACATGACCTGTTATTCAATTACATGTCCCTGTCTGACAGTGTGGAGTACCTCAACCAGTGGCATTTGCGACAATTTATGTATCTTAACAGTCTGTAAGAACACCTATGCAGTTTAAATGTTAATTGTTCCCTCATTGCGTTTTATTCCAGTCCATCGTGGAAGCTTGTGCAGTGATGACGAAGTCCATAAAAATCGATCTAAAAGATCAAGGATAAGTCAGAATCCTTTCTAATTTTAACTGTTAAGCACAGCCACTCCAATAGATGTGTCAAATATTGATTACAGTTCACAATAAAACCACAAACTGATTCGCATACGCGTCATACGGGGTCATAATTTTTTGGAAATTTTCAAGATACTAAAATTTGGTAGATACCGTACCATAACCGCCTCACAATCCTTAAATATATAACTAAATAATTTTCACGTTCATAATATGATAATGTTTACTTATTTCGGTTGTAAGTGCGTGATGAGAAAAATTACTGGATAATGATTTTCATAATCGAAACTGATCAATTCAGGCAAGCGATAAAGTAGGTATAAACATGATATGTTTAAATAATAATTCTCTGTTTACAATGTGTATTTATTTTGTTTAAATTTTCGATACTTCTGAATATGTCAAAAATTGACACATTTATGTGAATCTGAATCAATAATGATTCTTATCATCTTTCTAATAATTTGCATAGTTTTTTGTACTAATATCGATTTTTAAATTTTAGTTATTTATTTAGCTTAGTTATGCCTGGCAACACTGAGTATTTTGTTATATCTGTCAATATTTAAATAAAAAGTGACATCTACAGATTTCCGAAAAATTTTATATTATGACCAAACGATATAATTAAAAAACCGGCAAATTTTCAGTTATTTCCTGAAATCACTTTTCTATAGGTATTTATACTCCTTATGAACCTATGACTAAAATTACTTTTCTAAATTCACTAAACAAAAGTCCTCTTGAAATAATTTAAATATTGATTCGACAGACATCCAAAATAATATAATTTCATTCGTAACATTAAATATTTAGATTTTCCCAAGTGAATCTCCTCATAAAACCCCTGTACCCTCGTATTTCGATCACAATGCTTTCAATAAAATATTACACGCGAGTGTTCCACGCAATCTACCAATCTGCATAATGTTTTGGCGAAGGAACTTTTTCCATCCAAGTCGTTATTTTTTCGCCAAATTACACGGGTTTTGAAAAATTAACCCAGCATTAAGGGGCCCGCTATCGAGTGCTTAGCACTGTCAAATGGTAAAATGTGATTTCATTACGAGTATATATTATGTTGATTTAATGGCTATCAAAGGTAATAAGTTTCAGATGTTTTTTTTAATATAAACGAAAACTGGTATACAAGTAATAGTATGATTACGATTAAATATGTAAGTATTCTATTTAAAGCTCACTTTTAAATTGATTGTTGGTAAAACACCAGCGATAAAAAGTAAGAGAAGACTTAAATTTAGTTCAAGAAACATCAACGTCCCCATAGTAAAAAGCATGGTTAATACATTCAACAGATTTTAAGTACTAGATGATCGATAATTTTTCACAGAACTGTTTTTACTCTTCCATTTAAAAATCAAAATAAAATAATTTTTAGTCGAATTTTCAAAACACGCGTCTTCAAACCAATGAACTCTCATAAACACTTAAAACAAATACAACATTTGGATTTATTTACAAAATAGATCGCTATAAATTTGAGTTTTATCGTTCTGCCAAGGGCCCGTTTTAACATGTAACTAAATTATATTTCTATTCTTACAAGCTAAAGTACACTATATTAAACAATAAAAACAGATTACATTGGTCTTTTGTGGTAGATGAAACCCAAATTAAAAGAAAGAAAAATTAAATTCCTAGAAAAACTTGAAATAATATAAAAGAAAACACTAGGAAAATATCTATTTGAGTAATTAAATTGTGAAAAATGAGTTTTGCAATAAATATGTAGAATATCATATTTTCAAAGTGTCTATTTTTTTCTTCAAGTAAGTGAATAAAAGTTACGTTTTTTACGAAAAATAATGTAAAGCTTTTAATTTCAACGTAAGCGTATAGATTTTCCATCAAACAAATTTGTTATACACAACGTACAAAAGTAATTTAATAAATTTCGTAAATAATATCGCTAAAATTTCTCTATTACTGTAATATTATCCATCTTAAATTTGAACGTTTACTTCTTTTGTTTATACTAAAGCTACTTTCAGATTGATAGGAAAACGAGACTTTATGTCCTTAATGATTCCTTTTATTTCCCGGTGATCTCCTTGTTCGTCTCTCCCTACCTGCCCGTGAATAAGCGCCGAGATTTTAAAGTTTAGAAGATGAAGGTGTATGAATTTTCCATGAAATGGCCATTTATTATTTAAGTTAAACATTTTAAAAAAGTGTTCAATGGATAGTGATTGGATATGTACTAAATTCGATTTTTATCCATATTCCATATAAATATTACCTTTATAAAATTGAGTGTCTCTGGGTGGTTTTGTTTTTATAAAAAGCTCAGAAAAAGAGTTAACATCTAGGAATTTGTTAGTTTTTCAAGATAATTTCCTAATGATTCTCCCCTTTAAAAAGTATTAAATTCTCCAGTCTTTTATATAAACATCAACTTTACTTTTGCCACGAATATTTAAATAAGTAGAATGTCATATTCGGAGGGTAAAATAAAAAATGGTTCAATGTTTTTAATATAGTATTTATTATAGTAAACTTTCTAATTAAAGTGTGTTAATCTGAATGACCTGCCAGGTATGTTGTCAATAAGATAGAGCCTAAAAATTCGTAATAAGTCATATAGCGCGGTGATTTTGAACAAAAAGGGAGTTTTTCAAATTTCACAAACATAATTATAACAGTTTTATTCCAAGATCCAAATCACCTTCGTTCCCTTTTACCACTTCACAAGATGCTGTTTATATCTTATTTAAAAAAAAGTGTAAATCCCGGGCAACGCTGGAGTTGTAGGCATTACTACGTTATACAAGTATAGTAATCGTTTGATATTTATATTAACGAAAAAAAGACGAATAAAATGATTTCCGTATGGAAATTTTGCTTGCAAAAACAGAGGAGTAAAATGATTTTCATTAGGAAATATCTGCTTTCAAAAACAAACGAATAAATAATTTCCATATGAAAATATCTAATTACAAAAAATACAAAATTGTAATATTTTTACAGCTCGAATCGATGAAACATGTCATTCAAAATCAACTCGTTATTCGGTTCATATATCCGTTGGAACTACGAGGTTCGATCTGATAAAACACTGAACTGGAAAAATAAGCTCTTCAAGACCTAATAAAGGGTTCATTGTCTTACTATAGAACCTTGCGTTTTCAAGGTGAACCGATTTATTTCGTTGAAAAGTAAAATTAGCAACGTCATCAATTATCGTGAAGAGAATGATGTCTCAAGACATAAAATAATAATAATTTAAATCAAAGATATAAACGTATTACAGAGCTAGGCAGGAAAATAGTAAGTACACATTGCATATTGTCTTTGATTCTCAATTTTGAGAGAATTTAGATCTCCTGTTTCTACACTAGAAGAATACTACATTATATATTAAATAGGTAATTTTGATAAACTGTTGAGGCTGTTGGGAGAAGATTGTCCAAGGAGAAGGCACCAGAAAAAGGAGTGGTTCCTTAACCATGGTTTTCATCTTTCACAGTTTACATTTGTATAGCCCGCGATATCCGCAAATATGTAAAAAAAAAAAATTCAGATTAAACCAATGCTCAAAACGCATCGAAAATGCCTAATTACAGATGCAGTCGAAATCCAAATAAACAGTATAAATATTAAAAGGATCGAAGGGGAAAATCTTAATGGTTTTTGGTAGGAAATGAGTTTTTTGTATAAAATATGTAAATGTACAATTAAAACAAGCTTGAATAAATTAATAAATAAGTATCAGGTATTAGAGGGCTTCACCAAAACTAAATGCAGAAAACCACATTTAATTTTTGCAACACGTTATCACTTCTACAAACATAAAAACCACAATCTAGTCATCTACTTTGATGATGGTTGCAGTAAAGCTATCTGAAACTTTGGCTAAAGAACTCTTTCTAGCGCAACATTGCTGACGGCCTCCGTGGTCGAGGAGTAAGGCTCTCGACTAGCAATACGGAGGTCGCTAGTTCAAATCCAGGCCTCCACAGGTAATTTTCATTTGATTAATTTGTGTTATTTCACAATTTACTTGTTTAAAATAATACATAGTAAATTTGCGGTAAGTTCCAGAGTGGAAGATAATATTATTATTAAAACGAATTAAAACGTTCGGTGAACAGATCTGAATAGCCAGATACACGTAAATGGGGATGACATGGTGTCACTAACTCCAGACGTTTGGGAGCAATTATGATTCTTGTGCGGTTTCAAATTTAAAAAAATAATAATAATCAAAAATGATAATACCTTGGCCGTGAAAATCACAAATCATTTCTAGCCACCAAAAAGTGATTTACTGCGTAGTGAATTATTAATCAATTTGAACGATATTTTGTAGTGAATTACTACGGTTTTAATTTAATTTATAGTTTCCGAAACCACCTTGACGTGAAATAAAAACAAACCTCTTAAGAAATTAGCCCAGTGTTATAATCACCACTTTGTAAAAGCGACTAGTAATAAACCCTCTACCGTTCTTCCACCCTCGCTAAAACCTTGTTCCCTTACAGGCCTAATGAATTACGTTTCGTCTTATAAGGCAGTTTATAGTTAATGCCCTTAATTGTTAACGTTCGCGACTCGGATTCGATAAAAGTTTACTGCACGGCACTAAAGGAAGCTAACGGCCTTTGATTCATTAAAAGCATATTATTATCTTAGAAACAGAACAACGTTAATCCTAGACCATTGAAACTGAATTTACTAAATTGGCCCCGGCTTGCCCGTTACGTTACTGCCGACGAAAGGTCTTAGTCTACTTAACCCGGATAGCTAACTTTGTTCTTATACCTCAATAAGCTAACCATTCGACTTATTTTTTAAAGACCAATTTTTTAAGACTTGTTTTTTTTGTAAAAATCTATATTTTAAGTACTAAATCACGTATCTAAAATTCTTACATAGTTACAATAATGTAAGCGAATTAGTTGGTGGTGGAACGTTATCAATATTAATTTATTTTTTAATTTCCTATTACCAGCACAGTAAGCGGAAAATGTTGCTTGTGTTGTGAAGGAGGACTTAGCCTGCCGAGGAAATTAACTGACTATGTCTGGGTTGGATCCAAACGTGATGCCAACTCAACCACTGACCGGACTACTAATGGATTGCTGGTTAACATTTAGTGAGAATTGGGAAGGGATTCTGACTTATCCCTGGTCTTCTCTAACAGTCTTGTTGCAAATCGATATTGTGGCCATGAGAAACGGAAGGTGGTAATTTACTACACAAGTTTCCGTAATATATTCAATATTAAAGCACTAAAGGAACATTTTAACAGCACCAGTTTTCTTAACAGACCGGTCATGTGTTAATAAATTTTTGGAATTGTCACTGATGTAGGTACTACACATTGTCAGACATAGACAGGTAATTGGGTAACAGGTTGGGTGGGGGAATTCAGGAACATATGTTAGAGGGAGCTGCATGTAGTTGCATCGACATGGCGCTTGAATAACTTTAAACACTAGATACAGAAATATAATTGTGAAAAAATAACAGGTTGGGTGGGGGAATTCAGGAACATATGTTAGAGGGAGCTGCATGTAGTTGCATCGACATGGCGCTTGAATAACTTTAAACACTAGATACAGAAATATAATTGTGAAAAAATAACCATTTTTTTAGACACTGTGGAGAGAACGGATATAAATCAATGACGACACCGACAACGATCAAGCTGAAAACCCTTCATCCAAAACCTAATACTCCTCAACACAGGACCTAATCTTCCAGTCATTGTCAGAAAGTACATCAAAAATCAAAATACTTAACACAACCACCGTGCGCACGATTCTAGCTGTAACTACATAAGTTGACAAGTGACGGCTATACTCTCGGTAGAAGCATTCAGAAAAAATTTAAAATTAAAATTTAGATGAGCATTTGATGCTCATTACTTTGACAAACGTTAGTAATCCAGGGATAAGTTATCGTTGTCACTTTTTCATGCTTTTGAAATTCAAAATTTGAAATATAAAGTTCTTGGAATTTGAAATTCTTTGAATTTAAAATTCCTGAAATTTTTTTTTTCTTTTTTTAGCATTCATATCAATCCGTTTTACAACCTCAAGAATAATGATATATTCTTTCATATTTTTTGTTTTTTTTCTAAATAGATGAGTGGGAGGGAAAAAGGGGTGTTATTGTTTAATAGAATGTGTTACGTTAATGTGGATAGTAGAAAGTTGGGGACGAGGAGGACATGGCACGATTAAGTTAATCGGATACTGATCATTAAGAGTTAGAATAAAAGAAGAGTATGTATTAGATGATGTATGAATGTGAATGAGGCAAAGTGTGTGTGCCAAGATAGAGTAGTTTGGCGGTCCGTCACCTCTGCCTTCCACTGTTGGGAAACGGCATGACGGGTAGTTAGTTAGGTAGTTAAGTAGGACTACGGCGTTTACATTTGAGGTAGGCATATTGGGGTTGGGAGGACGAAAGGAGTAGTGAAAGAAAGGAGATGGTAATGAGAAAATTTGGGAAGTACCTACCATCACAAGGGCAATACTGAGAGTATCTACCATCCTGGAACGTAACGTAATATTATACTGCCTATTTATTTTGTTCATAATAATAAAATAACATTTAAAAGTAAAATATATATTGTGATTTTAATAAAAAAAAAATTATGCCCTGATTTGAAGCCGCGACCTCTGTATATAAGTCGAGGATCTTAGCCGATTGATAACGGAGGTAGTCAAAGGAGAGGTTTTTTATTTGTAGAGTGTGGTGTATTTTGTAAGCTTGCGTTTTTCAAATCAATGCATGAAATCGTTTAAAGCACCAATCAATACTCGACACGCTCTACATCACAACAGAGGAACTTATCTTGACAGTGTAAAAATTAATAGTTTTCTACGATATTGGCAAGACTATGAAATTATTTTTAATCTTTTACTAAGAAAAAATATCTGTTTAAAAACGATTTTTCATTTTTATTTATTTTTAAATGTTTTTTTTCGATATTTGTCTTTATACGAAAAACCTGTGTAGAGACGTGGGAGATGCATAAATGCCTATATTCATACACACATAAATTATATATAAAAACTAAAACTAAATACATATTAAAGTAATTTATTATTGTGTGATTTGGTGCACTAACACAATAAAAAATATATAAAAATCATCAGTGACTTTCAAAGTCATTCAATAGATGTCGCACATTAAAATTAAAATAGGATTTAATTATCCAAGATTCTATCTAGATTGCATTTAGTTTGAGATAAATAGCGATCACACATAAAGAAGCAGCCAATTAAAATGTACAGTGAGAAAATGAAGATAATGTAGGTAGTTCTTATTCGAAGTATGATATAGTTAAATATGACCGAAGAAAATAAAGTCCCATAAGCTCAGTTGGTACAACAACGCCCCAACAAGGCGAAGGTCCTGGGTTTAAGTCGTATATGCGACCGTATATTTTTCTGTTTCAAATTTTCCATTAAAAATCACAAATATTGTCTTCAATAATTAAATATTAAAATTTGAGGTTTTACTCATTAGATATTCCAAAAATAAAAAAGGAACCGCAATCTCGATAAAAATTCTTCTGTAAATTGCATTTCTCCTTTCTTAGACAATATTTCGTTTCGTCGTGTCCGGTGTCAGACGATTATTCCAAAAGTGACCGCTGTAAACCTAAATCGGGTGAAACAACGCACGTTGAAATAATTCCCGCTTGACACCGGTCGCCTGTTTAGATTTAGGAAAAAAAAAATCCAAAATGGATGTTTTATTTTATTTTGTGAAGTTCAAGCATGAAATGTTTTTAAATTAAAATGTTTTCGATTATAATCGATATTATAATTTGCGACATTGTACGCGGAGAAAACTTACTGATATAAAATGTTGCCATTTTTTTTAATTTCTCCTAATTTTATTCGTGTTGCTGTTTAAAACAGGATTGCAGACCTTTAACAAATGAACTGATAAATTTTCTAATAAACTTTCAGTAAAAAAAACCAAAGTTTTATCGCGATAAAAATTATAATATTTTCGCATTTCGTCATTATATATTATCAAGACAAACGCAGCTAAATAAACACGTGTTCCGATATATTATGAATGAACTGAAAATTTATCAGGAAGCTGCTTGCTATCACGTTTTTAACAGAATTTTAATGAATCTCCCATTACTATAAAATCATATAGAAGATATCATAATATCTATTTGTTACAAAAAAGAAGACGATAAAACACTTATTATTATATCGGAAAAGGGAAAAGCAGGAGATTTAGCACTTCAAAGCATATTTTATCGACAAAATACTAAGTTTTTAAGCCTAAAACACATTTAGATTACTGACTTCGCATTGCATCGCCTTTGAGGATTAACAATGTTAAAATGGAAGGAGAAAACTTACTTACATGAAATATTGTTAATTTATTAAGAATCTGGTAAAATTATTATTTTTCCTGTTATAAACGGGGCAAACGTCAATTCTTTCATTATAGGTCTCCAGCCTATAACGAAAGAATTGAGAAATTTCGTAACAAACTATATAATCTACTATAATCAATATAGTAGGAATATGTTATGAAAAAGTCGGAAAGCGTGTTCTTAATAAAATATATTTAACGTATCTTGTCCATTATATTTACTGGGACAAGGCCATCTGCGTGAACACGTGTTCAGATTTACTCGGAATGACTAGTATCTCATTAGGAAATGGTCTTGCAGTCACATTTTTAACAGTGTCTTGACAAAAAAGCAGTTCTCGTTTTTCTCCGTGTGGTATCACTTAAACTTTTCACCACTTGATGTTTATGGAAACTAAAGGGATGTCTCAAAGCCTTGGCTAAAGAAGGAACGAATTAATACCCCAAAAATATCACCCTTTTTATGTTTTTGCCCTGATAATCATAAACCAATTCCATTTTACGTTGATTGTATAAAAAAATATTGTCTTTACCTCAGAAAAACCCTATTGACACAGTAAATACCGGCATATGAAATTCTCGCAAAATTGGATTATTTATTTGTACTTCCATTTAAAGCTGGGTACGTCAGTATGATTTTATACGCGGAACAAATCTAATATTATTTATTTGTCCGGAAGCGAATCGAATAAAAGTCTTGTCGCATCGACGGAGACAATAAATAAAGTGCGAAAGGTAGCGGAAATGACGTTACTGTTTGCCGGAAACAAGGAGCATCTTTGTTCCACCCAACCAAACCTACACTGTTGAAAGAAATGTAGAGAGTATGGAACCTATTAAGTACCAACTCTATCTAAAGAATCCAATGAATCCAGAAGTAAAACATAAAATTCAATGGTAATTTTTTTTTTGTAAAAATCACCATGTTCACCAAATCACCAAAAATCATGTTTTTCAAATCACATAAATTACGTATCAATCTATCATTGAAGATTTTTTCTAGGGAGAAGTATGTTTATCGGAGTAGGTTGAAAACGATCGTCACTTATTTATCATATGCGGCAAGTAACTTTTTTAGCAAAAAAGTTTTTATTTTAGTTAGCACTTACCACTATCTAAACCTCATCTTCGTCGAAAAGGCCATTAGAGTTAATTCACGATAAAGACGAAAGACAATATTATATAGTCATCGATATATTGTTAACTCGGTGGTTGATTAATGTAGCTTGAAAAAAAAAATTTAAATCTCATAGGCTGTCATAACATTTGACAGTCGTTAGTTTATGTGTCATAAACATAACATAAACTGTTTCCACACTTTACCGAGTGACGCGTTTTCACAGTTATATAATCAGAGCCGAAGCCGAAGATACGGGGAGACTTTTAATGTGTTTATGTTGTAGGTTGTAGGGTCCGGGCCCCCAGGGTCCTCTGAGTAAAACAATAGATTTATTATATTTTCATAGCAGGTTTTTAAGGAATGTATGTTTCTTTCGTTATGTTACATTATGAAAAAATTACTCGTATTACATTTTTTTCTTGATACTACCTGTAACGTGCAGAGATACTAATATAAGAAATACCTTGTTAAGGAGTATTGAGGTGGTGAAAAAATATTAATTGAATCTTCTGTCAATACAAACGCAGTTTTTTGACCAAAAGAGGTTTTGGTATGAACCGCCACCAAGTTCAATATAGAGCCAATTCTTGAACATCTTTCAATTATTTTTTCAAAACATTTCAAGTTTTTGAAAATCGATAGAAGTTTTTTTTCTTGGGTAGAAGAAAAACATTTGGATTTATTAAGAGAGCCAAGAAAAAAATGTATACCTGCTACCTACCACAAAATAACATCATATCCCTCTGTTAAACAAAAATGTTTATTAAAAGAAGTATTCATAGTTCAAGTGACACTGCCTTGATTATTTCATTTAGGACTAATACTCGATGTCCATTTTCAGAAAATAACATCTACTGACCACGCATTGTTTAAAAATGGATAAAATGTTCCCTCAGTGGACAAAGTTGTTCTGATTGTATAAAAAAAATTCCCATTTAATTTGTTCTGTTCAGTATCATTTCCAGCCATTACAAGCACGCTAAAATTATATAATATTTCAAATGGGAACCTCTCCTACATTTTTTTCTAAAAGCTTCTAACTGTTAAATGAAATAAATGAAACGAAAACTATCATTTTTGGGATAAGAAATCATTAAATTTTTTAATAATTGATATGAAAAAAATACAGGAGGCCACAAGGAAAATTATGAGTTGAGAAGGCAGTGTGGATGTTCTTTTTGAGGAGATGAAAAAGAGAACAAAAGAATAGGATATCCGTGTTGTAGCAGGGAAGAAACACAGATGCCGGCAAATCGTCCCACAGCCGAGCTATTGAACTCAAGATTATGATTATGTGACAAATCTCAACCATTTACTATTGTTAGGCAAGCGTTTGGCGTGTTGCTCAACTATGCACCGGTGCTGAAGGGATCAATTATGCTAGTTCCTGGGAGCATCTCACGTTGAAATCGGCAATTTAATTTTACACGCGAGATAATTATATATGAGAGTACATAAATAACTTGAAGATAGTAATAACATGTTTTTAGGTGTCTTACGCGGCGTTTTAAGGGACGTACTTGACTTACTTTAACCAACGATTTTTGACATTAATTGGAGTAAAAATCGTAACGTAATTTTGGTCTCCAATTAAATATTTGATGATTTTTTTGGTTCAACTAAAACCATTCAAAAATCAGTAGGTATTGGACAGTTTGAGCCGTGGAAGGGTTGAGTGGTTACTCAGATGACTGATCAGTAACGACACGTAGAAGAATTTTTAATTGTTGTTCGTTTTTGAAAAACACAGAAGAATAAAAAAACAAAAAGTCGCCTTTTTAATATACTTTGAATAATGTTAGGAATCACTGGTTTAAGTAAGTCGAGTACATCCCTTGACTACTGGCCAACCTGAATAATTTATGTTATTTCTAACTTCCAAAAATTATCCAAGAAATATCACGGAAAACTGAAGGAAAGTTCCGGAACGACTAAAATACTGATCTCGGGAAAATAGTTGCTTTCAATATGAATGTGTAGAAAGTATTCCTCAGGACGAATTAATTATCATGTGAAGAACGTGGAAATATCCTGGCATACTTGAAAACATCTTTGGAAGTCTGAAAGGAAGAAGAAAGATCCTGGAAAGCATGAAGAAAATAGTCTGAGAAAAGATAAGGAACGAGAAAAAGCTTTCTTTAATTTCCCAAAGGGGGCTCGCCTTCCCGCAGATGTTAAAAGTTTTTCATCTCTTAGAGTAACGCATACATCACCTATGGTACCGTTTTATCTCCGGGAAGGCAGTGTTGTGTGAAGAACTCATTATATCTTCAGGATCATAATGTGCAGAGTGGTTCAGCGCGAGGAATCAGGCACATCCTGGGAAGACGGATAACGAAACAAATTGAAGTAAAGGCTGTAAAGAGAATCACGGAAATATGCATTAAACAGTACTTCATGGTAAACCCTTAAGTGTCAAAAGTCTTCTTGCAACGATTTTGTGTTGAAAAACATTTTTGGTTTTAGCACATGTAGTTGAGGAGTGTTTCAAATATAGCTTTAAATTCAAATAGTTTTTAGGTACTATTTGTAGATAAGTACGTTTTTTTGTCAGTTAACAGTCCCAATTGCTCCCAATGGTCTGTAGCCAGTGAGACCATGGCATCTCCAATTGAGGTGTGTTGTGACGTTGAACGTAGTGGAGAGTATAAGAAGATGGGGGAGAGGAAGTTGGGGGAGTACCTGGCTACTCAGATCTGGTCACCAAACACGGATAAAATAAGAATGGTGGTCTTACACCAGGGCGATACTTGGATTATCTTCCACTCTGGAACATTCCACTACATATTATTATCAATTCAGGTCGTGACATGAACCCACCACCTTCCTAATTGCTAGTTGAGAGCTTTACGCCCTTGACCACGGAGGTTGTCTTAATAAACATTTTTTTACATTAAGCCCACACAGGTGGCTTTGAGGAAAATATTTCCCTCAGGGCTTAGGTGGTCTTTGGGGATGCTGCGTGGAGGGTCTTATTTAAAGAAAGGAAGACGGAGAAAAATGAACATTGCTAATTTATTAAAACCTGGTTAAAAATGGGATTGCAAGCCATTTTATTTTTAACTTTTAGTTTCACTCCTAATAAATCGGTGCTCGTGCGCCTGCATTTGTCCTGATAATATACACCGACAAAATGCGCCAATTTTAGAATTTTTATGAACACCTGTTCCGACATCACCATTTAATATTAGTGAATTATCCTGGGAAACCTCCCAATTTTTTCGTTAAGGGAATGCAATCTCGTTTTTAACCAGATTAAGAAGGCCAGATTAACAATTTGAAGAGTTTTTTTAATAAATTTGCATTATTTTGTGTCAGTAAGTTTTGTGTCCTTGAAGGAGAGGAAGTTCTGGGAAAGAAAAGGGTAAGGGGAGGGTGGGGATGTAGAGGTAGGGTGTCCAGGAGTAACTGACGTATAAAGCCATTCCTCCCGCTGCGGTGCAAGACGATGGGTCGAGAGAGACAAGTTGGAGAGGTCTCTCCAAACTGGCCTCTCCCGATTCGCTGATGGGCAGGCGCATCCGCCGCCAAGACCAACTCACAATACAACTCACCCGATGAATGCGATCACCCCTGCAAAGTCACCAAACGTAGCGAACCACTTGCGGTGACCTATGACAGCGCGATGGTACGCATGCCTGCCTCCCAAAAAATGTTCACTATTTTTTTTTTTTTTTTTTTTTTAATTCCTTTTTTTTTCCCAATTTTTACATTAATTACATACAATATTATATAAATCAATAAGAATAATGGGAACCCACTAAGGCGCAGCCTGTGCGTGGGTAATATATTTAAGTTATTAATTTATTGTACCTAGAAATAAACAAATTGTGGGCATATAAAATAAAAACAAGATTACATTTTGTATAAGCGTTTTGTATAAAAAGTGTTTATAATAGTGTATAGTGAAGTTATAAGTGTTTATTGTAATATATGTAATATATGGTGAATATTTTATGAGAAACATAAATTGATACAAATTAAATAAAAAAAGTTTCAACTGCTGTGTCGAAAAGCCATAATTTTAATTCTTTTAAATATTGAGGAAGTTTAGTTATCACTTGAATATTTTTCGGTAAAAGATTGAAAGTACGAGGTCCAATGAAACTGCAGTGTGTTTGCATTTGTTTTGTGTTCGTTTGGGGAGTATAAAATACATTATTATTTCTAATGTTGGTTCTGTTTTCATTTATTTTGAATTTATTTTTGTTTTTAAAGATGTATTTCATAGTTTGCAAAATAAATAGTTTACGGAGACACAATAGTTTAGATTCTTTGTATAACTCATCCGTTGAATATGTTCTTTTCCGACTATACATAACTTTGATGATATAATTTTGAATTATTTGTAAAGGTTTGATATGTGCATTAAGCGCACCGCCCCATCCTATTATTCCGTATATGAGTGAAGATTGCACCAAAGAAAAATAAATAATTTTCAGTTTTTCAACATTGAGCACTTCTTTTAGTCTGTAAAATGTGTATGTAAGATATCTTAATTTACAGACGGTATTATTAATTTGTGACTGCCAATTTAATTTTGTATCAATAACAATACCTAAATATTTAATCTTTTCAACTTTTCCGAGTTCAAAGCAAGATGAGCATATTTCTTGATTACAGTTAACGTTATGTATTCGAATTTTAAGGTTATTAGGGGGTTTATTTTTACTATTTTTAGAAAAGGTTAGGTAAAATGTTTTATTATAGTTTAAGAAGAGTCTATTATTTTCTAGCCATGATGAGACATATGTAATACATTTTGTTGCCTTCAAAAAAGTTTCAGGCCAGGATTTTCCATTCACTATTATTACTGTATCATCTGCGTAAGATACAATTTTACCAGGGATTATAACATCACATAAATCGTTGATGTATATTAGAAAGAGAATTGGGCCAAGCACAGTTCCCTGTGGTACTCCATTTTTTATTCCTGTTTCAGTACTATAAAAATCCCCTATTTTTGTTTTTTGTTTTCTGTCTTTGAGATAGCTAGTAAGAATTTTTAGTGTATCATTTTTTAAACCTATTTGATTCATTTTTTTAATAAGTAGATTGTGATTTACCGTATCAAAAGCTTTTCTTAAGTCTAGGAATATAGCTAAACTCTTTTTATTTTGATCAACAGATGTGTATAATTTTTTAGTCAGATCGAATATTGCATCTTCAGTGCTTAGTTTTGTTCTGAAGCCATATTGATTTTGGGACAGAATTTTGTTTTGTTCTAGGTAATTCATTATTCTATTTTTGATACATTTTTCAAATATTTTTGAGAGGTTTGAGACCAAGGAAATAGGTCTGTAGTTGTCTAATATGTGCGTTTCTCCTGATTTGTGAATTGGTATTATGATAGAGGTTTTTAATTGTTCGGGAAAATGTCTCTCCTTTAAGGATATATTAAAAATATGTAGCAATGGAGTTAAAATGTAATGTTTTTTTTTTTAGTGTGTTACCTGATAAACCATCAATTCCTGTAGAATTTGTTGATTTTAGACCGTCAATGTGTTTATCAATTTCATTTGTTGTGATGGGTGAAAAATATTCTAAGGAGTTAATTGAATCGTTAGTTGAGTCTAAGTGTAAAGATGAGTCTACGGGTATTGTATTATCAATTTTGCTAGAAGATTCAAGTATTTGATCTACTACATTTGTAAAAAAGTTGTTAAAGTTTTCTGCAATAGTCGATTTGTCAGTTATAATATTTTCATTTATTATAATCTCATTGACATCGGTTGATACTTTTGTTTTTTTTGTTCGTGATTTCATTAATAATATTCCATGTTTTTTTGGTATCATTTTTTGCACTATCAATTTTTTCACAATAATACTTCTTTTTGCAATTTCTTATTAACCTATTTAGTAAATTTCTGTACATTAAATATTTCGTTTTCATGAAAGGCATAATTCTTGTGTTATTTTTTTTTTTTTGACTATTGACTATTAACTATTCACTATTGCCTGCTGTCCAAAATGATTAATGGCAAAATAACATATTTTATGTGCAGGGACACTGAAGGGTCTAGAATCGTTAAAATAACAAATTTAGCGTCAATAAGATTTGAGATTTTTATGGCCAAAAGTATTATATTGATTTATTTTTGGGATACTATGTCGTTTTGCGCTACCTCCTTATTTAGCCAACGTTTTGGACAGCAATACAGTGTCCATCATCTAGGCAGATGTGTAAAGATTGTGGAAAAGTGTGCGCTTATATATGTACATACGAGTCCCTTTTAGTTGTCCAGAATCCTCTGGGATTGCTTCATATATCCTTTAAATCTTTTCTGATGTCAGTATTTTTCGAAATGGAATATTTTCGTGATTTCCAATCTGTGCAAATATCTTATTTTATTTAGATTATTTAAGCAAAATATCACAATTCAATAATTATTCTATTGATGGTAGTACATGTTGTTGTTCATGATTATTGGGTTTCTTTGTCTAGCTCCTGAATCAGTCAATAGTTATTTGAGTCGGCGACATACATATAAAACGCGCTCCGAAATTTTTCTGAAATCTGTTTACATCACGAAAACTTTGAAAATACTTTTTATACTAAATCTCAATCAAATTATATATCATTCTTGATATTTTGCCAAAATATAAATAGTTTATTTATTTTCAACTTACTTTAAGCACATTGAGTGAATTATTAGACGACTCATTTTTATTTCAAAGAAGATAATTATTTAACCTTTAATGGATTAATATATGACAGAACATTATTTTGAATTATTTTTTTTAATAACATTCAAAAATACAGTTTTTATTATTAAGTGCCGTTAAACTGATTGACATCAGTTTGTCAACGGGTTATTTTTACAATTACTTTTTTTAAATACATATACAATTTTAACAAGTTCATAAAATATACACAAAATTACATTAGTATAAAAAAATTCTTTCATACATTTCCTTCTGAGAATAATATGTTGGAAATTATTGGAACGAGGTATTTTAAAGTTCTTTGACCTTTTAGATTTTAGATTTCTTTGTATTTATTCAGGTATCTGGGAACTACAAGTCCATCGTTTGCAATTAGCTCTTGTATTATTAACATGTCGTGTCACTATTTTATTATGTTCAGATTGAGATATACGCTGACTCGCAATTTTAAGCCACAATATAGCACGAACAGATAATAAATTTACAGAATTGTATAGTAATGACTTTGGCACGTCATGTCTTTGTTCGCAAAAGACATGACATACCAAATTTGTTGGGTTGACAAAACTTTCTTGGTAAAAGTCCATCTTTGACCAAAATACGAAAAAAAAATTGCCATGAGTAAAGTTGAACTGTTTTTATTATTGTCGCTTGTCCCATAGAGGTGGGGTGTGGAATTAAACCTACGAAATAGAAAACAAAGTGGTGAAATACGACCATCACCGTAAGCCCGATTTAATGACTGTGGAATCGGCCATCTTCTCCGGAAAGGTAATCAATAAATAATAGACGTGTCTTTAAGTAACACGCCCTATAAAACGTCCTGCCATTACATTAATTTATTGGGAACATGTTTTACGCTCGAAAAGGTATGATTGGAACACATCCGAAGGACCTACATTTGGAGTAAATTAAATTAATCAAATTAAACATAAACAAAAATATCTCTTCTATTAAGATACCGCACCAGAGTTCTATTAGTGGGAAAATGGATTTTTAACTTGTTTTATTTTTAGACTAATGGTTTGATGGTTTTTCGTTTGCAAGGTATTTTTAAGTGGAAAAAAGAGGAAGTTCTGGGAAGGAAATATGTATGAGGAGATGGGTTATAATCTGGGGATAAGTGTGCTCAGGAATGTCGTGTGAATTCATTCCTCTCACTGCGCTGCAATACCGGAAGAGTCCGGTTGAAGAGGTCTCAATCAACACACCACGCAGTTGATGGGTAGACGCATCTGTCGCCAAGACTTGGACAAACCTAACCTCATGAACCCGGGCACCCCTGCTAAGTTACCAAACGTAGCAAATCAGTTATGTGAACTGTAGAAGTATTATTTGACCGGTCAGTGGTTGAGTGGGCATAGCGCTTGGGTCTCACCCGAGCGTCGCGTGTTCGATTCCTCGGCTGGCTAAGTCCTCCATCACAACACAAGCAACATTTTCGGCTTTCTGTGGTGGTAGTAGGAGATTTTCAAACATTGTTGGGTTATTCGTAACCTGGGAATGTTTGTCTTTCTTTTAAAAAAAAAAAAAAAAAAAATTGTTGGTTATTTAATGAATGATTCTCACACCCATCTCTCAAATTGATAATATAATAAAGACAGATTTCAAAGCTAAATTTAAAACTCACCTTTTTAGACGATCATGTCCATAAAATCAGAAACCTTCCACCTTCACAGACAGCGACATAAAATAACGAAATATGTAAAAACTTATAATGTCATTTAAAAAAAATCTTTAGTCATAAAGAGTATAAAATTATCTAGTCTTTTAACTAAATATCAACTCTACTTGTGCCATTAATATTATCATTTGTACAGCGCCCTTGAGGTAACTTTGCACAAAAACGGCGCTTTACAAGTCATCCAAATATTATCATTATTATTATTATAAATGTAATATCAATAGGATTGGAGTGTAAAATAGCAAATGTAAAATCAATATCCAGTGTTTTTATCAGTGACCTCCGCGTGCAGAACGCAGACTTTTAATAAAAGTTTGCTTATCTGAAGTGACCTGCCAGGTGAATATCTTTTTCTGTATCTGTTTGTATATAGTAAAATTGTATATAACTTAGGAATTCGTAATAAATTACACAGACCTTAGGAATTCATAATAAATAATATAGACCTTAGGAATTAGTAATTAATTATATAGACTTAAGAAATTCGTAATAAATTGTATAGAACTCCTAATTTCGTAATAAATTGTACAGTGCTCTTCGGGTGATTTAAAAATTATCCAATTATTTTTTTTATCATTCCATCATAAAATTTTTATATGCTTGTCAAAAACAACTTTAATCGCCGTCAAAAGTCAAACAGAAGATATATAAAACTTCTTCTATCTATCGTCAACAAAACATCGATAAGCTTTCTAAAATTGCAGAAGCAATCCATTATAATCCTCCCATTCAGACATCCGTCTTATCTTCCTCCAATAAAATATAATAAAATAATAAAACACACACGAAGGGGGCATTTATTGACTCCCACCTCCCTCATTGAGATCAAAATGAGTGACAACAATGGGGCAAGTAAAAAGCCATCTTGCCTCGGCTCTTCCTTACCCCTACACAGAGGTCTGACTCGCAACTTAAGCTGGTCAGAAATATTGAGTAAAAAATACAGTTACTAGGTACTGAAAAGCAAAATTGGCGCGTTTGTGATGTTTTTACATGAACTTACTTTATTATTTTTATGGTTAGTTAATATTATTTTATTTATAATATTCTCAACCGAAAGAGGGGTAACGTAAATTAAATCACAAAAGAGAACAAATAATAAATACAGACCGTCAAATACAAATGTTTAAGAATAAAAAAAAATAGAGGCCAACTGATAATGTTTCGTAAATTGTTGTGTAAATTTTAAACACTTTTATTAGTAAAAGGGATAGTATGTAAAACATACTATAACATCAATTGTAAAAAGAGACAATACAAGAAATTTCATAAATTTCTGTGGGCTATGGCTAAATATGTTCAGAATCTTGCCAATATATGTTACATAATCGAAACATGCACAAAAGGTTGGGAGAAATTAAAGTTGGTTCTTTGGAAAGGAATATGGAAAGTTTCGGGGGTTCGAAGGTGATTGATATTGATGTAGATCGTGCCCAAGAATGAAGTTCTGCATAGTAATTAATAATTTTGAAAACAACTGTGAAAACTATTACGATTACTATTACTATTACTATCTGTTAAACCCAACGAATCGAGGGATATCGATATTAATAATAATACAAAATAATAATAAATTCTTTATTCCAGGATATTGTAGGTAATTATTTTGCGTCATGAAAACATAATTGATCTCACAGGGAAATTTAAACCTTTTTTTGTTAAATGTTGCATTTTATACATTGAGTTTTTCGTTAATCATCCCACCGTTTTCAAAACAAGTACATCATTAATTAATCAAATACATAATTTATTTTGAAATTAAATTTGGTGTTCTTTATAATTTGATATATTCGAGGCGTGTTGTAAGATATTATGGTATTTTTTCAAAGAATCAACCACTACATTGTAAATCATCACCATGAACAATATGAAGTAACCGTTAATTCAATATAAAATACGTAACTTCTTCTTGTACATGACTTTTGGGTGTACTAGAGTAATAAAATTTTTTTAAAATTGGAAAAAACGTTATTATTTATTTTTCGTAAATGTCGGTTATTATATGAAGATTGAAGAAAACTGAAATTTCTATACTCTAACGAAATTTCTTTAAGTAAAATACCAATTTATAATTTTTATCAATGCACGACGCTAGAAGGTCAATGATGAAGAAGAAGAATATTTCATTTCGACAAAACATTATTTTTGGCCAACTAATGTTGCGGTTCGGAAATTCGTGTCCTGGGGCAATTTCGTCCCACAGGACCATCATCCCGTGGTCGAGGCTACTATCGACTATCATTTGATGGATGGGGCACATCGGTCAGTGTAAACGACGCCTCAGATTATTGCCCTCATAATAGAACATCAAATAAATAATGAAGTGGGTGACGGCTTCTTGAAAAGTGTGGGTAGAAATTGCGGTGAAGTCGTGATTTGAAAAATAAATATCAGGGAACCGATAAAGTTACATGAAATTTGAGACATAATTTAGTTTAAGATTTTGAAGAGAATTTAATTGAAACGTTTCTGTTTTGATAGCTCTTGGAATATACCGGAATATTTCCGGCCGCGAGTTTCTTATGTGTAAAAATATAAAGGGGAACGGAATGGAAATCTTAGAGAATACCACCAGAATAATGAAAGTCCTACCTTTGGTGTTGGTGTCTTCAATGTTCCCTCTCTCTGCCAGCACAAAGAAACTCAACGGCGTATTGCACAACCCGGAATTGCAAACTAACAACCTGTTATCAGTGGCGCTGCAGAAATGGTACTGAAGGTACTTCCCGTCTCCTGGTGACAAGGTTATAGGACAGGAAGGTAGGGAGTAAATTATTATAACAATCGGCTGTATACCTGAACAGTTCCAATATATTGCAACCGTATCTGCACAGTACAGCAGAACAAAATAAAAAGGTAACGGTTGCAACTGGGAATAAAAACCAGAACCTCTGTCTTACCGGAACATCACTGCCAATCGAGTTTCTAAAACATATTGTTATTTTTCCAATATTATCCTCAATTATTTCCCATGTTGTTAGCTGACATCTTTTTGCATGATTGCTAGTAAAAAAATCCAAATAAACAATATTCAATACTAGTAAGTTTATCACATACACAGAATATATAATAAAACAGGAAGTGCCTTGTAGGCGTGTTTCGTGTTCCAAGTGGTTCCATGATAACTGAACGCAGTGAAAATTCAATACACTTTTAAAAAGTGATATAAAGTCATTAGAAACGATGATAAAAAAAAATTTAAACCTTACCTAACTTTACCTACTTAACCCAGTTAATAAAGTTTTTGTTTCATCACTTTCCGCGACTTTATATAACTTTTTAAAGATGTGATGACTTATCATTTTTCGGTTTCAAGTAATGCCAAATCAAAACTTAAATTTTTAATCTAAATCTGTGTTTCACCATGATTAAGACTTTCAAATGGGATGGCCATATAAAATGTCAGGAAGTGTAAATGAGACATACCGCGCGCTAAATGGTCTACACCCACAAAGTACTAAGTTAGTGTCGACTTTTCTTTAATCATTTTTCTTTTCTTTTTCATTCAAATTAGTATGAAAGGCACTCCAAATTTTCTTCTTTAATCTGTGCTCACACACTAAATACAAAGTTCCAATAAGAATAAAGGAGGCATTTTAAAAAGGACATTTATTCATGGAACTTTCCATTTCAATCACTATATACAACTCTATTACTACTCTACATTTTAAATACTGTTCAACAATTGTTTTTGCATGTATGGACAAATAAAATAAGTTGCAAATTGTCAAAAATAGAGCAATGAAAATTATAAGGTGAAATAGATTTTCAAAAGAAACTACAATGTTAAAGGAACTAAATTGTCTAAAAGTGAAATAAATGATGATCTTGAACGCGATAATATTTATACATAAAATAATGAAAAACCTATTACCAAAATACTTTTATTACAAAATTATATATAAAAGGAACATTTACAGACATAACACAAGAAATTGCAATTTATTTTAAATAAGTTACCAAAAAGGACAAAACCAATACATAAAATAGTTTACAGAGCAAAGGAATACTATATTATAATGCGCCGCTAGAAAACCATGAAGTCTGCACCAATTGATAGATTCAAACTGGATTTTGTAATTATATATATATATATATATATTTTTTTTTTTTTTTTTTTTTTTACAGTATTACCGCACAAGAGTCCCAACTGCTCCCGTCTGGAGCCAGTGAGACTATGGCATCCCCAATTGGGGTATGTTGTGAGGCTGAGGGTATTGGGGAGGGGAGGGAGATGGGGAAGAGGAAGGTGGGGAAGTACCTGGCTATTCAGATCTGGTCACCAAACACGGCTAAAGCCATTTCAAGCAACGTTTCAATTCTGAATGGTGGTCTTACACCAGGGCGATACTGAGAGTATCTTCCACTCTGGAACGTGCCGCAAATATACTATATATTATTTTTAATTAATTAATTGTGAAATAACACAATATATATATGTATTAACAATAAATTAGACATTTGTAAAATTGGATGTACAAATGGCTAAAATAAATTAGTAAATAAATCAACAACAACAAAAAAACAATTGAAAATGGCCATCTCAAGTTTCGTAATTAGAATTTCAGCTTCATCAATTTGGTTTTTGTACCGCGGCACAAGTACGGTAAACCAAACAAATAAATTATTGATTTGCTTTTATAACAGGTAAGCCATTATTTTACAACGGCCCCGTTTTGATGAGTAAACCCGATATTAATCCACTCCCGGGCGAGTTTAATTTATTTATTTTTACTCGAGATTATTTAGAAACATATATTTGAATCTAATGGATTAATAATTAATTAATTGAGGGTTTAATTATTTATCGAAGTGATTATATTCCATACCCCTACTGTGTTGCTCTTTCAAGTTGTGTTAAATTTTTTGTGATTTTTAAATTGTGTTAACCAATTTCGCTGGCGGTTCACAAAAAAACGGTGAAGAAAATTATTTTTAAAATCTGAATAAAAAATTATCACTGTCAAATTTGACATATTACAAGGCATGTATATACACAATATTTTTTTCTCTTTCAACATAAGAAAAAAGGAAGAAACAATGTGGTGTTTGCTTTTGTCAAAAAATCTGAAATCGGAAAACACTCTCGTCCAGGCCGTCGCCCAGTCGCAGGGCGCGCCCCTACACCGTACACGGAGAACTACCCTGTACAAGGCGCCTTAGTACAATATGTGTTCAATTTGTTAAAATTTATTGGCATTTTTTATTCTATATTCAATTTAATATCATGTAATTAATTAATATGTATTATTTTATAAGGCAGATTTATATTAAGATAACAAATGAATGTATATCTTATAACCTAAGAATGGAAATGTCGTTGCCATTTGTGTACAGTTACGTGTACCTAAAAGATCCGTTCTAGAGTTTCCAGTTTTTAGTGGGATTCACAAAAATAATATTTTATGCCATATACGATTGAATGTTACTGTCGATAATATTACAAATATAAAATATACGAAAGGGACAATCGAGTATGAAAGAGACAACCCGATAAGTTGTTTGTAATAAAAGCATACGACATTTTATTTTGCCATTCTTTCATAGACCACCATTCAGAATTGAAACGTTGCTTGAAATGGCTTTAGCTGTGTTTGGTGACCAGAACTGAATAATCAGGTACTTCAGAAACTTCCCACACTCCATTTCCTTTCCTTCCTCATCAATTTCAGCCACACAACATACTGTACTTGGGGATGCCAAGTATCACTGACATCTCTGTGTTGAATAATATTCGGAGCTTTTTGATTTCATCTGTACAATATGTCTAAAAAATAAAGTCAAAAATTAATTTAATATTAAAATATCTGTCACTGTGTGATAAACATAACTTTTATCATTCTCAACTTATATTCAGTGCATGGAAATACCCACAAGCATGGAGTTTGACAAGAAAATTTCATTTGAAAAGTTACTACAGAAATAGCATTAAAACAACCAAAAGAGTCAAGTAAGTGTTGTCCGTACTGTGAGCAACTTTACCCCCCAAAGTCTACAAGATATTGTGTAGCTATGAAATGTTAGTTATTT
The DNA here is from genome assembly GCF_061612785.1 of Hesperophylax consimilis. Lineage (NCBI taxonomy): Eukaryota > Metazoa > Arthropoda > Insecta > Trichoptera > Limnephilidae > Hesperophylax > Hesperophylax consimilis. The sequence continues at coordinate 31,306,840 of NC_142851.1, forward strand.
CTATGTCACTTTCTTGGGTAGATCATTACTTGTCTTATTAGGTTTCTACAACGAAGAACTTACTGAAGTACAAAAGGAGGTAGGATGGTATTATCTTTAAGGACGAGTTGTTTCAAAGAATTTGAACAATTCATGAAAATTTAAAATTTATTTTTCAATTTCTGTGAAAGTTCTATTCAAGTTCTGTTTTTTTTTATTATGACCGAATTGCTTCACAGTACGGAAATAGAAACTAATACTTGAATAGAAGTTTCACAGAACATGAAAATTAGCTTTGAAATTTTATGTATTGTTCAAATTCTGTGAAAGTGTGGTAGACCTGCAAGAATTCTTAGCTAGTAATTTTGTAAGCATGTTTCATTTATTATTTATTTGATAGTATTGAAATATACACTATTATAATGATAAAACTACTGTGTAAATGATTGTGGTCCGTCTGATTAACAATCCATTGTTAATATACTGATTGCCAACTCTAACGCATAGTGTGGGCATGCTGAGTCTATTTCACGGGCAATTTAATGGAGCCTGCTCTAAGGAGCTAGCAGCATTGATCCCCGGTGCACTGGTGCACGTGCGTGAAACTCGATGGACTCGAGCGGAACACGCGTTCACAGTTGACGTTGGCTTCATGAAACAGGTCGTTTTTTCGACTAATTTTTGTGTAACGGTTTTTTTCGACTCGGAAGCTTGTATGTGGAATAACGACTTGCTATTTTTCTTTTATTAACAAATCTCTTCCTACAGCCTTAACCTTAACCCGCCTCACAATGCTGCCCAACTGGGTAGCGACGTAGCTCCACTATCTTTGTATTGTACAGATAGGGGCGCTCGTGAAGTGACGTATTTATTTCCAAAAAAGTACAAGATTTTTCTCGTATCGCCATACATTTATATGTATATTATTAATAATGGCTAGCAGTTAGAAGTCTATAGATAGTAGTTATTAGTTAGTAACTACCAGGTTTCACTTGAATTTCAACGTTTTTCAACGTTAGGACGTGTTGTTGTATAGAATTTGAACAAATCATATTCATATCATTTTCACAAGTTCTGTGAAAATTATATTCAAGTTTTGCTATTATTTCATCATGTGCTGATTGTTTCAGTGTACTTGTATAATAACAGAACTTGAATAAGAATTTTCTTAAATCCTGATGATTAATTCAAATTCTGCGAAACAACTCGTCCTAAATAAAAAAAATGAATAGTAATTTTAAGGGTTAAATTAAAAATTCAAAGTGCAAATATTGCCAATCAAATAAGTAGTTGCTTTGACATTTTATACTACAGAGAGAAAAACTTCTAATTCAACTACGCAAGAGCTCAAAATTCGCTTCACTCACATATTTATCTGCATATAATCATCTATAAAGATAAGTCGTTTGGAGGTTAGATCAAAATAAAAATAAAATAATCTTGTAAATGAATACATGTTTAATTAAATAAGTTTTTTGCAACTCAAAAAAAACATTTTCTGCTTTATACTTAAATCACTACATTACATTTGAATTTTTCCGACCATATCAATTGATCGAATTCCTGATTTAAAAAAAATTGTTAAAAATCATTTTCTTTAACAATTTCTAAATAAATTATAAAAATATGTTATATGTACAAAGCACAAAAGAAAACCACTGGTCTCGGATTACCATTCAAAAGATGTAAGTTGGGGTATGAACTTATTCTACTTTCTACACTGAGAAAATTCTATTTTTGCCCTCACGATAAATTAATAGCCCTTATTATTGTTTTTAACTGGAATGACAAATTATTTTGAGAGACTCTTAACAAGTTTGCAATTTAATTTTTCAACTTGTGTAACGTTGTTTCTTTATCATGAAAGAAGGTCTCACACTTACTGCAGAATTTATTGTTACACACTTCATTAATAACGTGCGCCGAGAAAAAGATTGACCCGTAAAAACTCATCGATTTCAGAATGATAAAACAATGTCACCCTGCTTTGCTCAATAGCAACGAGGGGTAAGTTTCTGCCCCGGGGGTGTAAGTGGTCCCACTCCTAAGTGGCCACTCCACCCGCCCCATCATGCCATCATACGGTCAGACCTCCATAAGGCCAGACCACTGAAGAGACAAATCCGTAGAAGTATGATGTCGGCATCTCACTTTTATCTTGATATTTGTTTAAGAGTTCACCCATAGATGGCACTAGATTAGTCAATTAAGTTACCTATACATGGCGTTAAGCTGTCAAGTATTGTAAAGACCGAGTGTATGATAAATCAGTTGACAAACTTCAAGGTCGGGGTCCAGATTATTCCAACCGCCTTGCTAATTAAGATATCACAGCCCATTTCTATCTATCACATAAATGTTCAATGTTTTTGTTGACCGGAGTTTTATTTAATAAGAAAGTTTTTGTCAAAAAACCCAGATATTCAACCATATTCAAATATCTAAATTCTTTCAAAATCAATTCCATTGCATTGTCTGCAATCTACGAGTGAAAAAAAAAGTACCAATAACTAGGTTATTCTACAGGGTTTGCAGATAATTTAACAGATTTATATGTACACATCTACCATGTACATGTAAAACACGTTAGAGGAAAAAATGTTAGGCGCATATGACGCCGCTCTATTTATATAAATAACGTTATCTTTAAACTCAGTAAATTTAAATGATTCATCACTTAATGGAAAATAAGAATATAGTAAATGAAATATTAACATCAGGCTCTCAATTGTTGTGTTTGGCAACCACCTAAGAACCTGAAAAATCATTGACTCTGTGCAGAAGCAGCGGTATTCTATGCAGTTTGACATGATATTATTCAATGCATTCATGATCAACAGTACCCAAGCGTAATGGTATGAGTTCTATACAACAACGCTTATAGACACATGTTTCGGTTATGGTGGTGTTGCAGTACCAACGGAATATTTACATCAGGTACAATAAATTATTTATTTTTGCTATAATGAGGCATAACTAGGCCAACTACTAATGCAAGCTATTTAATTCCCAAAAAGCTCTCACAAAATTCGCAATCCATTACAAAAATGAATGGGTCAAAAAATTTATAAGAACACCCTACCTTCGAATATTTGATTAAATTTTTACATTGATATATTTGCTACCTCCATGTTTTTACGTTGATTTGTTTGCTACCTCCATGTTTTTACAATGATTTATTTGCTACCTCCATGTTTTTACGTTGATTTATTTGCTACCTCCATGTTTTTTTTTTTTATTTTGCTGAAGGCTATAATAGATTACATTGAATTGCACAAACCATGGATATTACCCGAAATAAATAAATATTACTTTAAAAAATGGATTGCAATCGTAAGGTGGGAATGCTACCAGTATTTCATTTAAAGATGCCCAGAGATACTTGCGTCTTTGATCCCTTCCGCATCATGCGCCACCAATAAACACGCCAAACGAGCGCCCAATATTTGTTTTGATATTAACATGAGAACGGGTAGCTTCTACAATTTTTTCTTGAGTTCAATCGTGTTTACTCTCTTCTACAACTTGTTCAAACAATCTTTTTCTCGGAAAACCCACCCCAAAAGACTTACAGTCCTTAAGGGAAATAATTCCCATAAATTTTGTTTCAAATGGGTACAGATCACACTTCTAGGAAAATTCCGATCAGTTGTTCAAACCATCAGACCGCCATACCGTCAGAGGTCCGATCCTGTTCGGCCCGTCCCACACATTAATCATCCCGATTTACTTTTAATGGAGACATCAAAATTCTTAAATCCACCGTCCCAGATGGGGTGACCACAAATTTGCAACAAAACGGCGTCGTTAAATGGACGCGATAACGGGTCCAGCCGCGGCGTAAATCATGGTGAATGAAATCATCGGCAGTAAACATGCTATCTCCCACGTTACTTTTCTTTGACGGGAATTATTATGGCGTATTTATGGTGCAAATGGATGTCTGGTGAAATATTTCGAAATAAGGGCGTTTCCGTTTATGACGTCAGTTGAAAATGACTGATAAATTAGGTTGATTTCGCAAAATAGTTCATTCAATTTCATTTTTTTAGCCATTTGTACATCGATGTTTACAAATGTAAAAAATTATTAACAATTACATTTTATGTGAAATCGCACAACAGGACCAGCTTCTCCCAAGCTTCTGGAGCTAGTGAGAATATGGCATTCTCAATTTGGGTATATTGTGAAACTGAAAGTGGTAGGAAAGACGAAGGTGGGGAAGTACCTGGCCATTAAGGTCTGGTCACCAATAACGGCCAAAGCCATTTCAAGCAAAGTTTCAATTCTGAATGGTGTTCTTACACTAGGGCGATACTGGGGTATCTTCCACTCTGGAACGTACATCAAATATACTATTTGTTTTATTTGTTTTATTTTTTTTATTTATTTACCCTTTTTTATTTTTTATTATTTTAATATAGATCATATAGGTTAGATTAATACATACATATTTTGCAAAATATAATATTTAGTATATATTTGGTCATGTATACCTTATCAGAAAAGAGGAGCTCTTGTGCCTGATAAGGGAGCCACGATTCTTACTTAGATTCTATGTTATAATATTATGTAATGTGTAAACTATATATATTATTATAAATTATTAAATTCTGTAATAACACAAATTATACAAATAGAATTTATTATTATAGCTTGCTAGTCGAAAGCCTTACCTCACGACACTGGAGACCATAAATTATATTACATGTATTATTAATTTTAAACTATATATTCATTCAGACATCTGCCCTGATGATGGACACTGCAATGCTGTCCGAAACGTTGGCTAAAGAAGGAGTTAGCGCAACACGGCATAATACCCCAAAAACAAATAACAAAAATATATATTCATTTGTCTTTTGATTATAATGGCTACAATCTAGTTTGAATCCTTCAATTGGTGAAGGTTTTCCGGCAACGCATAATTATATTGTATTCCTATGTCCTGTAAATTATGCAGTGTATTGGCTTTGTCACTTTATATTATTTTTGTAAATTTCATCGTTGTGTATAATTTTCTTAGAAAAGTATTTTGGTAATAGGCTGTCTCTTATTTTATGTATAAATATCATTGTGTGCAAAGTGAGAATCTGGTTAACTGTTTTATTTTTGATAATTTTCCCCAAAGATGTCGTAGGTTTGAGGGAATTTTTTTCCTCAGTGCCTCCAATGTGGAGTTAAAGTTAAAACAATGCATTTTTGCATTATCAATGGAAATAACTGGATCTACTGTTCAGTTCTGCCGGAGATTCAGATTGAAATAAAATTGTAAATAAACCGACACTTAACCTCGAATTTCGATTCATTTCAACTTGATGAAAGTGGCTTTGAGAGCTGAAAAAAATTTGCGTTGGGTTTGAAATTCTATTATTATTATCTCCAAATAGAATACAATAAAATAATATTTAGGGACATGGAGGAAATGGAACATTTATTATTAAAAAAAACACAAGGTTGTATGTAACAAAAAATTCCGCAAAAAGAAAATTGTGCGTGGGTATTATGGTAATACGATCACATTTCTATGATTTAAGAATGAAATAAAAAAAATATATGTTGGTATTTTTTTATTTTTAGATGATAAATGAAGTTTTAATAAATGATATAAAAAGAACAATAAATGGAAAAAAACCTTAGTTCCAATAACTAACGTGAAATTGAAACAAGGGCAAAAAAATTTTTTTTTTTTAAATTATAGAGAGAGAAGGGGATGGGTGATTTTTGAAGCGTTGATGTGGGCGTGTCATAAATGAAGTTGAGAAACACTGCTTTAATTACATAAACCGTAGCCGTAAGTTCAATTTTTTTGAGAAGCCTTACGAGGACTTCGTGCATCTTAAGCCTGGACCGGCAAGGCTTAAGATGTATGAAGAGTAGCAATAAAGCGTGCACTCACTTAGGTTTGAGACATTATTTGTTCATAATGAAGGCCATAGAAGATTGTATTCCTTCAAAGTCACACCCAGCAATTAAGGTTTTGGTCTTAGACTTGTGCATTAAATGAAAAAGGAAACAATTAAACACAATGGCACCCTCCTACATTTTATATACAAAGTCTTTGAAGATCTTTGATTTCGTACATTTTACCGGAAATATGTTGTATGGTGTAATTTCGTTTCTCCTACTTTGTCAGTTACTAATAAAGATTGTTGTCTGGTTTGTGTTCATTTTAATACAAAATTTAATAGTAAAATGCGTGTTTTTATGACAGAATGGTAGTCGAGCGGCAGTTGGTTCATAAACGTCCTGTTTTTATACCATTTTGAAACGAAAAGCCTAATGGTTGAATGCGCACGTTTTTAAGCGTTGACTCTTCAAATTGACGTTATCTGAATAAAACATTGTTGTTCAATTTTAAAATGGCCTGGTGACTATCAGTGCAGTAAATTCACGACTGTTAAATTGGTGTAAGCAATTTACTAGGATATTTTTCATGTTATAGTATTTTTAATCGTTGGGTTACTTTCATAATACTAAAAATTAATATTTATTTTATATATTGAAGAAAGATTGAAATTATTAAATCTTTATGCTTTATTGTGATGTTAAGAATTGAAATAATATCAATAAAATTTAAAAGACATGATTCCTTAAAGGAAACGAAATGTAAACTGATTTCAATAGCAAAGTTGTTAATTATGTTATTCTCAGATAGGCTAGAAGTCATGAGTTCGGGCCTCCATCGCAAACTAATCTTCTTCCGTATCGTATTATTTGAATATTATCAAAATTATATCAATATTTATTTAAATGGTTTGTCCTACAATACGAAACCTAAACTATTACAGAAGCCATGCAAATACAGAAACCATTACCGTTTTCAGAATACTCAATCAGAATAATGGACACAATGCTTTTTGCTGTAATTTGTCGACAACGACATATAAATATTATCCCGCCAGGTAAATTGTTTGATTGATTTTCAGAGTGGTAAAAGTCGGACATGAAATATTGAACAGTTCTGGTGAAATGCGAAATGAAAAATTCTATTATTGCAATAAAAACTTATTTTCAAAACGCAAATACATAGAATTGCAACTTTTTTTGATAGATTTGATAGATTTTTTTAAAAATTATACTATTCAATACGTTTAATCGCTAAATGGTATAAATTTAAGTCGCTTTGTGTGTCTGTCTGTTTGTGCCCTTAGTTCTTCTAAGCTGCACAACGGATTTTGATGGAGTTTTCAATATCATTTAGATAATTTCTTCCGGTAGGTATATATTTAATATATATAAATTATTTTTATGGAAAGTAGAGAAAAATCGATGAGTTGTAATCAAGTCGTAAAACATATTTTCTGGCGCTTAAATTGCTAACGCTGGCTAAACCTTATAAGATAGATCAAAATAATGTTCCACGGAATTGTATATCTTACATAAACAGAAAAGTATGCAATAAAACCTCCTAAGGATACACGTCATCTAGTTACAAAATAAGTACAGAATCTAATTAGCCAATTAACCGTGCTCTTCATGCATTCAAAACTATTTGTCTTAACTCTAATTTAAAAGGAGCATCATGTCTGTGATATAAACTGTTCAATGGGCGTAAATATACACACACACACTCACACATACACCCATACACACACCTAAATACTACACACATCACCCGGTAATTACTAAAGTTATATACCACACATTAAACATATTATTACTGGTAATATTTTGTATCTGTAAATTTTTCATCACTGTAACCAATATACCATTAATTTCTTAAATATAAAATAAATAAATAAAAGGTTTCACAAGTTAAAAGTGACTATAACACCATCGCTGTCACGTTTTTTTAAATTAATGTATTAATCCAATTTTTTCATAACTTTACCGCAAATTATAAGAAGTTTTGGTAATTTCTTTTATTTTTAAAATTATGAACTAACCTTACCCTGTCACGCGTCGCTGAAGCTCATTCTGTCTGTACGGATAGAGAATAATGGCGTGTGTTGCTTTTGCATCCAACAGATGGCGCTGTTTAAAAAAAAAACAACATGTCTTTACCTGTCACAGTTTACATCGATATAATATATGTGTGAATGCAACGTTGTTTCAAAATTTTAAAGCAATCGGTGAAAAATTTTTGGAAATTTAAGATTTTGAACAAACGACAATTTACATTTTTTATTTATATACATAGATAAGTGTTAAAAATAAACACGTATTTCGTCAAATAATAATATGGTGACTGTTATTTTGTAGGAAGGTGCAAACCTAGTTAAACTTAATGCATGCACAATAAGTGTTCATCCATCAATAACAAATATTTATTTAACTATCACATTTAGAGTTCGTCATTATTGTATCTCAAAACTGTCGAGTTTTTGAAAGTATATTGGAAGATAGCATTTTACACAGACCTGGGCCTTTTTACAACAAAAAAATCATAGCTGTTAGAAAGGTGGAAAATTACCGAAATGATTATAAAAGAAAATTCCCCAAATAGTTATAAAAGAAAATGTTAATAAATTACCACTGCAGAATTTAATTACTTAGATAATTAGGCATCCTTTACTATTGCTAAATTATAACCAAATTTAAATAAATCAAATTTAGTCAGTATCTGGCCTATTAACTATGCTAATTAGAAATCTCTTTTTTCACCTTGGGGTTTTAACAATTCATTATTTTAGATTGTTGGCAAACCACTTGAGGTGATCTACGGCAAAGGTTTTGGCTATCTGGTGAATGGTTCCCGGGGCGACGGAATTAAGATAGTTTTTTTGCGAAATTATAAAGAAATTTAATGAGAAATCAAAGGTTATTTCTTGGAAACACGTAAAATAGATAGTATTCGTTTATTTATATTGCCATTTTTTCACGATGTCAGATTTACCAAAACAAATAGTCGTGTTAAATTCCCTAATACCTTACCCACGCTCTGTCGCCCGGAACAGCCCCGCCCTTCTCGGGCAGTTAACGAAACAAATCACCGTACTCAGATTAAGTGCGAACGAATTCGGTACCATAATTCTGCACACTGAATCATGGTCACCCCGTGTTTTATCACAGTGTTCGCAGGGCCCGGCCGCCCGGCGCGGGGGTGACCAAAAAAGAACGATAGGTAGGAAAAATGTTTTTTTGCGTTTTTTCAGGGCGACCCCTTGACCACGTGATCAATCACTGCTCAGTTTAATAGATGAAGACGTTTCGAGGACGAGAGAAAAGTTTTTTGGCTATATGTTGACTTTCTAATGTGTGCTGGTTATGAGGTATAAACGAGTCTTTCAATTACTAAATAAAATCAGAGTTTCATTGATTTGTTTCAAAATATTCGTTTTAAGAAACAAGTGATAACAAATTAACAAATTATTAAGTAAACCTTTGCAGAAGCAAATATAAGTTCAAATGTGTTAATTTTTTGATTTCATTAATTAGTGTTATACCTTTTGATACGGTATATATACATTCCTCATAATATTGATATGGAAACATATAAACAATACCTACTAAGTTTCATAGCCAATGAATTTACCTAGATTTCGCCATTTATCCCATATATTTAGGTTTCATAAATTTGGCATATTATGGCAAGCGGTCGCTCAAAAACTTTTTGCCCACTTGTCGTTAAATGCCACAAATCGTTCGAGTGGGCAGTTGATATATTTTTAACAATTTTTTACAGAAGTCAGTAGTATTTTGCTGTGATTGTTTGACGATTGAGACGTTGCAAAAAATTGCTTTGGCCGTGTTACGTTATCTTCCTTTTCCCCATCTCCTTCCCCTCTCAACTACCTTCATATTCACAAAATGACCCAATTGGGGATGCCATAGTGTCACTGGCTCCAGTTGTTGTTCGTTCCAACTTTGTGGGAACAGTTGGGACTCTTATACGATTTCGTATTAAAAAATCTTATAATACGATGCATTATGTTTTATATAGCGTATTGCTCTTTATTGCATAAAAAATCTACCAAGTGATAGCTAAAGCACACACTATGCGTCCCGTGAACATGTGTCGAAATAACACTCTAATAACGGGGGTTTGTTTGACACTCACATTTTAATTATTCCTGATGAATGTATTACTAAAGTCTCAAATGTATCTAGAAGGATCTAAGGATGTAAGATATTAAAATTTAAGATTAATAAAAACAGGACCATACCAATAAAATATTTTATGTATAACTAAAATTTTATAAATTATTTTTCAATTATAAAATAGCGGTAGCACCAGATTTTATTTTTCTATTTGAGATTTCAGTAATACGTTCATAAGAAATGATCGATTTTCTAGGCCTGCTAGGGCAAAGTCGCCTTAGGTCCGTGCATTAGGGCAGGCCGCGCGCCAAATATTGTTTTTACACGAATTTATAACTCATGTCGTTTAGATTCCCACTACATTTTAAAGATTTGATATGGAAAATTCAACAGCAGGTCTGTCTTATACATCTGGGCCCCCGCGTCGCATATTTTTGTGCACGTCTGCTTCACTTACATCGATACGATTCTGGCTTTATTTTAGAGTATTGTCTCTTAAGAGGAAGCTACAAGCCAAAAATGTGTATATTCTTGGTATACCTTATATTATAGGTAATAGGCATAAATCGCTTGACAAACGGAGGATAGAAACGTTCGATTTCAAGCACAAAACTGTTTTTTATTTATTTTGTAAATCATTTTATAAGAAAGCAAAAAAGTTAATCAAGTGAAACTGTCACAGAAAATTTTACCTATAATACTGTATTTTTTTTAAGTTGTTTCCTTTACGCGTTCATACATTTCTGTCGAAAAAAAATATTTTTTAGTAGTTTACGTTTATATTTTTTATTGAGTAATTTATTTTTTTTATTTGTATTCTACTCAAGCGAATCGATAGGAAAACCTTCCATTTATCTAAAGAATATTTTTGGTATTCATAATGTACACCAATTCGTTATAAAGATTGATCAAAATAGTGATTTTGCATTAAGCTTCACATTAATAATATCACTTACGCACTACCAAACGCTAATTTTATAAATGTAATAATTTCCATACTCTGTAAACGTTCTAAATCTATAAATAAATAAAAACAAAAAGTGACCAAAAACAAATTTATACTGTGACGGAACAAGTACGTCACCCACTCGACGTTTTTTCCGATCATATTTGCGCGTCGTCATGGCCAAGTGTCGTCGCGGCGTCTTTAGCCTCATGTCCGGGCTTGAGTAGGCATAAAAGCTTTCGTGTAAAACAAATAGACGGCCGGAACGCCGGCACTGGGCCCGGGGTAGCCTTCATATTTCCACGATATTTTTATATATTTAATATACTGGTAATACGGCCAGAGCCATAAAGTTTTTCGGACGCCGTATTATGGACAAGTAGGGAGCATGTCGAGTGTCAGAGTCACCTTTATTACAGTATGTTGGTGTTTTTATGTTGTGTCGGGTTCCAGTGCGTGCTAGAAAAAATAATATAATCTGAAGAATTAAGACTTGTAATATAAGTAGTTGAGTAGGCACTCGTAGTTCGATGACTTTTGCTGAGAATATAACCCTTTTTACTACCTTGGTAGATTCAATTAGCGTTTTCCTGTGATTCTCCAAGATGCTTGTATGATTGAATATATATTTTTAAAAACATACTTCAATGGGTTGATTCACAGAATTTGATAATTCATCAAATTTCAAAGTGGATATTCGAGTTCTGAAAAAATCCTATTCTAGCTATTATTCTACTTTTCTAGTTTTTATTCTGTTTTTTCTTTATTTATTTTCGAAAAGCTTATATTTTATAAATATAAGGGCTAACGCGTGTAGCCAAGAGAAAATCAATGATTTCCTTCTTGTGACCGTACCTTTATTAAGATAACACAAAAATAATATAAAAATATTGAAATATATGAGAAAATTATATAAAATCATAATATTACTGTATAACGCAAATAAGTAGTGTGGAACAACCGGCCATCAATGAAACGTAACTTTGAAATTCGATGAATTGGTTCAAGTTCTGTGAACCAACTTGTTCTAAGAGAATGATTATTCACATATCTATCTCCTCAAGGGCGTACTATAACTGTAAAAACACAGTTACAATTTTATTTTATTTCCTTTCAGAAAACTTTCTATTATTTAAATATATTATAGATTCAGAATTCTTCTCTTTGGACAGCTAAATAACTAACCATTACGCTGTTTCTCGAAGGCGTAGAATAGACCACCACACAATTGTGTCAACAAACAAATAGGAGAGGATAGAACACCACACAACTCTTACAAAAAACAAATATGAGAGAATTGACCACCACACAACTGTGTCAATAAACACATAGAAGAGGATCGACCACCACACAACTGTGTCGATAAACAAATAGAGGAGTATCGACCACTACATAACTGTGTCAATAAATAAAAAGGAGAGGATAGACCACCACACAACTGTGTCAATAAACAAATAGGAGAGGATCGACCACCACACAATTGTTTCAATAAAGAAATAGGAGAGGATCGACCACCACATAACTGTGTCAATAAACAAATAGAGGAGGATCGACCACCACACAACTGTGTCAATAAACAAATAAGAGAGGATCGACCAACACACAGTCAATAAACAAATAGAAGAGGATAGACCACCACCCAACTGTGTCAATAAACAAATAGGAGAGGATAGACCATCACACAACTCTGTCTTACTTACATCGTCCGTGAATGTTGAATAAACTGTAATAAAAAGTGCAAGAATAAAATATGACTCGACAGATTTGAGGTTTTCACGTGGCAATAAGTGCGGTCGATTTCTAATAACTAAATAAAAATGAATATGAGGTAGCTCTGAAAAATTAATTGTTAAATATTTTTTATTGGTGTATCGAATTCGTTGAGTAATAGTTTTGATGTAATTGTAATTTACTCTTGTAATATTTTAACATACTTACAAAAACATAAAAAAATGAACATACTTACAACAAAAAACTTGACCTAATTTATAATTTATACACAAAAGCACATACAACGTTACATTAGAAAAGGATATCCTGGTAAGGTTGCATTATTTTCGACTTAGAAAAAATATTTGAAAAAAAAAATTAATTGCGTCAAGTTTTTCGTTTTTTTTTTTTTACATTCTTATTAAATATATATTAAACATTCAACTGCTAAGTTTTTTGTAAATTTTCATCAGTTTAGTAGAGAAATATTTTTTGAAAATAATGATAAAGCATTTAGACATTTAGCAAAAGTATTTTCTATCGAAAGAAAAAATTGTATTAATTTGCATCACACGATTTATCCACCTTTTAAAGAAACGCAAACCTTCGAAGTGACTTCTGAAAACTGTCGTCTTTAAAACCGTGTTTCATTTTAAATTTCTCATGTTTCACCCCGCAAGAGAATAACGGGGTAGCATATAAATAATTCATAAGGAAATTTTGCCTTGGAATTCCTTTGTCGCTGCAGCAGTTATATGAAACAATGTTCCATTCTTATTCACCCGGAGACGGTGATGTTTTTTTTTATAAAATGTTACAAATTGATCGATTTAGTAAAAAATATTACTAAAGAATTTTGAGTAACTGATTTAAACTGTTTTCTGCTGAACATGTCTGCCACAAGTTAAATGAAATTTGCCAGAATCTTTTAACCAATATATTATTATTGAACATTTCTGACAATCCAATTAATTGATTTTTCCAATACTTCAATTAAATTTAAAACACTTTGTGTTCTCTCTTCCTCTTCTATCTTACCCTGTACACTGTAACTCTTTCATTAATTTAATATGTTTTTATATAACCCTGATGATGGTTCAGGGTGAGCCGAAACCGGTTGATTTAATTTATTTAATTTATTAATTTATTGAAAATAAAAACAAAAAAGTGGTATTAACGACAAAGTTATTTTATTCTAATTATTATACTCCAAAAGTTATTTATATAGGTTGGGTGAATTAATTTTTCTAGATTTTAAATAGTTTTTTCAGGGTGGTAAAATTTTACTATTAAGTTTCTAAATCGTATACAGGCTGTCCGAGGTAAAGTACACAAACTCCCAAAGATTCTACATGAAAGTAAAAGGAATCAGTTATTTCTCAATTTAAAATTTTTAGGGTAGTTTTCAAGTACAACAGTTGAATTGTTTGTATACAACACGGGTAAAGCACACAGTGAGGCTCACATTTCCAAATCATATTTTACAAAATAATTATTCTAATGTATCAATAAAAAATATTCTTGTACGGGAAAAAAACAACAGAATTTCAATGATTTTTTTCATATTTTAACTCGGCATAACGATAACACAAGATGATTAAAAAAATGTCAATAAAAAAATTGTCAATGATGTTGCGGTCTCATGAAATTTAGCGAATTTTATTTTGTTTCAAATGTTACCCTATCTTACGCACCAACGGCTACTCACGTCCACAGCGACAAAACATTTATGAACAAAAAGTTACGTAATGAAGCAAATGGGGGTTCCATGAAAACTCAACACAGTGACAATTCAACACACTTTTAAAAAGTGATATAAAGTCATTAGAAACGAAGAAAATTTTTTTTCAACCTAACCTAACCTAACTTACTTAACCCAGTTAATAAAGTTTTTGTTTCATCACTTTCCATGACTTTATATAACTTTTTAAAGATGTGATGACTTATCATTATGATGATTTATCCGGTCACCCGTTTTTGGAGAGAAAGGTGAAGAATACTTTTTTAAGAGGACCCTGGACCATAACGAATCCATCTTAACTTCCCGGTGTTTTTTATGGTTGTATAAATTTTATACATCCTTTTTTCTAAGTTTGTGGAACGTAAAATGAAGAACCTATCACCAATGACGTTGTAATAGACTTGCTTTTGTCTCACAAAATCAAGATAAAACGTGGTCAGTAAGAAACACTCTTATGTTTCATATAAATTCTTAATTCAAGCGTTGTTTAAGTATATTAAAGACAGGAATTCAAACAATATGTGCGTATTAACGTAATAAACGATGTTTTTGTATTTGCGTCCAATAGTACATTCTACAAAACGGATGTGACTGAGATAACAGGATACGCTTTCTGGCTTTCTGGAATTTCGGAACATTTTTAAAGCCATTTTCTTAGATGCAGCAAATGGCCTTACGCGACGCGTTGCAGTTTAGTATTGAAACTAGGAAATCGAAAGTACTACAATTGACTTACTTTTGGTTTGCCACTTTGAGATTTCTACAGCGCGTCTATATATCATGTAACATCATTACCCAACACAGGATATTTTTGGTAGCTACAACAGAATAATAATTTATGATGTATCAATAGCATGTAGTTGCGTAACATCTGTCATTTATGTCAATGAGGATAAGTACCTACTGACTTAGTAACAAAAAGCAGTCAAACCATTTTTCCGTCACGGTACTGGATACAAAAGATTTGGTTGAAAACAATAACAAACATAATATGTTTTTATTCTCCTATATTATTTATTTACAATAAAGATTATTTTAACTTGCGACCACTGGACTAAGTCCATGTGTGTATTATGCTAATTATGAAAAAAGGTATTTCGAGAAAGGAGTTGTCGAGATGTACGATAAATGAACTCTTCATCAATCAGAAACAAATCGTAACTTTGTTTTTTTTTTTAAGTTAACGCAACACAGTAGGCCCTAAAGAAAATTATTTCACTCAGTGCCCATGACATCTTTGAGGATGCTGTGCGGAGCGAGCGTCTTTTTATTGAAAGGAAGGAAAAGGGTATGAGTGGGGTGGTTAAGGAATCTAGAGATAAGTGTGTTCAGGAATAACAGACAAATAATCTATCCTTTCCACTGCGGCGTGAGGCGTTGGGTCAGAGGGTCTTCCCAAACTAGGCTTTCCCGATCTACCATGCCACGCAGCTGATAGGCAGTCGCATCCTGAACACACCTCACCTGATGAACCCGTGCACTCCTGCTTAATCATCAGACGTAGCGAACCTCTTTGTGTGAACTATGGCAAAGGTTATGGTTATCCAATTAATGATTCCCAGGGAGACTGTACTCAAACCCGCCTCCCAAATTGTACTAATTTCACTTTACCTTGAGATATGAGGTGTCAAAGTTTACAAAATATGTTAAACTAAAATACTTTACATAGAATTAAACCTCAAAATGTTGAATAAATTATGAGCAATCGTCTCTGCAATCTTTGACACCACAGAATATGGTAAGGCGAGGTTTGGACCCTATTTAACTAAACTGACAAACTACACTGCGTCTTGTAGAAACGATGAACTGTCAGATACAAACTAGCAATTGAATAAGGTTCAAATTTAATATGGATGTGAGAACCTTTTAAAATACATTTAAGCTTTATAAACTCGATGTCTTGATGAAAATTATTTTGGTTATAGAAATGAGCGATAGAAATGGTTTTGTATGCAAATGTCACTTTGGAAAAAAAAATCAGTAGGAACCTTGTCCAATTGAGGTGACGAAATATAAAAGTGGTCATTTTATTTGGGCTGCAATGAAAAATATCACATTAAATTCTTCAATTTTTATACAAAATCACCCTCCGACGTTTCACAGGTTTATTTTTATTTATTTTGTAAGAAACAAACAGCTTTTATATAATATACGAGATAAATATACAAGTTAACTGAAGTCAAGCCAAAGAAGTTTCTTATGTTAAAGTGCATTAGAAATGAAGTTTTAGTATCTTAAAATTAATTTGGTGTTAAAGGAAGGGGAGAGGAAGAGGAAAATAGGAAGAGAATAGGAGATGCTGCCGATACATTCTATACTCTCATATTAATAATCGATCGTACGCATTACTTCATATCGATATTTCTTTAGGTTACTACCAAACATGTCAATGCTGTAAAATTTTGTATTATATTGTGCACATATACGAGGAATTGGGGAATTTTTTCGAATGTTTGTTTTACACAAGGGTAGATAAAATAAATCTGATTGTCGGGTTGATCTAGAGGGAATATAAAGATTTATCAAATTGGTAAGTTCTGGTGAGTCCAGACAATTATTTAGGATTTTAAATAATAAGATTTGATCAAAAATTAGACGTCGTATTTGGAGGGAGTTAATTATGAAATTTAATGGATTCGGTATAATTTGAGAAGTGTAAGTTTAGTTTATAATTTATGCGTTAAAAAAAATTGTAAACTTGTTAACATGTGTTCAATATTATAAATATTACGTTGGAAAATATTACGTATTTTGCATCATTTGACTTGAACCTAACTTAAATCAGAAACACTCTTCACCTACATACATATACAGTATATAAAATAGTTTCACGTCAACTTGTAAGGCGAGTACCAGGGAGACATGCGCCAGTAGGTTGAGTGGCAACGGGAAGAAAAGAATTATGCATGTAAAATTATTCAAATACAACCGCTACGGGCAAAGGACCATGGCAGGGTCAACCTCTCCGTTCACTCTTCAACCCTGGTAGCTCGAATCGTTTCCGCTCGGTGAAAAATGTTAGTGATACCTCTGCCCCGGGCGACTTTCTTGTTTGTTCCGTTAAAACATTTTCTAAATAAAACGTAAAATTACAGTCGAATACCTTATTGTGTGCTGGATTGTAATTTAAACTGATTTATGTAATATTTATAGCAATCCCAGGCAGAGCTCGTATATATTTCATCATGAAGCATTCCAATGACGTATGTTTTATCTTGTTTGGTATAATATTGATGGGTGAACATTCTTATATAACTAACTGGAACTTTACAATAGGATAAAATACAAAATACTTAGTTTTAGTTGTTTCGCAGAAATTCAAATGAAACATTGTCGGTTAATAATATATTTAATTTTTTGACATTTGAAAAGTTAATAACCACCGATTCTAGGTGCGTTACAGGTCTCTATCAAAAGTTGTAAGAAGTTGACAAGTTTAACTGTATGAAAATTGTCCTTGTCTGCACTCGGCACTTTACAAGAACCTTTCAAATGTCAAAAAAACAAAATCGAATTGAATAGCCATTTCATAGATTTGCCGTTCGTAAATTTCTACGAAAAAACTGGGCCTTAGTAATAAATGTGCAGTTTTGTGCGGTTTATGTTGGAGAATAACAACTTCAGAATCAAAACTCATTTTTTAATTTACCTAATGCTCCATCAAGATACTATTGAACTATTGCATCCCTGTTTGGGGAAAATTGTGAGGCTGAAGAAAGTGGCAGGAGGGAAAGAAAAACTGTATAAGTGGTTTTTAAAAGTGATATGAAGTTTAATATATTTTTTGTGTTTCTTCCACTCTGCTTTTTAATGGGCCGTTTTTTTACTATGGATAAAGACACAATAATGTTATTGACCCAAAATTTCTTCTTAAATGACTTAATATTACAAAATTATTAATTTATTGTATGCAAATATAAATGCTTGGCACATCACGAGGAACAAAAAACTTTCAACCAATTACATAACTAATTCTCTAGTTAAAGATTTTTGTTTAGTGTGAGTACCGCACAAGAGGTATGGAGGCTGGTAGTGGGGATGGAACAGCATTGTGGGGAAGTATCCCACTATTCAGATCTGGTCACCAACCACGGCTAAAGCCATTTTAAGCAATATTTTGATTCTGAACTGTGGTCCTACAAATATATGTTATGTTTTATTTAAAATGAATTCTGTGAAATGACACATATTATTGATGAAATGAAATGTGAACCGGTGATCTCCGGATTTGTGGCTAAGGATCATAGCCATTCAACCACGAACACCGTCCATAATATTAGAATTTGTGAAATAACATGGAAAAAATTAGTATTGCTAATATATTAAGAATTTATTCAAATTGAATAATCCGGTTACAAACGGGATTGCAGGCCCTTTCCTTGATAACTTAAAAATAAATTTCTCATAAATCGTATCACGTGTTCGTGCACTTGCAATTGCTTTGATAATATATAATGATAAAATGCGAAAATATTAGGATTTTCATGAACGCGTTTGCCGACATCGTGATAATACATTATTTGTATTTTACTAAAAGATTATCAAGAAATTCATCAATTCATTCGTTAAGGGCCTGCAATCCCGTTTTAAGCCGGATGACGAATAATTTGAAGAGATTCTTTATAAATTAGCAGTATACATCCTCGTAAAGGCACAGCATTTATTTTGAGCTGCAGCCTGCAAGATAAAGTTAGGTATTGCTAATGATTTCCAAATTGATTGGAGACAACACCAACAAAGAAATAATGGCCGAAAAATATTCCGGATGCATTATTAAAATCAATAGTATAAAAGTGCTCGATTGACTAGTATTTTTTGGCACAGCGGATTCAGTTTCTCCGCGATTTCAATTTTAATATAGTACTACCATGGTAACGTTTGATTTAGGTGACCTCCCCAAGCTTTCCGTGAGTTGGTAAATAAGGATTTTTCCGCTTAATGGTTTTCTCGTGTTCACTTTTTAGTAGTCTAATTAAACGGGCGTCGGACGGACGAGTTTTCACTCAAGTCTACGCTTTTATGCAAGTTCGTAGGATATTAAAAATGCGGAATTAATGTTATATTTTTTGCTGTTTTATGTTAAGAGCTACATTTTTTATTATTTGAATTATTTTTGTTGTAAAATAATGCATGTCATTTCTAAATAGTATAAAATAAAGTCGCTTCCGCGTTTGTCTGTTTGTTCACATAGTTCTTCTAAACTACGCAACGAATTTTAAAAGAGTTTAAACTATCATTTAGAAATTTTTTTCTGAAAGGTTTTTGTATATAATACATGCATATTACATTTATATAAAGTACATAAAAGTTGATGTTTTGTAATTAAGTAGTAAAAAAAAAATACTTTCACCTCTTTCATTTCTAATGCTGGCTAAACCTTGTGAGATACATCGAAATAATGTACCTACTACGGAATTGTATATCTTAAAAACGCCTACTTATGTGTTTATCTTCTAAGGATAACTAAATATAGGATAGGTTAATAATATTCACCTTTGTCATGCCGGAATTAGGGTAGTTAGCAATAAGCAATCACGGTGACTAATGTTTACAAGTACGGAATCCTTAAAATCTGGAAATACATCATATTTTATTGATCAAATTTAAAAAAAAGTATAATACCTTGAAAATTTAATCTTAACTATCCCGCAGCCAAGTGGGGGATTAGGTAGTAACCAAAACTATCCTCATTATATTAGCTTAAATACTTGACATATCATTTTAGTATTTTACATATTCCTGCGCAAATACATGAGTACCATTAATAATTGACTGAATAATTGGGGTTTCTTTAGTTTAAAAGCCTATAAGACAAAAATGCATGGGGTCATCGGAAGACCACATATTTTATTTGACATCTTGGCCTATCAAGAATTAATAGTAATGTATTCTAAATGCCCACAAAGCTCGTTTTTTTCCTACCTAATGGAGTTTTCCGATTTAAAAGTGCAGAAATGCTAGTACGGGGTGGAATAAAATGAAAAAGACAATACGGCTAAAAACATGGTTTTGCTATTTAGTCCCTTTCTCAATAACTCACTGAATTCCGCGGCGTTTCCCGGGCTTTATTCAGATTTTCCGAAATCAGAAGAAGAGAGTAATTTTCCTCTTATTTTAAACTTCGGGTGGAAAAAAAATCTATTATAAATAGACATTGACCTTTTTGTTATTTAAAGTGTGTAAAATTTCATAATTCGATGTGAATAAAAAACAAAACCAGGCCATTTGTCCGTCCTCCAGAGATACGTCTTTAGTCTTTAGGTGTGTACATATGAATGATTTTTTTTAGAGAATTGAAAGATGGAAACTGGGATGACACAAACCACCAGCCCAACCGTCTCCAACAAAGGTTCTGTACAAACAAATTTACACGTCTATGTTTACGTCTACCTTCTCCTTGTCGCCAGAAGTAAAGAGCATTTTTCCCTGGCATAGTTGGCGCGAAGTCAAATTCACCGTGGCAGAGTGTCGTAGAATCTACTGGAAATAACAACATTCCTGAAATATCATATCACTTGTTTCAATTCAACATTCTACCCGTTACGTGCTCTTAAGTTTTTTACCTGTTTATCTGTTTTCCTATAGGTAAAAAATATTTTTTCTGTGTTTTTACATAAATTTAAGTTGTCAGATTACCTGTTCACTTTTTTTATATTTTCTCAATTATTCAGGACAACGTTATTACATAATTTATTTTATGATCTTTCTGACGAAGTTTTTTGTAAATTTGGTTCAGTCTTTGATTGAAACAAGAAATTTTCGATTAAACCGTCAAAGTTTTGAAAGTTTTCTAAATGTAGTTTGAAGACCATTGAAAATTATTGAATGGAAGAAATTATCATTGGAAACCCAAGTACACCCAATTATATTTTCAGAAACTATTTTAATTTAAAAGCAAGGTACCTAAATCTAAATTCTAAACATTATGTTTGATCAATCCAAATTAAAAAATGTATAAAAATTCTATTTATTATTTTATATACTTCCATTTACCTTTAAGCGATACGTCACGTCGTGTAATATTTCGAATCTGACCTTTAACAATAAACCTCCTTATTTAAATGTATATAAGGTTTAAATTTAAAAATTTATTTCGATATTAGCGAGAAAAAAACATCGCCAAAAAGAGTTCAGGTAAAAATATTTAATTTGCCATGTTATACACTAAAACCATAACCTTAAGTTCATTAGTAGGAGATTTGAATCTTGAGGCAGTTTCTATAGGCCTGATATTTTTTTTTTCTTTTCTGGGCTTAAAGTCAAAAATGCTCAATTATTTGAACGGCCAAAATGTGTATTACTCTTATCTATTATTATTTTACTACATTGAAGGTCAAGATTCTAATCCTATCCGTCTTATAATGTGATGATTTGTTTCTCAGAAAAGGAGGGAAAAAATTCGGTTTATGGGCGAAATTCCTAAAAAATAAAACTAGTTATTTTTATACTAACTTTGGGCCGGGGAATCCGAATCTGGAAGAATTAGGTTTCGGCAAGCAATATTAACTGAATTACACGACTTTAAAATTTCGACGCACAAACAATTTAACTGGTCATTTTGAACGCTTTCTGACAATAAAACTAGTTATCTTTATACTAACTTTGGGCCGGGGAATCCGAATCCGAAATAATTAGGTTAGGGCAAGCAATATAAACTGAAATACACAACTTAAAAATTTTCGTTGCAGAACAAAATAACAATACCCCATTTTCGACACGTTGACAATAAAATCCATAGAAAAATAACCAAAGATATTACATACAGTGTTACCAACTCTCAATAATATTTATTTATTTTGGTTTGTGATAGAAAAGAAAGTGCCCCCTTCGTAGCGCCTACTCGCGTCAATGCAAGAAAACATCCCAGTTTTCAAGTAGTTTAGCGGCTACGCTAGGCTTGTGTAACATGGTTTGTGATAGAAAAGAAAGTGCCCCCTTCGTAGCGCCTACTCGCGTCAAGTCAAGAAAACATCCCAGTTTTCAATTAGTTTAGCGGCTACGCTAGGTTTGTGTAACATGGTTTGTGATAGAAAAGAAAGTGCCCCTTCGTAGCGCCTACTCGCGTCAAGGCAAGAAAACATTCCAGTTTTCAAGTAGTTTAGCGGCTACGCTAGGTTTGTGTAACATGGTTTGTGATAGAAAAGAAAGTGCCCCCTTCGTAGCGCCTACTCGCGTCAAGGCAAGAAAACATCCCAGTTTTCAAGTAGTTTAGCGGCTACGCTAGGTTTGTGTAACATGGTTTGTGATACAAAAGTGAATAAAATGTATCTGAATACTTTACGTAAATGAATTAATGTTAGCAAAATTAAAATATAAAATGCATATTTTTTCGTCTCCCCCGACATAAAAACTCACCTTTCGTGATAATAAACCTAAATCTAACTGTTTGAATAAGAAATATTACTGAAATTATAAACATGTTATTTTACGTTATTGATATTATTGCTTACTAGCAACACTTAATTTTATATTGGTGATATATCTTTGGTTATTTTTCTATGGATTTTATTGTCAACTTGTCGAAAATGGGGTATTGTATTTTGTTCTGCATCGAAATTTTTTAAGTCGTGTATTTCAGTTTATATTGCTTGCTCCAACCTAATTCTTTCGGATTCGGATCCCTCGGCCCAAAGTTAGTATAAAAATGTATAAAGATAACTAGTTTTATTGTCAGAAAGCGTTCAAAATGACCAGTTAAATTGTTTGTGCGTCGAAATTTTAAAGTCGTGTAATTCAGTTAATATTGCTTGCCGAAACCTAATTCTTCCAGATTCGGATTCCCCGGCCCAAAGTTAGTATAAAAATAACTAGTTTTATTTTTTAGGAATTTCGCCCATAAACCGAAGTTTACCCAAAAGGAGTCACAAAATACATCTGCTATATCGCACTAAAATTACGCATTAATTTCTCAATCGTAACACTTAAAACTTGCTATGTTCTTGCTCATTTCTCAAGTGCGTTTTGTCGTAGCATTTACTCATCTATATTATTTATCTATATATAGATAATTATCTACACTTAACAGCGTGGAGGAACTTCGTAGCATCGTCGTAGCATTGTTTTAGTACCTCCCTAGTCCCGTATATACCGTGCATCGTAGAGCGAGCGTCGCATCGTAGCGATGTGTAGTTACGTCGAGAGCCGTAGATGCTAGATGTAGAGGCAGTAACGGAGGCACGTACGGCTGGTTTGCGTGAGATGGGAATAAAACTTCAAGCCGTACGGTCTTAGAATACTCAGATCTACGAGACATAAGAGCAGAAGATTTATTGTAGTCCTGTTTCTGTAAAACGTTTTAATTCTACGAATCGCAGATTGGAATCTCAAACACGTTGACTTTTAAATGTTCAAGAGTAAGCTTTACCTTAAACATTGATAGAACTAAAAGGTTACACCAAACAAGTATGTATTTCAACGAAGTTAACCGTTCAGTCTTGTATGATGTGACAACTCTATAAGAAATGTGCCCACAAATGCAACATTTGATACTCAAGCTTGTAAGGCTAACACAGTATGCTTAAAAAATGTTGATCAATAATTTAAGATAGACGCTTTAGATAGATAGAAGGACGCGTGTCCATATTCGAAGTTGCCTATGAAAAAGCTTTGAACGCGAAGTTATCCTTACTCTACGATATAAGATTGAGATCTATTTGTTGCATTTTAAGCGATCTTCAGTAGGTATATTAAAAATGAAAAAAAATTATACCACTAAAGAAGAAGATAAAACTAACAAATCAGAAACAGAATAAGACACAGAAAATAAAAAAAGATAACGGTCATAACTAGGAATTGTACCCAGGATCTCACCGGAATCTTACCGGGACATCGTCTTAACTACTCGACCACTGGGACCTAGTTATTTTTTTCTATTTGTCGAATTTCTATTTCTCATATTTCAAATTCTGATATTATCTTGCAACTAATTTTTTTCCCATATTTTTGACAATTAACTTTTTTAAACGATTACAAATTTTTAATTAATTGGTTTGTAACCCAGATAGTGTCTCGGATAAAGATATCCGATTTTATTTGTTTAGAAAACCTATTTTCTTTCAGAAATAGTCAAATAAATAGGATTTTTTGTAATTCTTATTTCTAATTTAATGGTCATCATTTTATTGTTCTCACTTATGTTAAGAAAGATTTGAGACCCGTTAGTAAAAAACTATCATTTTTGGGAACGTGATATTTCAATAAATTGATGTCACTTGGGTACACCATGATACATTCTCATAAATTATATTAATGTAAACCTGAAATAAGGGAAATTATTTCAACGGTTAATTTATAACAAGCAATAATTATTAGCCTGAAACACAAATATAATTTGAAAAGATTTTCTGAGAAAAAATAAATGCTGCCGACGGGAATTGAACACGCACCCTTCTGATTGCCGGTCAGGTGCACTAAGCCACTGTGCAACATCAGCTTATTTTTATCCGCCAAATAATTCAATAAATACTAATGTTTTCTTCAAATTATTGTTTTTGGGTTTTTTCATCGGCAAACTTTATTTTTGTAGGAAGAGCATTGTGAAATTCTAAATTTCCCTCTAGGTGGCGACGCGATATATTATATCGTAATTTAATGGTGAAGTCTTAAGTCAAATACTATTGTATTTTTTACTAATGGTTGATTAATAAATTACCTCTTTTTTGAGAAACGGTAAATTTGAGGCAATGTTGTTACGGAGATGTCAAAGAAACTAGCAAATATGTAGTTTGCTATGTTTGGTAGGTACAGAAAAGTTAATTAAATCACCGATAAACCCTCGAAATAAATAATGATATATTTTATTTTATCATTTAACTAAAACTGTTTTCTTTAAAGGAGATGAATTATCGCATGTGGAGTCAGTTTCTCGGAATAAACACTGCACAAATGAAAGCCACATCGCATACAGCATACAATTTTGAATTCTGTAGATTTAACTTGCCACATTTCAGCAGCGTGTGCCATATTTCCTTCGTTTTCCTTCTTTTTTCCTCGCCTTTTTTTGTAAATGTTTCTCCGTTTCTTCGCCTCTCAGCTCCGGCCCGGGCGAGGAGTTTTCTTCCTTTTGTGGGGACTTCCAGTGGGTTCGTTTCAGAGCGAGGCCGCTTGTTGCACAGTAATGAGAAATTACGCTGAAATTAAACCAGTCTGCGACGAGGAAAGAAAAGGAGCCTTTACTGTAGGAAATATGTTCAATAACGTCACTTTTCTACGAATCGTATTTCCTCGGAGTGATTTATGGGAGTTTGGAAAGATATCAAAATAGGTATCATGATTGATAACATTTTCATGCAAATAACTTCGTCGGTAGTTTGTTTAACATCGCAAGAATTGCATTTACCAGGTTTGATGATCTTGCTGTATGTTTATTTCAATTACGGATCCGCACTACGATAATGTTCGATAAGTTAATGAATCAAAAGCCACTTTAAAACCCGAATAAATGCACACACATATGATGATCCCTTGTTGCAAAATATATGTTTTTTGCGGATATATTTCTTGGTGGTACGTTCGTTGTATTCTCACGTGTTGGAAAGACATAAATTGAATGATGATTCATGTTGCTAGCATTTAGCAGCTTTCTACATATATATTAATCTTATTTTAACCCCTAACACGTTCCTATACCACTTTGTTGCCTTATTAGTGCCAGTAGTGTTTTGAATGATAGAAGAAAATCGGGGATGCTTGAGAATGTCTTAAAGCATGATGTCTTCACTGGAATGAGACACGGAGTCAAATCAATGTCATTATAATGTAGTTTTTTGTTTCACCTACAAATTTTCATAATATGAGCTTTTATACGACATCTTCTCAAACATTTCATCTATTTTTTTGAAGCTTTTATTTGCATAACATTGCGTACTATGTAAGTATTATGCAAAACAGTTGGTACAGTATTGGAAAATTATTTTTACACAGACGTGGAAAGTTGCGGGATGTTATAATTGTAAGGTTTTTGAAGCCGTAGTACTTGTAATATATTCTCCATTAGACCATTGCCTATCAAAACAAATATTGATCATATTTTTGGCAAATATGCATTTTTAAGTAATCCCATTAGCTCAGTGGCAGAGCGGTGCCCCGGCAAGGCAAGAGTCCTTCGTTAGAGTCCTAGATGTGACCGTATCCTTTTCTGATTTTTCTGTTTCAGATTTTCGTTTAGAAATCTCTAATATTATCTTCAATAATTAATTATTACAATTTGATGGTATACTCAATAAAGTTATTCCAAAAAACAAATAGATATTTTTTTATTTGTTACAAATTAACGAAAAAAAACAATCAACAGGTTATTTAAATCATTTCGTGTTAATTATGCAAATTCGATAAATAGATTTTTAATAACTCGAGCGTCAGGAATATTCTGCCAAAGCCTTTTCACTTTTCATTAAAATCCAAATAAATGTAATATTCCGGAACGTTTCTGAAAACTGAAAATTAAAAATTTGAATGCAAACGTAAAAAATATAAAATGGCTCATATTACGTTTTTGTAAATAAAAAAATTGATGATAATAAAATAAATAAGAACGTACTTTTTTTATAAGATAAATGTTTAAAAAAACATTTAAGTTACATACATTCTTTGTCGTGTCAAAAAATAATTAATACAACATTAAGAGTAATTTTTGAAATTGCGGTCGAAACCTTTGACTTAATAAAGATGCACATTTTAATTCTTATGTGGCTAACTTTTAGATTTTAATGTAAAGTGTGGTGTTTTTTTCTTCTTTTTAACACTGTTTAGATCATATTTCTTACCACTAGAGCAAGCGAGACACAACGATTCCTGTGAGACCATGTGAGTTGTTCCCAAAAGCGAACACATTAGCCCAAAGGGTTAAAAATTATATTAAATCTATCGAGGATGTTTTCACAATACGCAATTTTTTATACAGGTACTTTTAATGCAATTTATATGGCAGATACCAGAGTAACAAGTTAACAAATAGTGACAGAATAAAAAAATATATATTTACTTATTCGTATGAGTAAATTCATAAATCATTTTTCAGGTAGGCATTAATAAAATGTATTGTTTTGTTTTTTAAATATTGCGTATCACAAGTGTTATTTCAAAGTCAATATGTTTTGATCATTTTAACGTACAAACATTTGTTTTTCAATTTTAATTAAACACTTCGTGGAAAATATTTAGTTGAAACTTTAATAATAAACGTGTTTTCATGCGTACTAAAAATAACAACCACTTTTGTTTGTTTGCTAATTTGATAATTGTCCCACGAATTCCTTGCTAGTTCTTTAGTGGTGGATACTTTCAGTACTGCCCTGGTGAAAGACCACCATTCAGAATCTAATCGTTACGTGAAATGAATTTAGCTGTTTTTCCTCCCCTCATATCTTTGCCCCCACTACTTTAGGCCTCACGACATTCCCATAATTGGGGATGCCAAAGTCCCACTGGATTCAGACGGTTGGATCTCACGTACGGTGTTTACACAAACAAGTCAAATGGAAATATACTTTTGAAGTTTTTACTGACATTAAAAAATATGTATTGTAATATGATAGTCGCAATGCACATGATGCACAGATGGGGCCTTAAAGAGTCGGCGATGTGTGAATGTGGTGCGGTGCAGACTACCGAACATGTGGTCAACGAATGCCCGCTCCATTCATTCCCCGGCGGGATTGATGAGGTCCACATGGCGACGCCTGAGGCCCTAAAATGGCTCGCAGATCTAGATGTCCCCCTCTGACCCCCCACCATACGAAATAAGAAGAAGTCGCAATAAAATGATACAAAAAATGGGTACACTTATTATTTTCGAAATACAAAACACTTTGAACTTATGGCATCTAAAGTTTTTTCAGAAACTCTCTTATTAAATAAAACTCCGGTTTCAACATAAAACTTCGAATTGGTTGGAATAATGTGGACCCGGCCTATATTTTTACCTACCTTATTAATTATACACTTGGTCTCTATAATACTTGACAGCTAAACGGGTAACCTAATAAACTAATCCAGTGTGATCCGTGGATGAGCTCTTACACTAATATCAAGGATATTACAGAACTTATGAAGCAACACATTACATTGAGATAGCACAAAATGAAAAAAACTGTGATTTACCCAAAACTTTCTATGCTTAGAGATGAAATCAAAAATGTCTGAATAATACGAGTAAAGGCTTGAAGGGAAATAATTACGGTACTCGTTTGTCATTTCTCAAGGGGCAGTCTTTAAGTAAGTACCAACAAGGTGGCATAATAGAGAAATAATTGCGTAATTTGAATTCCCATACAAATCATGGGAATATTAATCAAAATAAATTTCTGTTTGAAATGATACAAACCGCGAACTGAGACACAGGGTGGTCCGAAATAAATCGGTTTTAGGATCATTGAAATATTCTGTTTGTTGCGCCCTGTGCTATTGGCGGGAGATTTTGAAATTGGAATGAACCAATAATTCAAATCAGATTTATCAACGTAGGTATTTGTTTTTATTATTTGATTATTTGTCTTCCTCAGGCATTCTCAACTTTTTCTGCAATTCACTTCATGTAGTATCAAGAAATCCACATTGTGACTGAAATAAAAATACAAATCTCTCGACATTAATTCGACTCCTTATCTCATTTCAGTGCTAAGACAGTGCTTCAAGTCTTTCTCGAGCATCACCTACTTCTTCTAACATTCAAACCATTATTTTAACACTTATAGCACTAATAAAAACAAAATATGACTTTTTAGGGAAATCGGATGATTGGTATAGGAACGCGTACGAGACAAACAGAGCAACTTTAATTTTAATATTATATATATATATAGATAGATCATTAAAGAGTTTTATTTTTGACGATTTGGGGGCAACTTTGGCAATCATTTGTGAGTTAGTGGAAATGAAAAAATGCTTAGCATGCCATACAAATATGATGAAATATGAAATTAAAATTTAAAACTTTAAAATAAAGCATTTTGATAAGCTTAAATTTAGATTACCAAATTTACAATTAGTATAAAACACAAATATGTCCTGCATAAATTAAAATTAAAAGAAAGAGTTTTTTTCATGACTTATTTCATTATATTGGTAGGTAGAGTATATTTTGCAAGATTATTTAAAAAAATTATATTTTAACTCACAAAAATTGCTTCCAAAAAGCTGAAAAACTTTATTTTTTATTTCGTTCATTTTATAATTTATTAAAAATACGAGTAAAAATAACTCACAACCGTACTAAACATTTGCCACACTATTTATTTATTTACAGGACAAGTGCCCACCTGTAAATAGAGAATAAAACATTTTTTTACAAAAAAAGGATACCAATCAATTATACAGTATAGACTTATATATTATGTGATAACTAATTGAGCAAATAAAATTTACAGTCAGTTATACGAAAAAAATGTAAGCTAATAATTCTGTACAAAAAATAGGTGGAATGCTTTTTTGTAAGTTCTTTCGGTGGGATTAAAATATCTGCCTTTTCTGCATAATGGGTTACCTGAGCTATGCATGGCATAAGGGAGTTTTACTAATTTGTATTGACATTATTGCTGTAGTGAAAGATATTTTTGTGTATGTGACTCTATAAGTAACCTTAAATGAAATCAATTGAAATAATGCAGAAAGAAAAATAACATCAGATACCAATCTTCTTGTTGGGGGTTTTGGCCTCAAATCCAAAATTAAGCTTATTTCAACGTCCTATATTTTAAAATAATCATTTCAGAATGACAAGGTTTTTAGAATCTTCACAAATAGCTATATAGCTATCTGGGTGATTCGAGGTTTTCCTAGTTTTAGGATTTCATTCATAAATAAACAACTAGGATTTTGACCCAGTGGCTGTGTC
Source organism: Hesperophylax consimilis (assembly GCF_061612785.1). NCBI lineage: Eukaryota > Metazoa > Arthropoda > Insecta > Trichoptera > Limnephilidae > Hesperophylax > Hesperophylax consimilis. The sequence goes on from NC_142851.1 coordinate 31,337,032, forward strand.
GTGGATGATATAATTTTACGTGGTGTGCGGGTCTAAAGTTTTTCGATATTTTTTTGTCACATGAAATGTTGCCAAAGTTATGAATATAAATCAGGAACAGATAAAACACACGTCCCTTAATTATAACATTTTTTTCACATGTACTCATTTCTGACTAATTTCTACAGTTCTAAGAACAATGAAAAAACTGACTAGCTCACTAACCATCACGCCAATTCCTCGAAATGACCGTGGACTGTGTTCACTTTATTCACATTCATGCATCACTTTATACGTACCCTTTTGTTATTCTGAATCTTGACGTGGCCTCATTTAAGTATTTGGTTCGCTTGACGGTGACAAATGGTTATCGAACTTCCCTCGACTTCTTCTAACATTCAAACTCTTGTCATATATTCGCCTTAAAAAATTTTCTTCGTTCATTTGCTCGACATGTCCAAGCCATCTAAGCGTACCTTTCTTAATCATTGTTATTTCATCTTATTTCATCATCGTATTTTTGCGCATTTCTTACACTATCGTACATGGTTTTACCACACATATGCCGCTGGGATCTCATTTCAACAGCATTCACTTTACTTTCACCTTTCTTCTGCCAGTTTCATGCCTCACTGTCATATATCAGGGTAGGTACCGAACTACTTGTTTTTTAAGTGGATTATACGAATTAAGGACGGCTTGTTTCAAAGAATTCGAACATTTCATCAAAGTCTGTGAAAGTCCTATTCAAGTTCGTTTGTTATATAAGTACTGTGAAACGTACAGAATTTTATCTGTAAAATATGATTAATTATTCGAATTCGGTGAAACAACCCGTCCTTCATCTATTTCATGATACGAATATTACGTTTCTCAATCATATCACAAATAAACACACTTTTTGGTTTTTTTAACTGAAAAACAATTATAATAGTGGTTGTTTTAAATATTTATAATGTCTTACAAAGATTAGTTGCCGTGTTAAGATGAACATAAACCGTATACACATATTTTATTATAAGGTTTGCTGTATTCGTAGAAATAATCTTGTAAAAAGGATAGAATAATCTTATCGAAAAAATATATGTTAAAAACATTCATACCACATTTTTATACAATTTCTGGCTTTTGCTTTAACCCTATTATTTGTATCCTTTATCAAACAATATAATACAAGTAAATGAACAAAGTACGCCAAAGAAACGACCATAAGAATCTCAACCCAGAAGCGTTAGCGAACGAAGGAAGGCTCAGCGAACACAAAGGTTGATCTCATTAAATATAACAATAAATACAGAAGTTCCACTCCCGGAGTAATAAGGTTGTATTATTAATTTCTTGGAGTTCTCCTTTCAATAGCGGAGGAGTTATATCTGGCCAGCTGGTGTATATTCCCTCCACTGTATTGTTGGGGTTGCCTCAGTGATTCTAGAGAGAATAGACTGGTATGTTTTTAAAGATTTTTTTCTACAAACGAGTGATATAGTTTTCAAACGAAGAATAAGATGAATTATATTTTTGCTCACTAGATTTTTTCAGTTTCATTCAAGATTTCATAATATAAAAAAATCTAAAGTAAAATGAGTATTTCTTGACATCTCCATTCCATTCAATTTATTTGAGTACTTACGTGTTGGTAGGTAAATCCTGTTCAATTAGTTCAAGTATGATTACAATTAATGTATATTTTTAACAGTACTATCCATCTGTCTTACCAGGATTTTGTATTGTTCTTCACTCCATCGGGGGGGTGGACTAGACCCAGTCCCGGCATCAACTGAGTAGACAACTCCCTAAGGCGCTGCTGCATAACCCACCTGCGTCGTCATGAGCGGGCCTGAGGATTGACTGCAGGGGACCGAAGCCCTTCCGCCCTACGTCTGGTGACCCGATGCTCACTTTAATCCCTAAGGTCTTCGGGTATTTTTTTTTTTTCGCGATGTCAACTCAGCCACCGACCGGTCGAATACACAAAAGCTCAGCGTAATTACGAGGGTACATCTTGTATATTATTTCGTATTATTAATAATAATTTTGATTGATGTTCTCATCACAATCATCGTTAGACTATGTTCACCCGATCTTCTTTAGAACTCGTTGACCTTGCGGATTTAAATTTGACTTTGAGTCCTTTTGGTTTCTCCTGGAGACCAAAAAATTATGACATTATTTTATCTATACAATATTTATGATCTTATCTAGCATTCATAGTCATGACAATTGTCGCAAGAATTGGCGTTCTTAAGTATATATGATATTATATTTATTCTGTCTCTCCATACTTTTGGTTGATTCGCGATCTCTTTAGACGATGCTCAATACACATATTTTTTAACTCATTTGCAATTATTAAATATTCTAACTTTATGATTAATATTTGAGTAACGAGATAAAATAACTTCTACTACAGTTCAATCAATTGTTTTCTTAGGTATACAACTGATATTTTTGTTGATTGTTTCTTGGACGGATTAAATGTTAACAAAGTTTGTGTCGTTAATATAATAATATTTGATTGCATTAATCTCGTAAATAATATCACTGCAAACTGCACAGGGTTTTTCATACTATCTAAACGCTAACTTCTGTAGGAGTCATTTGAATTAAAAAGTGCACCCCTATTTTGAGATACTTTTTAGACCGGTCTAATTGGCTGAGTTGGCATCGCATCTGGGTTCTACCCAGGAGTCGTGAGCTAAGCTAAGTCCTCCATCACGACACAACAATTTCCGCTTACTGTGGTGGTTGTAGGATAATTTACAAATATTTTCAGGTTATTCGTAAACCAGTAATCTTAGTTTTCATTTTTTTTTAAACATGTATTAATATATTTTTAGTGTTTTTACGGTTAGTGAAGCAGGTCCGGGATATATTTTTATATAATATCTTTCGTTTCAGAGAATGAAACAATATTCCTAAAAATAGCAAAGTTCTTAAAATTCACACAGTAAATAACATGATTGATCGAAATAGAAATGTAAGGTACGCCTTTACCCCTTGATATATAATTCGAATTCTTAACTTCGGAACTTTATTTGAAAATAGAACTTTGTTCATTCAGAGGCGAGGGGGGTTGGTTGGGGATTATTCGAGAAGAGAACCACCCATCGCCCCGGGCAGTGAAGGCAGCCCTTAATGACGTTAATTAAAATAATCAGGGGTTCGCTAATGTGCGCAGCGGGTCCAGACATCTTATTCCTACGCTGCCATCGACTGTAATCTCACTGACATCTCAAAGATTAAGGACGATTTTCGGCAGATTAAGCGGTCGGTTTAGGTCGCACTCTACTTCAAGGATTTAATTGAGAGGTTCCTTAAAAATATTTTTTTTGCAATTCAAAAATGCTAGGGTATTTAGTATACTTTTTTTTGCACAATACAAAACTATTTTTAAATTTTTTTAACACTGTTTAATCAAAGTTATACATTGACGTCACGCCGTAGCAGAAAGGAAAAGCAGTGCCTCTGGGTGATAGTGAGAATAAATTATTATACTTTCTTTACGTAATGAAATAAAATCCGAATATTTACAAATGGGAAAAAAAATCGAAAGTGTTTTGTTATATAAATGCAAAAGCGGATTGCATATGGTTGCTGATATTGCATCACTCATATTAACAAACTCTCTCTCGACAGAAACTTGTCCAAACACTAAAAAGATTCAATGTGCCGTCCAATAATAATGTTTATTAGTATATTATTAAAAAAACTAGCGCTTGTGAAAAATCAAGTGATGTTTTTTTTAAATATAAAAGTAAAAATATTAAATTTTAAAATTGAATTACAAATTGCCACGGCCGAGAAATGAATCTCGTTTAACTGTTTGGAAGGCATCCATGTGGACTATCACACCTTAATTAGTGTAAGAATTGCGGAATTAATTCATTATATGTTGGGACGTTTATACTGAAAATACAAGTATTCTTGAATTTTAAAATGGTACGGACATATAAATAATATTTCCTTTTAATTAACACCTGACCTTACGTATTACAATATCTACCTAAACAGAGCTAAATATTTTAGTAGGAACCCTATAATGTACTATTTTTAAAGATACTTAACCTTACGTAATACAATATCAACCTAAATAGAACTAAATACTTTTTAAATATTAGAGTAGGTACCTAATACAGTGATTTGGGGCGTATCTGCATTGTATCTCTCCTACAATACGAGTCTATTTAAGAGCCGGGCTTACTTCTTCCTCTTCCCTTAAAGACTCTTCCCACACAGATTCTGCAAGAATGACGTAGTCCATGAAATGAATGCTTTTACGTATATAGGTACGTAGGTTGTTTAAGCTTAGCACTCCTCAAATGATTCCATTATATGATAATATCGAAATAATATTTTAATCTCGCTATATAATTTTGATATAAAACCAAGAAGACTTACATAGAAAAAGTGAAATGGAGATTCATAATAATCTGAAACGTGTCCGACAACTCCGGAACCACCCGGAAAATTTAATTCGGCACAATCTCTGCTCCGCTTTAAATTTTTATTGCTTTTTTCTACACTGAAAACCTCCCGGATATTTTTTTTCTACAAATAATGACGTACTTAACTCAGACCCGTCTCATCTCCCTGCGAGAACATATTCAATTTGGGAATGAACCAATGATGAAACGGCTATTCGGAATGTGTTCGAGCAAACTTTGGAAAACTTATTCAATGTGATCGCTTTGAGAAATGTGTGGACTCTTTGTGAATTCAGTTTTTGTCAAACTTAATCATAGTGTTTGCGATTCGGCTGATTAGTAGTAGATAAATGGGTTAAGCCTTGTATGATTAGAAAATTTCACCATTGGGGAAGGCAAAGAGGGTGAAACGGAGCACTTTTTAGTATCATAAACTCCTTTCTTTTTTCTACCATTTGCATACATCGTCTCTCAAATGCCCTTTTATTATTCTATCTCACATCATTGCTTCAATTTTTTGATTTACTTTATCGTATTTACTTCATTTAGACGATCTACATAGTTAAGTAAGTAAGGGAGGTTAGCTCTGGACTAGCAATCTGGAGGTCACGGGTTCAAATCCCGGCGTGCGCAAGTTAATCTTATTTGATTAATTTGTGTTATTTTACAATTTATTCATATGAAATAATTTAAAGTATATTTGCGGCGCATTAAGGAGTGGAAGATACTTTCAGTATTGCCTTGGTGTAAGACCACCATTCAGAATTTAATTGAAACGTTGCCAAAAATGGCTTTAGGCTTGCTTGACGACCAGATCTGAATCGTCAGGTACTTCCTTACTTTCTCTTCCCATCTCCTGCCCCTAATCATTTCCTTCAGTCTCACAACAAACCCCAATAATTGGGGATTTCATACTTTCACTGGATTGCTGGGAGCAGTTGGAACTCTTGTGCGGTATTCACATTCATAAAAATTGTGTGGTTTTACCTTCCTAGGGCGTCTACGGCGACTTTTCCATTAACGTGATCATCGTTTGCTTTCATTTTAAGGTTGTGTTTACCGTACACGTGTGGTGATATCAACTGCACCAATATGTGGTGCACTAGTTCCAGTTTGTGATACCTTAGTGTGGCACTTCTGGTAGAGATTTATTGGACTATTATATTCCTAGTGGAGAATGATAACAGCGTGCAGGCACACTATTTTACATTTTTTTTATTCACCTAATTGTTGAAGTTACTTGAAGGAAACTTATTGTTCCTCATACGAAATCAGATGTACCCATTTATACGTCGGCATAATCATGCTATTTCTTTCACACACTTATGTCTCATTCATACATTTAGACATACGTTCATTACAATATGTACCTATTTTTTCCTGGCTTCTATTCTACAACGCTTACATATTATCTTCTCCCAAATGTGGTCGTTGGTCTAATTTTATTTGGCATTCAATTTCGTGGACAGAATTTTAATATATTTCAGTAAAGTGCGATTTTTTAAAACATTTTCTATTTTATTACTTCTCTCTCTCTCTGGTTTCAATCCTGGGATTGGTTTGCAGCAATTTTATCTACTCTCCTCTTCCATTCTTCCCTGTCTTGTGCGGCTCTTTTGACTTCTGCATATGATGAGCAGCGCTAGTCCACCAGCAGGCCCTCCAGGTACTCTCAGCGTGGGCGTCCCCTAGAGTTTGACGGTATTTATTTTTTAAATCTGATGCTGTAAAATCTACTTTTTTTTGTAATCAAGTGGATTGGAATTGGAAATTGTTTCGATTCGTCTTTTAACAATATCATCTAAGAACTAGGGACTGATTTTAAACGCAGATTTTTCAACTAAGTACGACAGATTTTACTGATGCATAGAGAATATTTTTTTAATAAATTGACAGTCATATTTAGACTTTTTAGATTACTTGCAAATTAAAACAAACTAATCTCTGCACAAACTCTGCGAAGACGAATTTAATTGAAATAAACCATCTTTTAGCAATGATTTTTATTTTCTGACATTATTATGTAATTTCATCAACGATCCTGTCCCCAACAACTTTATAATGCAAGGAATGAACACATTAAAATGACATCAACATTACATTTGGCAGCGAGATTCCACGCGCGGACCATTATTACGAGAAATAAGGACACTGACAGAGGTCCGTGCGAGGGGTTTTAAGTTTTATCAGTCACATTTTTTATTTTTAAATGCTACTCTAGTGGCAGTTAAACGTGGATTTTGAACGATAAAGTTTTCAGGTTTAAGTTGGTTATATTCACTCTAATTCCTTAAATAAATATTTATTAGTGGCAATTCGTCAGAACATAGGTAACGATAAAGTGACCAAGGACGGGAGTAGAAAGGAAGATATACAGAGTGATTGCGGTTGTGTAATTCATAAATCCCATATGGTCGAGTTAAAAACTCCAATAAATCAATATTGAGGATCCATAGATAACGGAGTTCTGTTCAGAGTTGATCTTGCAAAGAGGAATATGAAAAGTAAGCAAGTGTCTGCTATTGGGATTTGGAATATGGAATGAGTTAATTTTAACAAAAGATTTGGAATGAGGAATGAGCGAGTTTGGATACTATCGTCCCTGGAAGCCTTTATTGCATAACCAAAACCACTGCCATAGGTCACCCCAAGTGGTTCGCTTCATTTTGTGATCTAGCATAAGTGGCTGGTTTCATCGTGTCAGGAGATTGGGAAATGCTTTTGAGATTGCGGTTTGGGAGACCCTTTGACCTTTCCAATTAGACTCTCGTCTTATCGAAGGATAAACACTCCTGGACACACTTAAACCTAGATTCCTACCCACCCCTCATACATTTTTACTTCCCAGAACATCCTCTTCTTCCTTCCCTTAAACAGTCCCACAACACAGCGTTCCCAAAAATGACGTAGGCCCTGAGAGAAATTATTTTTCTTCGGGCCTCCTGTATGGGTTAATGTAAAAAAAATATTTGTGGTATACACAGATATCAGATCTGAAAAAGAAAAAAAATATAATAATTTTGGAAATTTCATTTAATAAGAATATCATTGAAATAATAATTGTAAATTTTACACACTTTCGTAAATTGGTTTATTTTATTTTAGTTTAGTTTGTATTTCCATTGTTTCTATAAAGTATTGTTGATTTTAAATTTTTGATTAATTAGTGTAGGTTTTTTCCGTACATCATTATAATATTATCTGTGAATGATTTGACGTACAGGTTGTATGGAAAAATGATTTTTTTTTATGAAGTACGGTTTCTAAAAATTGGGCCATCTGTTTATCATCTTATTTTTAACTCTAATCACATTAAAAGGTGTTGGCTTGGTTAGAGATGTTTTAAAAACACGTAAAACTAAAAAGTTAACACAAAATAATATTGATAGCCAATTGATTGGATGTTTCTTCTTACAACGCACGATGTTTGACGTTTCTTTATAGTAAGATATTGACATTCACCTTGGGTAGACATAGTTCTGACATTAAAAGAAATGACATTTGATTGCAAAATCATTTATTAAACTCTATATACATATATATAATATATAATATATTATATATACATATTTTGTTAATAAGTTTTTTCATTTGTTGAAAAGAATGTGATCTTACTGGGGTACCCCGTTCTAAGGTCACATTTTACATGGTTATTTGTGTGAATTATAAATTGTAATTTTGGTCAAGTTTTTTAATACGTTAATTTGAAAATTAATTTTTCAAAAGTTATAAGAGGTAAATTATACAGTGAAGTAATAGAAGAAAAAAATAACATGATACAAGAAAAATGGAAAAGAAAAACATACAGAAGAAAGAAATCTTTGTTAGCTTGCCACATTTTATCTATATTCTTCCTTTCCGTGTCCATAATCCATATTTTAATACTTATTTTGAAATTAGTTATTTTTTAATGGTTTTTATTGAAAGAGGGGGGATATAAAATAGTTTTATGGAAAATATTGCAAATTTCTTAGCCCAAAAGTCATTTTAGTTTTAGGTTGGTGAAATGTATAAATTAATAATATTTTATAACTCATTTCGTGAAATCAAAATAACTTTCAGAGCAATCTACGTTGTATATTTGTAGATACGTGTATGAAGAAGTTTTAAAATTATTTTTAAAAGGCTTCAAAGATAGTTTTAGTTTATTATCATTGACAATTTGTTATGGTTTTTAAGAGACGCAGCGTAGTTTGACAGTTTAATAAGATTCTAACTTCGCCTTACTATATTTTGAGCTATTGAAGGACGATTTTCCATAATCTATTAAACATTTTCTGATTTTGAGGTTCAATCTTGTGTAAAATACTTAAGTTAAACATTTATATTTAATTATAACGTGACCTTATCTTGAAAAGAAATTAGAGAAATGTAGTTGAAACCTTCTGCAATGCATGATTGTGCCCTAGGTAGTTGCATATGATTCCATATGCATATTTAGATTATTTCAAAAATGGTAAGTATATTTCCTTTGGTTATTTTTCTTTAAAATTTGTTGAACTAAAAAAGATTTTGAGATATCATTTTGCAAAACTTTGAGACTTCATTTGTCAGAACAATAATAAGTGAAGTTAGAACCATGTCCAACCAAAGTAACGTTTTGTCAAAATCATGACTACGCTTGTTTCTTCCACCAACCCTTTGTATGAAAGCGTATCTAGTTGTGAGAACAAAATATATTGATGAGATGGTACTACATTTCTTGATTACCATTACCATTATATCAAAAAATATTATAATGCTTCAGCAATTATATTGATTGATCTATGGACATATTTACTATTCGTGGGAATTACCAGGTCCTTGGCTGGGAACGACTTTCCTGGAAGCAAATACAAGTATTTAGTAGCTTGTAAATATTGCGAAACCACAGTTGAAAACCACATTCAAATACACAATGAATATTATCGTTGATATCAGATAGAATATGTTTGTGCTCATGGTGTGCACAGGCCCTTATTAGAATAGAATTTCAAGGATGTAAATTATACTACACACTAAACTATTGTTTACCAATCTGAAAATTGGCGAACAGTAAAATATTAATTGTATCATTCTGTACTTGTAAGAGGAAATGAACGAAAAACGTAATTTACAAACTGATAGATTGTTTTTTTAACATACTGCAGCACTGGCACCCCTCTTTTATTTATTTTTTTAACACTAACTCCACATAGAAGGCCCCGAGGAAAATAATTTCCCTTAGGGTCTATGTCATTTTTAGGGATGATGTGTGGAGGTTCTTTTTGAGGAGAGGAAGGAGTGAACATTAGTCTTAAAGAGACCAATTTCGATGGAGGGATAGCTGTTAAACTAAACGACCAGTTTTCACGTGATGAGATGTCAAACTGTATATATGTATTGGGCGCTCTTTGGGGTGTTTTCCGACTATGCCGGTGCGGAATGGATCAATGACGCCAGTTCCTCGGAGAATCTTCCATTGTAATAGCGGTTGAACAAGGACAGCATACCTAACTGATGTGCTCTAAAGATTGCAAGCCAAGTTCAGAGATGATATGTGAGAATGTGAACAGGTTTAGTATTTCTATTATTAATTAATTTCTTTATCGTCAATGCACATTTTTGATTATCGAATTAAATTAATCCATGAATTTAAGATACATGGCATTACGTGTCGGTAAAAAATATAATGGTATTATTTCATGTCGGATATGATACAAAAACAATATCGTAATCGACACGCTCGTGCTCTGTGGTGCTTTGCATTATGTCTAAGGGGGAATCCATAATATTATTGCGTTCCCCGTGGAGATAATTATACTGACACAAGCTTTTATCGTCTATAAGTGGTGGTTTATGCATTTCAGTGCGATTACACAGTTAACATAAATTTATTTTACTTCCTGGTTCATCTAGCGATCAACTGTTTTAGCATTGAATTATTCCTTACAACAATAGTTTTGATAATCAATTAATACAATTAAAAAAACACATATTTTATAAAACTTTTTCATACCTTTTTTAGAAATAGGTCACTGTGGTGAAATTTTAATTCTCTTTTAATTGCGATGCATTTGATGATCGTGAGATTTTAATAATATTTCGGTTTGGTGAGTTTAAGAGAAGGTTTAATGTCACATATTTAAAATAAATATCAAACTTGACTCATTTTATGCCCCAAGTTATTCAGAAATGGGTAAGATCACTAACTGAAGATACTTTAGATCGGCTATCTTCGTAACCATTCGGGTGTTGTTCTCGTACTACTTCTGACACCTATGGAGACACATTAAAAATATATATCCTAACTTGAAAATACACGCTCTAATGACATCTGTTGATCAGTATTGAAACTACATATTTATTTACAAACACTACAGTCCCTAACAAAATTTAAAAATGTATTTAAGTAATACATATGAATGCGACGAGATATCTTAATTTGTCGAAACTTGGTCCTATGTTCAAGACACAGAAAAGATCCAATTTCCAATTTTAGTTTGTTTCTGTATTTCGTATTTATCGCAACAACGGAAGAAAATTGGGCTTGTGCAAAGTCTCACATTTATGAGAAGTGCATATTTTGAATCATATAAAAATGTTGTGGGTCGCTTGGAAGTGAACATGTTTAATACTACAAAGGGGTCACGCCTTTAAAAAGTTTTAAGACCGCTGTTTTATAGCATTCGAAGGGGTCAATTGATTGAAATGTTTGACTTGTTATTTTTTATCAAAAATCAGTTAATGTCTTACCTTACATTTCTATTGCATAATTTCCAGTTCTCTCTTTTACTTGGCTGACTGATATTTTTCACTCCTGTTTATCACCAATTTATTTATCTTCAACAATAAACAGTATTTTTATCATCGTCCAGACCAAAAAATGGGGTTCCTAGATGATAAAACTTCTTTTTTGAGTGGTTAGAACTAATTTTAGAAATAACACCACAGAAGGAATAACGTTACCACGGTTACGTACAACAGCAGCCTAACATGATTTTGTGTATAAAAAGTTATAAAATTATTTAATGATCTTCCTACCGATGTACAAACTGAAATAAATAATTAAATAATTCAATGATCTTCCTACCGACGTATAAACTGAAATAAATAATGAAATTATTCAATGATCTTCCTACCGACGTACAAACTGACATAAATAATAAAATTTTTCAATGATCTTCCTACAGACGTATAAACTGAAATAAATAATGAAATTATTCAATGATCTTCCTACAGACGTATAAACTGAAATAAATAATGAAATTATTCAATGATATTCCTACCGACGTACAAACTGACATAAATAATGAAATTATTTAAGGTTAAACGCAACGCTCGTTGTATTCTACGTGTTCACAGATGGCGTTAATTAATTAATTTTGTTTAAATACGCTTTTGCAAGGTATTGCTTTACAGTATTAAGACAAATTATTTGTTTGCGCCCTCATATACGCAATATGAATATGAATAAATAGTTTTGTCCATATAAAAACTCAATTCTATCGAGAAAGGCATACAAATACAATATTGGATTGAATCATCGGTAAAATATTGTATTTGTGTGCCTTTCTCGAAAGAATTAAGTCTTTAAACGAACAAAACTATTGATTCATATTCATATTGCGTATATACGGGCGCAAACAAATGATTTGTCTTAATATTGTAAAGAAATACCTTGCAAAAGCGTATTTAAACCAAATTAATTAATTAACGCCATCTGTGAACACGTACAATACAACGAGCGTTGCGTTTAACCTTAATGATTTTCTTACCGACGTACAAACTGAAATAAATAATGAATATATTCAATGATCTTCCTACCGACGTACGAACTGAAATATATAATGAAATTTTCTAGAAAAAATTAAAAACAACCAGCTGAATTCATTTGCGTAGTAGAAAATTATATATTTTTTTGTATTTAAATTGTACATCAAATATATGCTGTACTTTGTTGAAATCTAAAATTTACTTTTTTGGCTGGTTTTCAAATTTGAAAACTATTATAAATTATATCTCATGCACCGATTATATAATATACCCATGTAGTCAACACACTTATGTTATTATTTTCGTACTTTTCTTATTAAAAAAATCTACGTAATGTTAATTGGAAAAAACACAAATGTAAAACACCGCTTTAATTGAATTAATAAATGACAGCCAACCAGGTGTCCCTGATGTCAAGTTTCTTCAGAGCTTATTATATCAACCAATCCTGACAAAGCTTAATATAAGCAAAAACTAGTTTACTGTTATATATTTATTCAATGAAAGTGGTGTATTTTAAAGCTTGTTTTTTCAATTTACTATATAATCTAGCACACCAAATTATTTTCTCCTTAAAAAATATTAATATTTGTACACTAAACTTATCTTTCTTCTGTTTAAACATTTTTTATTTTAAATATTTTGTGTACATTTAAAAAATATATTAACTAGTATTCTTTCCTAAAATACAAGAACCAGCTTACACAAAGAAAATGTTTATAATTCAACCCAAAAGAATCTGTAAAATACTTTTAAATAATAACGATAATAAATTTGGCATTATACCTGGCTCTCTCATTAAAAATGGTTGTATTAGATCTATCAAAAAATTTATATATAAAAATGCAAACATCAGTCATTTAAAATACATGTACGATAACGAAAGATTTTTTAAATATTTATTTTGAGGGATCAGTAGGATTTATAGGACCTGTTAGAAGTTCTACCGAGCCGAACCCTCTGATATGAAAATATCTGGAGTCGGTGAATTATTTTCCCATTTGATCTCTGGTGAGTTGACGTGTTGTTTTTGTATTGTTTTGTATTTATTTTGCTTATATAATACACTTGCACAATGTTGATTGACTAGATGATCATTTGTGGAAAAGTGTGTGGAAGGGTTTAGTTTTTCCTATGGGGAAGATTTAACCCGGACATAAAGCGGGAAATTTACTACGTAATTTAGAAAAAAAAATCAGTAACTAGTCTAAGATGCTTCTAACAATGACAGTCTGTATTTCCGTATACTCAGTCTACAGGTATTTGCAGCCTTCCGAGTTTTTAGTGTCTATCTTTGAAAATTATAACTTAGATTCAAACTCTTATCCCCTGTTCATTTCCATACCAGATTAAGTTGATAGCAACTACATTACACTGAAAGGATCTTGCTCAGAATGGTCTCAAAATCTTAACTGCTATGTTACTTTCAGTAAGAAAAGCAGAACTAAAAAAAGTGTGAATTTTATGAGTGTAAAGTTTTGTGTATAGTTTTATACAGTTGTAGTTTTCAAAGTTCCTCTTGAAGGTTTGTTGCTTGTACTTGAGAGTTGAATAAAACATTCAGAGGAAGCTTTGCTGTGTCGACAACATTACAGTTAGGCATTGGGGTTCTTTTATGGTCCCGGGTTTTATCACTTTTTTGTGTAACTGAAAAAAAAAAGCTGGACATGGCATACTTTGTTACGAGACAATGCCGATGTTAAAATTATATCTTAGGAGATTAGATAGAAGATGAGAATAGAAGAGGATGGAATAATCATGATTCTCACGTCGTTTTTGTAATCAAAACAAAAAAATATAGTCACATATTTAAGGAAAAAGTTGTGGTGTGTAATTATTATTATGCGTGGCAGCTGTTTTGCCTTCAGAATTCATTATCAAATTGTGGTGAAGCCACTTACGATATATTTATATTACTGCCATATAGGTACTTTAAGTACTTTGGGGATCTGGTAGTGAGACAATAAGAGATAGAGTCAGTAGAGATGCGCAGTTGTAAGATGACTCCGGACCGATGACGACGGTGGAGTGTAGTGGAGTGGAACGTGGATGCGGCAGTCAGTGAGTTGACACCGCGTTGGTGGAGACCGGACTCGTGGATGTGTTCAGCACTGGTGAAGATATGGAGTCTTCCGGGTACTCCAGTGTAAACAAGGTAGTTGAAAATGTGATGGACCTGGTCGGCAGATATGCGGGAGATGCAGGCCGGCGACGATGCCGCGGGTCCGTGGCGCAGATCGGCGAAGGTATCGCAGGGTCTATGCGCGTGAGGAGCGCAGGCCAGGGATGATATCCGGGGCCAGGGCGCTGATGTGATCCCGAGGAGCTCATGATAATCCGTAGTCTTTCTTAAATGTCCGTGCAGAGCCGGGCGTAGGTAGATCCGTGTAGGCACGGCGGAGCGCGACGCGGGGAGCGTCAGCCAAGTGGCCGCTAAGTAGGCAGCAAGCTGTCGCAGGGCTTGCAGGTTGGTCACTCGTAAAACTGCTAATTTATGAGTTCATCTCGATGCGCCTCATTTTATAGCCGCCCGGTGCATCGAGAATATTCAGGCTTGAAGGTAGGAGCGCCGAATGCTAGAATTGTATCTGGAGAGTTCCAGGTACGATGCGCTTTGCATTGGCGATCGTTCCCGAATATTCTAGTAGCACCGCTACAGTAACATTAAAAATTAATAACCATTAATGATTTCAAACAATTTACTCTGAAATAAATGTGTATTGGTAATAAAAATAAAAGCCAATTTATTATAATAATATATTTTAGTACAAACCCATACGTAAGTAATATATAAAGATCGTCTGTAAGTGACTTCACCACATTTTGTCGAACAGCTGTCATGCGTAATAAATAGTTAAATCTCTAGGTTACTGAGGTACTTTGATATCTCCCTAGTAATATATTAAAAAGGAAAGCTCATTTTTTAAATGTTTGCTTTATGTATTCAATAAGTTGTAAAATGAAAAAAAAAATGTCTTACCGTTAGTACAAAAAAAAAAACTCTTTTGTCTAAAGAACTACTTACGAGCAGATATATTATGTTTGGCCTGATAAAGAAAATGAAAGGAAATGACCTATTAAAAAGTCATTACGAACTTTAACTAAAGTATGTTTTACTCACCGAAAGCATGAAGCCCTTATCAATTCCTCGACTGGCAATATTTTTTAAACGGCTGACAGTCACTTAAAATTCGTGTTGTTTGTATAATTTAAGGAAGGAAAAATGTTTAATAAAAATGTTTTACACGTACAGTTTTTACATTTCGGTGGCAAACGTGTATTTGAAAAGAAAATTGTTGCGTGATGAATAAAATTATTGAGTTCTGGAAATAATTTCGAGTGTTATATTTTTGCATACAACACCTACCTGACCGACATCACAAAGACCCATTCTGGGCATACTCGTCGGCAAGTCGTAAATTTATCACAAAGCTTCGTTTTTACAATTTATTTTTAATTTGGTTCATAAAAGTTTAAAAAAATATTTCTTACTTTAAAATTTATTAGACCGTATTTCATTTTAGGCAGACTCTAACAAGTTATATCCTTTGATAGATTTATTTTATTACTGTTTAAAACTTTATACATGTATGTTTATCTTGCCGGAAACTATAAAGCCTGTGATTTACGTTGAGAACTAGAATTTAAACTAAGCATGACTTTTATTGAAAAGATAGTACGACTTTTATAAATGCTGTATGTTTAAAGCTGATGGCCAGTTTTTTCACAGAACTTGGACAATACATCAAATTTTAAAGTAAATATTCAAGTTCTGTTATTATTCAATTCCAACTGACCAAAAATTGAATAATAACAGAACTTGAACATTTGATGAATTGTTCGAGTTCGGTTTAAAAACTGGCGTAAACTTAATTCATCATAATGCTTACTAATCAATTCCGACTATTGACCACATACTAATTTTATATTATTTTTTTTAATTTATCGCTTCTTTTAGGAGTAAGTAATAATGAATTGTTTGATATATGAATATCCAGATTCCATACCTATTCCACTATACAGTCAACACTCCAAACCTCTGAGATTTAAATAATCCATCTAGGACTCTAATATGGGATATCGGTTAGGAAGCATAGAATAAAGAATTTTTCTAAGATATCATAAAAAATATTTTAATATTTTTCTAAAGGTTTCTCATCAAACATTTGTCGTAAAAAACCCAAAACGTTTGATTCCTGGAAAATCATTTTTGTAAACGTGCTTCTTTAACAGAATATTTTATTCACTGTTATTGGAAATGAAGGGAAAAATTAACTTATTTGTTTATAATAAACCACAGTAACATTATATAGTATCCGGTTTAAAAATACCTTCGAAAGGCGAAACAGCTGGCATGCGTGGTAATAATTAATCAGAAAAAACATTTTTTAAATTAATTTATTGTAAAATTAATGGAGGCTGCCCTGTTGAAATAGTTAATTTCTTGATTTATATTTAGTAGTTCACAGAATGAAAAGAAAAATGATTGTGTAAAAATGCAACAATTTTCATTCCGCTATTCAAATGAATAATTTTTTTTTATTCTCTCTATATTCGAATTAACCTAATAATAATCATAAAAAAAAATGATTACAGAAAATTATTAACATTTTAAATGAAAACGCAAACAGTTTTATTGTTTCTGGCAATGGAAATAATAGTGATTATTATAAAGCAATTACATTATTTTTACAGCTCATGATTTTATATCCATTATTTTTATATTAGTTCCACCAAAACATATATTGATATAAATTGATATCAACATTTCTAACATTATGTTTTTCTTTCTTTCAGGTATGAATGAACACATCTCAACGTTATGAATACTATAAACCTACAGCACAAATCAATTGACAAAGCGAACAGAGATGGGATAATATTATGGTTTGTTCATTTTCTAGTATTTAGACTTATGAAAAAGTTGGTTAGTTAAAAATAATTATACATTATTATGCCATCACACAGTATCTTTTCAAACTATACAATTCTCTTTTAGAAGTCTTCTTACTCGGACTTGAGAAGTGTAGTGATAATCGGGAGGTTTTAATAACTCTTCGGTTCGTCTGAGATTACAAGTATGTTTATTACTGTGATGTATTTACAATGAATATTTAACTGGTCTGACATCCGTTCTACAGGATGCTCTAAGTTATTCTGAAGGAGAGGGATTGCTGACCTGAAGATTCTCGCCCGTAGATTGGTTAACATCGGCTATCTTCGTAAACATTCGGGTATTAGACGCAAAGTTCAACAGCAGCAGATGTCTCCATCATGTCGTGCTGCTACTGACACCTATGGAGACACCTTAAAACTACTCCAACAGCTGATTTTACTACACACTCTTACGGTATCTGTTGAATTGCATTGAAACTGAATATATATTTACAAACACTACATGAAGTACAATTAGGGTCTTTTCAATTTTAATCATTGAAGACGAAAATTTGAAACTGAAAAGTCAGATTCGGAATCGCATAGCTGCTAATAAAAATGTTTTAAAAGAAAATAGAGATAATGTTCGTAGTTCTTTGTCAAAATATGAAACGGATGTGATTGAAGGATATATAAATTAGCTAGTTCAGTGATGGAGCAAAGCCTTAGAAAGGCTGAGGTTCTGGATTCATTTCTTAGATAGTTTATTTAAAAATTCGGATGCCTAAAATAAAAAAAAAGTAATTCCACCACAGCAGGACATCGATTACAGTTTGAATTCCTTTTACAAAAACAATTTTATTTTATTAGAGTTGTTCATAATAATATAAACATAAAAATAGAGTATAATTAAATATACCATTTCTAAGAGAAAGTCCAGTTTTATTCAATTTTTCAATTAAGTCCTAAATCCTGTATCTAAATTTCACCAATAAACAATTAGATAATGTTAATTAAGTGTTAATCTCAAGTGACCTACCAGGTAAGTATTGAACTGTATATTTTCTCCATAAATAGTAATAACATAAATCACTGTACAAATGTTTTATAAGTTTGTACAGCGCCCTTGAGGTGATTTTGCACAAAAACGGCGCTATACAAGTCATCCAATTATAATAATTATTATTTATAACAAATTTTGTTAGTTCTTTTCTCGGTGTAGATTGTAATGACGATATAGTTAATGGAAGCATAATTTAAACATTAATCGATATTATTGAGCACATATTATTGAGCACAGTACAGGAATATCGCGCACAACCTGTCGGTGTTCTAAGAGTTTAAAATTGATAATTAACGTCAATTTTATGTTTTACTCGTGCATTAATATTTATGTAAATATTTAATACAAGGCGGGGCTTAGAAATTTCCTCTGCCCCTTCAGGGCCTTTGTCATCTTTTGGGATGATATGTAGAGGGTCGTTTTAAAAAAATGAAGGATAGGAAGTTCTGAGAAGCTAAAGGGTAGAAATCTAAGGATTATTGTGTCCAGGAGTGACGGACATCTGAATATATCCCTCCCACTACGGTGCAAGGCGATGGGTCGAGAGACCAGTAGGAGAGCTCAAAGGGCCTCCCCTAACCACTATCTACCGATCGGGCATGCCACGCAGCTGGTAGGCAGATGCATCCTTAACACACCTTATCCAATGAACCCGGGCACCCCTGCTAAATCAACAAAAATAGCGAACCAATTGAGGTGACTTATGGCCTAGGTGTTGGTTATCCAATAAATGGTAACCCGGGCGGTGGTACCCAAACCCCAAATCTTTTCATAGGTATTTTGATGACTCATTCTATTTCATAGAAAAGGCACGCATTATATTGCTGTACGAGTATGTATTTTAACCAAGTTTCAATTACGTTTTTGGTAGAAATAATAGTAGTAGTATATTATACAGAGATAAGCTTTGGGGTTGAAATAATTCTGACAACTTCTGTCTTTTTGACGCGAAAGCCTCCTTTCCCACACGTATTTCTGTTTGTGATAATGACAAGGCACAATAAATGGTAATGAATATATTCATGTCGCCTTCACTCAACCTTTCACAGGCGGATGACTAATTTGATTTGTTCCACCTCGCCCCCAACGCCACCTTTCGACCCCGTGGCCCTTCCTGCCCCCTTACGCCCACCGCCCATTCCGTCACTCGTGCACGCTTCGTAAACATCAAACGTGCACCTCTGAAAATGCAAAATGGGGACAACCAATGTGTTGGGCTAATCCAATTAGGAGCCATTATCCCGTAGCTTTTGGTACGTAGAATTGCTACATACCGGACAGGGGCGCGCATGTCATGGCCCCGCTTGTATGTGATCAACTATAAGGACGTCTACGTTGACGTGTAAGGCTTGTCCTACAGCTAGGCTGAGTTAACGTGATCGAAGTAACTATGGAGTTAGCAGCACCAAAATACTCTGGTTAATTTAATGATATTCATTTTGATATTGTTGGGAGTTGCGTCAGGCGAAAATTTATAATCTACCGCAGTGAAAGAAAATTGATTTGGTAGAATATCTAGGGTTAATTGGTGATTGTTCACACAAATTCAAACAATAATTATCTTTAACTTTAATTATGCAGTATATATCACATTGATTGTTTCATTGGAAGAATGCCACATTACTTCGGGCCTAACCCCAATCGTTCTTGTCAACACAAATAAACCACTCACTTGATCAATAATTATTTTCTTTATGCAGTGAATCCTAAATATTAGCGGAATGTCAATTTTCAAGTGTTGTCAGCATATAATTACCTTGTTTTTCATGTTTGGTTCTTGTCAAACTCTCAAATCTTGTTAAACATCAAATTTGTCAATCAAACCACTTTTGTATTTCATGAGGTTTCCTTTCCATCAGTACTTTATTTCAATATTTTCCTTAAGCCATTTGCTATAAATGTCTGAAATTTGGGTTTTTACGTAGCAATTGTCATTAAACATTTTAATTTCGGTCGTATGGTATCAAGTATCGTTTTCAAAATTGGAACTGATTGTGTCAAGAATTCAAACACGCAATAAAGTACCAACCTACAGTATAATATTTTAATATCAAACATACCTACAAATATTAGTTTTAGGTCTGTCTGTGAGTGATTGTAACCTTGGTTAAATGAACTGGTGTTTGTTTTGAATTTAAGAATCATTTCAAAATTTTGGACTGATAGTTTCAAACATTCAGACAAGCGATAAGGTAAGAATATATTGTACAAAGATTAAGGACGGGTTGTTTTGGAGAATTAGAACAATTCATCAAATTTCAACGTTCATTTTCAAGTTCTGTGAAAGATTTTTTCAAGTTCTGTTTTTATTTCAGTTTTGTCAAGCAACTAGCCTACAATTATATAATAACAGAACTTGAATAAGTCTTTCACAGAACCCGAAAATGAACGTTGAAATTTGTTGAATTGTTCAAATTCTCCGAAACAACCCGTCCTTAGAAATTCATCATTGACATTTTCAGAATTGGAACTGGTATGTCAAGAATTCAGAAAATAATTTTTGGGAACTCACATAACTAATTTTTTTTAAATAGTTGTTGCCGTAAATATTTTTTATTGATTATCCACAGCAATTATTGTGTTTGTTGTGATGTGTATATTAACATACATTTTTAGCTTCAAAAATGCTATAATGATTTCTCACGGGTAAAAATCATCAAGATATTATTTCCAAAAAAATCTCAACAATTTTACGTTTTATAAAAATATTATAATTTGTGTTTATTTACGAATAAAATCTTATTTTTTGGCTTGTACCAGTGTTTTCCGAAAAATTGAAATATTTTATCATCACACTTAAGGGCATTTTGGCGCTTTTTTAATGCAATTTACTTAGAGGTAGCGTACGACCTTACGTGACGCGGGCGGTTTAGTATTAAAAATACGTAATTGAAAGCAATAAAATTGTCATGCTTTTGGCTTGCCACTTGGAATTTTTTACAGCGCGTCTATACGTATTTAACGTCATTGACATTAATCAATGATTTTTCTATATTTACAAAAGTTTCTGCTCCCCTGTAATATGGTGTATCACAGGGTTCATATTTCGGCCCTATCTTCTCGGTGTGCGGGATGCTTTGCTTTGATTATCACTTGAACTGTATGCATAATATAATGCCGCATTCAGATTTATGGGTCTGCTACGAGATATGTGGACTTAATTTGGTGACAAATTTCATGCATAATTTCTAGGTACGCTTCACTAAGGTCATCTAAGGAATAAGAAAGAAACCTAAAATTTTATTTAGGATAATTTCTAAATAATTATACTATACAAGTCGTAATGGACGTGATAATTTTTTACTGTCGTAATTACTTGTAAAAATGAAGTTAAGAGAAAGTATTTGCATCAAAATAGCAACATTAATAAATAATCATACTTAAAATCTTGTAAGGTTAAGAAAAACAAAAAAAAAAATTTTTTAATTTTTCGGAGTTTTTTGGACCCAAGGCCCAGAGTCATAGATGTCTTCGACTTGTTTAGTTTTTCGATCGCATTTAGATTTCCATTCTTTTACTTTAATGATAATAATAAAATATATCTTCTTGCTTAAATTCATTTATATATATAAATTTGTCCTTATGTACAAAAAGTTATATCAACACTGGTCAACCTTTCAGAGACTATTTTAGTTTAATTAATAAAACAATAAAGCAGATAAAGAGGTAACTCGATTGAGACTTTCAAATCTTGTATCTTGACATTAAAGTCGCCATAGCGTCTAAGAAATCTTCACCACCTACAAACATATAAATTTCCATGTACACTCAAAATTATAATTATATCTCATTGTTTTTTGCTGATCTGCCACTATTTTACATAATTGGAGAAGTCATAAGATAATTGCTTGCAATGATGATTTAGAATTTAGTGCTAAAAGGTGGCAACCTCTTCATGGCAGTAACATCGCATTAGGATACGGTATGGTTAGGAACAACAAGAAAGACATCTGCCGTCCCGACACTAGTGTCGTTTTCGAATTCAATACTGTACATTAGAGGAAATTGGTTCCCGGGCAATTCGGGACAGGAAACGTGTTCCGAATAAACTGGTCCCCGAAACTCAGGGACACTTCGGACAAACAGCACGGGTCCGCCGGACGTTTGTGTTTTCCTTTTAACGGGGACTACAAAAACCTCCCTGCACGGGTTCTTTAAAAGTAAACCCCCTGTCGGGGATAAATATTGATTGGGTTGCGCAAATTGTCAAGCCTTTGAACAGGTGATGTGAGAATGCTCTCTTGTTTTCGTAATTTCTCCAGTCTCAGGCTCTTATAAATAAAAGTATTGGGTTAAGTTTTTGTGGAACCAATGTTTCAGTAGATTCTCAGACTCAACACAGTTAACAATACTTTTTGTGGAGCCAATGTTTCAGTAGATTCTCAGACTCAACAGAGTTAACAATAGTTTTTATGGAACCAATGTTTCAGTATATTTTCAGACTCAACACAGTTAACAATAGTTTTTGTGGAACCAAAGTTTCAGTAGATTCTCAGGCTCAACACAGTTAATAATAGTTTTTGTGGAACCAATGTTTCAGTAGATTCTCAGACTCAACACATCAATATGTTTCGCATTACAATATGAATACAATAAACCTACATTGACTGATATTTTTTTAAATGCAGATCGGGTTTTGCGTTTGAATCGGGCTGCATCTGTGCTTAATAGTAGCTTAAATAAAATAAATAACTATGTTTACATCACTATTTAATAAAAAATATGAAAGTGTTTCAAAACCAATAGTATATGTGTATACTTTTTATACAGATGAAGAAGTCATCGGTTTTTAAACGATGTTTTTTTTTTAGCACGCGTAAACAAAGTTAAACTTTTATTTAAACTTACGCCACAGTCATATTGTAATTATTGAAAGAGTTAATAAAGCTATATAATTTTGATATCATTGAAAGAGTTAATAAAGCTATTTAACTTTGTTATTATTAATCTCATGTGAAGCGAAACGCATTCTACTATAATAAATAACGGTAGTTATCAAAATATTAGTATTTTCTATTACAATGTGTAAAGATGTTTTAAAAGGGTTCTGATTCTACCAGTACAAATGTATTCTACGAAGCATGAACGCGTAGAATTACATAAAAAACACATGCATCGTGCGTAAAATTAGACAAGTATAATTAAATTATGCGTTTTCTTTTAAGAATTTTTCCTACGTCATTAATAAGATTATTCTTTAAAATGTTTCTTTTATAAGAGATCTGGGAATTAATCTTAATTCTTAATTCATATTTGATTTACACATTTATGACATTAAATCCAGATCACTTAAAATGTTTGAATTTTTTCACAGAATAAGTAAACCTTTCAAAGATCTTCTATCAATTCTTTCCCTTTACTTTTCCTTAGAAGTAAATTTGAATATGAAAGCAATATTTGGAATCCACATTATTGCAAGTATGAAAACATTATAGAATCAGTTTAAAAAAATGTTTATATTATTATCTTTCAAATCTGGACTACATGACGATCTTAGATCATACGACGAACGTTGTGAATACTTTAAGATTAATACACTTAAATAAGAAGGCAATTGACTGATCTAATATGTTTGAATAAAATTATCCACGGCCATCTTGATACCATATTATGTCTTAGCAATATTGAAATAAATGTCCCCGATTCCCATTGTTTGAGACACCATAGCATTTTTCACCTGAATATATTCAAAAATAATGTCGCCTATTTTAGCCCTCTGACCCAAATGTGTCGACTGTATAGATAAGATTGAGTGTGCTGAAGTAGATATTTTCTTCGATAATCTAAACAGATTAAAAATAAAATGTTCTGCTGCTGCTAAATAATATGTTTAGATAATTATTTTATGTATCACTGTAACTCTCGTGTCTCTTGTCTCTCCTAGTAATATTTGTCATTTTACTGAACTTATGTATAATTTAATATTATTATTTGTTTGGTTTATTAATTGTACGTAACCTGTATTTAATTTCATTTTACCTGTATGTATGTAATTTGTAGATTTTCGTCTGTAACTTAAATGAGTTTTCGTAACTGGATAGTTCTCACGTGAGTGAGAACATCTGTAAAAACCCAGTATAAATAAATATATAAAAACACTAGCCTTACTTCAATTGAAAGATTAGTCCAACACATAAAATAAAACCTCTTAAATAATTTGCTAAGAATACGTGTGTGTCATATATAAATATTATGCCATCAAAAATATGCAGTTTAGAAAACCTTATTTTTTTCATTGGCTTGCAATTATGATAATCTAGTCTCCTTCAGTGAAAACAATTTTCCCAACATGCTTTCCATTGATATGCTTGGTGTAACTCCAAGTGACCAGCTCAGGCACTGAGGCTTCATCGAAGCCAGAGTCAATTTAGCCTCTCGGAAGCTGGGCGTACTGTACGGGGTACACTGATTCTATAATAATGCTCGACTGTTTACCCTGTACAAATCTCAAGTGCGCTTCACTGTTGAATTTGCTTGCCACCTCTGGACTGGAGCCCCAAAGTACCTGAAAAAAGCCTTTCCCTCTGTGAAAAATTGGGACTTCGGTTTGATAGATTCCCCTCTCTTAATAAACGGATTGCAATCCTTATAGCATTGGCGTCAGGTAGGTATGCTGTACCTGTTCTACCGGCATTACAATAAAATATAAATAAGCGTCATTGATTCCTTGGGCTCCGGTGCATAGCTGGGAAACATGCCAAACGCGCGCCCAACATATTCACATATTGTCACTTGAGAACGGGTCGCTTCCAAAACTCGTTCATGAGTTCAACAGCTCTTCTGCGGCTTCTGTATTCCCTCCCTCTGACAAAGTTCACTCCTTAGTGTGCTCTAAAAGACCATCCACGCAACATCCTCAAAGATGACATAGGCCCTGAGAGAAATTATTTTCCTCGGGCCTTTCTGTGTCGAGTTAATATTAACAAGATACGAATATTACGTGTTTCAAATCATCATTGATTAATATAAATGAATAAAGTCGAGTTTGCCGGTATTTGAACCCGTCACCTTCGGATTTTTTTAAGAAAGCATTACCCCTCGAACACGTGGGCCGTGTACTTACCGTTACTTTTGTTATCAAAACTGTTTGTGTATGTATGGAGTGTTTTGTTTTATTTATAAAAAAACATTTCAGCAATTTCTTTCGTTAAGATTTTGTAAGTAAAATTTTAAATCATTACAAACATAATATAATGCCATTTTTTTGAGTGATACTCAATCTTCCCATATTTTTTTTACTAGGAAAACTTTCATAACTTTTCAAAACAAAATTATTAGATCTACTTTTTTAAATAAACAAATTCGAACCTTTGAAGCGTGTTCCATCACCAATGCGTCACCATCCTTACACTTCATGTGCTGAAAAAAAAACAAAATGCAATCATATATTCATAAGACCAGAGCCGAGGGAAATTTATATTTCGCCATGAATAATGGCCCAAACCCTTTATATCGGGGTTGTTTCCTACTGCCATCAGCGAGCATAATATTTATGCTGAAATAAATGGCTTTCAATCAGTTCGTAACTCGGGCGACTCCGGGCAACGTATCGCATCTCCATAAAAATTCTCGGAATCGATGACTTGGGTTCGGGGTCAAATGTGGACGTGATCGGAATACCAATGGATTTTGAAACGCAGTACTTCTAGAACGTATTAGCGTTTAATGATGTACCAATAAATTGAAATGTTTTATTCGTACAAGAAAAAGCTTCCTAACAAGCTTAATAAGCGGAAATAAATAAACAACGTTTTAATATCTCATTATTTAAAATATCTCTTAGCAATTTAATAATTTGGCACTTTTTTCATGAAATTTATATATATTAAATATTATTCAATAGAAATCACTTATAGTCAGTCCGAAAGAATTGGAACAAACTCTCTCTGAGAAGGAAATAATCATGAAAACTGACTTTGAAATGATTTAAAACAATTGTAAATCAAATATATTTTTTTATTTATTTTTTATTATTTGTTTTTAATGCTCGCTAAGCTGTTAAAGCAGTTTGTCAGCAGCTCAATTTTAAGTTATAACAATAAAGCACGAATAAAATGAAAAACCACAATAATTAAAAAGAGATAAACAATTCATAAGTAACTTTATTAGTAAGACCCATATTCTTAATTTGTATTGCTTACCTTTTATTATTTTCATGAAACACATACAGACACATACCTGGATGGGTGACGAACCTCGTGCTGGCCCTGTTGGTGGACGCGCTTTAGCAGCTGGTCCAGTTTCTTCACCACCTAGGATTCTTGCTGCAGAATCTCCGTCTTCTATCTTCGTATCACCTATTCCTGTACTTCATTTTACTTAACTTAACTTCTCTTTATTTTTGTAATATTTATATATTTTTTAATGCCTGCATCAACTGTAAAGCGCCCCTGAGGTGATATCTCACAAAAGCGGCTCTATAAAAAATGTCCAATAAATAAATAAATAGTATGGTGATTCAATTGCTCAATGCCTTTTAAATGTCTGCTAAAATAACACGTTTTAAAAAATATATATATAAAAGATAACAAATGACTATAATACGTACACTGTTTTTGTCCTATTCTTTACACATCAATCCAAATCAAACCATTAAAATATTTTATTGACTATTTTAAAAAGTTACGTTCTAAGTCCTAATATAATCAGTGGAATTTTAAACTCTGGATTGGACAGAGAACCAAATATCAACAAATTGAAATGCCTTTGATGTATATTTATTCTCATTTAATTGACTGACTGAAATTTTTTCGCTGATTTATAGTATTCATTTGGAAAATCAGTGAAAAACTATTCAAATAAATCAGAGATACAAATTTAAATTTGCATTGCGCCATTGTTTACATAGTTTTCTGCATTCACCACTGCAATAATAAATAAACACAATTAATTCTCCCCTGGCGAGTTGATAAATATGCCTGCAATGAAAAAGTACAATTTTTTTCACAATTTTTGTTATGCCATTTACAGATTTGTTTTTTTTTCGTGCAGCGGTAGTGTGGAGTAAAAAAATAATTGATAGCAGGGTAATTTACATCCCTAGAAAGTTACCAATACGTTAATTTTATGTAGAACTGAAACAATGTCAAGGCAGATTATTCTAGTCAATACGAGCTGCGGCGGTCAATTCTCGAAATACCACCCAATACAAGAAGTGTTGAGATTTAATCAATGATCCTTATTTACTATTTAGGATTGTTTACATTATAAAAGCCTCCCTACGTAGGCAAAAACTTTAAATAGTTTTATTCACTGAAAATCTTCTCTTAGTCAAGTTTGAGTTGAATTTATAGGATTCAAATACATGACAGAACACCATAGTATAACGAGATCTTTTAGATGATGTATCACAAAATTCCCAGCATTTTCAGATAAAACCTTCCACCCTGCTATAAAACAACCCTGTTCATCTTCTGTACTCTTTTGCAGCAAGTCGCTTGTATAAATAAGAACCCTTAGTCACAGCAGCGGTAGTATAAACCAAATTTGCTCCGTCATGATGATGCCGTGAAACAAGCTCGGATGTGAGCAAATTATTTAAAATGGCTCTTCTTAGTTCATCCCTTACAAAAAGCTTCATGATGAATAATATACTCCAGGCAGGGTTGACGACTTGTCAGTGGCCGAATGGCTTTTTGCTGAATCACTAGTGGAGGAGAATAAGGATCACGATTCAATTTAGAATGATAAATAAATAAATTGTATTATTTAAAAACATAATAATGATCTTTGTTTCTATCACGAAATTTTAGTCATTTTAAATTATGAAAAAAAATGTATGTTTTATAGGAACGAACGTGAAAATAAACGATACAGGTTACGAAACAGAAAACAGATGAGAATTTTATTTAGTACGTAAGTTTTTTTGGCTTCGTGGTTACTCATAGGAAGTACACTGACTTATTTTCTTTCTATTTGACTTAATGTACTGTCAAAAAGATTTCAATGTAGATTTGGTCAACGTGTGTCTGAAATTTTTATTAATTTGATTGTAATTATATCCCAGTTTCGTCCATAATTCGGTAACCTTGTGTTCACATTAATTTTTTGGCAAAAACATTTGAGGCAAGGTCTTATCTATAAATTATATGCATATTACTTCAAGATAACCTCAAAAATTTCTGCATATTTCTTGAGCATTATTAGTTCTTTCATGTATCATTTTAACACGACACTTGGTGTTTTGCTGTGCAGATAAATAAGAGGAAGGTGTTGGCAATTTTAATTTTAGTGCCCATCATCCGATGCTCGCTTATACTTAGCCTTTTCTATCTGTTACTATGTCTGTTCATAATGCTAAAAGGGTACTAATTTTCCAAATATTGTTGGTTATAAAATGATAAATAATTATGGGGCGAACGGGAGTATACAATTGTGATTCCGTATTGGAGTTGTCCAAATAATACGAAAGATATTGCCTTGATGTTGGTGAAATAAATGATGTATTAAAAGGTTTCAAAATTATATCAAAAAATAATTGAAAAAATTCAACTTCATCACCATGATCCCACTGCTCCCAAATTCTTCACGTGGTTTTTGTCACAACATTGACTTTGAGGCATTTGTTTGCAAGGCCCGTCGTAAAATTCAGTGACATCTATCGGCCTCAGACGGTACGCAATCTTTGCTTTTTAAATATTTACTTTTTTATGCCACCGTCTACAAGAGGGTAGTAAATATTTTAGTTAACTTTGGGTACAAAAAAGACAAAAACAAAATAATTTCACGTTTTTTAAGATTTAATAAGAGGTGCAAGAATCATAAAAAATCTTTTTTTGATTAATCAATATTCACGATAATTTATTAACACTGCATACAATTTCATATAAATACATAAAAAAGGTTATCAACAACATTTTTTGAATTCACAAAGTACGAGTACATCAATATACTCGTATGAATAATGATATTTTCCAGTCCAATCATCATGCTTTAACCATTTAAGCCACAGACCTTTAGATTTTAACATAATATTATGAGGAAAAACATATATAAATTTATACAACGCGTTGTAACTTGCTTTTAAAATTACATCATTTTAGTAATTATGTAATAATTCCAGACGGTACCGAAACATTATTTAATCTATTCCGGCTGAAATTTACATTTTAACCAAAGTACATTATAATTATTTAATAATATATTGGAATAACTT
This sequence comes from Hesperophylax consimilis, assembly GCF_061612785.1. Taxonomy (NCBI): domain Eukaryota; kingdom Metazoa; phylum Arthropoda; class Insecta; order Trichoptera; family Limnephilidae; genus Hesperophylax; species Hesperophylax consimilis. The sequence continues at coordinate 31,366,262 of NC_142851.1, forward strand.
TTGAAGTCTTATAAACATCAGTGTTATACAGGGTTTTCCAATAAGATGTGTAATCTTGAATAGCCCGCTATTTCGGTAGATGTTAATTTTGAAGCAGTCATTTTTTGACATTTGACAAGTAGAAACTACGCCATTAATAAAAATGGAACGATACACGCTTCAACAACGCATTGAAAGTAGTAAAATTCACTTGAGTGAATTAAATTCATTTAATTCATCTTCAATTTGGTAGGCGGGAATGGGTACCGCCGCCCTGGGAACCATTTATTGGATGACCAACACCTCTCTGCCACAGGTCACCCCAAGTGGTTCGCTACGTTTGGTGACTTAGCAGGGGTGCCCGGGTTCATGGTTTAAGGTTTGCCCAAGTCTTGGTGGCGGGTGCGTCGGCCCACCTTCTGCGTGGCGGGCCGGTTGGGAGATGCTGGTTGAGGGAGACCCTTTACAACCGGTTACCGCTGTCCGGGCCGCTCGATAGTACAGGGGCCCGACCCTCAGGCTCACGACTAAGGGTGGGCTGCCCCATCAGCGAGTGAAAAAACCCTGCCACTGCTGTTGTGCCGGTTCGTGACCGGAGGGGACCCAGCAGCAGCGTTTGGGGCGCATTGGATGCCCTCTCCAGCCGGACTCTCCCAGCCTATCGCCTAGCACCGCAGTGAGTGGACTGGAACAAAACGCTCATCACTCCTGGACAGCCTGAACCTCATATTCCTACCCACCCCTCATACCTGTCCATTCCAGACCTTCCTTTCACTTCATACCTTTAAAAAAAATTAAAATCATGAATATACATAAAAACAAACTTAACATCATTACAGCGGTGAGTAGCAGGCGTGCGGGCCAAAAATGTTGGTAAATTTTGCCAACATTCGCGGTCTGCACACTAATTTAAATTCTGTTCATCACCATCTTTTGTCCCAACGTCCCAATCTTCTTTTCTTATCCGAAACTCAGATAGCCGAGCCGCCAGACTCTTCCTATCTGGACTGCCCGGGCTTTACCCTTGCAAGCAAGTTCCGACTCAAAAGAGGAGTCTGCCTCTATAGTCGAGCTGACGTCAACTGTGTACGACTATTGATTCTGGAAAACTCCAGATTCGACGTAATGTAGGTGCGCGTCAATCTTGCCAGTACGGCAAGATTATACGCATGTCTATACCGCTCACCGAACCATAGCGAATCAGACACTTCCGAGCTCTTCAAACATTTGAGAGATACTATTGATGATCTCTTGCCCCGCTACCCTTCGGCCGAGATTATTGTTCTGGGGGACTTCAATGTTTGTAACGAACCATGGTTAAAGTTCTCAGGCCCAATGGACTCGGCTGGCCGACAGGCGGAATCCTTTGCCATTTGCTACGGATTAGAGCAACTGGTTCAGGAGCCTACAAGGGTTCCTGATGTCCAGACTCACCGTTCCAATCTGTTAGACCTATTCTTAACTACTGTGCCACACGGTTATAAGATTGACGTCACAGCGCCTCTGGGATCATCTGACCACTGCCTAGTGAAGACATCAATCCCCGTTAGCCTCAGACCAACCAATGAGAGGCTGAGGAGAAAAGTGTGGCACTATAGGTCAGCAGATTGGTTCGGTATGGGGGCCCATTTCAACGCTTTTCCATGGTCAGCTGTTTGTTTTCGGACTTCGGACCCTTCAAGATGTGCCCAGGAGATTGGTGAAGTCATCGAATCGGCGATGGATGGCTTCATACAATCGACTACTAAAGAAACTGGTGTGGGCTCAAAGCCGTGGTTCAGTCGACAATGCTCCGAAGCAGTTCGACGAAAAAACGCGATTTACCGAGCCAACAACACATCTCCAACGCCCGAAAGCAGATCAGCATACAACAAATCGGCAAAGGAATGCAAGAGAATCATTAATAGGTCAAAATTCGAACACGACCTGCAGATCAGCAAAAAGCTGGCTGACTGCCCGCATGGCAGCAGAGCATTCTGGTCCCTTGCGGGTTCAATAGGTCAGAATTTTCGTAAACCCAGTTTGCCACCTCTTACCAGACCTGACGGCTCACTAGCAAACACCGCCACCGAAAAGGCTAACTTATTAGGTGACCGCTCCAACCCGGCCAACTACCGCCCCATAGCGATTACATCAGTTCTGTCCAAAGTGATGGAACGTGTGATCAACGACAAACTGCTCACATACCTCGAGTAGAACAAAATTATCAACGACCGTCAATACGGATTCTGGCGGAACCGCTCGCGCGGTGATCTTCTCGCGAATGTGTCGCATGTTTGGGAGCAGTGCCTGGAACGTCACGGTGAGACCCAAACGGTCGCACTAGACATATCCAAGGCCTTTGACCGGGTCTGGCACCGAGGACTTGTCAACAAATTGCCTTCTTACGGACTTTCCGCATCCCTGTGTACGTGGATTGCTGACTTTTTAAGAGATAGGTCGATTCAGGCAGTTGCTGACGGTTTCACCTCATCCTCACACTCTATAAATGCTGGCGTCCCACAGGGATCGGTTCTGTCTCCGACTTTGTTTTTGTTGCACATCAATGAACTTTTGACATGTGCACCAATTCATTGTTACGCGGATGACAGTACAGTTCATGATAGCTTTTTGTTTGACAAGCCCCCAAAGGGCACACAAACTCCAACGGCTCGGAGGGCTTTGAAGCAGAGAATGGACGGTTATCTCGAGAGTATTTCCTCCTGGGGTAAAAATAATCTCGTCGAATTCAATGTTTCAAAGACCCAATCCTGTCTGATTACGTCTAAAAGGGATCTAAATGATAACCTAGTCTCTTTCAACGGAAGCAATCTTCCGAACAGGCCTTCCATTGATATGCTTGGTGTAACTATAAGTGACCAGCTCAGGTATGGGGGCTCCATCGAAGCCAGAGTAAAGCTGGCCTCTCAGAAGCTGGGCGTACTGTACAGGGCCCGCAGATACTTTAATAGTACACAACTGCTGACCCTGTACAACTCGCAAGTGCGCCCTACTGTCGAATTTGGCAGCCATCTCTGGTCCGGAGCCCCTAAATACCTGAAAAAAACCCTTGACTCTGTGCAAAAACGGGCGGTCCGTTTGATAGATTCCCCAATCTTAACAAACGGACTGCAATCTTTAAAGCACAGGCGTCAGGCAGGTATGCTGTCCTTGTTCTATCGGTATTACAATGGAAGATGCTCTGAGGAACTAGCGTCATTGATCCCTTCGGCACCGGTGCGTAGTCGGGATACACGCCAAACGCGCGCCCAACATTTGTACACGGTTGACATTTGTCACATGAGAACGGGTCGCTTCTACGATTCGTTCTTAAGTTCAACAGCTCGGCTGTGGAACGAACTGCCGGCCTCTGTGTTTCCTCCCTCCTACAACATGGGACTCTTCAAGACCCATGTTCACTCCTTCCTCTCCACAAAAAGACCCTCCACACCCCCAAAGATGACATAGGCCCTGAGGGAAATTATTTTCTTCAGGGCCTCCTGTGTGGAGTTAATATAAAAAAAAATAACAAAAAAAAATGTAAATCATCTTGAGTGATGAGGCCCATTTCCACCTCGGTGGCTTCGTCAACAAGCAAAATTGTCGCATCCGGGGCTTGGAAAACCCAAAAATTATTGTTAAAAAGCCTCTCTACCCTCAACGTGTGACTGTTTGGTAAGGTTTGTGGTCCGGCAGAATCATTGAACCTTACTTTTTTTGAAAATGAGACTAGATCAACAGTTGCGGTGAATGGATTGCGCTATCGAGAGATTATTAATGATTTTTTATGGCCGGAATTGGATGGTATTGATCTGGACAACGTTTACTTTTAACAAAATGGCGCTACGTGCCACACAAGCAATGAAACTATTAATCTTTTACGATTGAATATCAAAATAACACCTCTTATTGGAAAATCCTGTACTTAATTGTTGAAGTGGAATATAATGGAAACATATCACAATGAAAATTGAAAATTAAATTTCTAACATCATTGTAATAACACACTAGCACAAATAGTTGTTGGCAATAATAATAGTAATCGTTACTTTCTAATTCATAATTGTAATTGGAGTCCTGGTTGGAAATTCCCCTTCCATACACAAGCAAATGCTTTCAATGGAAGAGTAGTAAAAAGACCCAAGAAGTAAAATGAATTATGTACCATGTAAACATATTATTAAAAATAAAAAATAATTTATAAAAAATAAAAAATAAAAATTATTTTACGTTAAAGTGAACAAAAATATATTATTTTTAGTTCGCTTTGTCGAAGGTAATTTATATATCGTGTGATATCGAAGTCCATATTGATTATGTTATGAGCATTCATGGCTCTTTAATTGCACGGCATGCTAATAGCCATGGGGCATTATTCATTATGAATTATGAGTATTAACTAGTTTTTACTCCCAAATGCATGGGATTATACGAAAATAGGAGGTTTCAATTTTCACTAGTGGTTTTCACTTTCGATATATATCATGTTATTACAGGTGGCTTAATCAGGATTTTAAGAAGTTTTTTCTTGTTGACAATAGTTGAAACTTATTACTATAGAGTGAGCATCTTGTCACTTAAAACGTTTTGAATTAATAGGCGTAAGCGACTGTTGTGAAAATATTTCATATTTAACACAAAAATTGACCATCGATTTTTGTGGCATTTAAACAAAACTGTATTTTTTCGTACCTGAAACATGTTAAATAACAGAACGAAAGGTGTTTTTTATTTATTTTCGCGGGGTACTTTTTTTTCTGTCAAGTGAATCAAATATAATTATTTTTTCAACGCAGTAACGAATGAAGATTAAAAAATTATTATAAGCATTAATTACTCGCCTGAAATATCCATACAAATTGCAAATATCTCCCGAGTAAAAATAATGCCGCCGAGGGAATTGAACCCGCACCTTCTGATGCGGTTCTTCATATCATAAGGTGCGGGTTCAATTCCTGTCGGCGGGATTTCCTTTTTCTCGGGAGATATTTTCAATTTGTATGGATATTTCAGGCGAGTACTTAAGGTTAAACGCAACGCTCGTTGTATTGTACGTGTTCACAGATGGCGTTAATTAATTAATTTTGTTTAAATACGCTTTTGCAAGGTATTGCTTTACAGTATTAAGACAAATTATTTGTTTGCGCCCTCATATACGCAATATGAATATGAATAAATAGTTTTGTCCATATAAAAACTCAATTCTATCGAGAAAGGCATACAAATACAATATTGGATTGAATCATCGGTAAAATAGTGTATTTGTGTGCCTTTCTCGAAAGAATTAAGTCTTTAAACGAACAAAACTATTGATTCATATTCATATTGCGTATATACGGGCGCAAACAAATGATTTGTCTTAATATTGTAAAGCAATACCTTGCAAAAGCGTATTTAAACAAAATTAATTAATTAACGCCATCTGTGAACACGTAGAATACAACGAGCGTTTCGTTTAACCTTAATGTTTATAATAATTTATAACTTTTTGTGCTATGCATACAAAACCTTTTCTTATAAACATATATAAAATAACATTAATGTTTTAATTAAGAGCTTGATACTTAAAGTGTCCAATAGAAGTAGGTACGTAATATTTCGGAGAAAATTCAGAATGCGGGGGTAATAAGTTATATTTTTTGAGAATTTAAAAAGATTTCGAAATTTCACAACTACTCTTTAAATGGGCTTTATTGAAATATTATAGTTTAGCAAATTAAGAAATGCGCTTTGCCCTTAACGTAGTGCGCAGCTTCGTTTAAGTCATTCAGGTTTTTTTTCCGGTGGACCCCGCCATCTACTGAAATCGGTTAATGCACATCAAACATCAGGCGCATTCTCTTATTTGCCAGACACAAATAATAATGGTCTGCAAACAGATTGAGGTTTTCCGATTTAAAGTGAAAATATTGATTTTGTACAAGGAATTATTATGAGGTAAAACGTTTAAAATCTATTACACTTAATAGATTCAAATTTCTCAAACTAGAAAAAAATATTTTTTGTGTACCTACCTGAATTGTACCACAATTCATTACCTTATAGATTAAATAAACATTCTGTCTTCACACATACATACACTAAATAAACTCTATAGTTTCATATGCCAATTTCCTCAGAGCAGTATAAAAACTGAATTAAAAATTTAAAGTAAATATTTCAAATACCTTAATAAATAAATACTCAATAGAACAATAAATATCGTTTATCCATAAATTTAGAGAAATAATAAAACCTTATGTTTTGCAAATCCGAAAAACAACATGATGTCACTAACAATAGTCTGCTTTTATACACTTCGATTTATTTCCTTATAAGAGCGAATACCAGCCAAATGATATTGATTTAATATGAAAACAATTCGTATTTACTTTTCAAGGTCGTTTGGTCTAGCATCTAACCTCAAACATTATAATATTCATAAAGCAGACACAAGTTAAAAGTTGTTTCAGCACCACACAATGTAATGTTATTTCGTGAAGAAAAAGTACAAAGCAAAGTGACGGATTACATAGAGATTAGGGTAATTTTGAAAATCACGCATACAGAAACTGTAATGGCCTAGAAAGTTTGGTTACAATTCTAAACAGAGTTGAATTATCAAGAAGATTTTTTTTTAAATAAATCATTAATTAATTGTAAAGAATAAGCTATGTTGCAGTACCAGTAGGTATGGATCGACTTTAATCGATTTAAAATTATTAAAAAAGTATTGAAGTTGTTACCAAACTGTGAAAATGATCAACTTACTGAAGAAAAACTTCAATATTCCAAAATTAAATTTATTGTTTATTAACTGTGACGGAGAAGAGATTCAAAAGATAATTAATTCCCCAAAAACCACTTTTTCTGTCGGAGTTGATGGGATAAAAGCCAAGATTTTGAAAACGCTGTCCACGGAAACTGCTCTGCCCTAAGAACATAATAAACCTAATCATCACTCAGGGATTCTTCCATTCAAACCTGAAACAAGGTATTGTTATTCCTATACATAAAATATGTAACATGGCAGATACAAATAATTACAGACCAATAACTATACTGACCAGGTTATTTTAAGTATTTGAAAAGTTATCAATTCACAGTTGGTATAATTTATTGTGAGCCATAAACTGCTCTTAGAAAATTAATACGGGTTTCAAAAAAACAAGAGTTTCTCAGACGCTATTATCGCTATCACAGATTTTATTGTTAAGAACCTATATAAAAGCAAAAAAATGTATTAAAATCTTCTAAGACCTTTGTAAATCTTTTGATGCAATATCCCCAACATATACCTAAATTGATAAATAAACTTTTTAAAATCAGTATTACAAACTTTTTTAAAAGCTATATAAATGGATGCAAGCAACAAGTTAAAATAAATAACATAATTAGCAACCAGTGTACAACTAACGAAGATATACCACAATTAAACATATTAAGACCATCTTTGTTCCTGTTGTGTATTAACGACTTATACAACTAAAATATTAAGGAGAAAATTGTTGGTTTTGCCGATGACACTTGCTGTTTGAAGCTGATACTTGGCTAATTGCTTATAAAAAGCTGAAACAAATATAAGTATTGTAAAAGAGTGGTTGGATAAAAATACGCTCACACTGAACACCGAGACAGCTAAATATATCACATCAAGTATAAATATTATAGGTCAACCCCATGACGGTGAATTTATTAGAATACACTCATGACTGAATTCCTATGAATACTGTCAGTGCTCTGATATTGAGCGCACTACGCAGACGAAGTACCTCAGCCTCACCATTGATCCATACCTAAAATGGAATCTTCACACTCAAATAATTGCAGACAAAATAAGAAAAACCATGCACTTTTTCAGAACAATACGAAACTTTATCGACTTACAACACTTAAAAATGATTTACTTTGCTGTCTGTCAATCTATCATTAAGAATGGAGTTATAGCATGAGGAGATGGCACTTCATTTGCACTAGACCAGATCAATAAAGCACAGGAAACCATAATCAGAATAATCCTTAGGCTACCTCTAATTACAGACTCAAACTTAGTCTCGAATATTTTGAATGTGTTTGACGTTCGGTAGATATATGCAAAGACAATCCTCACGCACAAAGGTGAAAAAAGATTCAAACATACATAAATACTACACAAAAAGTTTAAATACTCGCTGCACTCGAAAAAGTAACAAATATTTACTCCAAATTCCTGTAATGCATACAACTTTCGGTTAACCCTAGAAGCCTAATCTATTTTAAAGGTACATAAAGCCTTAACATACGTCTCAGAGGCGTGCACATGTAAATGACAGCCTGTAGGCCAAAATATACCTACTTTTGCCCTATTCTTTGATGGAAAGTTAAGGTTGGTATATAAACTAATAATAAAACACAGTTTTATCAATGAAAACTACTATCACAGGCATTTAATACAACGAATCAAATCATTATGCTTATATTCAAACAAAAAATCATCTTCCTAAAAATCAACTTAAAAATATATATTTTTTTAAATAAACTTATATTTTTTTAACATTAATTTCTTATTCATAGGGCAAACATTAAAAGTAATCATGCTTTTAATTACTAGCTTTAATTTTAGAGCAATATACATAGACATCAACTTTGTGCTCAGAAAATACTGACTTTTTGCACTTACAGCACACTAATTTCGATATTCTATTTTTTTTTAGCAGCAAAAAGCTCAGTATTTATGTTTTTTGGGCTCTGGTTTTTGTGCCTGAAGTTTATTACCTGAATCAGTAGGTTTTGCGAGAATTCGGCTTATATTTTGTCTTTTTGTCTATATAAGTCGGAGTTTCAAGTCTCATCTCCATCCAAGTCTTAACCGAATCTGTGCTGAGTTATTTAATGAATTCCCTTTTGTTTGATGGTTTATCTGATCATGTTGTGGCCATAAATTACAGCAGAATTGACAAAAGCCATGTTCAAGATGCCATAGAATACAGTCATTGACCATCTATTAGTTTTGCGGCTGCACCACATTGAGGAGGACATTTGATAAAATTTATCTACTTGTCCTTTTGTTTGGTTCTGGAAATGAATCATGTCTGGTTTGCCACTTGAATTATTAATTATTGCATTTTCATCACAAGATAAAAGGCAAATCATATTTGCCGGTGGTTTGTACGATAGAAGTGTTAGAGGGCCATCAAAACAAAACGTAGAATTGCCAACAGGTCGAGATCTCGAGGTCTTCAATTTTTCGTGAATTTCCCGCTTATTTGATCGAATAGTGCCAAGTAGATTTAATTTGTAATTTGAGCTGGTCTTCGAGAGGAGCTGGTCTTTCATTCATAGCTGAAGTTCTGTGAGATAATTGACCCCTATTTTCTGACCAAACATCCCGCGTCCATTCTTACCGCGAAGAGTATTTCCAGGAACACGATAATTTCGCCCTGAGTTGGCAGATTACAAAGCATGAGCAGCATCAAATGCTAGGTCAGCTTTTGAAATTTTGAGTCGGTTTCTTCAGTGGGAGCAGATTCTTGTAAAGGGAAAGCCTCTTCAGTTACATAGTTATTCTCATCTTCGCTTTGAATGTCGTCCAAACTGGCTGTCCTCGTCTTTAAGAGCTGATTCTCCCAGAGAAAGACTATTTTCTTAGTCCAAGATTTTCAAAATATCGTTACTGTTTAATATATTAGACCATGACATATTGGTATCTGAAACAATGCCAAAATAAACATAAAATAGATGAAAAATAACCGAAAGTAAAAACATAAAATCTTTGTTAAAAGTTACAAAAAGCCTAAACATACGTCTCGCAGGCGTACTATACCTCAAAAACTCAAAAATGGCTGGACTTACCTTAGTGATGCAGGTACCATCGGCGAGCTCCTGTCGGCCACTAGGTTGGTTAAAGAGCACGAGGCGCTAACTTCAACCGTTAGAAAGAGAAATTGAATTTAAGATTGTGTGTACGCCTCGCAGGCGTAGATAAGGCTTCTAGGGTTAAAGAAATTTTAGGTAATCTGTAACAATAATGTACAATACTCTCGAAGAACATACAAAAATTTTATACTCAAATATATTGAAAAAAAATATAATCATTTTGATCAAAAGGGCCTTTTCGGTGCACTCTTCCAAATTCGAAATTATTGATCTAAAAAAAAATATTGAGCGATTTTATTGTAATATAAGTGTAGGTATATTCACATGTATTTAATCTAACTTTAAAAATGACTGCCTCAACGCAGGCTACCCTAGTGAGGCAGGTTATGAAAAACCGTAATTTTTATATTTGTTACATAATACCTATTTTTTATTTTTTTATTATTCTGTTGTTAATTCTATTTACTTAACATGTATTCTAAGTTGGTTGCATGTATTCTAAGTGGGTATATTCACATGTATTTAATCTAACTTTAAAAATGACTGCCTCAACGCAGGCTACCCTAGTGAGGCAGGTTATGAAAAACCGTAATTTTTATATTTGTTACATAATACCTATTTTTTATTTTTTTATTATTCTGTTGTTAATTCTATTTACTTAACATGTATTCTAAGTTGGTTGCAAAGTTCTCAAATAAAGATATATTATTATAAAAATTTCCAAAAAATAACAATCAAAAACTGACGATATATATTTACCAACATATGCATTGGGCATTTATGTTATAAAAAAACATAACTTTTATGAAATTCTTCTAAGGTGTAGACCATAAAATTCGATTTGGATATAACCATTTAACAAGTTTGTAATATTTTCCACCTTTTCGCCATTCTTTTATTTGTTTAAAACAATATAAAATTTTCTTCTCTCTTGGCTATGACCGATATTTAATTTTTTTCTAAGGCTTTGCATATGTGTTCGCAGGGATGGAAAATTCCTCCCCTACAACACATAAGCCTCCATGAAAATTGGACCCTTAATTTCTTTGATATCTACAGAAAGCTACTTAAAGCTCTCTTGTACTATACATCTTTATAGACATATGTACTTAACTAATTAATACGTTATTTACGAACTTGAACGCAAATACTTTCGTATTTATATTGTAATTAAATTCCATCAAACGTTGTGTAATTTTTTTGATTTATGATATAAGATTTTAATTACTTTCATTTTGTGGTAACCCTCTTGGTTCTGATCAAGGCGTTGCGTTTCAAAATTGTATTGGTCTTTCCATTGCAAACCTAGACTTAAATGATTTCTCTGAATGAGCTAGCTTCCCTATTGTAACTATTCTGATTCCCTGCACCCTAACAAAGTCGTAGTTAATCGCAGGTAAAAGATATTATACATGTTTATTTGAACAGGTGATTAAATATAACTCAAATGGTTAATTGTTAGTAAATTTGATTTTGGTAAACTCTTGTGTCTGTTTGGCGCCACTCCTTTATGATTCTGCTGCTATAAGGTACATGTAAAGATTGATTTAGTAGGTTAATGTAATTAGTTAATTGCATATTTGACGAACTCGGAATAGCCCATTTGCTGGCATAATTTGGCTCCTATCCTCCTACAAGTAAACGAGATGATCGTGAGTCAACGAGAAATTCGCACAATCTTTTGACACGGTTCATTGATTGGTGCCTAAGTCACCGCGTCCCAATGAACCTTCCACGTCATCATGCACTGCCTTCAAGTCTCTTCTCGAGTCCCGAAACCCCCAAATTCCTACTCCTCCTTGGACTACAATTTACTTAAGGCGAACCGGTTTCGTCCTATATACAATCATATACTCACGGTTGGTGTGGACTTACGGGTCGTGAATCCTCATTCCACGTTTAAGAGAAAATGCGAGAATGGTCCAGAAGACCTAAAATGCAAGCTGTATGCAGGTCCGCATTCTCCAGTAAACAGTACATACGAATAAATATATGTATACATACGTTTTGGGAAAGGCTTATAACTTGCAATACAAGGCTACTTGCCTCGCATCCCAAGCTCGGATCTCGTGCCAAGAACTCTGCGAAGCTCTAGGTTTGGTAACCGAATAAATACGTAATAATAAGGTGATACTAATAAATAATAGTAAAATGAGATCTTATTGATAGTTTGTTTTGGAGAGCTATCAAACTCTAGGCTTTTTGTTTGGTTTTGACGTTTTTATTTAAGAGAATCGTCATCTCTATTTTGTTTGGTTAATGGTCTTGTAATAGGAGCGACCACTGCCTCCTATTTGATGAACTGTATTTTTCTTTCTTCAGGATTCAACATTAGATTTATTTCATCCTATCCCGTGATTTTTCAACTGTTTTCATGAAGTTGATTGCCACATAAGAGGGTACACGACTCTCAACTGTCTCAGGCAACTGATGGGGGTCTGTATGAGCACCCAATCAATAATATTCAAATGTTTCGTATGATTATTCGATATAAATCTTACTAACCCGTGATTTTTCAATTGTCGATTGTGAATGATAGGTATTTGTAAGCACGCAGCTTCCAGCTGTTTCAGGTAACTAATAAAAATCTATGCGACTATCTAATCAATGGTGTTCAAATATTTCATGTAATATTTCGATATAAATTTTGCTAACCCGTGATTTTTCATTTGTCGTTTGTGAATGGTAGGTATTTGTAAGCACGCAGCTTCCAGCTGTTTCAGGTAACTAATAAAAATCTATGCGACTATCTAATCAATGGTATTCAAATGTTTCTTGTAATTATTCGATATAAATCTTGCTAAACCGTGATTTTCAATTGTCGTTTGTGAATGATAGGTATTTGTGAATACGCAAAAATCGCTGCACATTGAACAATGACATCCTGGTAATTATCCTTATAACCCTGATAAATTATCCAGTTATGGCCAAGGTCGTTTTCAAACTATGCGATTGACACAGTTCTCCAGTGACTTTATTTATAAACATATCGAATAATATAAACACCTTCTTTGACACACTAACCCAGATGTGAGATTGTTTATTTAAGGAATATCTCTACTTCTCCTCGTAATTCAGTTATGTTACCTTTTATTGTGCATAGTTAATTAAAATATTTTTAATTCCCTTTTTGAAGTTAAACTATTATTTCATTTTCCGAATTTAGTAAATTTACTAGAGGTTAAATAGAGAATAAACATAATTTTATATATATAAGTACACATATCTCGATTGTCAAAATATGTTAAATAAGAGTACAAATATTAATAAATAAATATAAAATATATGATTCTACATAGTCTTGAATATTAATAAATACATATTTTCTTTTTCAATAAAATAGATAAGTCCTCGGGTAGGTATTAAAATCGCTACCATTTCGATGCTTCGATTAATAAATAAAATACATATATATAATTATATTACTCATATATATATTCTTAATGTACAATAAATTATTTTATATATATATATGTACATAAATACACAATATACATATTTTAATGTGTAATTCTTTGTTTTGTTGTTTTAATAATTTAATTGATATACCATAATCAGCTGTGCCTCCTCACTCCTTGGGCCTGAAAATTATTTATAAAAGGAAAACTTACCTCCATCAAGATTTTTCCGGTTGGGTGCCACACAACAAAATCTTATCGAAGAAAACCCTACCTAATTAATTGTATTTTCCAACTAATTTCAAAATAAATCTTTTCGACTATTTATTCCTATTTAATATTTTATTTCTTGCTTGATTCATATAAATTAGCTGATATTTAATATTTGTGATAAAGATGTGCCGGAAAACTATAAATTATTTAGGTCGAACTATTTTTGTTATTTTCACTCCCTTTTAAATTTTTTTATATAAATTTATATGAAAATTCATTCCGAATTGCGCAAACTTTTAATTATTTCGATTCTGAATAAATTAAATATCTGTTAAAACTTTCTTCTAAATTGCACTGGTTTCACCAATATTTTAACCTATCCACAATTATTTTTTTTTTCGAACTGTTACTTTTAGAACAAAGGTTTGAGCGTTTATTATTATTGAATCCTTTTTTTGTTTTTGTGTTTCTTTTAAACTAAGATGAAGGTATTTACTATTAATAATTTTAAACAAAATTATAATCTATTTTTAAAAATTAATTCGCGAACACGTTCACTCTAGATTAACGAAGACTCTTAATTAAATTTGAATGTTTTCACTTTGAATGAAATAATTATTTTTAAATTTTAATAATTCACTCATCACTTTTTGCACTATTCACGTAACACTTTTAAGCACTGAGTTTAACCCTATTTATTTTTTATTAACACTGTTTGATTAAATTAAACTGAATTATTAAAATTTCACTGATTTTAGTACTTGTACTATTCACAAATTCTCTAAGTCCAGGGACTTATTTAAAATTTAACACTTAGACTTGTTCAAAATTTAACACTTATAGATATTTCACTGTCAATTTTTTACCAAGAAACGTAGTACTGCGGCGTATGCACCTCTTCAAAACCTCGACTGACTGTCCCAAAACTGGTGTGTACCTTATTTTTTACCCCTCTCAGGTTCCAAAAGACGTATCTGAATTTTTTTTGATAATCAATTCTATCTTTTAACAACTCGCAAATCCGAACACACCTTCCCATAATTTCAATTGTGCCTACATACGATCTTCTGTTTTCCGGCTCTGGGCGGTAGTTAGTTTTTATCTCACGACTCTAAATCGATAGGGTCCGAATCGGGTAAGTCTGCGTTAATCGCCCAAGCTTCCTTTGTCCTCTGTTCATACAAAATGTAGTTAAAATCTCATGATTTTGCGTTCCTTTTTTTTCTCAATTCGCGATAGGTCCATCCTCAATAATATATATATAGATCTCAATTTTATGCATCTCGTGCGAAAATTGTTTAAATCTATGTTGAAATCTTTACTACGCATTTTTGAATTTCGATTTGTCTAAATTCTACTTAATTTTATTGTCATTTATATGAGCTTTTCCATTTCCACCCGTACTTTCTCTCTTTATGTCGCAGATTTGAGTTTTTCCTTTATCTTTGAATTTTATTTTATTCGCGACGTTTTCCTCCACAAATATCTTCTTTATTCTTATGTTATTTCTCATAACTCTATACTTAATTATTTTCCAAGTCGTATTTATTTATTTCACGGATAAATTTGAATTGTATCGCTTTTCTCCACTTGGATCATTCCTTATCACCGTTCTTTACCCTTTCTTTTATCTTTTCTCCACTTTTTCCGATGTGTGTGATCTCCAGGAATATTTCATACTTCATTTATTATTAATTAATATATAGTTTTCCACACTTCCATGGGAGATATACCTAATTTGACTCTGGGATATCTGTCACTTTTATTGCCTTACTGGATCTCCGCCCCATCTTCTATCTCTTACATACAAGATTTCACATATATCATACGTCTGGACATCTGTTAACGTCTCGAATTTATGTACCACGGCCGTAAATTTAATTAAATTTTAGAGCCATTAGTTTTAATCTCTTTTGAGTTATCTAAATATCTCATAAGCCCCACGTTAAATTTTATTGGTTTTCTAATCGTTTATTACCTTAACGTAAATAAGAATCATGTTCGAATTTCGATTGTTTATCCTTTAAAATACACATGAGACCGCCAACCTTTTATCTTGTCTCGATCCCTCTGTAATCTTGTGTAACTCTAATATCTATCTACCCTGATAATCATGTAAAATGCCTACGTTTCCTGAATTTAATCTATCGCTATATGTTTAGCTTTATTGCCTTCTTATGGTACCCTATTTTCATGTCCCTAGGACCTTTGTAGCAGTTCAAAGTCTCTGTATTTTCATTTCGTCCAGTTGTTGCACTGTTTCTAAAATGTCTATTTTTTCGCGGGATTTTCATTCAAAATTGATTTACCAATATGTCCGCTTCATCTTAAATTGATAACGATTAGTTTCCATTGTTTCCAACACTCTCACCTCTCTTTAGTACGATTTTTATCGAACTTGACACCCTCCTTCTATCATAAATAATTGTACTACAGTTGAAAATTCTGCCAGTAATTTCCCTAAGTTTTTCCGCCCTCTCTTATACTATCACGTTTATAATTTTTTTTTCATTGCATTTTTGTGTGTGTGCTTTACAACATGTAAAGGTCTCAAAGCCCTCGATTTCAATGGTTCGATACCTCATAAATGTCTCAGTTATTGTAAACATTCCCAGGATCCGTTCCCTTGAACGTTGATTGTTTACTCTATAGTGCGTTCGCCTCTAATTTCTGTGGGAATGGAAATGTAATCAATTATCTATTTTAATGTCGGGTCCAAAGTTCATTCCTTTGTCTTTCGTAGACACACGCCTTTCCGTTCACTGATTGGTTACTCAAAATTTTATAGCTTTTTGTTCAGATCTATTGGTTGACAAAATTCAATATTTATTTTCAGGCCTAGACAGGGGATTCTTTCCTCGTTCTAGACGATTTTACGACCTCTCTGCTTTCGTCCCAGAACCTCGATTTAATTCCAACTATTACAGGTGTCTACTGCAAAAAAACTGAATCAATCTGAACTCAACAGATGTCGCTAGAATGACGGTTTTCATAAATAATTTGCATATTTTTTTGCAGCTATGGTTTATCTGTTTTTTCACTGTGATTTAAGCCTTTCATCACAAGTTCAATTTACAATACGCAATTATTGTACAATTGGTTGACTAAAACTGACAAAAAAATAATCCAAAAAAGTTTTAAATATATTAGTTTATACTTGGATAATATTTAATTTGTCATTAAAAGAGAAAATATTAACAAAAATATGATTTCAATCACACATCGCAAATCAAAACCATAATTTTGCCGGGATTCTGAGAAGCATGGCGCATTTGTGTTGTATTGCCAGTTCTTTCACAGCCAGTTAAAAACATTAACTAATAATAACGTTGTAGTAATAAATATAAATTAAAATTGTACATCTCTTTATACAATGTGTAACAAAAACATCGTTTAACGGTTGTGAAGTGATTTTTTATTTGTCAGTCTGTAACTGTTTAGTTTAACTAAGCAAATTAGATTAGCAACTGTTCCTTTTATGGATATGATTTTCTGAAGAGATGAATATTAAGCTTCGCTCTTATGTCGAATATTGAATCATTCTTGAATCATGTGGCAGTTTATTCCAGGCATTAGGTACTGACACTGCAAAAGCACGCTCAACGAACTTAATATCTGGTGTTCGCTTTGATTCCTTCAAGATTTCGATGGCAGATGACGTCGCTGGTATATATATTACCTAAAGCATGCACAAGACGTTGCACAAGTAAGTCTCTACGTAGCCTTCTTTATTCTCTGCCTACCTATAATAATTGTGTGGGGTTTAGTTAGTTTGATAGTTTGTCTTCTATTGCAGCAAGCAGTACATACTTACATCATTTCCCTTTTCTCGTAATCATCTCACTGCTCTTCTCGTTGTGGATGAGCGTGATTTTGTGATAAAAAAATTATATACCTACTCCCTACGATATTCCCAGATTCACATTGTAAGGCCCCGTAGTAAGCGTTTAAAGATGGCTTGAAAAGGAGATATGTAATAGGAATGTCAGAAGGAGCGCGCGTAATATTAAAAAAACGATAATAATTAAGCGAAAATGGTGAAAATATTGAATAAAACACGACTCGTTTGAAATAAAGCAAAAATAGAATTAACGTTTCTACAAAACAAATGTTTAGATATTATCTTCAAAAATATATATTTTTTGGAGCCTTAAAACCTAGAGTTAAGGAGAAACTCAGTAGAATCGGTAGGGCATGTGGGGACCAAATAGACCAAATTAACTCCTGGCTAAAGATAATTTTACATTCATTTATATAGATGATCAATTCTTAGGTTTATTTGTTTTGACGAAATTAAATATATTTCTTTACATCAAACGCAAAAAATATACCGAAACCTAAATAGTTTATAATTCTGGAAACAGAAACTGAAGCCGAAATAAATATTAATTGAATTGTTTCAGTATTTCAAATATTTAATTTTTTCAATTTTCTTGGCAAGTAACAATTATTGCAGAATCCAATCTTTTATACTGAAACATACCTCGCCTTTGTGGAACATCCACCTCTAACAATGCCAACGCCAAGAGAAAGTAGGAGTAATTGTTTTTTTTATTTTTTATTTCCCCTGAAAAAGAACAAAGCCACGAATTGTTTAAATTCAGAAGCCACAAAGCAAATCGTTAACCGCCAAATATCGCAGTAAATGGAAAAAATAAAACAAAACAATGCTTCATTGTTCTATGTTTTTCTCCTTCAAAAATGAACCTTTATTTTTATTTCTAGCTTTCAATAGGAATAAAAACTTAATTTTTTCAAAGAACGGGAATGGTAGCATGTGCTACCTGTTAATGAAAATAGAATGACTCAGTCTTTTTTGGTTCATTTGTAGACTTTTTTATACGGTTTTCTTGCTTTGCGCCTTGATGAGAAATGAAAACAATTTACCTCAGCCCACCTGGCGACCTCTGTGAACCAGGAAGACAGACAGAAAATAATAATTGACCGAACACATAAATCTTCCACTAATTATTTTTGTGTCCTGTTTATGCCAACTCTATTATAATCATGTCATGTAATTAATGAAGAGAATATGTCGCTTTCACTATTATTGTCATGAATCATTGTTTTCATAATAATTATTGTAAGCCGCCTCATAATAATATTATTACTTCCACATTTTCGTTAATAATTCAACGATGACATTTAATTAGCGTGCCTTATTTTTTTCTTTTTTCTCTCAAACTCATTTATTGCGAACTGTGTAATTAGTAATTTGGTTTCATTTGGTGGATATACAAAAGGTTGAATTGACTGACCCTTTTTTTGTTCAAACTTTTGTGTTAGAACCTTGAATGATACACATTATTCTGTGTAAGAACATTGAATGATACACATTATTCTGTGTTAGAAAATTGAATGATACACATTATTCTGTGTTAGAAAATTGAATGATACACATTATTCTGTGTTAGAAAATTGAATGATACACATTATTTTGTGTTAGAACCTTAAATGATACACATTATTCTGTGTAAGAACATTGAATGATACACATTATTCTGTGTTAGAAAATTGAATGATACACATTATTCTGTGTTAGAAAATTGAATGATACACATTATTTTGTGTTAGAAAATTGAATGATACACATTATTTTGTGTTAGAACCTTGAATGATACACATTATTCTGTGTAAGAACATTGAATGATACACATTATTCTGTGTTAGAAAATTGAATGATACACATTATTCTGTGTTAGAAAATTGAATGATACACATTATTTTGTGTTAGAACCTTGAATGATACACATTATTCTGTGTAAGAACATTTTTTTTTTTTCTTTATTAAAAATTTTCTTTTGTTACATGCATAAAAAAAATAATTACAAAAATCAAGTATTACAAAAACAAGTATTACATCAAGGTACTGTAAAAAATAAAAAAGGTAGCTTTAAGATAAGAAAAATAAAATGATACAATTAAATAAAAAATATAATAGAATAGTATGCATATATACCAAAAAAAAACCCACATAGGCATCGCCAGTTCGTGGGTATACATATTTTGTTTAGTGCAGTTTATAAAAACAAATAAATAAATAAATAAATAATTCCGTTTTTACAAAATTATAATTAAGAAAGAAGGTTAAAAAATAGAAAAATTAAGGATTTGTAAATTTAAAATAAAATTTTTAAAAGGTAGGATTTTATAGCATGTAAGTATTTGGGTCAATGGTGGTGATCCAAGTCTGTATAAAAATTTTTATACGCTGTAGGACGATATATTTTTAGATCTAATTTCTACAGTCTGATAGAGTGCATTGTAGATTTTTGGGGCAATGAAAAAAGCATGTCTCTGCGCAAGCCTAGTTTTGCATAGAGGAACCTCATATGCATTATTTACTCTACTGCTAGAACGATTTTCGTTTTTTGTAAAATGTACATTTCGTGAAAATATATATTTCAGACATTGCATAAAGTAAATTTTTCTTATATCTAAGAGTTTAGCTTCTTGAAATAATTGCAAGCAGGGGTAGGTAACATCTTTTTGCAACATTATTTTTAGTATTAATTTTTGAGCTATTTCTAGCGGCTTAATGTGGTTATTATAGATACCCCCCCATCCAATTATTCCATAGGACATTGATGATTGTACCAATGCATGATAAACCAGTTTCATTCTTTTGATATCAACTATGTTATTTAATCGTTTAAAAATGTAAGTTAAATACCTAAGTTTATTTACAAGCTTTTCTACGTGATTTGTCCATTTTAGTTGGCTGTCTATAGTAATTCCTAGGTATTTAACTGTGTTCCCCGAATTCATTTCTACACAGTTAGAACACGAAACAGGGTGGCAAGTATTGTTATGAAACCTTATATTTAGGTGAGTTAAGGGTGCCGTCCTTTTGGTATTATAAAATGGAATATAAATAGTTTTTTCACAGTTCAGAGTTAGAAGGTTTTGGTTTAGCCATTCTTTGACAATGGATGTGCACTTATTTGCATTTTCAGAGACTTCTTTCCAAGATTTACCATCGACTGTGATTGCAGTATCATCAGCATATGAGAATAGTTTTCCCGGAATACTGATATTACACAGATCATTGATATAGATTAGGAACAATAACGGACCGATAACTGTTCCTTGTGGAACCCCATGTCTCACAGATTCTGGTTTACTAATAATATCACCAATTTTTGTACATTTTCTACGATCAAGTAAATAATTTGTTAAAAGTGACAGACAATTATTTTTAATTCCTATATTATTGAGTTTTCTAGTCAGTTTATTATGATTAACTGTATCAAACGCCTTTTTCAGGTCTAAAAAGATTGTTAAACTTTTCATATTTAAGTCAAGATTGGTGTATATATTTTTTGTTAGATTAAATAAAGCATCATCTGTACTAAGACCTGTTCTGAAACCATATTGATTTGTGGACAAAAGTGCATTTGATTCTAAAAACTCTAGTACTTGTATTTTAATATTTTTTTCTAATATCTTTGCTAGTTGGGATATTAGCGATATTGGTCTGTTATTGTCTAGTTTAGAGATTGATCCAGATTTATGTATTGGTACAATATTGGAGAGTTTAAATTTAATGCGTCTGGGAAAACGTTTTTTTCAAAGCAGGAATTAAAAATGTGTTGCAAGGGCTTCGAAATGTATTGTTTAGTAGACTTGATAGCGATGGCGCTCAATTCATCTGGACCATTGGCTGTATTTGTGTTAAGATTGTCAATGTGTTTTATTATTTCAGATTCGGTAACACGTTTAAATTGAGATAATTTAGGACAATTTTCAGAGTGTTCCACCATTTGAGTGGGTTGATGTATATGGTTTTGAAATGCGGGATTGTTATTTATTATATCTGAGGCAACATTTGTAAAAAAATCATTGAATTTATTTCCAATATTTCTTATATCCGTTATGACTATTTTATCATCTATAACAATTTTTTCAGGGAATGTTTTTACTTTATGTTTTCTATTTGTTATTTCATTTATGACTTGCCAGGTTTTTTTAGAATCATTATCAGCTTTTTGTAATTGTTTAATATAGTACTCATGTTTACATTTTTTTATAAGAATATTGAAAAAATTTCTATAAGTGATGTATTGTTGTCTTAAATTTCCATTAGGTGGAATATTTTTTGTCATACAATAGTTCTCATGATTTTTGTAAATTTTGTACAGTTTATTCCTGTGTTGGCTTGCAATTATCAATCCACGCGTGATCCAAGGTTTTATTTTTTTATGTTTTCTTCTAGGTGTTGATGTTGGTTCAAGACTATTCTTGATATTATCATTTAATATTGAATAGAAGGTGTTTAGTGATTGATTTGGGTCATCATTGGATAAAACTGTGTTCCAATTTTCTTTTTTTAGTAGACTGTTTAGGGTTTGATAGTTAATTTTATTTTTTTCCACTTGTTGTTCTTTAGTTGGATGGTGATACTTTAAGGTATTATGGCCGTAAAAAGTTGGAAAATGATCGGTTATATCAATTTTTAGGACAGCTGATCTAGGTATAAAATTTTTATTGGTTTTGAGAAATATATGATCAAGACAAGAACCGTATCTTGTAGGGCTATTTATATAAGATAGATATCCTTCGCTATACATAACATTAAGATATTCATTTGCAATTGGGCTTAGGATAGAATGTTCTATGTTAATATTTATATCCCCTACTATAAACGAGAAATCTGATTGGTTGCAGTTATTTTCTTTTATGTAATATTTTAACTCTGTGATAAAAGATTAAGAATCTAAGGAAGGGGAGCGATAAACAGCAATTATAGAATATTTTTTATTGCTTAGCGTGAATGATAAATGTATGGCATTTGAAAACTTAAATTTGGGGATATTTACTGTTACATCAGTTATTTTATGTGCACTATAGAATATCGTTAGACCGTCATGCGTAGTATGTTTAGAGGATGATTGAATCAATCATCAATTGACATTGAATGATACACATTATTCTGTGTTAGAAAATTGAATGATACACATTATTCTGTGTTAGAAAATTGAATGATACACATTATTCTGTGTTAGAACATTGAATGATACACATTATTCTGTGTTAGAACATTTTTATTTATTTTTTATTAGATACAATATTTTTTACAATTCAAGTTTTCCAGTAATGTAGGCCTCACTGGGTGGCTTGCCCGTGCTGAGGCCTTCATTTTATAATATGAAAATATAAACTACATAATACATTTAATGAGAAAAATTATTCATTTAAAATTAAAAATACATAATAATATATTTAAAATTAAAAAAAAAATAGTACATTTAAAATAATCTTGTGTGTTTGTAAGTGATGTGTGTTTATATTGGTTTTGTGTGTTACGTGTAGGTTTTATTTTTATTTTAGGCTATGAAATTTTGGTAATATTGTCTTTTTTGTTCTTTTATCCATTTTGTAATTATGCGTGTGAATTTATTTTTATTTTCCTCAATTTTAAATTCAAGTTTTAAACTGTTGAAAGCTTTTATTTAATGATATTGAATGATACACATTATTCTGCGTTAGAACATTGAATAAAACACAAAATTATGATTTTTTTAAATGCATCTCTTTTAATTTCGATTTTGTTTTCGTGAATGAATGAATTAAAATTTTTGAAGTGGAAACTAACCCACTTCCCGAGATACGATCGAGCTGAAACTTGGCAGATAGACTCGATTGTGATGACAATGGATCAGATATGAATAGCCAGGTACTTCTCCACTTTTCTCTTCCTAATCTCCTTCTTCTTCCCACTATCGTGAGCCTCACAACTTACTCTAATTCGGGATGTCAGTCTTACGGGCTCCAGACGGTGAAAGCATTTGCTACCCCTGAGCGGTTTCATATCAAAAAATAAATATCTTTAAATACTTTTGACATTTTGCATTTTGAGATTGATCTTTGATAATGTGTTATTATAGAAGACTTATGCAATGAAAAGGATGATGATGATCTTTCCCCTACTGAGTTCACAAGGTTAAGATTGGCACCTCAGTTGTGTCAGCACTTTGAGATGAAGGGTGTTGGAACAAATAGGGCGGTAGCCAGCATGATCTTCACGATTTTTAGTAAAAAAAAAATTGAAGATTTTTAGAAAAAAAAGAGTTGGATGATGAACAGATAGAATTTGTTAGAACCATTGGTTCCATCCACACGAGCGACGCCTACAAAACGTTCTAAGCCGTTCCCAACTAGCAAAATTACAAAATGAAATGTAAGGGCTTACACATCATCGTTCAATTATTGACTAGAACTATTAATTCAACTACAGGGTTTTCCAATAAGAGATGTTATTATCAATGTATTCGTTGCTTGTGTGGCACGTAGCGCCGTCTTGTTGACAGTAAACGTTGTCCAGATCAATACCATCCAATTCCGGCCATAAAAAATCATTAATCATCTCTCGATAATGCAATCCATTCACCGAAATTGTTGCTCCAGCCTCATTTTCAAAAAAGTAAGGTCCAATGACTCCACCGGACCATAAACCGCACCAAACAGTCACACGTTGAGGATAAAGAGGATTTTCAACAATAACTTTTGGTTTTTGCGAGCCTCAGATGCGACAATTTTGCTTGTTGACGAAACCACCGAGGTGGAAATGGGCCTCATCACTCAAGATGATTTGCATTTGATTCACTTTAGTGAATTTTAATAATTTCAATGCGTTGTTGAAGCGTGTATCATTCCATTTTTATTAATGGCGTAGTTTCTACTTGTCAAATGTCAAAAAATGTCAGCTTCAAGGACCGAATTTGTTGTTTACTGGTCCTTCGGCGTTAGAGCGTTAGAGATAAAATTATATAATTCTGACTATATTTGCAGATAAAAAATGGAACCGTTTTTTTTCGTTTCGTACACGGAAAAAATGATTCTGTGAATAAGTGATAGCACCCCAATTTCCTGATAAAAATTAGTTATTCAGAACATATTGAGAACAAGTGTTCTTTTCGTAAAAATATCATGACGGAATGCGACAATATCAGTTTGTCAATATCAAAATCAATATTGGTATGAACACGTGTACCGCCGTCCTCATAAAAAAAATAACTGATACTTTGTTAGGAACTTATCAATTCATTCGTTAAAACCCTGCAATCTCCTAGGGAAACGAATAATTTGACCAGATTCTTAATAAATTAACAGCTTTTCACATCAACAATCAACAACACATACATCAATCCATTCTCGACACATCAGTTACAATTTGAAATGAAATTTAAAAAAAAAATTTCTCAAAAATAAAAAATAAATAATTATATTTTTGGAATAACTTATGTAATAAGTAAAACCTCAAATTGCAATATTCAATTCGCCCTGAAAAGGCGAGGGTCCTTTGTTCATGTCCTATTATTATGATTTTCAAATTTTCGCTAAAAAATCGGTAATATTGTCTATAATTAATAACTAATAACTTTTTTTATAACTTAATATTTTATCATTGAATACCTACAATATAACCGACTCTCCTAATATTTAATACAGAAAATTTATGTCATTCTAGATGCGTAGATAGTATCAAGATGCGACCTTATATTTTTTTTTTGATTTTTTTTTTCAAATTTCTGTTTAATAGTCGCTTATATTGTCTGCAGTGATTATATTAAAAAAATATAGCTAGATAATTTATTGAATGTGCGAATTCTTCAAACAGACGGGTTATTTCATAGAATTTGAATGATTCATCAAATTTCAAAGATAATTTTCAAGTTCTGTGTAAGTTCAGTTATTATTTCAGTTCTGTGAAGCAACTGGCCCAAAATTATATAAATAACCGAACTTGAAAATTTTATGAATTGTTAAAATTCTGTGAAATAATCCGCTCTTTATTAATAAACATCTTTTAAATTTTCCGCAATTGATAAAAAACCATCCAAGATAAATTAACGATTGTTTATGAGTTGTTTAAAATTTAAAATACCTTTATTAGTAAGGCTCTAATTTTTTTACACCATTTTACGATACAACACCCAAAAACATCTAGCTCGTGTAACAAAATACAGCCATTTCATTCAAAATACGTGGTTTTGTAGCAGCATTACGTAGGTAATTTGATTGATTTGCATATTTTCATGTTGGCCATACTATTAGATCTTATTTATTTGCTTATAACCTTAATACCAACACGTCAGGCGATCATTCCTTCAAGACGGGGTTTGTTTCATACTGTTCGTATAACTGACCTCGCAATATTGGCATGTGTACCAGTGTGTTACACTTTAAATGGAAAAAACTTGATATCTTTTATCCTGATTTATTTAAAAAAAAGCATAAATGTCACGAGCCATTTTTACTGCACAATAATTCATTTTCGTTTCACAAATATGAAAATTAATGCAATTGAAATCATTAGTTGTAGTGTTTGGGTAAATAAAATATAAACATTATTTCTCTTTTATGATTTTTTTTACATTATCTGCACACATGTCAATGTTTTCTTTGGGATTAACAAATTTATAGATATTATTTAAAAAAAAAAAATTTTTTTGGATTTAAAAAACTTGAAGAGTTAACGAGAAACTTCTTATAAACCGATAGAAATTGGGCATGCGAAGGCCTAATGTGACAGTCAAAATAAATCATTCTCTTCATACACGTATAACTACATTAGTACTTGTCTACATTAGTACTTGCAACAAGTTACATTCATCTGCAATTTTAGCAACTATGTTGGGAAGTTCGAAGGAAATTTGAATTACTTGAAAATAGATTCCATTGTATGAAAAAATAAAAACGATAAATGTAAAAAGAATGATGTAAGCGTAATGATGGTTTGGATATATAGAACTAATGAACGAAGAAAGGATTACAATAATAGAAGAAGTCAGGAACGCCCGAGGAAGACACGGCACGATCAATCAAACCAGATACTTGAGTCGAGCCAGGTCAAGAGTCACAATAACAGAAAAGTATGTATTAGACCATGTATGAGTGTGAATAAGGCAAGAGTGTTTGCCAAGACTGAGTTGTTTGGCGGTCTGTCCTCTCTGCATACCCATGATGAAAATAGCGTTAGGGTTAGTTAGTTAGTTTGTTGAATAAATGTTTTCACTTCAAATTATTCTCACAACACGTTGAAGAAAAAAAAAATCATTATATTTTATTTTTACATTAACTTCACACAGAAAGCCTTGAGGAAAATAATTTCTCTTTTGGCCTATTTTATATTTGGAGATGCTGTGTGGAGGGTATTTTTAACCTTTCCCTTACTGTGCTAAAAAAATCCACGCCTTCCAGTGCTGTGTAGTCAATACACATCTCAAAATAAGCGATTTAATATCGGAAAAATGTGAATATTCAAAGCTAATCGATTATTTTTATTATATTTTATATCAAATGTGATAATAATTGTAATTTAATTGCTGAAAACATGAAAAACCATCGGCAGATGCTAAAGAAACGTGCGAGGGGTCAACATCTAACGACGGTTCGAGGGCGACTGGCTAGCGGCTGGCGGCTGGCACAAACACAGCTGTGCGGTCGTAGGTATCGATGGTCTAAATCAAAATACAACTGCATGTGGATGTCTCATGTTCCCGCATAGCGAATTAAAGCGGGACATCAATAGCGTGTCATTTCCTCGCACACTCTTCGCGTATTAGTATCGCACGGTTGCTTGTATTGGTGTATTTGTTACCGATTTTTAACAAAAATCTCTAATTTTTAATTGAAATTGAAAACAATGTAAAATATTATTTTTTAATTCAATGCATAAATGTATAACGGAGGAATACCTTAAATCTGAACCCAGAATTAATTATGTTTATAGAGTTATAAGAAGCAATGTGTAGTAAATACACACCACAGATAAGAAAATGTTAAGGAAAGGAGGCAGAGGAAGTTCTTGGAAGAAAAAAAAAGGTATGAAGGGTGGGTAAGAATCTAGGGATCAGTATGTCCAGGAGTGACAAACGTGTTAATCAATCCCCACTGCTGCGGCTCAAGGCAAGAGGGTCAACAGAGACCAGCGTAATATTTTTGTTTTCTTGGAACAAGTTTTTTCATCACATGTTTCATTTTTTAATTTCTATTTTAAAATTTCCCTCATAAATAATTAATTTTTAAAATGTAATATTTATTGAGTTATAATATTTTTCCTGGCGGGCTAGCTATGCGTGATATCAGAAACGGAATTAATGGGTGTTCCATTGAGGTCCAAATATCCCCCTGGCACGACATATTTTCATACTGAGAATGTGTTTTGTACATAATTTAACGATTACCACGGGATTTAGCTATTTAACATTTTAGCATAAGTTCGACTGGAACGACTTAATAAAAATTGTTGATTTGGGGTTTATTGTTTGCTTGACACTTGCAATATTAAATCTTGAGTTCATCGAGGATTTAGGAAGTTATTTAAAAATTAATTTGTTTAATGGTTCTTAAATAGTTTTTAAAATTAATTCTTGTTGAGGATTTTTATTGTCAGGGTGGGATGCTGTCGAGGCCGACTAGAAAACAGGCCGCGCGCCAAGTTACGAATTCAATATTGTCGCTAAGTAGGCTTCACTCTAATTGATTATTCGGTATGTTTATTAAATAAGCTTGCGATAAAACAATACATAAATCAGCAGTATCAACAAAAATCGCTGCCATTTGCAAACTGTCTTTGCTCCGTCGCGCGCAATATCCGGTACTGTAGTCGGCTAGAGAAAAAATATTTCGAATGCCCACTTATAGCATAACTAACTGACGTGTTCCCGGTGTTCCTAGGGGTTATTCTTAGGAAATATACATTAACATCGTGATTTTTTCTGTAGGCCTGTTTAAGATATACAATTCCGTAATACATCATTTTTAAGTATCTCATAAGGTTTAGTTAGCGTTAGCAATGTAAGAACCCGAAAAAAAAATTTTAGGACTTGATTAAAAAATATCGATATCAATTTGGGGAATGATAATAAGAAGTGTGAGGGGTACAGAAATATGCAGAGTGAATATTAGTCAGTACAGCGCCCTTGAAGTGTTTTTTTGCAAAACAGTGCTATGTAAATTATCATATTATTATAATAATTCTAACCTGACTAATCATTAATCATGTCTTAAATAAACATAATAACTGAAAAATTAAGCGTTTTGTATTGTACCTTGTACTGTAAAAAGCAAACCTTGTATTTTGCTCTCGCTGGGATTCGATTCCACGGCTTTTGTGCCCACACGTAAAGCCCTTACCCTTTATTTACCTTTGAGTTTTTTTATGTGAGAGAATACAGTATATTGAAATTAAAACAAGTACAGTTTCTTAGTATGTAATAAAACCCCTCAAAAAAATATGTAAATAAATAGATATCAGTATTTTCTTACAAATCCGAGGCGCTACGACCTCTACCCAAATTATCCGCATCATTATTTTTGACGACGAACTTTTGGAGTTTTTCATCCCTATATCTCATATTATTCCTTTCATTCCCAAATCAATTTATTTGTTGTATTGATTGAAAAAATGTAGCGGAGGTTCTGGGGATTGCGAGAAAAATTTATTACGATACAGTATGCAAACTTATGTACAACGAAAAGACATTACTAAAGACAACAAATTTTTTTAACTTTCGTTGTAATACCTTAACAGCCACATTTTTATTAAATCACCTCATCTGTAAAAAGCTCGTAAACACCTTAAAAACTAGCAAGCTTGCTTTGCTTCTTAGTTCACTCCTGAGTTGGATTTATGTAAGTTTACATATCGACAATATTCTGGCACTAATAATATTATAATGCTCATGCAGAAAAATCGTGGAGTGAGTTCTGTCGTGAGTTCTACTGCGTGGCGGACAGGATCGGTAAAGGTCGGTTCAGGACACATTTCAATCATTTCAGATTTAAAAAAAATTATTTAGTAGAACTTGAATTAGAAATTTCAAAAACAAAGTTAAATCATTTATAATGGTTATCAGTTGAGATACATCACCGTTGGTACCTCTTCGTCTCGGGTTTCGTTTCTTATTATTCTTATGGAAATGGGAATCACCTTTCTTGGCAAACAAAGAACTCGCAAGAAGATTATAAAGGATTATTCAAAATATTCACTCAATAATAGACCTCATTTATAAGGAGAACGCAAATGAAAACTTTCCATTTGTTTTTGAACAGTCATTTCTTACAAATTGTTTGGAAATATTACCATTGAAAATAGTTGATTAACTTCCTAAAGGGCGATAGTTGTGAGAAATTCTTATAAAAAGTTTAATGCACGGCAAGATAGATAAAATATATGACATTTCCAATACGTAGTTATATAATCTATCTATTTATATAAATAACAGTGTTTGTGGCGGGTGGACGCGGGCGGGAGACTTGATTTTTATGCAAATCTACAGTTTTAAATTTTTAAAAATTTTTAAAAATTTTTTCACACTTTATCTTCAACATATGTGGCACTCACTGTTTACGTGAGATTTAGAAAAACTCCAAAGCAAATTTTGATAATTTTAGATGATGGACGTTAAAAATAAGAGTTTTTTTCTGTCTTCCTTCATCTTATTTTGAAAAACTAAGTTTTGGCGTTGTAAAATATCCCCTTTGTTGCGTTTAATCGGATTTTATTGCATAAGCTCATCATTTTTCAGCTTATAAAGTAGGTTATAAAGTGCAGCTGAGCTCTGAAATGATCCATAGTACTGTATTTATTAGAATCGAAACTTATGTAATTGTCGGGGCATTTTTATACAACATCTTTGAAAAATTAGAGTTTAATCTCGAGCCAAACCGGGAAGTTACAACTAGTTCTATTTACTTATGCTATGGATGTTTAAAATGTTTAATTTCTGTGGATTCTTCGTATTTCTGAAATCATTAATTTAAATACTTTTTTGGCTATCAGATTTTAAATACTTTTAAATTTCTCTTTCTACACTATAAACAAAAGTTTGATAGCATTGGATTGCAATTAAATTATTTTTCGTGGAAACATTTTTTCGTTTTCATAATTACTCGAATTTGTTAAATATTTTGTCGATATTGAGCCCTGTGAAGTTTTTTAGTTAAAATTAATATTCGGGTGAGTAATGTAATCCGATGAAGAGATGAAAGCAATTATTTAATTTTATTCCTATTGATCTTCGTGATAAATATTTTAACGTCGATTGGTATTTGAACCAGTAACATTTTATCCTTTCCAAAAGTTTTAAAAATAATAAGATACTATTTTATAATACCCTTGAAAGAAGAGCAAAATTTATTCTTACGTCATTTTCCTTAACGTATTAAAGCTTTTAAAGAAAGCTTCCTAAATATATTGTTGCGTGTCTGAAATAAATGGCTCTTTTGATAAATGTTGTAATTTAACATTTTCTTTATAACTCATGTTTATTACCCACAAATTACACTTATTACTTCAATTTCACATAACATTACTCTAACTTCCAACCTTTTACCGTTGGAAGTTAGAGTAATGTTATATTGAATTTTATCTAATCCTACTATTTACCGACATGTTTTCCAATACAGATTGTTTTTCCCGCCAATGATCTAACTTTCAAAACCAACTCCTCATTTTCTTTTATTTAATACATTTTAAAAATGGAAACCATTCAAATACGAAAGAAAATATAGTAACAAAATACCTACCCACCTATGCCAATTTAGTAATCCCATCAAGTTTAGGTACATAGCGACATGATTTTCTTGGGTGGTTAACCTTTTTCTTATTGTGTTTTCTCCTTCTTAAGGCAATGTTTTTGACGTGTCCATATTTGGAAGACTTATATTTGTAAAATAGGAGTAGATGTCTCAATCCTTGCCTGAAAAGGATAACATTTAAAACTTTTTACCATGACTATATATTACAAAAAACCCAATACTTTTACAAACCCACGATATGAAATTAAAAATGAAATCAAAGTCCACAAAAACTGTAACGTTTCTCAAAAAATTGCATAATTACAGACGAGCCGTACACCACACGTGATGCGCTTCCAACTCATTACATATTGGAAGTGTCATCTATGCGGATGACACAGTTATTGTTGTCAAAGAAATAACAGTAGCTGCGAATGATGATATCAATGAAGGAATATTTTGACGAAACCTACGGAGTCTTAATATAGAGAAAATATCATCTGAAACAATTTTTTAATTTAATTACTCTTCACCGACTTCCAACGTTGGAGTGATGGTGCACAGTCATTCTAGTGTAGAGAGAATGTAACGATACCTACCTACATGTAAATTTCTGAAAATTTATATGTTAAATAACTGGGGATCATTTTATAAATTAAATCACAATTAATTTAAGAAACATGCACGTATTTAAACGATTTAGATAATTATAGATAATACCACAATGATTATTTAGATAGCTTGCAACTAGTGAAATATATTTGATATATTTTAATTGAAATTCTAACCTATCCAAAGTCAAACAAATACTGGCTACCACTGTTGGCACTCTCTCACTAGTGCGTAACGTTCCTATCAAATGGCATCAAAGCACACAAAAGTATGATATTTAACAGGTTTATAAATCCCTTCAAGGGCAAACTACGCACGACACATATTATTTCGCACCCTTTTCGCAGTAATGCTCGCATGGGACCGAACAAACACACTCTGCCAAGCCCGACAAAGGTTAATATCTCAGCAAAAGCTCTGCTTTCCTAAAAGTATTGCCTAACAAACGACTGACAAAATATCATATAATAGAATGGAACTCGCTCACTCATAAGATATTTATGACGTCGACATGACACCATTACGTGTTCAATGGAAAATCCGGGAAACTGTTTTTCTTATATCTGATTTTATTTGTTCTGCTTTTACGGAGTGAAATATTATTTACAAATGTCGTTGACAATTTTTCGATTGAAATAAATATTTCATAAAACTATCCGTTATTAAAATGGGTGAGACATTGTCCTCTCTTTATTTATTTGAAAGATATCTAAGAAGATATATTATCTATTTTACTAACTTGACTACAAGACATTTCGGTATTTAATAAAATAAGCACTTTCGGCGTCACAAAAATTATGGAAAATAAGTTTTAAACGTAAGTTTCCCTAAGCCAATACATCTAATACAAACAATATTGACGACAAGTTGAAAATACATTTAACGACCTCTTAAAAGACTATGGTTTTATTTCATAAAGGATGCATTTGTTATGTTATGTTAAAAAATTGTTGCGAATATAATATTTACAGGTGCCACAACTTGTGTCATCTTCCTGGACTATAACATGAGCATTTTAAGTCAAATATAAATCATTCACTTACCTGACATTGAAGACGACACACGTGAACAATTTGCTCTAGAAAACAACTCCTTAAAATGGACACCACTGCTGAACGAAGCCGCTCAAGTGGTGGCACTACTGCATCTCATTATGGATGTA
Source organism: Hesperophylax consimilis (assembly GCF_061612785.1). Classification (NCBI taxonomy): domain Eukaryota; kingdom Metazoa; phylum Arthropoda; class Insecta; order Trichoptera; family Limnephilidae; genus Hesperophylax; species Hesperophylax consimilis. Next base: position 31,398,965 of record NC_142851.1, read on the forward strand.
TGATGTTGCTCGGCAACTAAACTCAAGCCGTTTTGCCGTTCGACGGATTGTTTAACGGTTTTGAGAGAGTGGTGGCTTCATCTAGAGACATGGATCAAATCGATGATTCTGAACATCCGAAAGAGACGATTGCTTAATTATTGTCTTATACGATTTCGCAAAAGGTGCGATTTTTGTGACGCCGAGTAATTTTGGATATGTTATCCGTAGAATTGCTCAATGGAAAATGGCGTGATAAGAGATAATTTGTGTGAGGAGTTGCTTTTTTGTGATGTTGTGATCGTCAATGAAGGTTTTTTTTACTAACCTATACCTTACTGTGCTAAAAAATCCACGCGTTCCGGTTAAATAAGCAATTTAATATCGGAAAAATATGAATATTCATAGCTAATCGCTTATTTTTATTATATTTTATATCAAAAGTGATAATAATTGTAATTTAATTGCTGAAAACGTGAAAATACCATCGGCAAATGCTAACAAAAACGTACGAGGGGTCTACATCTAACGACGGTCCGCGACCGACTAACGGCCGGCTGTCACAACAGGAGCTGGACTGCACACACACTGCTATGCGGTCGTTGGTATCGATGGTCTAAATTAAAATACAACTGCAGACGTGTGGATTTCTCATGTTCCCGCATAACGAACTAAAGCGGGACATCAATAACGTGTCATTTCCTCGCACTCTTCGCGAAGCAGTGTCACACGGTTGATTGTATTGGTGTATTTGTTCTCGACTTTTAACAAAAATCTCTGATTTTTATTGAATTTGAAAACTATGTTGTATTATTTTTTAACTTAGTGCATAAATTTATAACGGAGGAATACCCAAAATCTGAACCCAGAATTTATAATATTTATAGAGTTATTAAAGTAATTAGAAGCAATGTGTAGTAAATACACAGCACAGATGAGGAAAGGATAATGGGTAATAAATAATAATTATTCTTGTGAGTAGATTATATTTCGTACTACGATTTAAGTTACAAGCTTGGAAGGTACGATAGTAAATACAAGGAATGCAACAGTCATTCGATTATATAATAAGCGTATTCACTAGTACGCTGTCTCGTTCATACTCGGTTTTCTCTTTCAAACATTTGAATATATTTACTATGAATGAAAGCGATTGGGAAATCAACTTGGAATGACACCCAACCTGTTTCAAGTCTCTTAAATATATCGTGGTATAATCTAGAGGGTGGTTCAATGGTACAATCGTTGCCACTTATTTTTGTCTTACTGCTTAGTTCAAACCAATGTAACTACATTGATTGTAATGTAACCATGAGATTTTAGTACCGTTGGCTGTCATTTACTACTGGCCAAGCCAAACTTTAACACTTTTGTAACACTACTTTGTTTTTGTATTTTGAACCACTCATGGCTTGTAGAATGTTATTGTTCTTGTCTTGGTAGTAGGTAAGAACTATACGCTTTCATTAGTGATTTTTTAAAACTCTTACACGTGCTCTTTGGACATAAAAAACATCGGTCACACTGAGCGAAAATGAATAGCGGCATCGAATTCTTAAGTCGCTGCGAGTAATTTAATTAGCAGTTTTTAAACCTTTGCACGGTTTGGTTGGACCATGTACAATTCTGTTTGCAATAAACGCCCGATTTGGCGGTCATGTGGCTTACATAGGTCTTCGCTGCTACGCGGCGCTGCGTCGCATTGTCTGACATTTCAAATCGCTAGTGCTAGTCGCCAGTTGTTGAATGCTTTTGGTTTAACATGTAGGACTTTTCACTCGCTACTTACTACCATCATAAGTAGCTCCATGTAACTGTATCCTAGCCGCCACAACAAGTGACGATTACTCGCGGCATCAAGGTGGCAATGTAACAATGCCGATGATACTAAACTGTAGAACAAATATCACCAGGACTCGAAAGTAGACAGCAGATAAAAATAAATACTTTTACCAGAATAACCCACGACTTTTATTACATAGTTTTTGAATAGATACGATAATATAACCAAGTCTAAACAGGAACAATAGCTTAGTGAAGTTTTCTTTTCCTATGCATACCCTAATAAACCTCATATTAACCGAAGAATAAGAATGTATATAATGTTTGGATAGGTATTCTAAAACTAACAAAATGTATAAATGACACAAAGTGTATTTGTTGGTCAACAGAAATATGGAGAACTCAATATAAAATAATGGCTTCGATAAAAAGTTTCCCACATTTAAATATCATCAAATGAAAAACGACTGTAAACGATAGTTACATTAAAGTTTTTTAACGTCTACTTCAAAAACAAAGATATCAGTTTAAAAAATAATAATAAAACAGTTTATCATAAAATGGTGTTTAAATCAAGCCACAAAGGGTAGGAAGTTGAACTCGTATTACACTTCTATAATACATATTCATTTACCCCAATGATATCGATATTCCTTGGGACTGTGACGGGACCTGACAAAAGTTCCGCAATGAAAGCGTAAAAAAGCATAAAAAGGCATAAAAAAGCTCCTATAACCGCGGTCAAATCGCCGAAAAATTGGATTCGGACAACTTTGAAATGTGTTTCGGCGGTAAAATCGTGTCGATCTGCGCCATTTTGAATTCGGGGATTTCTGGAAGTCACGGAGTAGTTTTATAGACTTTTTTCACGTGAGCTATTTTCAAAGAAAGAAAGGCGGATATCTTTTTGTTGAAATGTATTATTCAATAAAATTATAAAAACGTGAGACGGCTGGAACTTTATCTATTCAAAATATCAGAAGAGCACCGTTAATTATTTGCTTAATATCTTGATGACTTCTCATTACACCCAATCAAATATTACCAACAATTGTATGTGCGTGTTTGTTTGTCCCATGAAATCTGATTCAATTTTCAAATTTGCTTTTGAATTTAAGGGCCATTTTCAAAATTGGAACTGATTGTGAAAAGAAAGGCTGTTTTTCATGATATTTAGTGATAACGACCTACCTTTAATATAAAATTTTTAAAAGAAAAATATTTTAATTGTCATTTTCAGAACTGAAGGGTCTGCGCTAGTCTTAAATAAAAATAGATTCACATAACCCTACAAAACGTTATTCTAATCGAAATAATAAGAATAATAAAATATATATATATCGTTGGTACCTATGCTGTGCAATTCTCAGTTTTTTGTAAGTTAGACATTTAGGTAAATAGTTTTAAGTGACAATTAACACACCATTCAATCATTAAGCACTAGAAAAAAAACGTTCTTCGTTTTTTGTTCTAATATGTACCAACTTGTAAGTTTTTCCTGACATGGAATATTTTTTTTTAAGATATCGTTAAATATCTTAAAATTGAATGCTTAAAATATATTTTTAGAATACTATAATCATGATGAACTCTATATCCTATGAATCACTTGTCTTCAAAAATGTTTGTATTTTACCTGCATCCAACATTATATACATTTTGCGTTTTGAGTGTAGCACAATACCTACGTAACAGCGCTGCCATTATTTTGACATTTTACCCAAAAAGCAACAAAAACCCACACTTGAGACACAGCCAACACCCATGCAGTGACATAAATTCTAAATATCTGTATTATTTTGTATGTACATACAAAGTTGATATTATTTCCCCTGCAAGCTACCTTCCCGACACCGGCGCGGCTCCTATCAAAACTTTTATATTGTTTCGAGGCAATTTCCCGGTACCGTTTGAAGGACAAAAGGGGACGTCGGGAAAAAGGGATGGGTTGCTGGAAAAAGGACAGAGACAATATTTTTTTATCCCTGTTGATGTAAGCGACGGAATTTACAAACGCCGGGGAACCCTGCGTGAATTTAAATAACAGGTAGGTCGGTACTTGTCAAACTAAGTATAGGTATCCAAAAGCTCTCTTCGGGTTTATATGTGTGTAAGTTGGTAGCTACAAACGCAGTAGAAAAATGATTAATTGTATTAATTATTACTATTTTTACAACCCGGCTTGGCCGAGATTTGAGTTAACTCGGAACAAACGAAACATTTTCTTTTTGTACCGCTAAATTTCAAAGCAATAATGAAGTGAAGCTGCGAAACGAAAAATTATACGATAGATTCATAACGTCAGAGTTCATTGTTCAAGGTGTTTTTTTTGTCAGAAACATAAATTGAGTTGTCTCGTAAATGGTTCAAGAGATTACCCTTTTTTTATCCATATCAACCAATTTTTTCATAAGAGATTAACGCGATAACGAATTTCATTTTTCTCCTTTTATGCTGACGAAGTCAAAAACTCATAAAGAACTAAAAAATTTAAGTAATGCAATTTTATAACATCAATATAAACACACCAATAACATTAAAGCGCACCTTATACCAAGGAAGGTGTGAACTTATACCAGGTATGTACTTATTTTTTTATATAAAAATATACCTCTTGTGTTTGCACAAAACTTTTTTAATGGAACTCTTCAGAAATAATAATAGCACTGACAAGTTTTTACTTTGCGAACAGAAAACCCAACAATATTAGTAACTGTAAGTATTTAAGCTCAAATTATATTTTGCTTTCGCGAAAAACGTGCATACTTAAAAAAGGTCCACGATTTTAAAAGTCGTGATAACGACACTTTCTCATTGTTTGCTGAACATATTTTGGGAGCAATTTTTAATGCCGAAAAAAGAACTTTTAGTAGGATAATTTTCGTAAATGTTATGTTCACTTATTTGAGAGTCAGAAATAAGAAATAAATAATGGGACGATATAACATACTGTCATTTCAATCTCGTTCGGGCGCTTTTTGAATTATATTTTGTCATTTAAATATAAACTAAATAACTATAGAAGGGAGCAAAGATATTAGAAGAACGAAGGGAGGTTGTTTCTCAGAGAATTAAAATACATCCCGAAGAATTTTGATATGAAAGAGAGGGTTATAACTGAATTTTATAATCAAAATTTCCACGGAAGCTATTTATTTGCTAAAAAATACTAGAAAAACAAAAATTGATTTTTTCCAGGATATAAGTATCTGAATCACTCCAATAAATTTAAAAAAATAATTCACATAAAAATTTTGTACGGCGATAAATTTTTTTTTGTATTATTTCACACGCCTTGCTAGTAGGAATGTCTTTGTTATATTTATGATGTTTACAAATTGAATGTATTATTTCACCCGCCATTCTAGTAGGAATGTACCTTTGTTATTCATGATGTTTACAGTTTGAATGTATTATCTCACCATCCATTCTAGTAGGAATGTCCTTGTGTTATTCAGGATGTTTACAGTTTGAATGTATTATTTCACCCGCCATTCTAGTAGGAACGTCTTTGTGTTAATTATGATGTTTACATATTAAATGTACTATTTCACCCAAAGTGCTAGTAGGAATTTCCCTGTGCTATTTATGGTGTTTACAGTTTGAATGTATTCGTAATTTAATTCTATTGATAATACAAATTAATAATTGTTTTACAATTTTGTTTGATCTATAAATATTAAAAATAATAAAAATAATTAAGTTAGAATAAAGTAGGGAATATGAGACATATCGTAAGAGTTTTTATGAGTATAATGACAAGTGAATATGTTTGAGATATATTCCAGATATAAGGATTCATAGGGTTATTTGATTTTTGAAAGTATGGAGTTGGGTTTCGGTTTTTTAGACAGGGAGAGCGTTGAAGGTTTTAGGAGTTTTGTTTTTTTAAGAGATCATATTTTTCACGTAATTAACTAAATATTTACTTTAAAAATTATGTTAATATACTATATATCTCCACACACTCTCTTCCTATTTATTATTATAAATTTTCAGTGTGATAGATTGCTAAGTTTTAAAAATTCGACATTGTTGATGTTGTTTAGTCCAAAACAATTTTTTGTATGAAGATTTTCTGGAAATGTCAGTTTGGCCATATCAAGAGTCAGAATAATAGAACAGAATGTATGAGACGATGTATGAATGTGAAAGAGACAAGGAGTGTATGCCAAGACCGAGTTGTTTGGCGATCCGTCCTCTCTGCCCACCCCTGCGGAGCAACGGCGTGATAGTTAGTTAGTCAATTAATTTACCAATATTTGTACGCAAGGTTAAATACTAAAGAATTAAATATCTATTTATCCCGTTAATTCACACTGAAAACGCTATTATTATAAGTTTCTGATCAATCTTTAATGCGGTTAGTTAATTTGCCAATATCTTTACCACACGAAGTTGTCAAAGCCTTCCAAGTTTCAATGGGCCCAATCAGATGTGATTAAGCCTCCCAAAGGCTGCTGTATGTTGCCAGCAGTAGGTATGTACCCACATAGTTTACTTACAAACATACAGGCTGTGTCAACATGAAAGAAGATTTTTATAAAATCAAGGCCATCTGAAGAAAAAAATCAAGTAATGAGAGACCATGTTTCCGATTTGTTAAATGTTTACCAATGAACAATGGTAAAAGCTTTTTAAAAATGTGTTTTTTAATCAGATAAAGTATTGGAAGTAATATTTTAAAATATGAATCCATTGTAAGGGAAATCACATAATCTTCACTCGATTGCATAATAATGTATTGTAGCAACAGTTAAGATCTCTGGCGATTTTTTTCTCCACTAACCCGATACAGGAGACCCTCAGAAAAATCATTTTCATCAAGGCCTAAGTCATTTTTTGGGATGCTGTGTGGAAAAAGAAGTATTGAGAAAGTAAAGGGTGTGATGGTTGGGCAGGAATTTAGACGGTGTGTTCAGGAGTGACGGAGATATGAATATATCCCTCCCACTGCTGTGCAAGGTGATGGGTCGAGAGACCATAGGGAGGGGGTAAAGGATCTCCTCAAAACAAGCCTCTCAGCCACGCAGCTGGTGGGCCGGCGTATCCTAAACACACCTCACCCAATGAACCCGACCACCCCTGCTAAATCACCAAATACGTGACCAAAGACCTCGCGATAAGTTTAAACGCCATTTAAAACTGTGTGAAAAGATACAAAACAAACTTTTCTGTGGTCCTGTGAAATTCAACAAATTATCTTTATTGAAATAAATTATTTACAAAAATAAATTATTTTATTATGTGCCTCTTTTTTTTTAAATGCATTTTCAATTTTTTGTAGTTGTTTTAAAAATTGCGTGCTATTTCGGCTCTGAAAACGGTCATGCGCCATTTTGACCGCTACGTCACAAGTGCTACGTCACACCTTTGCCGCTGCCGCCGCCATCGGTTTGCAGGATCTACTCGGGCCGGTCAACAGTGACGTCATCGTTCGCCCTTGAACGCTTGATCAATCACCGGGCGTTTTTAGCTGCATTGAAATATTTCGTTCGCGCCTGTTTTTAAAGTCATTATAACTTTAATAAATGATTTTTGAAAATTATAAAAACCATGTATTCTTGTGTCTGAAGTGTTTCTACGTGTGAATAATTAATAATAAGTGATTTTTTGGTGTGAAGAGAATTCCCTAACAATTCACCGACTACGATAACGTTTCTCACAATTCACTGCGGGGAATCTATTTGGCATTATTATTTTTAATTGGGTATTTTTTGTAAGAGAAATAATTATTTTTTCGAATTTGTACAGCTTTTACATGGAATATTAACATTTGAGTAAGTATAAGCCTCGATCACATTCATTAATCCGATGTTATTTGTGGGCGATGCATCATTGTTATCGGTGAATTTTCGACGCAGAATTTTCCCTGCGGTGAATTACGGGCGGCGAATTTACCAGATACTTATTTCTAGCACTGCTTTCTAAATATTATTGACAGGGTATTTGTCATTATGGAGATACAGAACTTTGTCTGACAGAACAATATTATTGAATTGTATCCCAGGCATGTTTTTGATTTCAGGGTTAAGAAACCTTCATCAACCTTTATCCGGTGAATTTTGCTTATCACTTTGATACGCCATGTATATCACCGAAGCCTTAAACTACTTGTGGTGTGCGACGGTAAAATCACTCAAAAAGGTAACAAGTTTGGGGTTACCAAATGGTCGCGTGTCCTTCTTGTGATGATTATCTTGAGAAAGTCTTGAGGGCTAACTTAGGGGTGACTTTTCTGACGCAAAAGTGTTTGAGTTTGATCTTTGTTTTGGACGGAGAGATGATAATTATATTTTGACTTTACCCCTTTATTAAAGTATCCAATAAAATATATGTGTGACCTTTGAATTCAGCTGGGAAATCTGGAGTTTATTTGAAGCATAATATATAATATATATTTACCTGTCAATCTATGTAGCATATCGGTGAGAACTTTGGCTCAGAGACCAGTAGGTGGGTGAGAATGTTTAAAGTAGTACAAATAAAATTGATATCGCCAAGGGTCAAATAATTTTTTTGATGATTTATGAAAGTAGAAGGGGGGTTCCCAATTACCAGTACCGCCACCCCGGGACCCATTTAATGGAGAACCAACAACCTCAAGGTCACCTAAAGTATTTTGCTACCAGTATCGTGGGTTGAGGTTTGTCTAGATCTTGGTGGAAAATGCGTTTGCCCACCTGCTGGTTGGTTGGCCGGATCAGGAGAGACAGGTTGAGCGAGACCCTTTGATCTATCCAGCCGGACTCTCTCGATCCATCGCCTTGCTCCACAGCGTGAGAGATGAATTTATTCGTCCGTCACTCCTGGACACATTTTTCAGATTCCTACCCACCCCTCATACCCTTTTTCTTCTCATTTCTTCCTTTCCATACAAAGAAAAATAATTATTTTACACCAGTTTTGTCACATTTTTGGTAGTTATATTTTAAATGACAACACAGTTCTAAAGAATTGGTTTCAAACCTAGATAGTGTCTCGGATAAACATATCCATTTTTATTTATTTGATAGTAGGAAAGTGTCATGTGTATTGTGCTACCCATCAGTACGAAGCTAGTGAAAGTAGGTAATAGAAATAACATATTACTTATAATTTTACCCCTTCTGTAATTTAATTTGAAAAATTTGTCAGGACTACTTTATTTATTAATTTCATCAATACATGACTGTGTCCTGTGATCCATCGGAGAATAAGCTGTGCCTTAATCTTTATTGAACAATTTTCTCTTCCTCATTGTGCGCTTCCCCGAAGTAGCAGGTAATTAAACCAAAAGCAATTTGTCCAATAAAAGGGCTCTACCCCAGTTTCTGTCATCTTCTAATTGTCTGCTCCATTCAGCATCCGTCGAGAGGAAAACTATCAAAAGAAAGGCAGGCATCTCATCTCATTGTTTTCCTTGGGCCAGCCTCAGCTCGTCGGCAAAAAATAAATGACCTTTTTTGCTGGGGATTTTAGCCGGCCGAAGATACTTTTCTGGTCGGAATTAAGGTTTAATACACCTATTTATGGAGCTTTCTTTGCCGTTTTGCTGATTGATTTTTATTCAGAGCTTCCACTTTATTATTTATTTATTTTCAATACAATTTACATAGCAGATCCTGACTAACATATTTTCCATCAGGATTTATGTCATATTTGGTGATGGTGCGAAGTCTTCTTAAAGAGAGGAAGAAATAAACAAGGGTCTTCAAGAGACCCTTTTCAATAATAAGTGAATCATTCCAAGGTCGAGTCAAACATCAGAACGAGTTGTGGAAACGACCCATTCTCATGTGACAAATGTCAACCGTGTAAAATGTTGGGTGCGCTTTTGGCCTTTTCCGACTTTTCACCGGTGCCGCAGGGATCAAAACTGCTTGTTCTCCTGAGTTCCATCGACTACAATAATCCGTTTGTTAAGATAAATAAACTTGTAGCTATACGTACCCACTAACTGAATTATTATTTTCTATTATTATTATCGTGAAGACCACATTTAAGCATTTAATGTGTTTTTAAGTTTCGTTTTTCTGGCCCTAGGAATCACGGGTTTGAATCTTACAAACGAGCAAATAAAATAAAAAAAATTATTTACAATTCGTTCCAGAGTGGACGATTGTCATAGTGAGGGTTTATTTCGTTTTCTTCCAATCCCTCTGCTAATCTACTTTTTAGTCCAATATCAATCCACTAATTTCCGGCATAAAAACCGGCTTAGCATTTAAAAAAAATCCCTTAGTCGATTAGAAATCTTAATTCACCGCTAAATAAAATTAATTCTTATTTATGCCCGAAACTCGCCAAAGATATCTGATTTTAGTAAATGAAATAGAAAGTTGGGCCGTTAATTCAAGATGTAATTGGCGAAAAATCTGCGTTTTATATCCCCATTTTTTATATTTAAGAGCCCAGAAAAAGAGGGTGGTTTTCTTTAGAGCAAAATATTTTCTTGAGCGTCATCATTCAATGTTCCAAGCAATGCAAACGATCCATTCGTTAACTAATTAAACGTTGGCATTGTATTTACTAGACTTAAATCTGTTATTTCCTTCAATGAAATAAGCAAAAATTTGGTATTCAGTGACTCGCGAAATAATTAAATGTTTATGGATGGAAGGATTTGATTCTTAAACAATTTTAGTATTTCCATTAAAATCTATTGGTGTAGGTTGTTCGCGCAGGAGTAGGTAGGATTGTATCCGCAAATATTTGATGAATAAGAAGCCTCAGTATCCGATCCTTGTCCTATCTACCCAGTATTACAATGGAAGATGCTCTGAGGAACTAGCGTCATTGATCCCTTTGGCACCGGTGCGTAGTCGGGATACACGCCAAACGCGCGCCCAACATTTGTACACGGTTGACATTTGTCACATGAGAACAGGACGCTTCTACGATTCGTTCTTAGGTTCAACAGCTCGGCTGTGGAACGAACTGCCGGCCTCTGTGTTTCCTCCCTCCTACAACTTGGGACTCTTCAAGACCCATGTTCATGCCTTCCTCTCCACAAAAAGACCCTCCACACAGCATCCCCAAAGATGACATAGGCCCTGAGGGAAATTATTTTCTTCAGGGCTTCCTGTGTGGAGTTAATATAAAAAAAATAAAAAAAATTGTACCCATCCTAAAATATCACCTTTTTGCAGTAAGAAGAAATCAAAGCCTTCATTTTAAACTCACAGTATGATCAGTTACTTCAGCCAGGAAGCGTTATTGTGTGATATTAAATATAATTTTGGGCGGAACATAATTTTGTGAATTTAGTATCTTGAACCTGGCACACTTGTGGCCCCAACCAATGGCGGCTCGTGATTTTTTGGTGTTCTAGAGTGGTAATATTACAAAAAAATGCATTATTGATTTTGTTGTAGCTGAAAAAGATTTTTTTATTTGTTTTCGATAATTCACGACCACCACAGGCCCCAACTGTAAAAAAAAGTATTTTTTCTGCTATATTCTAATCTCGGCTTATCTCACGTTCTAGACACCCAGACCTAAAATTCTGTGGAATTCTGTTCATCGAGTTTAGCGGATGCGTAGAAAATAACTAAACCATATCATATAATTGCAGTTTACATAGTTTTGGAACTGGTCCTTCGAGCGTGTTGCAAAGGGCTTATGCACCTTTCATTTTGCGAATTCCTGCAAGAAGCTGCATCGCTTGCCGAATCTGCTGGCCGAACAGTGCTCCGTGTGCGTGGTTATTCTTATCGTAGTTCGCTATTGTAAAAACTCATGCATGATGTCTGAAATAGTTGCTTCTTCACCGGAGGACAGCACTTTTTGAATCTCCTGGCAAGCATGTTGGCTCTATACTCTTCTTTGTCGTTCTATGTCATTTTTACCATTATGTCCAAATGGAAACACCCTGTCGTATTTTTGTGGTCCTTTGTTCTTGTAGGCAGATTCACGTTTTGACGTTTGTTATTACTTTGTGTATTATGTATACCTATTGTGACTTTTATAAAAAAGAAAACCCCCTGAAAATTAACACAAAAAACCCATTTTTGTGCTAATGGTATTTTGTTCCAGTTAACAAGTTTTTATTTTTAAAATTACACTTAAAATAATTTTCTGCTAAAATACGTTATTATTCTAGGTAGTTATATTCCAATTCTTTTCAATCCGTTTTAATTTTAATTGAATTCAAATCAAAATCGAGTTCTAGAGTTCATTGAATTGGAGTTACAGACAAAAAACTTATTTTTACTAGAAACTCTATATCCATTTATAATAATAACTGTAATATTTTTAGGAAAAAATACACGAATGAAAAAGAATTGAAACAAAAATCCGTTTTTATTCTCCATCGCTAATCAATCACACAGCCAATACACACGTCTATAGTGTGTCCAGACTGTTGAGAGACTTCGCGTCAAGCCATTACGAGACGGTTTGTGGAAGCTTATTTCTGGGTTAGCGGTCCAGATAGACAAACGAAGATACGGCACGGGGTGTACAGTGTACAACGGTCTTAGCTAGAGCTCTACGCCCGCGCCGCAGAAACTATACTAGGCTGGGCCGCTAACAATAGGGTCTTACGAGTACCTAGATTTTAACCTTAATTTTTAATTGTTATTTTTCAATTTTAATTATAGTTCTTGGCTTTAATTCGGTACATTTATACATTTATGTATATTTCTTTCAAAAGTTGGATAAAGTAAGTGTGAAAATTCAATCCGTAAAAATAAAAGAATCTTCCTCCCCAGAGACTGGCTATTAACTGCTATGAACTTTTATAATGTCTTTTAAAACCAAAAAATGAATTAGTTTGACTGAGGATTAACCTTCCTCCCCAGGGACCAGAGTCAATCGTGCTAACAACTGAGTCAAATCCCCTATCCAATTGGTAGAAAAATACTATTGCCTACTTTTTTCTATAAGCTCAAAAGCCATTTTTGTAACGTGCCATATATGGTTAGTAAAGAATGTTCAAACATTGACCAGCCAAACAATATCAATAATTTTAAAACTATGATTTTTGCTTAAAAGTCAAAGTAGCGTACATTTTTTTAAAAATGAAAACCGAAAATGAGTACTTATTTATTATATTTTTGAGACCTGAAAGAAAATGTCAAAAAAAATAAAATAATGTATTGACGACCCAGCCTACTGAAAAGTTCTATCTATCTATTCTCGCAGCTTTCACTCCACGCAGCGGCGCTACGCACTGCTCTCAAGTTATGTCGAGCAGTGAGGAGAAGTAGTACCTACCCGCTGCCTTGTGCCGGAGGCTGCGAAGAGATAACAAGAGACTGGCAATACGGGCAGCAGATAGCGCGAACCGTCTCGGGTAAGAAGACAAATGACAAACGACCACGGTATCTATCTCGGTGGGGTGGTGAGAAGAATAAAAGGTGGTGGGGGTAGAGAGGTTTCTGCGGTAAGTAGGTGAAAAAGGGTAGCAATCAGAATGACTTTTGAGTTTTGGAATCATGTGTGCATTTAAAAAAAAATCGAATGAATGTTTAAAGCTGTTCAACGCAAAAAAGGAAAAAAAAACTCAATTGAAATAATAATATATAATTGTCGCTTGCCGGTCGACCATATGGCCAAGTTCATCTGAGACCTGTTTTTATTCTTATAAAGAGGATAAATACGATAAAAAATATGTTTTAACCCAAATACGTATTTTTCGCCATTCTTACAAATTTCTTCAATAATTGTAAAAATCACTTTATGGCATCGTTTTAAATTAAATTAAAATAGTCTTGTAGTCTTTAATAATTGCAAAATTACTTTGTGGCATCGTTTTAAATTAAATTCAAATAGTCTTCAAGTCTTTAGACATTGCGAAATTAATATTAAAAATTACTTTGTTGCGTCATTTTAATTTAAATCACTTTTTAAACACCACTATTTGACATATTTAAACCCAATGGTTTATTTGTCAAAATATTTGACGTATAATACGTTTATCCTAACAAAGAAACCATCAGGTTTGAAAGATATAGATCTTTTTTCATTAAATAGTAGTATTTAAAAAAGATATTTATTTTATTTAATCTAAAATAACCAACATTGTTACCACCACCATGTTTAATAAAAGATGTCAAACTATTATAAAAAATAGTGGTGTAAACAAAGTTTGTTATTTTAAAATATATTTCAGAGGATACTGTATAAAATGCTTTGTGATGGAAATCTGAAAAAAATCATTGATGTTAAAGAAACCAATAATAATTTGCTAGCGTATTTCTTCAAAGAGTAATTTTCACCTCAGTCGCTTTATTGGTTTTCTGCATTTTTATAAAATGCAAGCTGTTTCATTTCCTTTATTTGTTGAGCGTGCTAAATTGATCCGTTAGTGTCAATTCAACTGCGAGACAAAACAAATAATATAAGAAAAATGGCACAAAGTCTGTAATTTATAAAATCAGCACGTATTTCCTATTAGAACAAAATCATCAGTTTCCATGTCTTCTGAAACTCAACATTATCGACTGAGCACAGCGAAGTCTTTTTTTAACTCGACAGTTTTGCATTTCGTTAGTCTATAAATATATTTGCACGTCCCGCTTCCATTTCACAATGGTGGCCATTTTAACCGTTCAGTAAAGATCTTTTTTGCAAATGTCAAATCGTCCCGTTTATATGGACTTTCTTATTCGCATTTTTTCAATACTATGTTACCTACCGGCCTGAAGAATGTTTGAAATAAGAATCGGCATTGAGATAGTGACGTTTCTTTGGATAGAGTATATAATTCTTTATTTGAGTGAATAAAAAAAGTTGCATATAAAACAAGATTAATAATAAAAGTTCTTAGACATTAAAGTACCTGTTTACAAATATTTTGATTTCGCAGGAAGTTTTGGTTTTGGTATACTAAATTAGAGAAAATAAGAAACATATGTTTTTGGAGGCTTGGGCTACTGTTCACAGAAGTACTAGTAATTAAAGTGGCATCAGGTTGTAAAATTTGCATTATAATAAAAATTTAAAGTAATTAATTTGCGTTGTTTAACGATTCAATCATTAAAAATAATATATATTAAATCAAATAAAACACTTTGTTTATTAACCACGACTTTATTATTATTACATCTACCGGTTTCGCTACGGTCGAGCTTCATCAGGATGTGAAATATAACTAAAAACTAAGACAGAGGTGATGCATATTTATTTTTTTTCGACCGGTCAGTGGTTGAGTGGGCATAGCGCTTGAGTCTCACCCGAGCGTCGCGTGTTCGATTCCTCGGCTGGCTAAGTCCTCCATCACAACACAAGCAACATTTTCGGCTTTCTGTGGTGGTAGTAGGATATTTTCAAACATTGTTGGGTTATTCGTAACCCGGGAATGTTTGTCTTTCTTTTAAAAAAAAAAAAAAAAATTTAATATATAATGTCTAACCACAAAGTGATTGCTTCCTACGAAAAAAATAAAATAATATATGTTATATTTGTGGCAAATTCCAGAGTGAACATACTTTCAGGTTACCCTGCTGTAAAACCACCATTCAAAATTCAAACGTTGCTTAAAATGGCTTTAGCCGTGTTTGATGACCAGATATGAATAATTAGGTACCTTCCTCTTCTATATCTCCATTCCCTCACTACTATCTTAAGCCTTAAAACTTACCCTTATAAAATAGAATTTCTGTTTTCACCATATATTTTTCTGAAAGCTCCTCCGCATAAATGACTTACGCACTTCCCCGGAAAAATCTCACTGCCAATAATGATCACAACGAAATTAGCGTTAGACATCAACTAACCCTTACTTCACTTTCCCGATAGTTATCCATCTTAATCTGGAAGCTCGTGAGTCCTCCTTCTCCCAATGCCAGCCCTTCCCCTCTCCATTTTCTTTATCCGCCACCCGCGCCAATTCTGCTCCTATCGGCGGTGTACCGAAGTGTTGAGCGTGGAGGGCTGTTTTATCGAGGCTTAGATCACATCAACAGCGATGGCCAACGTCTCTTTAATAGAAACAGATGTTTTTTTAAAGATAGCACAAATTAAATTCTTAAAAATATTGGCATTTGCACTTTAAAAACAAAACCAAATAATAATATTTGAGGCTTTCAACTAGCGAGCCGCAGGTTGCGAATTTGTATTATTTCACCAATAACTTATGTAAAATAATATATAAAGTATATTTTCATTTAATCGTGTTTGTAGACTAGATCTGAATAGTTAAGTACTTCCTCACCTTCCTATTCCTCATCTCCTGCTCTTCCCTGTTACCTTTAGCCTCGTAACATATTAATTGGGGATGCCATAGTCTAACTTGCTAGGACGGGTTGGAGCAGTTGGGAATCATAATATATGCGGTTTAAAAAAAAAGGATAATTTAAAACGTTATATTGATATATATCATTTAGGTTACAATAAAAAAATTATAATCATATTTTATATTAGAGTACACAAATTGTGTTTTCATCGCAGGTTTATGAATTTAATTTTCTAAGGCATTACTTTGAGTAAATCATATTTACATTTCGTATGCACAGAAATTTTATTAATTCCAAAGGCAAACAAAACTATATTTCAAAAAGGACCACACTACATGGCCATTAAATTATATAACAACCTTCTACGTAGCATCAAACAAATAACCGACATACTTAGATTTAAATCAATACTAAACACATTTCTTTTAAACAAATGTCACTTCACCTTAAATGAATACCTTATATGCATTAAATACCTCTGTTTTTTTACTTATTTTTTACTTACATACATTTGTTAACATGTAATTGTTGGGTTATGTAATATAATGTGTATTAGTTGGGTTAGCTGGAAGAAATAGGATGTAACCTATAATCTATACCCTTTGTACTCTTTTTGTGCAATAAATTGACCGGTCGGTGGCCGAGTTGACATCGCGTTTGGGTCCTACCCAGGCGTAGTGTGTTCAATTCCTCGGCAGGTTTAGTCCTCCCACAACACAAGCAACATTTTCAGCTTACTGTGGTGGTAGTAGGAGATTTTCAAATATTGTCAGGTTATTCGTAACCCAGAAATGTTTGTCTTTCTTTTTCTTAAAAAAAATAAATATTTTTGAATTTTCAATTTTGTACGGGCGAAAACAAATAATTCGTGTTAATATGATAAAGTATAGCTTGCACAAATGTATTTTCATATGAACCCTTAAATTATAAAAAACCCTACGTTTACCCTAAACCTTTATTTTTCATATATATTTGGGTCCGTGTCAAGTCTAGGTGTCATTACGTATAACCTTGAATTTTGATTTTATAATTTTTACTTTTAATTAGACTTTTAAAAAAATATGTATAATTTGACAATAATTAAAAATTATTGAGCGCGTAAAACATTATGTTTTATTGATAAAGAGATTTTTCATTTTTACCCTTTATTATTTTATGATTATTTTATTCAAAAAATTCAGACAGAAAACGAAGTGAAATTTTCATAACGACAGAAATCACCGTGGTGTATATTTTTAGTGAATTAAAACAGGTGTGGCTCCGTAGTAATAGGTTTTTTTTACATTAACTTCACCCGGTATGTCATTCGGAAAATATTTTCCCGTATGACCCCTAGTCGTTTTTGGGGATGCTTTGTGGAGGATTTTTTTGAGGACAGGAAGGATCGCACTTGGGTCTTTAAGAAACCCAAGCTTTAGGAGGGAGGCAACACAGAGACTGGTAATTAATTCTAAAGCCGAGTTGTTGAACTCAAGAATGAGCCGTAAAAACAACCGTTCTCAGGTGAAAAATGTGGGCGCGCGTTTGGTGTGTTTCCCGACTGTTTACCGGTACCTGTCTTCCATTGAAATACCGGCTGAATAAAAACACAAATATCACTGAAATAGATAAAAAAAAAACAGATTGTAATTAAACTTGTTCAAACAATGGCTCAGCAATCAGATGTTTGACGATCGCTGGCCATAGAAGCTGTTTTATCGAAGCCTCCATCATTCTGATTGTGATATCGCTCGAGTGTCTTGACTGCGGGTGAAAAATAGTTTGTGGAGGGCTTTTATGAGCCGAAAGGATGATTTAAGGAGCGGCGGTTGAAGGACGAAATTATTTTCTGCGGAGAGCGCGTTTCTCTCTTTTATACCGCAATGGAGGACCTAGACGTAACCCTTTAGGAATTTCAAAATATCTTAAAATTACGAAGTTTTGTAGAAAGTGGATCATTTTCATGTGCTAATTAATATCTTCCTCTAACTTGATTTTTGTTAATCTGGAACATACGTATTCATCATTGCCTAGAACGCTAATGGAGAGAAATAATTATACCGAGTCAGTGTGTACATCTTCAATTTATCATTTAACAAATAAAAAATATTGTTACTGAGGCAGATCAGTTACGGATTAGCATTGTATAATTTTTATAATTCATATATAAACACTATTTTTTATTAGATATGTAAATAGTTTTTTTTTGGAATAACTTAATCAGTTAAACCTCAAATTGTAATATTTAATTATTAAAGACAATATTAGTGTTTCTTAAGCGAAAATTTTAAGCAGTAAGATCATACATAACAAATAAAAATATTCTGTTAGAAAATTAAAATAATTTTGGTAATTCTTATTAAGTATGATACAGTTAAATATGACCGAAGGAAATAGGATCGAATTAGCTCAGTTGGAAGAGTATTGTACACGTTTTGGCTTATTTCATAAATAAATCCTTTAAAATAATATATAATATATGAAAATAATATATAGTAGAAGATACTCTTATTATCACCCTGGTGTAGGAACGCTATTTAGAATTGAATCGTTGCTTGAAATGGCTTTATCCTTGTTTAGTGGCCAGATCTGAATAGCCAGGTACTTCATCACCTTCTACTTTATCATCTCCTTCCCCTTCTCACAACCTCAGCCTCAAAACATACCCCGATTGGGGACACCTTATTTTCACTAGCTAAGACCGCTGGGAGCAGTTGGTACTCTTGTGCGGTATTCGTTTACAAAAATTATTTTAAAAGTTTTTTAAAATTATTGTACCCGAGTATGATTTACCCACGTAGTTACCAACATGCTTAATTATAATTTAAACCATATAAAACACATGCTTGTTTCTGACCAAGGTGAACAAACATATTTGTTTTAAAGTTTTATAATATGTTTATATTAATATCAATATAATTTTGGCAATATGACGAAACAAATTTAAAAAACGTATTTTTTGTGGTTCTTGAAACCTTGTTCAGTTCATCATAAAGGTCATCAATAGCTTCGTACAAATAAATAATCAAGCAGTAAAAT
Source organism: Hesperophylax consimilis (assembly GCF_061612785.1). Taxonomy (NCBI): domain Eukaryota; kingdom Metazoa; phylum Arthropoda; class Insecta; order Trichoptera; family Limnephilidae; genus Hesperophylax; species Hesperophylax consimilis. The sequence goes on from NC_142851.1 coordinate 31,417,906, forward strand.
GATAAACAAAGTGCATGAAATCAATTATAACTAATATAGTTTTTTCGGGCCTTTTCATCGATATTTATTTACTTGTGTTGTGTGTGGCTAGCGGGCGTTATGCGGCCCGTCTGTACAAAGCAGTTGATCAAAAATTATTGAATTGGTGTACGTTAGCAAATTGTACAACAGGTATAATATGTTGAAATGGTATTTGTTCAAAAAAATAACAAAAAATGATACCGTAAACTCTATGGTATATAAATAAACATGTCTATAACCAAACCGAACTGAAAAACTAACTAACAAAACAAGCAAAAATCTGCAGTAATATGCTTTGATATAAAACAAAATAACAAAGGGAAAATGTTTTTTTCTCGTCGACGTAAATTCAAATGCAATAATTCAGTTGGCAAATTCCGTAGTATTAACATTCAATACTATTGAATGTGAGTACTATTGAATAATTCTGTTAGTTAAAATTGTTTTACGTAAGTAACGCAATTTGCAATAAAATATAATGAATGAATGCTTTTGAATTAGTATCGCACAGTAATAAACAAGTTAGTTTTATTATACTTATTCGAATAAATCAATGAATTTATCAAATGCAAATTAATATTGGTAAATAAGTTTTGAATATTCTCAATATTGGCTTTGAGTGGCATTTCTCAAGGTAGGTGTATAAGGCTCACTTAATACTTTTAAAAATACAACTCACACGTACTGACAAATTATACACTCTTTATCTTAATAATTAGCTTCATTATAGAAATACTATTCAGTGCCTATCATTGTAGTTAATTTTAAATGTACTCAATGCTTACGTCAATAAATCAGTGACATTGAGACATTCTCAAAGAAAATTTTTACAAAAGTTTCACAAATCAGAAGGAGACGAATTTTTAATTAGTTTTTTTTTCAAATTCGAACCATGTATACTCGTAAATGAATTTACCCAATCAATTGAAAATTCATTACAACTTATTCAGATCTACACAATGTCGAAGAAAATCAATCTCGTTTGAATCTGAAAGGTTAACCTTTGAGGAAATGGTAACATCCCCTTTCGAGTTTTGGCCTTCTGGTCGGGAACACGATTTTTCAATGAAATACCCGAAAGTTCCGAAGGACTTAGAATTTCTCTCCCTTCTCTCCCTGAACCCGAAATTTGTTCAACTTTCAGAATATCATTACGCGTCCATTAGAATGAAAAACATAGCCCATAATTCGTTATTTTCCCAGCAGTTGGCAGGACTGAGAATTAAGTTCATTTTAACAGGTGACCATTTCAATTGTTCATCGATGAATTATTAATGTTAAATTATCTACTATATACTCAAACCATTCATGATTTAATGCACACCAAGCGAAAACAATAAATACAGATATGTTCCATTGTATTGCCCTTCATTAAATCTTTCAGAAATTAAACCTTGGGTGCTGCTTTAAATGGCTTTAGTTGTGTTTGATGATTATAACTGACTAACCAGGTACCTTTCAGTCCTCTTCTCGTCTTCTCCTTTCCTTTCTCAATTCTTTCGGACAAAACACAATTTGGTATGCCATACTGTAACTGGCTCTAGTCCAGTTAGGACTCTTGAACTCTTGAAAAATATTTTAATTATCATTACAGGCATAAAAAGCTGTGTTCATTTTGTACACTGGAGTTCATGTTAGAAATTTTTGATTGTTGTATAAATTTTTCTTTCTAATAAGTTAAGAAAATCATATTTTTTCTAAGCTGCCCTATTTTTGGGGGTTCGATTCCTTAACCTTGCAAAAAAAAAATAAGGATTTCATATGGTTTTGTGTGGCATAGTGGGAATCTGAAGAAGAGGTTTAGGTAACCTATTCCAGCAGTAGTAAGAAATATTATTTTTAATATTTAATCATTGAAGACAATATAAGCAATTCCAAAACGAAAATTTGAAACAGAAGAATCAGAAAAAAATACGGTCACATCTAGGACTCGAACCCAGGACACTTGCATTGCTGGGTCACAGCTCTACCAATTGAGCTAATGGGACCCTATCTCCTTTGGTCATATTTAACTGTATCATACTTCAAATAAGAGCTACCAATATTGCCTTCAATTTTCTAATCGTACATTTTTATAAGCAATTATCTTTATAATTATGATTCAACCCAAATTAATAGCAATCTAGACAGTGACTTTAGATAAACATATCTTATTTTAATTTTAATGTGCGATCTATTGACCTTTCATGCAAGTCTTAGATGAATATTTATTTTTTGGAATAACTTGTGAGTAAAACCTCAAATTGTAATATTTGTGCCCCGGTAAGGCAAGTGTCCAGGGTTCGAGTTCTATATGTGACCGTATCTTTTTTTGATTTTTTTGTTTCAGATTTTCGTTTAGGAATCGCTTATATTGTCTTAAATATTATTTTCAATAAATAAAAAAATTCCAGTAACAAAAATAATTTATTTGAGCCTAAGATAATGAAGCCGTGTTCCGAAGCGCAGAAGCGGGCGACGGCGTTCTGCCATCAAAACTTCATCAGCGCTTTTGGGCGCTCTCGCCCGACCCCAATAGTTCCCCACTACTCCGCTGGCGTGTGTGACTCTGGTAGCCGTTATCCGGACCGTGGGTGTCGCGAGGAGGTGACGTGACACATTCGACACGAAACGTGACGGTAAATTACTGCTAAAGGAGGTTCAGGTTAATAAAATCAAACACCATTAAGTCAGTTTTTCGGTTTTAATGTATTTTTCATTGTTTCTTAAGACACCTCAGTTTTCTAGATCAATTTTTATTACGGTTCAATCGTGAAATTCAACTCCACGATGCTCAAATTTAGCAGTAAGTTCTCATGAATTATTGTAATCCTTTGAATTTATTATTATATTATCAAAGAAATACTTTCAATTTCGTGCAAACGTGATTTAAAAACGTTTTTTAAAATGACACCTTACAAGATGTCTCTTGTCTGTACTCGTCAATGATTGAAACTACATGGTGATGGAATGCGTAGTAATGCAAAATAACGTATTTTTTCATATAAATATAACGTACATTTCCATATAAAAGTCTTTTGGGATGCTGTGTGGAAGGTATCTTTAAGGAAAGGAAGGAGAGGATGTTCTGGGAAGGAAAAAGGTATGAGGGGTGGATAGAATAGTGATGGACGTATTAAAATATCGTTCCCGCTGAGACGCAAGGCGATGAGTCAAGAGATCAGAAGGAGACGTCACAGGGTCTCCACAAACCAGCCTCTCCTGATCTGGCCCGCCACGCAGCTGGTGGGCAGGCGTATCCTGAACACACCTCACCCGACGAACGCGGGCACCCCTGCTAAATCACCAAACGTAGCGAACCCCTTGGGGTGACCTATGGCAGAGGTGTCGGTTATCCGCTAAATGGTTTCAGGGGCGGTGGTACCTAAACTCGCCTCCCAAATTGGAATTGCTTTAAACATTTGACGATTCTTTTGAATGGCTAAAATCTATTTATTATTATTACTAACTAAGCTTTCGGATTGTATAACATCATTGATAATAATATGACATTCATTAGGTTCGGAGTGAATCCGGTGCTTGGCTAGGCTGAAAAAACGGAAAGGAGTTTATTACATATCATAGACAAGTTAACACCTCTACATTATGGGTGGCTTTAGAGACACGCACCTAAATACATGGTATTTTGAGCTTATAATAACAATCATTAACTCGTAATGTGGTAATCGTAATATATTTTCGGCCATTAAATTAATCGGATTTCGTTCCACTAATCAATTTGTGGAAATAAATGGCAGAAGTTTACACCTGCCTTCATATTTTTATTAAGTTTCGCCAATCATTTCTCTTATCCTGAACCCCGATGAAACGTTCGAAAAAATACTTGCCTCGTTTACATTTAACATCATGAAACTTTTGATTGCTCTTGTGGTCGGTTTATTCCTCTATAATTGACACGCTTCGATTTTATAGGAGTGTGAAAATAATTGCATTATAAAGTTTGTGCGGAAAATTAATAATTATTGTTAAATGTAATTACAGTAATGCTAACGTCAACCATTCCCCCTGGGACTTGATTATTTCCTGTGGTGATGACAGTTATGAATTAAATATTTCCTTAATTAAAAAAAGCTAGTTTAGCGTCGTTATTAGGGAGTTTTGCTGCCAAGATGTGCTACTTTGCAGAGAAAAATAATAATCTGAAGAAAAAGTTTAGTGCTTTAACCTGTTGAACAAATAAAACAGATTTTAATTTATTATTTTTACATTTTTTTCTTACTTTTAAAGTCAATATATTATAGAAGAAGAAGATAATACAAACAAATCCAAACAATACATGGAATAGAACAAGACACAGAAAATTAAGAGTCTTACCGCGAAAAGGCCTCTAACCACTGTTTTCTAATTATTTAATTTTTGCCTAAACAATTTTATTTTTCTGTGTCTTGTTCTGTTTCATTTTTCAGATAGATTTACTAGTTTCATCTTCTTTTTCAATGATATATTATAATAACATTCATTAAATACTTGTCTTAATACTATAACTTTCGTAAGTATTCATTTTATTTATTTCAATGCATACTTGTATAATATATATATTGCAATTTTTTTTATGAATGAATATCTATATACCTATTTTATTTTATTTTATTTGGAGATATCAAAATTGTAGATACTCTCAGTACAGTTCTTGCAGGAGACAACCATTCAGAATCGATACGTTGCTTGAAATGGCTTTAGTCGTGTTTAGTGACCAAATCTGAATAGTCCGAAACTTCCTTATCTTTATCATTTATATCTCTTTCAACTCGCCATACCTCAATTGCCCCCCAATGGCATACCCCAATTGCCCCCCAATGGCATACCCCAATTGCCCCCCAATGGCATACTCTCATTGGCTCCGGTTAGCAGTGAGGAGATGGGACTATTGTGCGGTATTCATATAAAAAAATATATTGTTAGGTATTCTAATTTTTAGCCATTGTTTTATAAACTGTTATAAAATAATAGAAAATATAAACTAAAAGACATTAAGGGCTCGGATACAACTTTCGCAAAATAATTAACATTCATATAAACGTAATAAACGTACTAAAATTACGTACTGACGATTTTAGCAAAACACCACCCTTGTTATTTACAAAATAATGCCAAGAAATAAAATCAGACGTTATCCTTAATTTATCGCTCAGTTACATTACATTTTAGAGGGTGTAACAGTAGTCATAAAAATAATCGTATACGGTACAGTTAAAGTAGTTTGACTTTCTCAAAGCTCGGAGGAAAGCTTAAGTTCTAAGTTTTCACGTGTTGAGTTTTAGATCAGCGGACACTAGAACTATTTGCACGCATTTTCATCTTAAATTGGTCTAATGAAGGTAGGGTTCAAGCTTTATTGCGAATATACTACCTGGATGTGTTGGGATCATTGAAATAATACATAAAAAGGTGGATTTATGGATGAAAAACGGACCTTTTTCAAATAGGTGTTTCTTATCGAGTAGAGTCAATGGAAAACTAAGCCAGGAAATTAAAAAATGCCAATATTTTTAATTGACACACTCAAAACAGGAAAAAACCATCTTTCTTGTTTTTTTTCTCCCTCCCAATGTTTTAAAATATCTCTTTAAACTGGCCACATTTTGGCCAGCGAACGGAAATGTATCTTAAAACGCTTCAGTAGATTAAATAATTTTTAATATGGCTCAATACTGCAAAAAGATTATCTACAATATCGATATTAGCAGTTAAAATTTAATCCCAGGAATCTCTGCAAGGGTATCAAAATTGTATTAATTTTCAAGATGGGGAATTGATGCACCTGGTTTGAAAAGAAATTGAATTACCCATTTTTGTTTCTTCTTTTTTCTTCTTCGTCAGCCCTCTAAAATCTAACATAACGTTATACACTTAGATTTCCTTCAAATGTCTCATTTCATCAGTTTTATTTCATCATAAAAAATTACGGTTCTCACCCATTCAAACCCAACTGTTTCTTTTCCCCAAAAAGGACACTTTTTCCGTGCTACACTTGTCCAGATAAAGTTATGCTTCATTTGAGCAATCAAATTTTCTCATTAATGTATTTTTTATTAACATGTTTTACTATAAATTCACATTTTATTTTAATATTTAATTCAATTAGAAACCCATTAATTATGTCACTATTTCAGTACGTACCGAGGTCAATCTGTTACATAAATATACAACATTCCTAAATGTTCTTCTGAAAGATGATAAACGAAATCGAATTATTAAATGAAACCTAACATTGTGGACAGGCCAATAATTTTTTAAGCTTTTTGCGCTCGCATAATTGGATGTATTTAACTGGTTTTAACTAGTTTGGAACACCCACCCGCAGTCCTCTCTCTATTATTTAACCCCAGGATGCAGAACACCACTACATAAGTAAGAATCTCTTTATTTTGATTTACGTTTGATATTTTGATATTAATATACGATAGATAGATATTAATATATGATAGATAGATATTAATATATGATATTGATATATGATATATTGATATTTTGATTTTCGCCAGCGATATCATCCCAAAAACAACAGTCAAACTTCTGGGTACCAATTTAGATTAAGACTTTTTGTTTAAAAGTTAAATAAAGGGGACTGTAAGCACCGGTTTTTTTCACCTAAGACAACTCAAGTCTCTCCGAAGAAATCTTCCTACAGAAGCAGCAAAACTACTTATCAACTCTGACGTAGTCTTACGTCTCGATTAGGGCAACGCCATTTATGCTAGCCTTCCAAAATATCAAATTGACAAGCTTCAATCAGTATTTAATGCAGCAGCGTGGCTCATAACCGGGGTTTCAAAATATTCGCACATTTCAGAAGACCTTCGTAACCTTCACTGGCTCAAGTGCCCTGAAATGGTGTTTAAATCCATCAATGAAATGGCCCCACCCTACATTTATGAACTATGCGTCCCGGAAAACACTGGTCTGAGGCAGTCAACTCTAAGATCAGCAACATCATCAGCTGTAGGCAGACTGATGGAATCTAAGCGCAAGCCAAATACTAAGTTTAGTGATCGGAGTATCTGGGCCGAAGGCTTGGAATAAACTCCCTCCATAACAAGTCCAACAGAATTCAATTCTTAACTAAAAACTTACCTTTTTAATCTGTCATACCCTTAAAATAAATATACCATTCCTGAAAGAAAGTCCAGTTATATCCAATTATGTCTTGAATCCTGTTTCTAAATTTCGCTAATAAACAATTAGTTAATGTTAATTAAGTGTTAATCTCAAGTGACCTACCAGGTAAGTATTTTACTTTATATTATCTCCATATATAGTTAGCAATAACATAGTAGAAATTTATTATATACTTGAGGTGATTTTGCACAAAAACGGCGCTGTAAAAATCATCCAAATATTATTATTACCTGCATAAAATAAAAAAATAAAATTGTTTCGTTTTTCAATGTTTTAACCAGGGTCTACGAGTATTATTTATCTGCCTGCTTAGTTGTTAAGGGTTTATCTAGTGTTTCACGTTTCAAAGGTCTCATCCTAACTAGAATGTACTCGGTTTTGAAACAATGCCAATCTAAAAGGTAGAACTATCTCGGAGCGGGTTCCGGAGGTTTGATGAGGTTAGTTTGCTTTTAGCACCGTATATATTTATATTAAGAAGAAAAACCACGAAAAGAGTTTTAAACAAACTTATATGATTCGTCTTGACTAATTATTGTTCATTGAATTTACTAGGTTTAATTGCATAGTAGTAATATCATTGTTGCTATTTTCAAAAGAGTTAAATATTCTTATTTATTTATTTCACGCCTCCTAAGGCTTTTACATATACATACATATATATAAATATTTACGAAATTATACATGAAAATAGTGCAGGAAACGAATATTTAAAACAATTGCAGAAAAATAAATATAAAGTCAACATATCACTGAACTTAATCTACACAGCATGCAGGCACAAAACATAATTGACAGTTGACAAAATTATTATTTGTTAGTCAAATAAAAATTAAATACCTTTATAAAAATATTCCACTACTTGATAAAAAAACTTCAATATGGTATGCTTATATATTGAAATTGATGTACTAAATATATCAACAACATCCTAGTATTTGTTTCCTAGCTGTTGAATCCGTCGCATAGGGGTGTGATATTGGGACGTTGATATAAAATTGCTACAATAATATAGTCATTGAAAACAATATTAAATACTCAAACGAAAGATGTGAAACAGACAAGAGATAAAAAGATTCAGTCGTGTCTAGGCATCATTTATTTTATTTCTGCCTTGTGTTTCACGTATTTCGTTTGAGAGTCGTTAATATTGTCTTCAATAATTAAATATTAAAAATTGAGGTTTAAGTCATTAAGTTATTCCGTTCATAAACTACTGTGGGGAGAATTTAGAAAATTAAATATTTCATTAGTACAAGTAATCTACTTGTCACTAGCGATGTCTACTATCATATACGAAATAACTTCTTTGGAAACTTGTGAAAGACAAATAAATTTACCTTTCTTGCAAACGATCGAAAGCTCGATGATTTTGTTTCTGGTAAGTAAAGGTATTTATGTACAAAGAAGTGATATAAATTTGTAATTCGAGTCTGTTAATATTAAATTGCCCGTTAGAGAGAAATGACGGTTTTCATATTTTGCGCTAAAACCGATTGTCTGATTTCACATACAAAGAAAAAGTAAATCATACACACAACACAACATTTTTTAATTTTCAAAAGGCTGGTCGAATTTTTCATTCCAAAAATTACAAATAAATATGGACAACAAAAATTCACTTATCTTGTACTTACCATATTTAAATCGATGCCAATTTATTCAACAACCGAATTATATTATTACTGTTGATTGCTACTTTAAATGGGACATACAAATACACAAAATTTGTAAACGGCTGCGGGCGATAGTGGGTAGAATATACAAATTGAAGTGTTTTGTTCCTGTGAATACCCTAAGAATTATTTACATGTCACTCGCGGAATCAACTTTAAGATATGGAATAACCACTTGGGGACATTCTTGCAAAACAAATTTAAATTACGCACAATCAATACAATATTCTATCGTTAAATTACTAGTTAAAAAAAATACTTTTTCGCAGAGACGAAACATTTCACTTTTGTATCAAAACTTAACAGTTTTGCCGGTGCAGGCCTTATTGTGGTATAAAATATTGATATAGCACATATCTGACTCTGAGTATAAGAGGAAAGTTGAACATGGGCACAATACTAGGTTCACAAAGAATGAAGGCATGCTTGTACCTAAACATAATAATAAATACGGACAGCAAACCCTTGAGTATAATGTGCCTAAAATATATAATATGCTACCTGGTAATATTAAGAAATGCGAATTTCCAAATAGAATCAGATATTTGCTGAAAACATGGCTACTAGGTAGAAATAATTTGTATTAGGCGATTTAATGTGTAAGTTTATTGTTATTGTATAAATGAAGGTCTAAGTTGTAATCTGTAAAAAGTTGTAATAAAAATCTTGTTTGACAAACTACTTAACTGTAGTTTAACGGGATATATATGAAATAAATAAAAAAAAAATATTGGTACAAAATCTGAATAAATGGTTTATGAAACGATGTTTTTTATATTCATTTGTCGAAGCAACTATACATTAGAAATCCTTGATTTTATGCCTATAATCTTATGTTTATATGCCTGTATGTGAATTTGAGTAATTTTTGTGCTGTGTTTGTATTTCTATAAGTTCCTATCTGACTATGTATTTTACGTCTTTGTATTGTTCTTGTAATATTGCTTCCCTATACATATGTTGTTTATTTTGTGGTTTCTAGTTATATCTGTACTAAAATTACTGTGTTAAAATTATTATTATGAAGTTGACCATGTTAAAAAACTACATTGGCAATTAAGCTCCTGTTTATAAAGAAGAAAAAATTATTATATATATATATTTTACTATACACACGCAAAAGAAAGAGAGAAATAAGCCATGAAAAGTGCCGAGGATTTTAAAATCAGTTCATCTTTTTTTAAATATTGAAGACAATATTAGTGATTTTTAAACGAAAATCTGAAACAGAAAAATCAGAAAAGGAAACGGTCACATCTGGGACTCGAACCCAGGACCCTTGTCTTTCCGGGACAATGCTCTACCAACTGCGCTAATGGGACCCTATCCTTCTCGGTCACTTTTAACTGTATCATACTTCGAATAAGAACTACCAACGTTGTCTTCATTTTTTCACCGCACATTTTTATTGGCAACTATCTTTATTAAAAATGAAGACAACGTTGGTAGTTCTTATTCGAAGTATGATACAGTTAAAAGTGACCGAGAAGGATAGGGTCCCATTAGCGCAGTTGGTAGAGCATTGTCCCGGAAAGACAAGGGTCCTGGGTTCGAGTCCCAGATGTGACCGTTTCCTTTTCTGATTTTTCTGTTTCAGATTTTCGTTTAAAAATCACTAATATTGTCTTCAATATTTAAATATTATAATTTGAGGTTTTACTCAATAAGTTATTCCGAAAAATAATAATTCATCTTTTTTTAGTTTGTGTTATAATATTATTGAATTTTTCATGTTAATTTTTAAAGATTTCATGAGTTTCATAAAATAGTCACATTAAGAACATTAATCTGAATAAAATATCGCAAACATTTTGTTTAAAATTAATATCTTATTGTAAATAATGGTGTGGGACGTGTATGAATAATATGGATGTTAAATATGTGGATAACAAAAAATTGTTTGTTTTAGAAATTTCCTTTGTCTGAACGTTGAAACACATATCTCAATCATAATAAAATGCTTACAAAACATGCAACAACATATCGGAAAGACTTGTATGGTTAGGTGCTATACAAACTCATGCAAACACATCGGTACTTTGAATGCCAAAACAAAAAGAATGCAGGTGCAGGACAATGACACTACAGTACCTCAGAAATGTTAGCTAATGCAAGGATTCTTACATGAAATTCAAATTTCCTTAAGGCAAGTTTATAATGTCACATAATTATTGTCAACTTGTCAACCAACCAATATAACGGAAAATAGTAAAAACTTCCTCTTTGATAGCCAAGAAAATTGGCATGGGCATGTAGAACGAATAAGCAAAGAAATGAGTGTAAGGAAAATATATGATGCAAATGTGAATGGTAGCAGCAGTCGAGGACGCCTGAGGAAGACATGGCATGATGTATGTATGAGACGATGTATGAATGTGAATGAGGCAAAGAGTGTGTGCCAAGACTGAGTTGTTTAGCGATCCGTAATCTCTGCCTACCCCTGTAGAAAAAAGGCGTGATGGTTAGTTAATTAGTTAAGAAATCAATCAATGTGTCGAAATTGTAGGCCACGTACTTTAGGTTTTTCCAAAATGAAAAATAATTAATAATAATTAATTTATCATACATTATTTTAAGGGTTTGAAGTATTCATAATAATACTATCTTATTTTAATAACATCCAACATTAACATTACCTACAAATACCTTTACCATTACCTGTAAATACAAATGTTTGAGAAGAAAAAGAGCAAAATTCAAAAATTTTTCGACAAATGCTTTACATTACATTTGATACACTGTGAATTTTTCATACCTATGACATATTAAATAACAGAACAAAATGATTTTTAAAAATATTTTTTGGGATTACATTTTTTTCTATCGAGGGAATTTCATATACCTACCGTTTTTACATTGAAAACAAGTTAAAATTGAAATAAAATATTCCAACCCTTTTCGTTGTTAGCAAAAGTTTTCCATAAAAATGAATATAGGCTCTGTTAATGGAGCGATGGTAAAATGCCAACCGAAATTAAATAAAATTTGTTTTTCACGCATCCTTGTTCCGTTTCATATTATTCTGGTGTTGTCTGTTTTTATACAGCGTGTTCATTAAACCCATGTATGAAGGGTTGTTTATTATCCACCCTGGGTAATGTTGCGTGGACGGCAGGCGGTATACTACACCGTACATACACATACACATACACATACACATACACGTGCTTCTTTCTCATCTATGGATATACAATTGAAGAGTTTAGAGTTCGACAGTACAAGAATTCATATCCATCAAATGTAAATTAATATAGTCTAAGCATCAGCATTTGCTTTAAGGGTCGAACGCCCGAAAGATACCTTAAGAAATGCCAGAGGTTGGCTATCCGGCTGATTTTGCCAGTGTTTTTAAAAATTTTTATCATACCACACAAGAGTCCCAACTACTCCCAACCGTCTGGAGCTAATAAAACTATGGCTTCCCTAATAGTTGGGGTATGTTGTGAGGCTGAAGTTAGTGGTAGGAGAAAATTTAACTGCTCCTGACGGGATTTGAACCCACGACTTTCGGGTTGGTAAAGGAGAGCCTTACCCTAGTCCCCGGAGATTACGCATCTGGTGGGAAAGCGCATCCTGAACACACCTCACCCGATGAACCTAGGCACCCCTGCTAAATCACCAAACGTAACAAACCACTTGGGGTGACCTATGGCAGGGTTGTTGGTTATCCAATTCCCGTGGGTTAATTTTTATTTTCCTTGTACGTAATACATGGAATATTAAATTTTGTTCAAAATTTGGCAAAATAAAGGGAAGGAAGTGCTGTAGATATGCAAAATCGCAGTTTAATAGTGAAGATAAGCAAAGCTTTACAAATTTTAAAAACTTGACCATTGCACAAAGCTTGAAAGTTCATTAGCATGCATAAAATGTGCAATGTTCCCACAGAAAACACCTCAATAGGGTGACCACGGCCAGGCCAAACGCTCAAAGGAAGCCATGCGGCTTGGCGTCAACCGACGATATAAATTTAATATACTTGTACTTTCTGTCGTAGTTGACTCGGCGAGCTTAGTGTTAAATGATAATCAGCGACTACGTAAGGGTTCGATGCCAGTCACTCAAAATAATCCAAAAAAAATTTAATTGACTCACGGCTTACATGGAAAAACCATTTTGACCATGTTAAATCTAAGATTGCTCCGGTGACCGGTGTAATGTACAGACTACGTAGATTGCTTCCCACAGCCATACTGCGATCATTGTACTATGCTATGATTCACTCCCACTTGGCATATCTTTCGAGTATCTGGGGCTTTGCTACCAAAAAAATGATATCGGAGGTGCAAATAATCCAAAATAGAGCCATGCGTAACATTTTTGGCTTGCCTTGGGATATACCTGTTAAAGATATTTACCGTCACGCACTTGTTTTGCCATTTAAGATGGTTCCTAGCTTTGAGATAACAAACACCATTTTAAATATTATTCAGTGTAACACCCACACAAATATTAAACTGAACTATAACAACGATGTTCACCAATATAATACACGACAACACAACAAACTACATATATCAAAAATACACTCAACAAAGTTCGGACTGAAATCATTAGAATATATTGCCTACACCAACTATAACAAATTGCCTGAAGAATTAAGACAGGTATATGCCTCTAACAAATCTCGAAACGATATATTGAAATCCTATTTTTTCAAATGTTATTTGGAAAACGAGTCATAAGTAGGTACAAACTCTGTTCTGATAGCCGTCCTAATTATCTCCAAATACCAAACTTTGTACATCCAGAGATGATGAGCTTTTTTAATCTTCTAATGTATTTTGAATGTAAAACATCTTGTATTAGGTCTGTATATATTTTCCTGATTTTGTTTTTATGCATTTCTATAGTCCATCATTGAGGATACTTTTTCAACTTTTTGACACCAACAGTACATAAATCAAATGAGTGATTATAATAATTCATAAAGTCTTATAAGACAATTTTTTTTTGTGACATATCTGTAAAGTGATTCTTCATATGTTGTGTCTGTATGTTGCTTCTGTGAAATGTTTTGTAAATGTTTTCTTCATACATTGTGTCTACACATTGGGTTGGGTTGGTTATTTTTAATGTAATTTTTCTGTACAAAACTCTTTTTTTACTCTTCTTTTTCAAAACTACCAATTGGCGATCCCTTAATGAGTTTAATAACTCATGGGAATACAACATCGTTTGTTGTTTGTTTAAAAAAAAAAAAATATATATATATATATATATATATATATATATATATATGTGGGAAGCATAGAATGAGGACAGTTTTTCGAGCGCGCCCATACTTCGGGGACATTTGTATAGTTTGGGGACAGGCCCAAAGTATCTGTCCCCAAACTAACACTTTGCATTATATACGCAACGCATAGATTGAAGCCAATTTTAAAATTATGCAGAAGGCATGCTTTGAGCCATACATTACTAAAATATCCATAGATGCCACTATCGTATCGTTCTCAGATTTTTGAAATTTTCTATTGTGAATTTTCGAATTAGCAAAGGCTCGGTACCTATTTACCTAATTTATGTTTGTATTCTTTCTCGCTTGCTTTTGTCGGAGAATGTCGCATTTTTAAACCCGGTGTCCGCAAATATTTTTTTATTTAATTGTTGGTATTATTTTTTCTCAATAGATAATAATAAAATTAACATGCTTATAATATATGCTCGTACATAATATTATGATGGTGTATTAAAAACTGATTTTAAAATAATCTAATACAAATAATTACACATATTACGTTTGTGCAAACATTAAAAAAATACTTCAATATTTTTAATCATATTACAGATACATGTATTTTCAAAATAAATTTATTTTCATACTTTGACGATGTGGGCTTCACCACCCGTACTGAAATTTATACTTTTTATTTTTATGTTTTTTTTTCTAGTTACCTATTCAAAAGTATAAATGTACGTAAAATAATAATGAGAGGTACATACTTCCTACTCTCATGTTACGTGAATAATGCAATAATAATATAACTATAAAAAAAGAATTCAGAAATCGCGGGTTCAAATTACGCCGTGCAATTTGCATAATTTCACAATATTTGTTTGTTTAAATAATACGTTAGTACCTATATGGTATATTTGTGGCAAGTTCAAGAATGGTAGATAGGTACTGTCAGTATCGCCATGTTACGTGAAAAATGCAATATTTTAAATAACTACAAAATAGTTGTTAATTTTTTCGCCGTTGAGATTGAGATTACGATCCTTGACTACGAATTTGGAGGTCGCGGGTTCAAATTAGGGCGTGCGCAAGTAAATTTTATTTGATAAATTTCTATAATTTCACAATATTTATTAGTTTTAAATAATTCGTTCGTACCTATATGGTATATTTGCGGCAAGTTCAAGAATGGTAGATAGGTACTTTCAGTATCGCCATGTTACGTGAAAAATGCAATATTTTAAATAACTACAAAAAAGTTGTTAATTTTTTCGCCGTTGAGATTGAGATTACGATCCTTGACTACGAATTTGGAGGTCGCGGGTTCAAATTAGGGCGTGCGCAAGTAAATTTTATTTGATAAATTTCTATAATTTCACAATATTTATTTTGTTTAAATAATAAGTTGGTACCTAAATGATATTTTTGCGGCAAGTTCAAGAATGGTAGATAGATACTTTCAGTATCGCCATGTTACGTGAATAATGCAATATTTTAAATAAATACAAAATAGTTGTTCATTGTGTCGCCGTTGAGATTGAGATTACGATCCTTGGCTACGAATTCGGAGGTCGCGGGTTCAAATAACGGCGTGCGCAAGTAAATTTTATCTGATAAATTTGTATAATTTCACAATATTTATTTGTTTAAATAATACGTTAGTACCTTTATGGTATATTTGCTGCAAGTTCAAGAATGGTAGATAGGTACTTTCAGTATCGCCATGTTACGTGAATAATGCAATATTTTAAAAACTAAAAAATAGTTGTTAATAGTATAGTGTTTGAGGTTGAGATTACGCTCCTTGGCTACACATTTTGAGGTCGCGGATTCGAATTCCGGCGTGCGCAAGTAAATTTGATTTGAGCCTGAATTGTTGATGACTTAATGCGTTCATATGTGTTCATTCCGTGTCATGGGGAAGTATGGGAAAAGGACACGAGGTTTCCATGTCTAATGGTGGGCTCTGGCATTTTAAAATTTGTATGACCATTTTGCAACTAGAGGCGCGCGATTCGTTTCAACAGATGTGTATATTTCATATAGTTTAGAATCAGGGTAAGGAAGGCGAGAGAAGGAGGGGAATATCGGAGTGGGGTAGGGTACGAATTATGGGGAGGGGGGAAAGCGGGGAAAGTGGAAGGGTAACGCGAAAAGGAGTGACGCGGAAGGGGAACGGAGCGGGAACGGGGGTTTATGGGAAAGAACACAAAAGTTTCTATATTTCATGGTGAGATCTAGCGTTTGTATAAGCATTTTACAACAGTGTGTGTATTGCATAATGTTTAGAGGCATACATGGAAGGCGGGAGCGGGGAAGGCGGGGAAAGTGTAAAAGGAATAATTTATATGGCAGTCATTGTACAATAATTTTATTTAAAAAAAAAATGTTAGGTTCCAAATTTTTTTAATTAAAAAATTTTGTTAGGCACAAGCTTAATGTAGATGTGTAAATAATAATGATAGATACCTATTTCTAATAATGATTATGTGACGAGAATATTGTCAAAATGGTGCCGCACAAATTATAAATCCATTTATTATTATAATTATGTCCTCTGCGTGCAAACTATATCTAAATTTTACTAAAAAACAATAGCGTCATTCTCAACCGACCTTCCAGATTAGTATGGTCCTGTATATTATCTGCCTGTATAGAATGTAAATAAATACATAATAATTGTACATTTTAACGCAATATCACGTTCGTTGGTCAAATGAATTGTACATACATATTGTCTTGTATTAGTGATCGATGAACCGGTGGATGCAATCTGCTAGCCATAAGTTGCTATAATGGTTTGCTTAATCTGTAGGTAAGATAGATTATAGAAATACATTAGTGATATATTAAATAACATATTATAAATTTGTACAGAGCCCTTTAGGTGATTATGATTTTTCACAAAAACGGCGCTATACAAACCATCATTAGTATTATTATTATCCAACAGTTTTTTTACGCCAATACCGCACAAGATGACGCCTCCGTGGTCTAGAGGTATCGCTTTTGACTAGATATCCGGAGGTCGCGGGTTCAAATCCCGGTGTGCGCAAGTAAATTTTATTTCACTAATTTGCGTTATTTCACAAATCATTGATTTAAAATATTATTTAGTATATTTGCGGCACGTTCCAGACTTGAAGATACTCTCAGTATAGCCCTGGTGAAAGACCACCATTCAGAATAGAATCGTTGCTTGAAATGGCTTTAGCCGTGTTTAGTGACCAAATCTGAATAGCCAGGTACTTTCCCACCTCCCTCTTCCACATCGCCTTCCTCTTCCCACCACCTACAGCCTCACAACATACCCCATTTTTTTTCAGAAAAATAATATCTTCCGCACATTTTTAATTGTATTCATAGTTTGTGAAACTTTCCAAATGGATTATTAAATAAATCCAACATGAACTTGACCTCTTTAAAATCGAAAAACTTTTAATTTCATTAATTTTGTGTAAATAAATTGATTACATTTTTCAGAAAACTTATTGTTCATAGATATAATAATAATAATATTTGGCTAATTTATATAGCGCCGTTTTCGTGAGAAATCACCTCAAGGGCGCTGTTCAAATATATTTCTTAAATAGTTAATACTAGAACTACCGACATATCTCTAAGACTTATATCTAGTGACTTACGACTAAGGCCTATAACTACTATCTTAATGACATATATACGACTATGTAATACGGCTATGTAACTAGGTACCTAGGTAACTGGGCTAAATATTGGTAGGTTACAAGATGAATTTTAATTTAATTGAAAAACTTCATAGGTAGGTGGTTAATAAGAAGTGTAAAAATTAATTCATAACAAAGTCTCAAACGATTTGCTATGATTCACTCCGCGAACACGTGAACATGTTAACACGTGTTACTGACGTGCTCCTGCCACCGCGCAGAAAAGAGACAGCTACCCAACAGTTTGTTCCATAATTTGATTGAACCCTTTCCACATATTCTCGACCGGATATATTCCAGACAGCTATCGGATTACATCGATATTGCTTTTAGGAAAGGGTTGTCACAACCAATGATAATTAAAATACATTTTTAATATTATTTTTAGTTAGTGGCCATATAAGATTATCGGTATTATCATTCTGTGAACCATCATTTCTATTTGTTGTATTTTAGGGAAATCAACAGGAATAAACCAGTTTTAAAATGAAAAATGTTATCCTTATCAAAACCGTAATAATTACTAGTGTTTAATTTTTTATCAAATCTTGTATTATAAAATTCTAAACAATGGCCGAGACTCGCCAGAGCTTACCAATTTAATAAAAATTCCAATTCCATCAAGATCAACCCGACAATCCAATTTATTCCATTTGCCCACATGTAGAACAAACATTAGAAAAAAAATCCCAATTCCCGGAATATGTACGCATTATAACAAAAACATTCACAGCATAGACATTTAAAAAAAAATCTTCAGAAATGTCGAATAGAAGAAACGCGTACGATAAATTAATACGAAAGTATGAAATGTATCGGGAGCATCTTATATCCTTATCATATATTCCTCTCCTTTTTCTCTAACCAAACATTAATTTTAAGATATAATAAAACTCCATCTCCAAACCAATATTAGCATTAGAAACTTTTTTGGCTTGACTGCAATTCACTTGTGTGAATACACAAGTGGATTGCAGTCGTATTGTAGGTATTTATCTCTGTATTATATATTATGTAAACTGTAAGCTGTTTGTTTCTTACAAATAAATACATATCAATTAGTTAATTACTTATCTAACTTATTTAAATATCGAATAAAATAGTTAATATTTATTCAGTTGTTAGATTTGAAGAGGTTTTAATTAAGACGTTTACACAGTAATTAACTAGGTTTGAACAGTCAGGATTCGATTGTATTCTCTTTACACTCTTTTCTCCATTAATCCGTGCAATATGCCTAATCCATATAAAGCGTCCACTTCTTTATCGTGTTCATTATAATAACTTTAGTCTTGCTTGGTGACCAGATATAAATACCTAGTCAGGAACCTTTACCGCTCCATTCCCTTCTCCTCGTACCTACAGTACCTAGTACAAGTAAATGTTCGTTTCGGGACACCGACTGGATTCTGATTTGGTAAGTACCTAGATAAACAAAATACACCAGAGATTTTTCCAAAAGGCGAAATAGCGAACCTAATTGTATTGTAAGAACTGTGGTAGGTATGCGGTCTATCTTCTTTGATCTTACGAATTCGAATCAATTTACAGAATGCAGCATAATTATATTCCTACCTACTTTTTACGTATCTTTTCATAAATTATCATAAAGTCCAAGTAAGTAGCGACCTAGGTAGGTACCTGCCTACCGAAGTCTAAAACATCAAGATTTGATTTAACTATCGATATCAAGCAAGAAACTAACTTGTTTGTTTTGTGTATCCCTTGCCGGAAACCCTTTAGGTCTTGTGGCGTGATACATTTTAGCTCTCACTGGTTAGTGGTGTTATGTCACACTATCGCGTAGGGATATATAATAGTGCTATTCTATGGGAGTTCGATTTATATGCACCACTTAAAAATTTTCAACACTCCTGATGGAGAAAATTAATAATGTTTGTGGTAAGGTTTGGTCGAGGGGTAAGGCTCTCAAGTAGCAATTCGGAGTTGCGAGTAAATTTTATTCAATTAATTTGTCATATTTCACAATCAATTCATTTGTCTTATTTCATAATCAATTCATTTAAATAATCTGTTTTGCACTTGCGGCGCATCGCATTAGTTAAAGAGGCATTCTGAGTAAAACCACCGCTCACAATTGAAAAGTTGCTTTAAATAGTTTTAGCTATATTTAGTAACAAGATCTGAATAGCCAGTTATTTTTTTTAAGTTTTCTTAAGAAACTGTTTTTCACCTTCCGTACAAATTAAATTGGTGTGGCATGGAGTTATCAAAATATTGATCGATGAAAAACATGAAAAAAAATATCTTTTCTTTCTAGTTATAATATAATAAAGCATTGTATTGGGGTTTGGACATTTTGAAGTCTGTTTCTACATTAAAAAATATATTATGTTGCCCTACGAAAAGTTGCGGTTTCGGAATTCGGTTTTGTTATCGAAATATACGAACATTCTTATCATATCTCACTGCAAATTTTTTATATATTTTTTTTAATTGTAACATTTCGATATTTATGATATTGTGATATTTCTACGAACCATAAAAAGTGTTTTAAGGGGCGCCCACATACTTGTCTCGGCTTGGCAAGCGTCCGCAAGCTCCAACATGTTTGGCTTGGCTTGAATAGGCTTGCGATAGCTTGCCGCCGATCAGGCCGGGGTCCGGTTGGTATTCTGTCCACAAGGCCCGGCAAGCGTTGGTAACTTGCGCCTTGTATATGGCAATTAACCCTGAGAAGAGTACAACTCCGAGCTGTTTATAGTAAATATCGTAAAAATGAATAACTGGACAAACAATAATCATTTTTTTTTAATTATATCAAGCAGGGTCCTATGTATGGATTTATTAATTTAAAAACATATTTAATTAATTCAAGTAAATTAGTTAATTTTTATATGAAAAAGAACAAGTCACAGAAAAATAAATAAAGTAACGGTTGAAACTGGGTCTCTCGTATATCCGGGACGAATGCATTATACCACTCTTTTTGTGTGTGAATACCGCACAAGAGTCTCAACAGCTCCAAGCCATCTGGAGCCAGTGAGACTATGGCATCCCCAATTGAGGTATGTTGTGATGCTGGAGGTAGTGGAGGAGGGGAAGATAAGTAAATGGGGAAGAGGAAGGTAGGGAAGTACCTAGCTATTTAGATCTGATCACTAAACACGGCTACAGCCATTTCAAGCAACTTTTCTGCTAGCGAGAGCACTTATTTTTAAGTTGTTTCTGACGATTTCAAATTTCAAAATTAACAATATTATCTTCAACTATTTTTTCCCATAGTTTTGGCAGCAATCTTTTTACATTATTTTCAAATTTCTTCTCAAATTATCAATAAAATTAATTTGTCTTTTTTTTGGGCAATTTCTTCGTTTAGCTTTTAAATAGAAATAGGAAAAATGACAGCTGTCACAGCTGATGTAGTTGCCTCAACGTCCGCCAAGAGCGTAGATGCCGACGTTTGGCTTGCCTACGCTTACCTAGGCTTGCGTTGCCACAAGTGTCAAGTGGCAAGTGTCTGGGCGTAGCATAGGGCGTTTGACGGCCGGCATAGTCCAGTGGTAACGCATTGGACTGCCATTCCGAAGGTCGCGGGTTCGAACCCGGCGTGCGCAAATAAATTTTATTTGATTAATTTGTGTTATTTCACAATTAATTAATTAAAATAATATATAGTATATTTGCGGCACGTTCCAGAGTGGAAGATACTACCAGTATCGCCCTGGTGTAAGACCACCATTCAGAATTGAAACGTTGCTCCAAATGGCTTTAGCCGTGTTTAGTGACTAGATCTGAATAGCCAGGTACTTCCCCACCTTCCTCTTTCCCTTCCCCATTTACCTTCAGCCTCACAACATCCCCCAATTGGGGATGCCATAGTCTCACTGGCTCCAGACGGGGGCAGTTGGGACTCTTGTGAGGTATTCACTATAAAAAAAAAAGCATTCACTTTTCGTCGGGACAGTTTTTTTTCGAGCTTGTTGTCGTGAATTCAAGGTAAAATACTTTATTATTTGAGGTGATTTTTAAATTACTAAGAAAGCGGTGTAAGTGGTGTAAACAAAGTGATTTGTTTTTATTTAATTTGTTATTATTATTAGAAGTGAGTGCATATAATAAAGGCTTCGCATTTATCGTTCTCGATGGTAGTCAACGCGCATGGACTTGGCACGCGTGAATCGAATGTTACCTACAGGCTGTTTCAAAGTTCGTTCGTCGCTCAACAATATTAAAATATTTAGGTACTACTATTTCGGATTTTCTTCGCTCAACAATATTAAAATATTTAGGTACTACTATTTCGGATTTTTTTCGATCAACAATATTAAAATATTTAGGTACTACTATTTCGGATTTTCGTCGCTCAACAATATTAAAATATTTATGTACTACTATTTCGGATTTCTTTCGGAAACTGCTTCCTTGAACCCATTATTAGAACCATTTAGCGCCCATCTTTCACAAAAACGGCGCTCTACAAATTATCCAATTATTATTATTATTTGTATTTGCCTGTGATTAATGAGGATCGTTAATTAAGCTAGTGTGTGTCGGAGTAATCGATAAATACTGAAAGCATGCCTTCCGTTCGATGTTTCCTGCTTTAATTAAGACAGTTACTATTGGCAAACTGCGTTAATTGTATCATTTTGTGGAACAATAAAAGAAATCAGTTTTAATCGAATACTAAATGTTGTTTTATTAATTTAAAACCAGAAATATTTCTGTGTCATTTATGAAAATGAGATGTAGTATATGCAGTTCTACTATAAAAGGTAAAAAAGTGTTTTTATTTTATTTAATGGTGTTACTAAGGTTAGGTAAAGAGATGCAACTCGGTAAAAAAAACTTAAGTATTTAGAAAATAAAATTGGTATAAATAGGTATTCATCAAAATTAAAAAGTAATTATGGGAATAGAGGTAAAATCTTTTTTGTTATTTGTTTTTGGGGTGTTATGCCGTTTTGAGCTAACTCATTCTTTAGCCAACGTTTCGGACAGCATTGCAGTGTCCATTATCAGGGCAGAACCAAGAATCAAGGGCAATAAATAACACATCTGCCCTGATGATGGACACTGCAATGCTGTCCGAAACGTTTGCTAAAGAAGGAGTTAGCGCAACACGGCATAACACCCCAAAAGCAAATAACAAAAATACTTTTGGCCGTGAAAATCTTAAATCATATTTGAGGTATAATCTGATTACTATAACATGACGGCCACTTTTGTCTAAATATTGACGTAAATAAACTAACGTGAAGTTGACAACACGCCGAAAATGTTAAATGCTAATGAGTATTGCCACGCTAAAAAAATCGTCACCAATATAATTCGTCAAATCTTCTTGTAAAAAATTTACAATCCGGCAGGATCAGTCCCCTCCCCAGAATAGCTAGTACGATGTTGAAGCGTCGTTTTAGGGAATATTTATGAGTAGGGCCGTAGATATATTTATTTTCAAATGTATTGACTTAATATTTAATATACGTAATAAGTATGCAAGGACATTTTAAGAAATAAAGGAAGTGAGAAATTAACTTTATATCTCCTAATGGAGAATAGGGAATTCTCGTGCATTTTGTAAATAATTTATTTCAATAAAGATAATTATTTTATTATGCGCCTCTTTTTTTTCTTTTTTTTTTAAATGCATTTTCAATTTTTTGTAGTTGTTTTAAAAATTGCGTGCTATTTCGGCTCTGAAAACGGTCATGCGCCATCTTGACCGCTACGTCACAAGTGCTACGTCACACCTTTGCCGCTGCCGCCGCCATCGGTTTGCAGGATCTACTCGGGCCGGTCAACAGTGACGTCATCGTTCGCCCTTGAACGCTTGATCAATCACCGGGCGTTTTTAGCTGCATTGAAATATTTCGTTCGCGCCTGTTTTTAAAGTCATTATAACTTTAATAAATGATTTTTGAAAATTATAAAAACTATGTATTCTTGTGTCTGAAGTGTTTCTACATATGAATAATTTATAATAAGTGATTTTTTGGTGTGAAGAGAATTCCCTATTGTGATAAAAAATATTCATCTAAATGTTACAGATTTAAAATTTTATGTGTTTTTGTTGCTGTAGGTAAATGTTTATTTTTTTTCTGAATGTTTAGTCGAATTACACATTTTTTGTCGAAATCATAAAAATATATATTTTCAATTCATAAACGTTTCCACTCCTTTAGTAAATCCTTTTTTGGTTTGCGAAGGATTACCACGCACAAGTTTCATCATGAAAAAGATTTACGGCAAAAAAATTACTTTGTGAACTCCATATATTATACTTTGCATCAAATATGCACTCACTCATTCAAGGCTTCGGCCAATAGTGTTATACGAAAAAACTCACACAATCACAGACCAAGTTTTACTCCCCACACGATGCAATCTCTGAGAACAGGAATTGCGTAGAAAATTAGTGCGAGAAGCAACTACATTAAATGGAGCATGGGGTCAAGTATTGTATTTATTGGGTACGTACTAGGTCAGGGCTGCCTGACCAGATCTGAATAGCCAGGTACTTTCCTCTTCCCCATATCCTTCCCCTCCCCACTACCTTCAGCCGCAGAACATAACCCAATTGTGGAGGCCATAGCCTCACTGGCTCCAGATGGCTGGATGTTGAGACTCTTGTGCGGCATTCAAATATCAACTGAAAACAATACAAATAACTCCTCGATTAATATATTTGTTATGTGAATACATCACAAGAGTCCCGAGTGCTCCCAACCGCCTGGAGCCAGTGAGACTATGGCATCCCAAATAATTGGGGTATGTTTTTATATACATATATGTGACACCTCACAAGAGCGTCCCTGCCTGTGCAGTGTACCGACAGGGGAACTATGTCACCACCCGGTTGGGCGGCGTTGTGAGGCGGATTAAGGTAGGCGCTGTAGGAAGGGATTTATTAATGCGGGCCTTGAAGAGGCTCGGATTATAGGAGGGAGGAAAAACAGATGCCGGTAGCTCGAAATTGCTCGTTGATAAGCTAAAAGTATTGGAGAGAGGAAGGAGATGTGGAAGAGAAAGGTGGGGAAGTACCTGGTCACCAAACACGGCTAAAGCCATTTCAATCAAATTTTCAATTCTGAATGATGGTATTACACCAGGGCAATACTGAGAGTACCCTCCAATCTGGAACGTATCGCAAATATACCTTACATTATTTTTAAAGATAAATTGTGAAATAATACAATGTCATATCTGCTTTGTTTCTATTATCTATGGGTAAAACCATGTAGGTGCCTACCTAACACAAAAGTTAAAATGTGTAATGGAATAAGGAAGATAGGCCATTAATCGTTGTTAGTTTGTGTGTAGTGTCGCCAACATCATATAACCTAATAATGCCCTGCATCTACACTCCTACACAGTCACCAAACGTACAACCCGTGCAGTATGGTCTAAGCTCGATGACAGTTGGCAAGCTTCCATGCCATATCTGCTTTGTTTCTATTATCTATGGGTAAAGCCATGTAGGCACCTACCTAACACATAAGTTAAAATGTGTAACGGAACAGGGAAGATAGGCCATTAATCGTTGATAGTTTGTGTGTAGTGTCGCCAAAATCATATAACCTAACAATGCCCTGCATCTACACTCCTACATAGTCACCAAACGTACAACCCGTGCAGTATGGTCTAAGCTCGATGATAGTTGGCAAGCTTCCATGCCATATCTGCTTTGTTTCTATTATCTATGGGTAAAGCCATGTAGGCACCTACCTAACACATAAGTTAAAATGTGTAACGGAACAGGGAAGATAGGCCATTAATCGTTGATAGTTTGTGTGTAGTGTCGCCAAAATCATATAACCTAACAATGCCCTGCATCTACACTCCTACATAGTCACCAAACGTACAACCCGTGCAGTATGGTCTAAGCTCGATGATAGTTGGCAAGCTTCCATGCCATATCTGCTTTGTTTCTATTATCTATGGGTAAAGCCATGTAGGCACCTACCTAACACATAAGTTAAAATGTGTAACGGAACAGGGAAGATAGGCCATTAATCGTTGATAGTTTGTGTGTAGTGTCGCCAAAATCATATAACCTAACAATGCCCTGCATCTACACTTCTACATAGTCACCAAACGTACAACCCGTGCAGTATGGTCTAAGCTCGATGACAGTTGGCAAGCTTCCATGCCATATCTGCTTTGTTTCTATTATCTATGGGTAAAGCCATGTAGGCACCTACCTAACACATAAGTTAAAATGTGTAACGGAACAGGGAAGATAGGCCATTAATCGTTGATAGTTTGTGTGCAGTGTCGCCAAAATCATATAACCTAACAATGCCCTGCATCTACACTCCTACATAGTCACCAAACGTACAACCCGTGCAGTATGGTCTAAGCTCGATGACAGTTGGCACGCTTCCATGCCATATCCGCTTTGTTTCTATTATCTATGGGTAAAAGTTTGTTGGTACCTATAAAAAAGCTAAAATTAACAATAAGTATTAAAAATGATTTTTTTCGATATGGATGAAATTTTTCACTCTTACCTTTCGAAAAACTCAACGAAAAAGTTTCATAATGGATTTGACTTGAAGACGAAACATTACTTTATCATAATGTACCAAATTCACAGCGCGTAAATATCTACATATTTGATATTATTATTTGTGCCATCTGGCGTAAAAAATATTAATAATTACACATTATTCCAATGGAAGTTTCCTACTTACCATAGGTCCAAAGTATGCTTTATGTACACGAAACACCTCTCTGTGAAAAGCATTATTTGAGACCACGACGGGAAATTATATATAACGCATACATTGAGGACTGTCTTCAAACTATCGTCTGTACAGAATAAAAATATGTCTTCAAAGTATGCTCTAGATGTATGTATCGATATATATTTTAAACGGTACATCATAGACGTATATAGCTGTGAGGGGGTAGTTTTAAAGGGTTGATTAAACAAAATGGCATTAAAAAAAAAGTGTATATAATGTGGCTCAAAGTATGCTTTATACAAATATATATATATATATATATATATATGTATTTTATATGTATAATAATAATAATAATATTAGCACCGTCCGAGTATACATTTAGGCACAATCAAGTTTTAAAAATAATTCACCAAAATTTGGTAATTAAACATAACTTGATTGACTGCCGTAATATAGTACCATACTATGAATACGAACCAAATTCATTTTTAGAAAACGAATTTTATAAAATATATTATGATAAAACTATACTAACAGACCGAACGATTAGTCATAATAGACCCGATATAGTTTTACATGACAAAATTAAAAAAATAACTTATATCATTGATGTCGCTATTCCAAATTCCTGTACCATTCAAAAATCTGTTAATGAAAAAATTAGAAAATACACAGATTTAGGAAACGAAATAAAAAGAATTTGGTATTCTCAGACGATAAAAATATTACCATTCGTTATTTCGGCTACTGGCATTATACCTAGCTCTCTCATTAAAAATTTAGACGTATTAGATCTATCAAAAAATTTATATATAAAGATGCAAAAGTCGGTCATTTTGAATACATGTAGGATAACGAAAGATTTTTTAAATATTTATGTTGAGGAATCAGTAGGATTTATAGGCCCTGTTAGAAGTACTACCGAGCCGAACCCTCTGATATGAAAATATCTGGAGTCGGTGAATTTTTTTTCCCATTTGATCTCTGGTGATTTGACGTGTTGTTGTTCTTGTATTGTTTTGTATTTATTTCACTTATATAATGCACTTGCATAGTGTTGATTGACTAGCTGATCATTTGTGGAAAAGTGAGTGGAAGGGTTTAGTTTTTCCTATGGGGAAGATTTAACCCGGACAACAAAATCGGAAGCATAAAAAAATTACTTAATCATAATTTTGTTGTGATTAAGTTAATTCCTTAGTATGGATTCCTCTCCTTCGGTAATATTATAATGTCGCACCCCTAGTCTCCAGAGTGGGTTGTTCACAGAAATTGAACAAATTTATAAAATGTCAAAGTTTTTAGTAAATATTAATAAATTTCAAATTTAAGTTCCATTGAAGTTCTGTTGAGCGTGGGTAAATATTATAGTATAATTATGAGCCTGCATTTTGTCGCAGAGTTTAATGTTTTGAGAACCAAATATAATCATATACTCATAATGTCTCCATTTAAAAAATAAAAAAAATGTTAAACATCTTATTTTTATACAAATCTACAGTTTTATTTCGTGTTTGATGAAAATTGTACATTTAACCGTCAAAACAGAAGGAATGTTACTATCTTCACGAGATTTAATAAGCAATTTATTTTTATTTTATAAGCAATAATTACTAGCCTAAAACACTCATCTTCATTGAAAAATCTCCTGATAAAAGATACATGACGCCAACGGGACTTGAACCCGTGTCCTTTAAATGTCCGGTCGACAGCTCTGACCACTGAGCTATGGCGGCTTATCTCTTATCCGCAAAATAATTTAATATATACTAGTGTTTCATTCAACAATTACTGCTTGTTACTAATGGCTAATAATTATTGCTTATAAAATAATTGTCACCCTTTGTGCTATGCATAAAAAATTTTGTCTTAAAAACATTAGTTTACCAAAAAATAATAAGTAGAATTTTTGAAACGTCTTGATGAAAATTTGCACACTTGACATTCAAAATAAGAATAAAATAAAATTTTACATCTGATTTCGAAAAACTCTGCCTAAAGCCTGGACAATCTAATCCCGATAATTTCTATCTTGGATAATATTGTTAGTAAAATTGTGGAAAATGCCACGATTTTAACTGTAACATGAGTTTTTACTCTGCAGAACATTTAAAATATTTCTATTACTCAAACAACGCAAGCAAATGTATTTCTGCAAACTGTTTGGCTTTGCGTGGATATTTTATCACGCCTCCACAGTCAAATACCAAAACAACCACCCGCCTGCATTACAGCTGACACTTTGTAGAATTCATTCCGAGAACTCGTCCTGTGCGGTCAACTTGAACGATAAATGTAGCTCTAGCCTTCAGCTAAATTAGTACTAGCTTCGTGCGGGCAAAGCAACCGGCGCGCCATAATTCTGGATACAGTACTTGGCCATTTCACGTTTTATGATTATGGTAATGTTTGAACTTTCAAGTGATTTTTTACAGTTTCGTAATTTTTTATTTATTTCATGATTAAAAGCTAAGTACTGACTTGATTGATTTTTCCTGTTGTTATATTAGGTAATGACAAATCTATATATGAAAAAGAAAAGAAGCAACCGAAAAAGGTAACGGTCACAACCGGGAATCGTGCCCAGATCCCCTGTCTTACCAAAATCGGGTTCCGGATAGTTGGATGATGTGCGGAAGCTTTAAAAGTTATTCCAATAAATTTTAATTGAAATAAAAAAATCAATCGCCCTAACAAAGTATTTTTTTTCAAAGAAATACCAAATATTATGTTAAATTACGTAATATCAGATTTTTGCAAGGATTAATTCACAAACGAAGCTTCAAACGCAATGCGAATCCCATAGATAGATTACTTAAAATTATTACGTCTCTTTCATATTTGGTAAAAGTATAAAATTATTTTAAAATTATGCACGTTTGAATTTTTTTGTTTTTTACTATTATGCATTTTTACTATTATGTGTGGTCCGACTGGTGGATGATTTCAAAGATAATAGATATTTTTTGGTTTGACTGAGATTATGAAATTTCCTCCACAGAACTGGAGTCAACTTCCCTTAAAAATTCCCGCTTAGGTAGGACCGACAATTATTACATACATTAACTTCTGTAAGTTGAGATGTATTTAGAAAGGTTAATCATCAAGTTGTACATCTATACTTGTAACTTTCGATTATCACTATTCATGGGCAAACAAAACGTAAATGTCTAATTTGAAAACATACAGTGTGAGATTCCTGAGCGCTAGCTCCCACGCCAAAGTTTCCAGGCCGAACACTTTACTCCCTTGTGAATTAGGCTTCAGTTATAAGAAATTGAAGGATGGATGGCAGGCTCTATCCCTAATTAGGAAATTTCTCAAATAGTTTAGATTTATGAAAATACATTTTTTTTATTTTCTTCAAAGTCCTTAGAACTATAACTGTAGTTTTGACCTTTTCACTACTCATTAGCTGTTCTGAAAGAGATTATGCTGTCAGAACTTGCTGGGAGATTACTCAATCAACCCAACTTGTATTATCCAATCAAGTCAATTCAATCCATTTCATCTTATTTGCCGTTGTTCTAATAGTAATCCCAAATTATTTTATAAAATATATAAAAACATATAATTATAGTGAAACAACCATATAAATTGAAAAAATCATCCGAGAAAAAAATACATCAGGTGCTCTACCAACTGCGCTACGCCAACTTATACAAAACCCGCCAAATTATTCCATATGTACTTTTATATTTTATTTAACAATTATTTCTTTTTAGAATTTTTTCACTAGAAAACAACCAACTTTGGGAATGGTTGTAGGAACGGCATTGATACTTCTAAATCTTATTCTAGATGGCATCGAAACATATAACATCTTAATTTATTGGTGAAAATATTATTATTTTTAGTGATAAAGTAATTTTAAAGATACAATGTTTGTATCCATAGCACAAATGATAAAATATTATTTATAAGCAATAATTAATAGCCTGAAACCATAGACATATGAATATATGTAAGTAGATCTGCCCTAAGTGATTAAAAGCGTATTATCCCCACTCCCCATACCGGTTCCATTGGAGCCGGCTGGGCTCGCGTATGGCCTCAAGTGAAATTTGAAAACGTGACGTCATCATTCTTGTGCGAACTATGGTCGAGGCATCATCGGTTCATTTTACGAAATAATAAGGCAAAATGTTGACTTGTACTATGAAAACTTGTAAAAATAGATGTGAAAAAGAGAATAAACCCAATTGTCGTATTACATTCCATATATAAGCATTATTTTATTTTATTTTAAGCATATTCACATCGTATAATATGAATCAGTTGTTACTATCACATCGAGAAACGTCTGGACGCGAAACACAAAGCTGGTTGGTTGCTGGGAAGTAAATTATGAACATTTATAAAAGTGTCTTAACTAAATACTTAAACGAAATATTCGATTCTGAAAATAGAACCGAATTTTTTTTTTTTTTGCCGAATTTGGACTTTGCAAATTTGTTCATAACGTGGCGAGTAATTTGCGCTCCCATGTAAAAATGTCTATTCATTCAAAAGCAGATTTTACTTTTAAGAAGTCTAAGGTGATATTATAATGCGAGATGCCTATTTACTGTCAGATTGATTTATTGACGAATCACAGTCAGCTTCACTCCCTTCGTTCTTCAACAGTTGATTTTACCCCTCGCCATTATCTTCTCGTCTATTAATTCCTATGTCTGTGCCTGAAACACATTTACAAATTTTAAAATTCTTCCGATAAAAAATACATGCCGCCGACGGGAATTGAACTCTCAGCCTTTTGACTGTCGATCAGGTGCACCACCAATTTTTTCAATTTGTGTTTCAGACCAATAATTATTGCTAAAAATAATATGTTATCCTTTGTGCTATGTATAAAAAACCCTGTCTCTTAAACGTTAGTTTATCATTAATTTACCTTTTAATATTATAATCGTCTGACTAGTTGAAGTCCCCGGCGTTGTCCGGTTTTACACAGATTTTTTTTAAACACATGTAGATAGTAATTTTCCTCTTTTTTTAACTTCAGTGTGCAAAATTTTATGAAGAAACAAAAGAGCACAATTTTGGAATTTCATATAAGATGTAGGAAGAGGGAATGTGGGTTGTTTTTCAAAATTTCATATAAATAGTGACTTGTTTCCAATTTTGAAGGTCAAAATTTCATAATCGTGACATTTTTATTTATATAAAATAAATATATAAAAGATAGCTGGTAAAATTATGAAAATCAAAACTCAAAAACCTAAAATTCCGAATGACTCTAAGATCATAATATTCAGTTAATTTCCGTACAAATTATAGGGAATCTTTTTTTCAATCTGAAAATTCATTTATAAATTAGATTTATTTAATTTCCTTTCTTGTATGAAGTCGAATAAAAAATCAACTAAATTCACTTTTGGAAAAAGAGTTTATTAGCATAGGGGATGATGTAGCGAGGCTGAAAAGTACGGGTCATTTCCTTCCGCCTTTCACAGTCGATAAAGTGCGCTTTCCGAGCAACTTATTTGTAAGTTTAGCCAGAGCTTTACACTGCACATGTATCTTACTTTTTGCTTGCTCAGTGACTATGTCAGCCTCACTATGAATTTACCGCCCAGCTGAACTCCGCTTGAAGCGTTTATCTTCTTTTTGCACCGCACGGTTTCTTCATGCGTTGTAACTTATTATTAACAGCACAAATAAAAATGCAGAAAAAATTGTATAGAACGGTATTAAAAATGTACCTTAAAGTGTTTTCACACTAAAATCAAAGAGAATAATTAAATTTATTCGATTAACGAAACACGTTTCAATTTTTAAGGTTATTTTTTTTGCCTAGGAGTAAATAAGAAGTTTGATTAAGAAATTACAGGTTCAAAATCAGATTAATGCATAAATGAAAAATTTATCCGTTCTGACAGTTTGTCACATATTGTGAAATTAAAAAAAAAAACCTTTTTTATCGTTATCTTCACAGGAGGCTTCGAGGAAAACATTTTACCTCAAAGCCCATGTTATTTTTAAGATGCTTTGCAGAGCGTCCTTTTGGGAAGGAAGGGGAAAAATTGGTATGAAAGCTGGGTAGAAATCTGGTGGTAAATGTTTCTAGGAGTGACAGACGTTTGAATCACCCCCGCTGCAGTGTAAGGCGATGAGTCAAGTACAGCTGGTCTGTTTATACACTATATTACTGTACACTGAAGTACACCATTTCTTATACACCATCATCTCTCTGCAGAAAGAAAAAGTATCTCAGAATCTATCTAGTGAGAGACTACCATTATAGGTAAGTGAAAATCGATAAAAGATAATAATTCAATCGCAAGCTACCTTATGCTTTTCGAAAATTTTAAAATATTCTTAATTCAACAACACTTCTCTTTCCCGATCTTCATTAGTATACAGCACCATTATTTGGGGTGTCTGTGCTCAAACTATTATTTATCCTCTAAAAAAAACTAAAAATATGGTAATACGAGTTATCAACAAGCGACCGACAAGATATTACCCGATTCGGGTCTTTACGTAGTGTATAATATACGTTAACTCCATATAAAATTTATGATAACACTTGTTGTGTACAAATACAACAAAAACACTCTTACAAAACAATCACATCATCAGAACTATAACCAAGCGACACTACAAAATATCTTAACTTCATACTACATCAGCATAAAGAAAATTATTCAACCAATATTCAACCTTCTCCCTGATAACTTAAAAATGGAAACAAAAAACTTAAATATGCAAACATACATACTCCATACATTCTACACTCTAATAACTCAATCATCCTCCATCTATCTCTCACATTCCTTTCCAATGTTCTTAAATAAAATATTTATAAATCTGAATTCATAAGTTAATTAAATTACAATTATTAAATGTGTAATGAAAATTTCAATCTGTAAAGGTCTCCCGCCATAAGACAGAGACATCCCTAGCATGGCGGGAAATAATAATGAACAGTATATCTACTCTTCAAAGTTGGCTATTATCAGGACATTCTTCATCATACACAACATATGAATAGCCAGATATTGTTAAAACTTTCTACTACTAAATATCAAGAGGTACAAATCGATTTACTTTAATTCTATCAAAAACCTTCAAATCCATTCCTGAGATAGTTTTGAACACACGATCTCTGGATGAAGAGCTAAAATCCAAGCGAGACTATAATCCATTATTGCAAACACTTATGGATTAATATACACACAGCCTCAAACTCCCAGAATACTGAATTTTTCTCAAATATTTTATTCAACGTAAATATTAAATAAAATATTATTTGCATGTTGAAAATGTCATTTGAACGCATAAGTGCCTTCCTCGTAGGGTTGTTATTTTCGCGCCAATTTTCCCTCGCGTTCCCTCGCTCCGGAAATGGAAGGTGATGATTGTCTGACGGCGCGGGTCTAATTTTCAGCGCACTGTCATTTCCATGTGCGTCCCCTTCCTGCACCCTTCTCACTCCGACACCCCTACTCACCCTACCTACCCCACCCTGCTCTACTAGTGAGGATGGAATTAGTAATAAAAATACGGTTCAAGCATTTTTTTATTGTTTGAATTATTATGACAAAACATGAAAAAAATTCCATCTGACAAATTTTTGTTACGTAGTTACGTAATTTTGGTTACCTACATATCAAAAACAGGTAAAAATAATAATAATATTTGGATGATTTGTATAGCACCATTTTTGTACAATATCACGTTAGGGGCGCTGTATAAATATATAATACATTTCTACAATGATCTATGTTATTACTAACTATATATGGAGATTCTAAACGATACTTACCTGGTAGATCACTTAAGATTAACACTTGATAACAGGTACAAGTAAGAGGTACACTTCAAACTCCATTGAAATATAATAATAATATTTGAAATAGATTTGTAAAATAACAGTGCTATTTAGAAATGAAAACATTGGGCATTATTTTTATACTATCTAATGATTTTTATAATATCTACGAGTCATATCGAGTATAATTGAAAAAATCCAAAATAAATTCTAAGACATGTAAATATCAGAGTAGGTATTCCTAGAGAATGCCTAGATTACGGTTTACTCATTAAATTTATTAAAATATTGAAGACAATATTAGTGATTTTTAAGCGAAAATCTGAAACAGAAAAATCAGAAAACGAAATGGTCCAGATGTGACCATTTCCTTTTCTGATTTTTCTGTTTCAGATTTTCGTTTAAAAATCACTAATATTGTCTTCAATATTTAAATATTACAATTTGAGGTTTTACTCAATAAAAGTTATTCCGAAAAATAATAATAAATTTATTAAAATTGTCGGAAAGAAGAATTATTTGTGATTTAATGTGTTTGTAAAAAAGTATTAATTTTTATTGAATACCTCTATGAAGCTACATTTAATTTTGTTCCATTTTCCTAATAGGACAGTTACAAGCATGGAATTCAGGATTCAATTATCCATACTCTTCGGTTACAAGACAGTACTTACCACATATTATTATTATTTTGCTCAACAAAGTTACATTATAAGTTTGCTTTTATACATTTTATGTCTTCAAATATAACTGATTCATTAAGCGAAATGTAAACCATTATAAACCAAACAGAGTTACAACTCTGGATGTGCAAAATGAAGTTGGTCGATGTCTGATAAATTAAAAATATTTATTTCTGTTTTTCTCCATTTGTGAATATATTATTAAAATATACAAATATAATTCTAAACCTCGTACTCATTTAAGCAAATTCTACGACAGTGTAACCACAAATTAACGTGAAGAGTAATTTTGGATTGTAGAAAGGTTTATCGTCATCAGAGTGATTTGAATATAACCTCGCGATTTACAGAACTTCCTAATCTCTAAATCAGTGTACAGTTATTGCTGGGGAGATATTGGTTAAAAATCTCGAATTTACTAACGATAAATTTATTG
This sequence comes from Hesperophylax consimilis, assembly GCF_061612785.1. NCBI lineage: Eukaryota > Metazoa > Arthropoda > Insecta > Trichoptera > Limnephilidae > Hesperophylax > Hesperophylax consimilis. The sequence goes on from NC_142851.1 coordinate 31,453,140, forward strand.
CGAGAATAATTTTTACAGAGGATTCATACGGAACTCGCGGTGTAACGACGGTGGGGAGTATTCAATCGCGGAGTTAGGACGCTAGGTATAGAATGAATTATGCCAGTCGCGGTTAGCAGCTGCTGCTCTAGCAATGATACCAGTGGAATAAAATATTGTCAATGAAAAATATTTGTATTGCAAATTAAAGCAGACCTTCTACAGTAACTAATTATGATTATTATATACATCAAGGTATTACGTTTGTGCATTACTTTATCTGTACTCGGTTTATTTTCTGTTAAAGCCTAATAAACAAAGTTTAATAAATGAGTGAATAAATATTTTCATAGCTTTACTATAAAGCACAATTCCTTATAGTAAAGCCACAATATACAATATGGCATGGCAGAGCTGTAATATTGTTATAATGTGAAGAGATTGAATCCTGGTGAATTGCAAACCAGAAATATGCCATTTTTGTTAGGTATTTGAAATTTCTCTAATTAATGAGAATTACAGAAGAGTGTTTATGAGATGGTACACGAATGAGTGTTACGAAACATGGATACGGTGGAGCGGCTTGTTGGTTGGTTAACATATTTTTGTTTAATTTATAATTTTTTTATATACCTAAAAATATATTACTTATATTTCGCACCACTTCTTTTTTCGTTTTTGCTACTCAATGGCAATGGTTTTGTTTATTCATATCTGAAAAAAAATTTGGCATTCTGAAACCAAAAACAAAATTTCCGGTTTACTGAAAATACTAAATGTACAAAATATCAACTGTTTTAAACCGAATTTCGTATCAAAATGATTAAATTATCATCTAAATTTGTATGCAGGATTAAAATGTTCACATTTCCTTAACCCTTGCCAACAGAGGTACCCATAATCTTTAATATAACTATCCTCCAGTTATAATTTTATTTAAAGTCTTAAAAAATGTTTCATATTTTTTGAATTCCAAGAAAAACCCATAAACACATAACCAAAAATTAATAAAAAGCTGAAGTATTATATTAAAATATTTTGTAAATATGTAGGTAGATATCCTTATTTGTCGCAAATAACACTCCTTGCTCGTTGAAACCATACCCACTGCGGTCAACCATTCTATTGGCACATAAACTTTTGGGACAGGTATGTTATCTCACTCGCTCGCTCTATTACAAACGCTGCTTGAGGGGATAATAACGTCATGTGCCGCAGGCTGAGTGTCAGTAGTTACCAACGTACCAGTTATATGTAAGTACAACCCAAACCGTCGCTGCTGGAGGCTGCGTTCTTTGATGAAGGAATATGTTTTTTTGTAAAATTTACCATATTATGATATATCATGTCAACACATTAAATGGGTAAGCCATAAGAATAATTTATAATAAAATGTTTGTTATTAATTAATGGGAAAAGTACAAGCGTTCTGCAGATAAAAAAAAAACATAAAAATTTAAAAGTGAAATTTCAAATTTTTTGAAATTTAATATAATTTTACCTTTTTTAACTGATTAATTTTAATATAATTTTACCTTTTTTAACTGATTAATTTATTAATTATTGATCATGAAATATGAAAATATGAATAAATTTGCTCAAAACACTCCTAACATTCGTTTCAAAGGGTTCGGTACGAACAACTAAAAATTGGTATTTCTAATGACCAATTTGCATGTTGTAAATTAATAATGTAGGTAGTACAAAACACATTCAACAGGAAAAGCCTTTAATTTACAACAGCCTTCGTAGCCGTAAATCTTCCAGTACGATCATTAGCTCAAAATCTACCTATTGAATTCGATACGACCCATAATAATTAATACTTCCTCCCTTTATAACCCTAAATAAAATAACAGAAGGGTAAAAGGTTTCTTAAAATCTCTCTTATATTTATTCCATTATTGCTACTTATCAATCGTTTGATTTGGAAGAAACACGTTTTTTTCTCATTTTTTTCATTAAATTTGTGTTTGAGTAAAAATCGTATTTTAGAACCGTGGAATCCAAAAAATGCTTCTGACAAATCATTTTATTGTGATTTAAGCCATATAAATCACAAAATCCTATTCAACATTTTGGATAACAAAAATTAACTGTAGATATATATTACTACAGGTTATGATGGTTTTATCCCCCTGCTTTCACCGTGTTTCAACACTAATTGTTTTCAAATAAACAGGAACTATTAAGAAAATTTTATATAGGTAGGTACTATGAAACAAAACCACTTTCAACCCAAGAAAGCAAATTGCAAGATACATTGAAGATAACCCTACGCTTCAAAGGTGCATTTTCTTTTTAGATTTATTTAATTTTTTATCACTAACGATATTTAGACATAGTTTAGTAAATGAAACGCAGTTTGGTGGAAAATTTCTTTATTTTAACAAAAATATATATAATACAGACCTCTCAAAATATATTAACAATATCAACAGTCTTTATTTTTAGGAACCATATGCTTAGTAAAAAATATGAACTTTTTTTCAAACAATTATATTATCACTATATTATCAGTCTAAAAAATAAAATAAAAATCTCAATACATCACTAAAAGTTACACGTTAGAAAACCATGCGCCTCTCGAGCGCATCAGCTCGTAATCACAGCAAAACAAGTCTACCTATCGCATTGGTCCCGCAACCAACGGCGGAGTTGGCTGAGAAGCATAAGAGTATACGTGCGCTGGATGAAAAGAAACAGTGTTATTTTTATTTTCGCGGGCGCTTTTGCGGCGTAGGTTATCTTTGTAAGGTTAATTAAACGTAGATAGCTTCCTATATACAACTTAATCGATTTTTTTTTAATTGCGTTATTCACTTAACTTTTCAAAACACCATTAAAATAATGTGACATAACATTAAAATTAAAGTAAAAATAAAATAATATTTTAATATAATGGTGACCGGATAAATCATCAAAATGATAATTCATCACATCTTTAAAAAGTTATATAAAGTCATGGAAAGTGATGAAACAAAAACTTTGTTAACTGGGTTGAGTAGGTTAGGTTAGGTTAGGTTAGGTTAGGTTAGGTTAGATTTAAATTTTTGTTTTTTCATCATCTAATGACTTTATATCTCTTTTAAAGGTGTGTTGAATTGTCACTGTGTTGAGTTATCATGGAACCCTTATTTAATAACATATTCGTATTTTGCTAAAAATTTAACAGGAAACCTATAAATACATTCCTTACGGGCTTGCAGTCCCCTTTTTAACCAGATTACTAATAATTTGAAGAGCTTCTTTATAAATTGCGATTCAATCTGCAAAAAAACGTTAGCTTATTTTGCAAATTCTTAATACACTTGGCATCATAACCATTACCCAAAAAGATTTTCCTTTATTCAGATTTACATTTTTCGAACAATTACCTTCCATGGGCATTCGGATATTCTGTACAATTGCCCAGCTACGGCACAGTAGACACATACGAGTATACTTGTTCGCCCCCGCAAATGTGATCAAGGTTGAATTCACCCACCCCTAAATAGCATTTTATCCCCAGTTCACGCGGCGGATGTAAACAGAAAAAACCATGTGATAGGGGATGAGCACACATGAATTTTTTCGTGTAAAAGACCATACATAGATAATCCGTAAAAACAAAATCACCGGAATATGTAGCTAGGGATTATTTAAAAAACGGGACATTTACAATTTTCTGCGTTTTCCTTCGTTGAATTCTGAAAATGGGTGAAATTTACAAAATATTACGAGTTAGTAAATACCTTTACAAATTTAGACGTAATTGAACATTTATAAAAATGTTTCGAGTTTTTTCCATTGAAATTCATGAAGCGAATAGAAGCTAAATAAAATCTTTCCACATTTTAAATGTTCATCGTGTAAATATATTTTTTTCGTGTAACTTAATAAACTGGCACATTTCTCGTTTTATAATAAATTTTACTTAATTTACGAAATTTATTATCGCTTTCAATTAAAAGTTTGTAAATAAAAGTTTTTTACAGATAAAACAGATATTTTGTGATGTGACCTTATAATTTAAAATAAAACGATAACTTTGTAAAACAACACCTTTATTTTTTATACTTAATGCCGACCAGGTTTCGCAAAATAGAGAAAAATGAATATTGTTAATTTATTAATAATCTTCAGGAACAACTTTTTCTTTATAACTTACTTTGACGGTACACCAATCAATGTAATATATCAATAATAACATAATACTAATTAATCTAAACGAAAGATGAAACAGAACAAGATACAAAAAAATAAATAGATAACACTATTAGGAATCGAACCCAGCACCTCTTGTCCTACCGGCAAAAACGTCGTAAACCACTCGACCATTAGACCTATTATTTAAGAGCAGTGGCGGCTCGTGACTTATGGGTTACTGGGAACTAATATTAGAAAAAATGGTCTTATTTATGTTGTTGTGGTTGAAAATATTTTTTTTTTTTTTGAAAAAATGATTTTTTGTTTGAAGATTTTCTGAACTGAAATTTTCTGAAATCTGTAGTGGTACGCCACTACTTGACTCAAACGTTATTCTAGAAGTTTCCAAACAAGTTACTTGGATTTTCTTTTATTTTTTAATATTTTTTTCGGTAGCATCTGGAATATTCGAGAATGTTTTATTTTCCACCTAGATAAGCGACAACGTGAACAAAATGGTCACTACAGTACCAGCAACCTCGAGATTGATATCGAATTGTTTTGCCTACGTGACGCGCTTCGGAACATTCTCGAACCTCCCTTTCGTAAATCATTTTGTTGTATTTTCTACGTTTATTTATTGTTTTTGGATGTATTATTAAAAACCGCTTCAGCCAAATTTCGTAGTTATTTATTAATAAAAAGAATACCGAACATAACTACAAATCTTCTTACGAAAAATCGATTTAAAAAAAAATCGTTTTCAGCTACAACAAGATCAGAAATGCCATTTTTAATAATATTAGCACTCTAATACACCCAAAAGTCACGAGCCGCCACTGGTTAAGAGTCATATTTGTTGATCTCATATTTCAAATTCAAAAATTTATATATGTTATTATGAAATTTGTTCTTGTAAATATAAATAAATGGTTTCATGTTTCGTTTAGATTTGTTAGTATTATCTTAGTCTTTAATGATGTTTGAATAATATCTTCAAATTATTGGTAACCCGGTTAATAAATTAGAAATACCCATTTTTTCCGTTTTTCAGTTATAGCTTCGTCAGGGCAGTATGATACCACTAAAATATAACTCCACTGAAGCTAATCCCATTTTGAGCGACCCACTGAAAAGTATTTTTTATAACTATTTATAACCCATGTTATTCGTAGATTATAGTATTTTATTATACTCCCCTAAAAAAGCTACGGTTGTAGCGAAACCATGTCGGTATAAGGTATAAAAAAAGTTATTGCTTCATTTAAAATCAAAGGGAATATTGAATTATGTTTTAGATAAACACGATTGGAACAAGTACTTTTTGAAAACAAACTTTTGATTGCATTGTTAAAATAGTTATTAATTAATATAATATTGATGTATGAATGAAATCAATAACACGTTTTTTTTAAGCGTGAAATCAAAACGATAATTTTTTTTTAACATCATTACTTTTTTTATAAATATTTTGTCTTATGGAATGAAATCATACATTATTTAAAAAAACAGAGCTCAGAAAGATGTGTCAAACACTACTGTTGTTTTAACTTTTATTCAATTTTTGGAAACTGACGTATTATTAAAAAAAAATAAAGCCTTCTATAAATACGTATCTCCCTGATTATTCTTTCGGTGTGGGATCTCCGGGTCGCCTAAGGGTGAATATCCTGGCTGAATTAACGTCACAAATCAGGGTGGGACACGGAAAACACATGCCATAAAACCATTAAATTATGATGTATTAGCTATGGGGACAGTACTTTTGTGCGTTTCCCCTTTGGTTATATCACCGTAAAATTTTGTTTAACATTGTTTGCAACCCCGTTAAACGAATTGAACCCCGCGGTTATAATATGTTTTATCCCCGGGAACTGACAAAATTAAGTTTTTTTTAAAAATAATGTAAATATTTTATTGCCTAAATAATGAAATACCTTATGTATTAACGTACAAGTTATTTACGCCACTGATCTATTACAAAATTTCGCAAAAGGAAGAAAATCTCAGTATTGGCTTTATAGACAATTTATTAAACTAGGACAGTCTTACTTATAAATAATCCCTAATGCGCCGCTGCAGCGTTTGTACAACTAGCTGGGCCGTATACGGCTCGGGTTAAAATTTGTTCCAATCCTGAAAAACCCAATAATTCTCGCATTTTGCGTTTAGTTGTCAACTTAACGTTTCTTCAGATGACATTTCCGATTTCACAGACCCGGTTGTTGTGTATTGCTTCGAAATTCGATTATGCGTTCCGTGTTTGCTTTGGGGTATTGAAGCAATTGAGGCAATTGAAGACGTATAGAGAGACCTGTATCCGTTAGTAAATTAAGCCGGTAGGTACTTACGAGTTATAAAAATATGTCTGAACCTTGCCGCCTGGATTTCGAACCCAGAGAATGATGAGTTTGAGCAGAAAAGCATTCATTACTTAGACACAATATTATACTACTTACATTGTACGAATCTCAAGAAGGTAGTCCAACAATTGAATGTGGGATCCACCTCTGGGCTGGAGCCTCAAAATATCTAATAATGTTACTTGATTTTGTTCAAAAAACGACAGATCGTCTAATTGAAAATTCATTGTTAACAGACTGAGTAACGCAATATAGTTTTGCGGAGTCTGTTCTGTTATGTTATGATCCCCTGTGTACCGGTGCACGTACGCGAAACTCGACGAACATTAGCGCAACACCCATTCACAGTTGATGTTGGCTTCATGAGAACGGGTCGTTTCATCGACACGTTTTTGTGTAGTTCGGCTCGCATGTAGAACGAACTACCGGGCTTCTTAGTAAATCTCTTCTTTCAGTCCTTATCTTAACCTGGATCACAACCGGATGGCAATAAAATTAGCCTGACTTTACGCTTTGCAGACAGGGGTGCTCTTGTGAGGTATAAAAAAAATCATTTTCCAACCACCTTGTAGAATGTCCGCTGTAATGAACGTGACAGGTAACTGCTATATAGGTGACCTAATTGGTTAGTAGCAGAAGAAATTGATAACTCGGCGCTACTCTGTTTCAATGCAATTAGTCAGTATCGGCTATCGGCGAGGTGCTTTGATAAATACATATTTACTGGCAGTTTATAATGGACTAATTTTGTTGGCTCCACAGCCTGGAGGTACTATGTACAATACTTACTATAAACGACTGTGGGATTCGCCACTTTATTATATTATAGTGTTTACATAAATTCTTTTAGATTCCAGTTTTGACACAAAGCAAGTTCACAAAATTGTTCAATTCTTTACAAAAACTTCAAATAATTTTTGGTTCACTGTAATTAATACCGTGCGTTTATATTAAAATACTGCGTTCTGTCAAGATTAAAAAAATTATGTGAGATATTAAAATTTCGTTATTTACAATTTTTTTGCCACGTTTTTTCTAAATCGTTGCGAAAAAATGTATTTTTATACTGAACATTTTAAATTATATATAATTTTAAATAAGCTGATGTAGCGCAATTGGCAGAGCATATAACTGGCAGTCGGAAAGTTGCGAGTTCAAGTTCCGTCAAGATTTTTTAAAATTATCTGTTTTAGGTGTTTAAGCTAGTAATTATTGCTTAAAAAATATGTTATTCTTTGTGATATATGCTATACAAATAGCAAGTGCGCCCCACTGTTGAATTTGACAGTGACCTCTCGTTTGGGGCTCCAAAATACCTGAGAAAAACCCTTGACTGTGTGCAGAAACTGGCGGTCTGTTTGATAGATCCCCGTACCTTGACGAGCGGATTACAATCTTGAGAGCACAGACGTGAGGTAGGTATGCTTATATTGTATATTAAAATGGAAGATGCTCCGAGGAACTAGTGTCATTGGTCCCTTCGGCACCGGTGCATCTGGAAATCTGAAATATGGAAACACGCTAATTGCCCGCCCGACATATGTACACATTGATATTTGTCACATGAGAACGGGCCGCTTTTACGACTCGTTCTCGAGTTCAACAGTTCGCATTTGGAATGATTGGCCAACCTCTGTGTTTAATCGTTCCAAAACCATGGGTCTCTTCAAGACCCATATTCACTCGTTCCTCTCCGCAAAAATACCATGCACACAGCATCCCAAGAGATGACAAAGGCCCTGAAGGAGAAAATTTTCCTCAGGTATAGACTAAATCAAAATTTAAAAAAACTTAACAAACGGACTGCAAACTTTAGAGCACAAACGTGAGGTGGAAATGCTATCCTTGTTTTACAGGTATTTCACTTGAAGATGCTTCGAGGAACTAGCGTCATTGATCGTTACATAGTCGTACACCGTTGACGTTTGTCACATAAGATCGCTCGTACGAGTTCAATACGAGTCCTCTGTGTTTCTTTTCTCCTAAAACATGGGTCTCTTCAAGACCACTTCTTTATTCCTTCCTCTCCTCCAGAAGGCTTTACATACAGCATTCCTAAATATGACATAGGCTCCGAGGGAAACCGTTTTCCTCGTGGCCTCTAATACGAAATTAACGTAAAAAAATATGTACCTGTTTTATTCGCGTATATTTTAAATATTGCTTTCAAAGCCCGACAGGCACTGTTACATGTACATATTTTAGCTTCCTGGCTTCACTTCTGATATAAATTATGGACTTTTAAGTACAATAAAGTATTCCCTGGAACGCGATTCAAACTTCGAAACCTTCTCCATACTGGGAGACCACTATACCACTAAGCTTCATAATTTATTGAACACATATTCAACTGAATACACACTTACGGTATTACTAAAAAACCCGGTGAAAATTTTATTCAATAGATAAACGACCGTGTATGTGAAAACCTTACTAATTGAAAAGAAAAAAAGAATCTGACCTAAAATAGTTCATGGAAAAATACATAAGATATATATATACATTGCTTATCCAGTCAAAAGGGGTTGTTTATCAGTTATATAGAATTTTTCATCGAATTCCATTTTGGAAACTATATAAAATTACCTATTGGATTTTCGTATATTAATTATACTTTAATCCAATATTTTAATTTCAAACATGAAAAAAATTGAAAAAATTAACTTTAATGTACCGGACAGCAGATGTGTGTACCTAGATAATTATGCAAATGAATATTTATCTGTTATCACACATTTTACGATGCCGAATCCTTTGTTTCTTATCTCGCACGATGAGTCTTCTTGATAAGATTTTAAATCATTGCACGACAAACTGTGGGACCTTAGTAATCAATTCTCGTCGCTATCACGCATTATAGTATTTTGTTTAGATATAAGAATAATTGCTCTACATTAACATGGTAGAAACTGTATTTTAACCCAATAAATACGCAAACAAATGGCCCAATCAGTCAGTTGTCGAAGACATTCGCGAAGTTTTGTTTGATTGCAAATCCTTACTGAAGGTACCCCCGAGAGAAAACCGGCATTTCACTGTCAATGTTACTGGCGTAGGTGTCCAATACACTTACCACAAATATTTTTGATCAAAACATCGTAAAATTTCAGAGAAAATAAAACTATTACCTCACTTATTTCTTATATCATATCTAGTTCATACATAAATAAAAATTTTGAAAATGCTTTTAATTACCAAGAAACAATAACAAATAAACTGAAATTAACATATTGCTTACACATAGGTACTATCAAGTTTAATTCTTCAAAACATGTTTACCAACACGTGCATTAGGCATTTATCTTATTAAAAAGATTACTAGAAATTCTTGTCAAATATAAACCACAAAATTATATTTGAATACTGGCATAGCCATTTTACCTAACTTTATGAAGTAACATGAATGCAGATTTTACAAATAATATTATAAAATAATTGAATTACATGAATAAAATAGTAAATTGAGTATTTTATGAACAGAATACGATTTACGAAGATATATCAAGAAGACATAAAAACAGCTGTCAATCGCGGTTTCCGCGCTTAAAGGATGTCCTAATGCGCATGCGTGAAGTATTGCTTAAGTATATTGTGGTCCGAATAAAAAAATAGAGTTAAAAATATTTTTAATTAGTACCAACTCGACTCTAAGCGTTTACAGCTTTTGTGTAACAAAAACACCGTTTAACAAATGTGAATTGGTTTTTCTTTAGTAAAGCTGTAAGTGTGAAAAATGTATAATATTTTATTTCAAAGGAATCGAAACACTGTTGTAATAATTACTTTGAAGCAGCGTTGCAACCTTCAACATCATCCATTCATTATTCAAACCAATTAATCTCACTCAATGCTCCTTACCGAGAGCATGCTTTTCGTCCAACGCGTCGATAATAAATAAATATCCAGACGTGGGTACTGTAGCATCTTCGTAAAGTTTCTCAGGTAAAATGGATGCTGTTGTTTGTTAAAGGTTCGCCCACGTGTAAAAGTTGTACCGGCGCCTGAAACTTTCTAAGGCAAAGTAAAACAAAACTTCTAACGAGATGGCCAGTGTTCAGTATTAGGGCTCTGCCCGTTTGAGGCTCATTGTTTCGCGCAAGGGATGCTTTTACTTGCTGCTCCCTTATACTGCTTAATTCTTCAATCAAATCAACGAGATCGGAATTTGAAACAGTTTCGATTGATACTACGGGTATTGCTTCAATTAAAGCCCAATCGATTTACTTAGTAAAGGTTCCGCCTTTGTCTTTTCGAGACACAAGATAACGTATTACAAAGAAATAAAGCGTATTTACTTGCGTTTTTAATACATCTCTGTGATATTATTGTGTAAAGCAATGACTTTGTATTTTGTCATATATAATAAAAATAAAACATTTATTTTGTGTTAAACCATGAGTTTTAGATTAATTTGTTTACCGACCGGTTTTGCTTTGCTCAAGCATCATCGGTGTAGAAATAAATACGCAAAATAAGAGTTTTATTTTTATTGCATCCATATTTGAATTTCGATTTTGTTTTCTTGATTAACTAAATGAATAAAGAGGGATTCTAGACTCGCTGTCAATGACAATGCATTCGATCAACTTTTTTTGGCACTTTTGCACACTAACGCTTGCACACGGTGACCGGATAAATCATCACAATGATAATTCATCACATCTTTAAAAAGTTATATAAAGTCATGGAAAGTGATTAAACAAAAACTTTATTCACTGGGTTAGTTAGGTTATGTTAGGTTTGGTTTAAATTTTTTTTCATCGTTTCTAATGTCTTTATATCACTTTTTAAAAGTGTGTTGAATTGTCACTGTGTTGAGTTATCATGGAACCTTAACCTCTGTTAAGCACACATACATTTTTATGACATTATACTTATAAACAAAAATTTACAGATGTTAATACACTATATAAAAGTCAGCATTATCCGATTAGAATTTGGGAATTTGGATAAGGTGTTAGCATTGTTGACCCAAGTCCACTGGGGAGGGAAGTTAGATCCTGAGTCAAACCATTTTTTTTTAAATTAAAAAACACAATAGTTAAGAGCCTTTCCTGGGAAGGATGGTTCAACACAAAGTCCAACTGAAAACAAAAAAATATATGTTAATATTTTTAAATAGTCCATTAGTAAAAAAATGTGATATGAGAATATTATTGATAATTATTTAGCCTTTTGTATTTATTGGAAAATAATTTTGTACAAACCTTATTATTTTAGGATATGCAGGCAAATAATAGGACAATTTGAAGTAAAAAGTATAACAAAAAAAATTGGATCGCTTAAATATATGCAATCATATTTGAAGGGGTTCAAGGGTAGTGCCACACAATTATTTTTCTGGAACGGAATAGCAACTGCAGTTGTGCCTATATGATTTTTCAAATGATAACTATGAGACGAGAAAGTCAAGTGTTTGACTTCGTCAGTGTAGAGCAAGCCAGATTTATTATATTCGTATAAAAGTCCATGTATTAGGTTCGCTATCTCAATTCCAACTCGCAACTAGATAGCACGCATGCGTAATCTTTGTGCACGGTTAAACAATGAACTAAGTTTTTTTTATGTATATTTTATTTAGTTATAAGAGTTTACATCTTATACCTTATATATTATTTTCTATGACTAATACAATATTATTTACTACTTACATACTAAAATTTATATTTCACAACATTGAGACAAAATCCACGAAAAACTGCAAGACTTTTAGCTTCCTTAACAATTACCGGGAGTTCATTGAACATTTTAAAACCTTTTTAATAAATATTGTTTTGTGTTCCCGATAAATGTGTTTTAGGAAGCCTAAAATCGTTGCAGTTTCTCGTAGGATATAAATGAACTGCACTATTAGTTCTAACATTCTTTGACATATAGTCAGGTAACATTTTATTTTTTAGCTTATAAATAAACACTAAGGTATTATAAACTAAACGTTGCCACACACTTAAAAGATTGAGTTGACGTTGCATGGTTTTTATTCTGGTGTACCTGCTACAACACAGTATTGACGTGATGTAATGTACATGTACAAACCGAGTATAATTACAATTTTTATTACCCCAAAACATTATTATAATACATTACAGCCATTATAACAATAATAGTATTGCATTTAAACACTCATGAATCACAAATCAAGATTTTAGTAGTGCTGGCCCAATTTAATAGTTTTTTGTTTACATTTGAATCCATTTGCTACAAAAATGAATTTGTCACCCAATTTTTTTAAATGCTCGAGATTATATTTTTTCGATCCCATTTATCAGTGATAAATAAATACAGTATAAAATTTTTTCGAAAGGTTTTTTTTTATATACTTAAATTCATCAAATATCAACGGGCAGCTCAATTTTATTCGCTCTACGGCCGACTTGGCAAAGATGCGGCAAGAAATCACTCCGAACACCGGAAAACTGGCTTGCAATCTATGTTTATGTCGGACTGCTGCAGTTCGTAGCCCGTAGCGTCGTAGACCTTAGCCGCGTCGACCATCAACAACTGGCCAGAGGTATCTCCACCTCTACGGTCTACAGTGCTATGGTTTCCAAGAGCAAGTGGTCGGTTGGTTTGCACTCCCGGTTATTTGTTAGGCGGGATTAACCTAAATAGTGGTTCTCTAATCACCACTTAACAGACGATAGAGAACTACGGATGTTTATTTCTTAAAAGACTGAGATATAAATTATAGCTATATATTTTTTCTTTTAAGAACCGTTTAGTTCATATTTATAACCGTTACGGTATGAGAGGTACAAGGTTTTCTATTAGACCATATGAGTTGTTATTTATGCTAATAAGTTGACCTTCTTTTATATTAACATTTGTTTAAAAAAATATTTTTGGTAAAAAAATAGTTTAAATATGGTTCATATTAGTTATCATCGAAAATTTTACTTACCTATTAGAGTTTATAAAATTAGAGTCACTTAAATATTTATAAAATAACAATCTTGTTTATCATTGAGGTGAGACAATCCCTGCATTTTTGTTATTTGATAATGTTGCATAATGACGGAGAATTTCGTAAATCTAGTACTGCAATAGATAGATTCGTATTTTTAAAATGCTTTTATTTATTAAACTACTAGTGGACCTCGTAATGTTTTGATAATGTATTTCTCGGGCGTCTGCGACATCCACCATTCAGTACTATACCATATTGTTACTGTTAAAAAACTACATAAAATCGATTTTAACTCAACTCCACATCTTATTTCGGTGAAAGATGTTTTATTATATTATGATTATTATTTGTTAGAATTTCTCGGGCGTCCCCGACTTCTGCTTTCATTCAAATTACTTTCTAAACACTCCTGGCATTAATAAGAATATTTTTTTTAATTTTCAGTGAAATTAGTCGACTATTTTTTTAGTTTTACGAGCACAAACATAAGCAAGTTGATTTTTTAAATATTAAGATGTTACAACCACAACTGTTACATTATTGCCCATCGTTTAAAAATTTAGCATAACATTGCCAGTCCTGGATTTGTCAATAGGCCTTATAGGCCGCGGCCTAGGGGCGGCAGAGTTCAGGGGGCGGCACTCGCTCGCTTTGGTAAGCCGTGTATGCGATTATAAACAAAAAAAGTCCCTGTGGATAGACAAAGTTTTATAACTATTAGACGATAAATATCATTTTTGAAAGGCGCTAATTCCTAGTAGTTTAGTTAGATAGTTACTTATATTAATGCTACTGATCGGGGGCGGGTGATGTGATGAACAGTCCGTATGAAAACATAATATACCGTATCACGGTTTGCACTGCCGGGCCGGCCGGCAGTGCAAAGCGGCAGTTTCGTGTGTATATTTGTGTCAATTTCGGAAACATCGCACTTGTCGCAACTCGCAACTAGCAACGTTTTCTTCGATTTGATATCCTACCAGATTGTAACGAATCCGAATACATTTCACTTTTTGTACATTGGTTGTTGCCGAATTTTAAGTCAAGTGGAAGTGCGTTCTTGATTACGCTCCAGTTTCTGTTCACAGGGGTGTGAAAGGTGAGTATGTTAGCAAAATAATAAATAATACTATTACATATTCTGGTTCTGCTGGGCTAGATAGATAACGCTAACTAAATGATTTCGGCTCGCTAGCAAAAACAAAGATTACTCAAGTTTCAAAAACATTAAAATTCACAGTGTCTATGACCTTTATTACAGCGTCATCTAGTCCAGAACCTTTAAAAGTCGGCGTTTTACATATATTTTTTTCTTTTAATAGATTTTTCAAAATACTTCATATTCATATACTGACGAAAAATGAGTGATGGAAGGAAGCGACTGAGTGGTGCTGAGTACAGAAAGATATAAAAATTTAAAAAAGATGAACAACAACATGCTTTTCAGAAAATCAGGAAAATAGAAACTTTTTTTTAAAGTGAAAACACCAACGATTCATTAAGTATTTCACAAGAGAACTTGGGGAGTGGGAGTAGTAGTAATAAGGAAGATCAAGGTACTGGTATTCCAATTGAGCTGACGAGTATGCATCATCTCAATCAGTCAGATCAGCCATGTTTAGTAAAACCTGTTCGTCCTTCTGATTCCGACATTTCTGACAATGAAATACCTTCAACAAGTGGCAGGAATTTGAGGTCACGCTGTGAAGAAGTGTCTCTTGTCGCGAAAACTACTGAAATACAATCAACCACAAAACTGAACAAAGATCCAGCCTTATGGGAAATAAACGATTCGACGAGAGACATAACTGCAAGAAATGGTTTCGAACAAAGCAAGTCCTGTGATTTCACAAAAAGTGGGAGAATGTATTCCGATCATCGCCGTTATTTACAACAAAATCTATTTTTCAGAAAAATGAAAAATAATGAAGTAAAAGAAAGGAATTGGCTTGTCTATTCGGAAAACAAAGGCTCCGTATTCTGCGGACCCTGTTTGGCATTTGGATCTATTGAGAACAGGATCCAATTTGACCAGCAAGGTTTCAATGATTGGAAAAATGCAGAAATTCGAGTAGCTCAATACGAAAACTCTCCAAAAACTGTAAACGGCATTTATGATCGTATTTTGGAATGCTATTTTGGACAGATTAAATAAAGTGAGTGCTCAGATTCAGAACTCATCTGTTAATGTACTGACGGTATCTGATCTTTATGGATCTCTTCTCGAATTTACAATAGCAGAGCGAGAAAACTTTGATTTTTTCGAAAAAAGTGCAATTGAAATGAGCGCACTTAAGAAATATCAGGGCGACATTAAGAATAAGAGGAACCCTAAGAGAAAAAACTTTATAGACGAAGCATCAAATGAGGAAATTGAATCAATTTCCAGAGACTCTTTCAGAGTCAACACCTTTTTGGTAATTCTGGACAGACTGAGAGCTGAATTAGAGAGAAGACATGGTGCATATATAATCTTTAAAGAATTTTTTTCATTTTTAACAAGAATGAGTGAACTTTCAACACAAAGAGTCTCAGAAAAAGCTCAATCTCTTGTGCAATATTACTGTAATGATTTAGAAGACGATTTAGTTCGGGAATGTGTACACTTTTGTAGTCACATTTCCTCTAATAAGACGGCAGAGAAACCTGAATCGACATCATGACTGAATCTTTTTTAGTTTTTGAAGAAACAATCTCTGTGTAATGTTTATCCAAACTTGGATATAGCTCTCCGCATCGCACTTTGCACCCCGGCTACAAATTGTTCTGGAGAAAGGAGTTTTTCCTGTTTAAAGCGTATGAAAAATTACCAAAGGTCTTCACTGTCGCAAGAAAAACTTAACTCTTTGGCTCTTCTGAGCATTGAAGCAGACTTAATGAATACTTTAAGCTATGAAGATATTATAGATGATTTTGTCAATAAAAAAACCCGAAAAAAATTGTAATTCTTGTTATTAAATTTTACAAATTAAATTAAATTGTACGAATTCGTTAGTTTATTTTATTTTTGAATACCTACTTCCCACACATTTGAATATTTATTCAGAAAATTGTGTGTCACCTAATGGCAGCCTAAAAGTGAGCGATTATGGTTTTTTAATTATTTTTTTTTTATTTTTTTTTTTAAAAAAAATTTTATGCAGATATTATCGGTGGCAATTTCCAAGAAGGGGGTAGGGGGCGGCGCAAACGAATTGGCCTATACTTGTGAAAAGTACAAATACGGCCCTGAACATTGCCCATCGTAGTTTAAATGTTACATTATTGCCCATCGTTTAAAAATTTTGCATAACATTGCCCATCGTAGTTTAAATGTTATAATTTAAAAATTTAAAAATTTAGCATAACATTGCCCATCGTAGTTTAAATGTTATATTATAATATAAAAATAAAATGCTTTGCATCTGAAACATCGATGTTGGTACTAATCGGTGTAAATATATTATACTGAAAAGGTCCTGTCAATTATAGAAGAATGATCACTATCACCAAACAATATTATAAGAATCAAGTTTTCGACTGCTCCATAATGACATGAAAACGAAGCTCTGCCTGTGAATACTATATTTCGTATCATTCATCGTAAGAAAAATTAATTGATAGTGAAGTTTTTGCTTAACAGATGTCAGTGATTTCCATCTATATCTAATATAAAAACTAAAGTTAGTTAAGCAAGCATTATTACCATAGAAATCTCTTAAGCCTTTCAAATAAAATTTTAATCCTTCTAGTTAAAATACGATTTTCTAAACATCGACAGCAAAGTTATGACATTCTTAGGATAAACTTGAAAATGTTTTATTAAATTTCTGCAAAACATTCTTTGTTTTGACAGCCTCTACAAAGAAGAGTAACCTGCTCAAAGAAGGTAGGCTCTTCTCAGAAAAAGAAAATTAAATTTGATTTTCAGTTGTTAACGAAAAAAAAATTTCTTTTGGCATTTTGAATGCTGTTCAAAAAGCTCTAAATTAACAGTATGTATGTATGAACCAAGACACAAGCTTGGCTAAACAATTTTTTTACAGATAACTTCCTTTTAAGTTAATATTTGAAACGCAGAAAAAATGTTGCTTGTAATAGCTTTTACCAAAATTTATGGTTTTAACGTATCTGAAAACTTCAGTTATTGTCGTCACCGCGAATTGTTTAAGATACCACACTTCAAAACAGATGTTCTAGTAAAGCAAAGCATATCAAAAGGAATGGTAGGTTACTTTCAAATAAAAATTTTAAAACAGTAGACATATTTGACAACCCCTTAAATAACATTAAAACTTTTAATCATCGATGACAATGTGAAGAGTGAATAACTTTTTCTGTGTTTTCTGTTTCACATCTTTCATTTGAGAGCTGTTAATATTACCTTCAATGATTAAATATTTGAGGTTTTATTCATCAGGTTATTCCACAATAAAAATATTCAACCTAAACTTGTAGGAAGGTCAATAGACTTCGCACATAATCCTGACCAGACCGGCTCAAGTATAGGGACTCCATAGACATGAGTAAATCTGGCTTCCAACAAAATGGGCGTCTTGTATACGGCGGGCAGATTATTCAATAGTAACCAGCTGCTAGCCCTTTACAAATCACAAGTACGCCTAACAATTGAATTTGGGAGCCATTTAAATAAATACAAAAAAAAGGTATCTTGCGGTTATAGAAATAGACTAAGCACGGCGAAACCTTAATTCAAAATAAACCTTTGGTAAAACAGTAGGTAGTTTCAAATGCACATATTATAATTGATTTGAATTTACGATTTGGGAGGCGGGTATTGTTACAGTCGCTCCGGCAACCATTCATTGGATAACACCTCTGCTGTATGTCGTCCCACGTGGTTTGCTACGTTTGGTGATTTATCAGTGGTGCCTGGGTACACGGAGTGAAGATTGTCTAGATCTTGACGGCGGATGCATCTGTCCGTCTACTGTGGGGTGGACTGGATTTGGAAAGGCTCGTTGAGGGAGATCTTTTTTACCTCTCCAACTAGACTCCCTCAACCCATAGCCTTGGACTGTAGTGGGAGGGATGAATTCAAATGTTTGTCACTCTTATACGCTCCGCCCCCAAATTCCTACCCACCCCTCACACTCATACTTTTTTTCTTCACAGACCTTTCTCTCCTTCCTCTCCTTTCTCTCCTTCCTCTCTTTCCTCTCCTTCCTCTCCTTCCTCTCCTTCCTCTCCTTCGTCTCCTTCCTCTCCTTCCTCTCCTTCCCCTCCTTCCTCTCCTTCCTCTCCTTCCTCTCCTTCCTCTCCTTCCTCTCCTTCCTCTCCTTCCTCTCCTTCCTCTCCTTCCTCTCCTTCCTCTCCTTCATCTCTTTCCTCTCCTTCCTCTCCATCCTCTCCTTCCTCTCCTTTATCTCCTTCCTCTCCTTCCCCTCCTTCCTCTCCTTCCTCTCCTTCCTCTCCTTCCTCTCCTTCCTCTCCTTCCTCTCCTTCCTCTCCTTCCTCTCCTTCCTCTCCTTCCTCTCCTTCCTCTCCTTCCTCTCCTTCCTCTCCTTCCTCTCCTTCCTCTCCTTCCTCTCCTTCCTCTCCTTCCTCTCCTTCCTCACCTTCCTCTCCTTATGAACAGCAAAATATGTACAGCCTGAAAAAAATAAAAATACTCGAGAGCGTAAATGTTTTCCACCAAGTGACACAGCGTATCTCTTGCCAGCAATTTTATTTATTTGTTTTTTTTTTAAATTCGCTCGCGTAATGCTAAATTTTCAGTTCATTTATATGAACTGGAAATGTTTAATGAATGGATATGAGTTGAAATAACGATTGTACAGATATATCGCGCTTTATTTTTGGGGTCCGGCAGTAATCAGTTTCTTTGTCCGAACAAAAACTATGAAGTTAGTTCTTTTAAATGATATTTTTATTTCACAATCTTCCTCTTCCCTTTTTAACCTCTTCAGCCTCACAGCCATCCCAACACCTAATGCGGGAATGACATAGTCCCATATACATATTTTGTTTAAGTTCATCTAAATATAAATTGTTATAATGATAGATTGATAGTGTGTTTTTTGTGGAACCTGAATTCATTGGATTAAAAGTATTACGTATTACGTATTACACAAAACGACAAAATGAATCTATCAAGTGAGGCCATCAAATCGTGTACAACTAAAATAAGGCCGACGCAAAAGAGCTAAGGGAAATCCCACCCTATTTCATTTGTGAGTAATAAAGGAGCATTTATATCACTTTTAACTTAGCGGCTTCGTACCAGCCCTCTTGGAACGTGAAGTTACTTTAAAGTGAGAAATATTAATACCTAAACGACAGAAATTGTGATTTATCTAGCTCTTTACAGCGCGTCAGAAGCTAAGCAAGGATTGGCGAGCTCGGAAATAAGAAAAACATTTTAAGCAAGACCTGAGTGTTTTATGCGCAAGATATACTAATTTGCAAAAAAGTCTTACTTTTTACCGTCACTCTAATAAAAATTATTATTCCGTGGAAAAAATTATAACTCTTTTTACTTTAATAAAAACTTGGTGCTGAAGGTTTTTCATTCTCAAAGTCAAAATTTCTCGAAGAAAAATGATTTTTATGTACCTTGTGAAGTAATCGCTGTAGCTTTTCGGCAATCTCTACAGCCCTTAGAATAGTGAACCAATAATATTTTTAGTTTTTTTTACTAGACAATTAAATGAATATGGCAGAGACCATACTCTCTCTACAATTTCTAATTTTAGAGCTTAGTGTATTTGAATGTACAAGGAATTTTTAAGGAGGTTTCTACGCGTTGATACGTTTTTTGGTATATGTTCATTTGATATAACAATATCATCCACTGATTTCCATTGTTACAAACACGTAAAGGAGATCTCTCACATATGAGAAGTTAATCAGGCTGTTAACACAATAATGAAGGTGATGGGTTATAAAACAACTAGATTTTTTTTTTTTTTTTAAAAGAAAGACAAACATTCCCGGGTCACGAATAACCCAAAAATGTTTGAAAATCTCCTACTACCACCACAGAAAGCCGAAAATGTTGCTTGTGTTGTGATGGAGGACTTAGCCAGCCGAGGAATCGAACACGCGACGCTCGGGTGAGACCCAAGCGCTATGCCCACTCAACCACTGACCGGATATTTAGAAAGCCTTCTGTCCAAAGCCTGACGCTTAATCCAACAATTTATTATTAGTTTATTTTTGACGCTATTCAAGTCAAAATCTTTATTGATTGTATAATCTTACAATATAATTGTCTTTTCTAAGCCTTTACTCAACATTCCTCCTCCCTCTCTCATTCTGTTACCCGCTTCCTTCAGCTTAACAGCATACCCCGATTGAAGATTGGCTACCTACAGCAAGGAGCAGTTAAACTATTGTGCAATATTCACGTAGTAAAAACGCTTTCGTTTGCATTCGTAAAACAGCAGTAGACGAAAGAATATCGAAAGAAGTTTAATCAAACTCTGAAAGTTTAACTTGATATTATGTTAACTGTGAAGGCACTTAGCCTTATACCAATATTGCTTTTTTCAACGGATTTCTACAATTTGATTTTTTGATACACTCTAAAGCATATCCTTTTTTAGCGAAATTGCCAAATATACGAGCATGAAAGTGTCTACGCACTGAATTCGCTATGTCGTGACATTATTCATCTAGACGAAGAAGATGGTACTTTATGATATTCGCACGAGAATATTAAAAAGACGTTTGTGCTAGTATCTGAAATAAAAATGTCAAAATCACCTGAGTTATATCCTTGGCGTGCGAGATGAAAAAAATATTTATCATACATATTACGCATCGTGTTCCTTGTACTACTATGATTGAGGTATACTCCTATGAATAGAACAGGTGCAAACATTACAAAGTTTTCCGATGAGGGTGTAGGTATATTGTTTAATATTTTTATAGCGTATACCAGAGATGAACCCATATAGGTAAACCATATTATTTGTTGACACGCTGAACTGAATTAATGATGATTTTTTTTACTAGTTGACCATCCATCCGAATGTGTCTAACAATAATATAGCAAACATTTACATTTATGCTGTGAAAAGTAGAATTTTCTGAATAAAATGTTAAAAATGTTTGAAACGCGATGAATGAATATATTTTGTTTTGAGTTTGTGTTGTTTTGACGTATGTTTAATGTGTGATTTTATCGGTTGTATAAAATTTAAAACATGTTTTTTTAATTTGGAAGTATTTTTTATATCGACAAATATACAATTTTTTATCTACTAATCATTCCTTTGAAAATAATATTGATATATTATGCCCGCAGAGTTATAAATTGTACAGTACATAGTATAAGAAGGAAATATTGCAATGTCACAATCAATATTGAATGCCCGGGTTTTTCCTCCTCTCCTTGTTTTTGTTTTCCGCGTTTCCCAAAGTTCCTGATGGAGATTTAGGGCCGCCGATAAAGTCCGACTTAGAGGAGAACGTAGCATGGCCCGGCCCGTTAGAAAGGTAAACAGCCTTTTCCTTTTTATTCGTGAAGGGTGGTTTTTTACTCAACATTCCTTTTAATAAGACCCTCAAAAAGACCTAAGAGAGGATAAATTAATTTACTCGACGAGCAATAATAAATTACAGTGAGCATCATCACAATAGAATTTGAAGATAATGCCTACTTATACGGATTTGAAACGTTAAATAAGATTTACCGTGTAAATAATACTTTCAAAACAGGCCGAAATCCAGAGAAGTTTTTTTTTCCACTTTTAAGTGTTTCAAAAACTTAGTGTAAAAACATTTGTGAAAATATATTGAGTTATCGCTATTATTTTGAGTTACGCTACCTCCTTCTTTAGCCAGCATTTCAGACAGCGTAACAGTTTCCATCAATAGGTCAGACGTGTAAATTGTGGAGGTGTGTGTGTGTTTACGACATCAGTGATACCGTGTTGCGCCCGGAAATCCTTATACTACCGTTATTTCAGTACAATAATTAATTATATTAATGTCGTTTTAGGTGTTTTGTTTTGGTATACCATCAAGTACCGGAATCCAAACTTTGCCCAATCGTCTTTATTAATATTTAAGATTATTTTTATGATTTCAATTGCCTTCGTAACTGGGACTTATCTAGACGTTAGGAATAAATTCACAGTAATCGCCGATTTCAATCAAGATAATACATGGTCGGTGGTCTGTACCGTACCACATTCACACATCGCCGATTCTTAAGGCTCCACCTATGCATTATGTAGAAGGACCTAATACTCACATCCTTATAATATGTAATCAACGAAAGCCCGCTGCATTCATTCCCCAGCGGGATTTATGAGGTTCACAGGGTGTCGCTTGAAGCCCTTGTCTGGCTCACTGACCTATATGTTCCCATTTGACCCCCCCCCTCACCATACAGAAGAAGATGAAATTAAGATGGTCCGTTCTGTCCGAAAAACCGGCCCCAAGTTGATCAACCATATAAACAAACATTTCCCAAAATTAGGTACATATCTGCTCTGATGATGAATAGTATAACGCTGTGCAGAATGTTGGCTAAAGAAGAAGGAAACGCATTACGGCATAATAACCCAAAAAAATTTCACTCTGTAATGATAGTCAACTTGAATAGGAGAAAATAGTAAAAAAAGGATTGTGCCAAAAAAATCAGCTATATCACAAAGATCGAATGATGCATGACCGATAATCGCCGAAATATTATTTGAAAAATGCTTTTTGAAAAAAAATCATACTTGTGTTTAGTTTCAAGAGTAAAAATGACAAAAGACTTTTTTTTAATTGTTTCTTCAGTTGTTTTTTATTACTATATAAACTAAATAAGACATTTTTCTTATAAAATTATCAATGAATAATATGAAGATACTTTGTAGCTGCATGCCATATCTTTTAACTCTTGTGTACCTAAAAAAAAGTGTTACAAGCGTCTGATTCCAAATACACTGTCAGAAGGCAATATCTTATAGTTTTATCAATAAACAAAAAATAAACTTCAAAATGAATTAATTATAAGTTCGTAAAGACGTATTAATTGTTCATTAGTGATTTTAAAAAATGGCAATTTCTCCACGGGTAGCTTGGCCGAGCGGTCTAAGGCGCTGGTTTAAGGCACCAGTCTTTTCGAAGGCGTGGGTTCGAATCCCACAGCTGCCAAATTTTTTTTGAATTTTTTGATATTTAAAATTATGCATCCATTAGACATAGTACATTTTTTATTATTTTTATTATGAATAATGGTAATTGTGTGAAAATAAAATTAAGATATGGCTATTAAAAAAAAGTTATTAACTAAACTCAATTGACTGTAACAGTAAGCCCATTCCGTATATATATATAATAATTAGTTACTCATAATCATGCGCATGCGTAATAGTGGCCGACAGATTTGTACATTATTACAATTAATACGACCGAAAATAATGAACGTATTACTATCGTATTAAGATGGAGACCGCGGACTTTGTTAACAATCTATTTCATTTGACAACAATATCGATCGGTCACGTAACGAAAATGTTAAAAAGCAGTAATACCCAATACCCATTGTCAGTACTATACAATATTTTAAATCGAATAATTAAAAGATTGTATTTATTCTAATTATTATCTAATCAATTAGGATAAATACAATATTTTGATATTTTTTTACTGTTAAATATTTTAAATCGATTTACAAAAGCAAATACGGAACACATAATCAACATTTCCAAATTTCGAAGCAATTCAAAGGAGATCGGGTCAATGACATCGCAAATTTCATCTGAGGAAAGTTAACAACTAAACGCGAAATGCGCAGTGACCAAATTTTTGACGATTGAAACAAAGTGGTGCCTGACTAAAAATTCTTTACATGAATATTATAAGTAAGTAAATGTTTTAACCCGAGCATTATACGGGTCTCTTCACAGTACAGCTATACCAGCGCTGCAGCGGCGTATTATGGAATCTTTATTTATTTATTAATTAACGCCCTTTTTGGGGCTTTTACATATGAATATTAAGAAATATACATTATTTATTGTACATAACTGAATTGCTTCATTAAGTAATAATTTTAAGTTAAAAATGTAACCCTTTATTTACATCAAAATAATGATTTATTCCAAACGTGGTTGGCACATTCAGTTTAATTATTTTAATTAAATATTTAACTCCAATATTTAAACTTCTGGATGTCTAATAATAATAGTTACAAATTAATTTATAAAATATTATTTGTGTTTAGATCGATTTCAAATTCATTAAAAAAAACCTTAATTGTAGAAAATAAACATAATACATCCTATTACACGATGAGTGAATCAAAAGTTTATAAATAAATAAAAAATTTAATCGTCGAAATCAGGTTTAAATTAAAAGTTAACTATCACTTTCTATGAAACAACAAAAGCAATATTAAACACTAATGATCCAATCCACAAAATTTGTCAGTCACAGGCACAAATTGCAAAAAAACTACATTCTTTAGAAAAAAATTGTCTCAAAGAACTACAAAGTCAAATGCAATAAGCGCAGTTAGAGGTGAAAGAAACTCGAAAAAGCAGCATTCCACATCATTGTCCAATTCTTTAACATATTCTATTTTCTAATTAAATAAAAAGAAAATGCGGTAGCTTTTAATGAGAAATGCAAAAATGTTAAGTATTTCACTTGAAATAATTCTTTGTAAAAGTGTAATGGCTATTTAACTAATAGATTCAGACTTAGTAAAAACGTGCTCTTACAAAAAAAAACAATTCAAAAAAGCATTACATTCTTTGTAATTACTCAGAGACACCGCAATTTATACGAGTCAAAGGAGGTATTTAATTATTTATATTGCCACGACATGTTTTCCGACTTTTAGCAAATTTGCCCCATTTGCAATAGAATTATTTTTTGTCCCTAATAATTTACAGCGCTGCATTCTTGCGATGTTTTAATGTTTGCCTCTGTAAACATTAGGTGCACGGTACCTATACCTAGGTGACAAATGGAACATTTCATTTCAGAATGCTTTGTTGAACGGGGTGTTTTAGTCAGAGGTGTATCGGAAATGCGGGATATCTTTATAATGTCGACTTGCAAAATTAGCTGTGGAAATTTCTGCTGGTTCTGATACATCCACAAAAAGCTTTTAAGTAAATTAAAAATAAATAAATTACTAAAATTTTTCATTAAATATTAAAATAATATTGTATAATTATGTTACTATTTAGCATAAAATGTATATCCTTTTTATATTCAAAAAATTCCAAGCACTTTTGCTTGGCATCTACAGATTTCCGAAAAATTTCGTTGCTGGTTTTGCAAGTCGTCGACTAATTATGTAAACATTTATTTTTATTTCTATTCAAATTTTGTAAGATTTTTAAATTAGATAAATTTTCTTATGCTTTTTTATCCTACCTAGTTCGCGGTATCTGCACCTTAAATGGTTTCACAACCTAAAAAATAAACACATAAAAAATATGTTTTCCGTTAGTATTGATAGTATTTTCCAATCCGTTTTCGAAATGCACAAATATATTTTAAGAAAAATTGAACTACAGGATTTTCCAATAAGAGGTGTTATTTTGATATTCAATAGTAAAATATCAATGGTTTCGTTGCTTGTGTGGCACGTAGCGCCGTCTTGTTGAAAATAAACGTTGTCCAGATTAATACCATCCAATTCTGCCATAAAAAATCATTAATCATCTCTATACGATCCATTCACCGTAACTGTTGCTCCAGCCTCATTTTTTAAAAAGTAGGGTCCAATGACTCCGCCGGACCATAAACAGCACCAACATTTAAATCTAAGTATGTCAGTTATTTGTTTGATGCTACGTGGAAGGTTGCTATATACTTTAATAGCCATGTAGTGTGGTCCTTTTTGAAATATAGTTTTGTTTGCTTTTGGGATTAATAAGTTTTTTTTCATCTATTTTTCCACCTTAATAATAGTTGTACTTTTGTTAATTGTTTGTCTTTTTTTGTTAAGAAACGTCATGTCTCTATTATTTTTAAATCTCTCCTTTGAGGATGAAATTTTTAGGGTTCATAACTTTTTTTTTATTTATCTAGGATAACGTCGGTTTCCCCCTACCACATGTTTTTAAAAGATTTCAATAATTTGACTACATCATTACATCTTACCCAACTGTCAGGAACTTCTTCTAAGAGGGATAACACATTGTCATATAAATAAGTAACTGTTTGTATGATATCCCCTGATCTGACTCTGAATTTAATATCTGACTGTATTTTCTTAAAAACATTTTTGGTAATGAAAATACTCAATCCCTGAAACAGTGGTCCCAGAAGCATGTGTCTTTTTCTGTTTGGCTTCTTCCCCTGATGCGGTAAGAGAAAGTTACCCAGTTAAAATAATGAATCGCCCCCAGAGGTGTCGAGAGCCGTGGTACAAGAAAAAAACGCCCTTCGTCATGATTAAGTTCACCGCATTCGCAGGTGTTCTTCGTTTCAATTATCGGAGACGTCAGAAGGGACTAAAGGAATCGGAGTATTTATTGCGCAGAAAATTAAAATGTGTGTACGAATTTAACGCTGTTTTTTTTCTCTTTACACGCACCTTTTGTAAAATTTCATTACATTATCTAAAAGTTAAGCTTGACGATCTCTGTGGTCGAGGTCGTGCGCAAATAAAATAGTATTTTTTTAAATGAGTTAATTGATATTTTGTTCATACAAATTAATACACGCGCACGTCACAAAATGGTAGATACCTTAATTATCGCCCTGGTGAAAGATCACCTTAAGAACGAAACGTTGGTTAAAATGGCTTTAGTCGTGTTTTGTGACCAGATCTGAATTGGCAAATACTTTCCCACTGTTCTATTTCTTGTCTTCTTTTCTCCCCATGTATCCCACCCTCACAACATACCCATATTGGGGATGCCATAGTCTCACTGGAAGTTAGATCTAATATAAACCTAAAACCAAAAATACGTATAATTTAAATTCTCCGTAGAGGTAGGCAGAAAAGATGAACCGCCTTACAACTTTGTTTTGTCGTACATTGATTTGCTTCATTCACATTCATAAATCATCTCTTTCATTTTTCTTTGGTTGACTTCTTACTTGACCTAATTCTTGTTCTATTCTTTTCGGTTGCTCGTGTTATGTGTTTATTTTACTAATGCCTTACGCTTATTTCTCCACTCATCTAATCTACCAAGAATAGTTAATAAAACAATTTTTGTATCTTCATATTTTTTTATGAATTTTATAAGAATAAGGTCTGGAAACAAGGGGTCTGTAGGAACACTTATTTACTGTACAACCGTACAATATTTCAAAACTCCAGCTGTCACCGTGATCTTGGATAAATTGATTTCTTAAAAACGATCCATCTATCATCGCGTGACTCGCTGAAATCACCCCCTAAGTCTCCCGCTACAGTGAATAGACAGTCGGCCTACTGTGAACTACCTTTGCTGGCGTACAAGATGCAGGTATGGTATATTACATTTAAAATAAAATAACAACCAAGGTTTTTCTTACTTCTTAGTGAACAATCGACACTTTTCACTTCTCAAAATAGGATGTAAGTTAATTAAAAATGTTCAATATCGTTTATTACGTATTTTTAAAGATTGACACGCCTGAAAAATTGCTTTTGCGGAAGAAAATTATTGTTTTTTAGCGTTTGAGCCTCAAGTTATAAACAATCGTATTATGTAGGTACCATACAGAAAACCAAATTCACTCTATAAATTGACGAAATTTGTATTAATTTATTTAACTTTTTTATTTGCAGTGCATGTCTAACTATGAATGACAATTTATAACGTAACCAGATTTAAAAAAAAAAAACAATAACTCAAGGTAAAATTAAAAAAGACAATTAGCATCTTACCATTGGAAATAAGTAGTTAAAAATGTATTAAAGAATACTAACTGTATACGATTACCAAATTTCACAGCTTAAGATAGATCAACTTCATCAATTCAGTGAACAAAATACTTCATTTTTTAACATTCGGAAATGTCAAGTAATACAATTTTCCAAAACTCACTATAATATTTTACATGAACATACATAAAATAATATTAAATTAATACCAGTGTCATTAATTCGTGACTTCGGTGTAATATTCGATTAAAACTTAAAGATTATTATAGAGACATTAAAGATGTTTGGCTCCTTTGCAGGACTTATTTACCGTCCTTATTTCATTAGTCAGAAGTCAAGTGGAATATAACCCACTTATTTGGTTACTCTAACAATAACAATTAAAATGTTTATTAATTACTGGTTATGTATAACTGTAAATGTGCATTTAAAATAAAATAAAATATATAACGAGTTCAGCATAAATTTTATAAGAACGTAAATTTTTAGCTCAAAATTACAGTTTAATACATAAATTATGCCAGTTTGATGAATCAATTGCATATAATAACACTGTCTGACAGGAGAATTATGTTAGACCTGGTTGTATTACACAGAGTCATTAACAACTTAATTGACAATCCTACCACATTGCCACTATTATATTCCATGGGCTGACTACTACTTACAAAATGTAAAATTCTTCTGCAATACATACACAACCAACTATCAGCCATACTCACTAACCAATTTGCAACAATTTTGGAAAAAATGTTTTACTATTGATATATTTATTGACTCTATTTTTAGAATTAAATTTTTACCAGCACTTTCTTAAAATATAGTAGGGTTGGTATTGTAGTTTTATTAATGAATCGTATTGTTATAGTTTCTGTATTATTTTATGTAACTGTTACATTTTTTACTAATATTGTTTCAAATTTAGTTTATCAGTTTACTGCTATTTCATGCTTTAAAAAAATGAAAATTATTTTTTTGGAAAACATACCACATTTTAGCTTAGACCGACAATCCGCTACTACCCTTCGCGCTCATGGCGGGATATCTTGATCGCTCACAAGGCCCCGGTGATCAGAGCCTGCCAGGCTCCAGGAATACTAAATAGACAAGGGGTCGGTGTTTGCCCAACCCTTTATGCCTGATTTTCTCAACTCTGGTGAGATGTAAATAAACAGGGGAACATGCCGTTCCCTTGCAATACAGATGTTTTGACAAATAACAATGTTTGCGTTCCTCGAATGGATGAATCTATAAAAATGATTTCGTAAATATTGTGTATTGGAAAAAGGCACCATATTTTTTTCATTTGAAATCATTTCTTGTAACTTTTTTGTTTTGTTGCAGTATTTTATATTATTATTATTTGATCGTACAATACACCCGATTTAATAACCAATATGATGAATTCAAGTTGAAAGGAATTTTTGAACAGAACATAAATGAATTATTCAAATAAAGTATTTTTTTTATAATTTTGACAGCTGATTGAATATTACCTACCGATAAAGTACTAACACAAAAATTTTGCTTCCAAACACGTCATCTTGTTTCATTCCTCTGAACCGGTATACAATACCACGAACAAACACAAAAAAAAATAAATATTGAAGACAATATTAGCGACTCCCTAATGAAAATTTAAAACAGAAATAACAGTTTTAGGTTTAACGCATTAAGTAATTATAAAAATAAAAATAAAATATTCATCGTAGGATTTCAGAAAAATCAATAGATGTGGCACATTAAAATAAAAATGGATGTATTTATCCAAGACACCATATAGATTGCATTTAGTTCGGGTACAAAAATAGCTGCCAACATAAAAATTCATTAAGATAATGTGGTAGTTCTTAGTCGAAAGCATGATACGGCTAAATTTGACCAAAGTGGATAGGGTCGAATTAGCTCAATGGTAGAAGCACCGGCAAGTCTGAGGGTCTCGGGTTTGATTCTTAGATGTGACTGAATCTTTTTCTGATTTTTATGTTTTAATTTTTTGTTTGAGTATCGCTAATATTGTCTTCAATGATTCAATATTATAATTTGAGGTCGGACTTGTACCTGTACTATCCACATATAATATTACCTTTGCACTACGCTTTCATAGAGGAATACGCTTCTTTGCAGACAAAAATAAACTCTATTGCTACCCCTCCTCTTAGATGCGAGTTTTTGAAAAAAAGGATGAGGTTGCAACGAATCTTTCAGAGATTTGCCTGTGTTAAGTTCTACGTTCCAATATGAGGAGTTACATACAATTAATTAACCAAATAGAAAGAATGACAACTTGTGTTTTAATTTGGGGATTCAGTGTTGACTACGTTTGAATTCGTTGAGATTATTGTTTTCAACTTATGTTTTAAAAAATGTGAACTATAATGTTTTTTATTAATTGTAAAAAATCTATTTCAGATTCATTATAAATGATTTCAATCCACTGAATCGGAATAAACGTATTCGGAGAAGGATAAAATGAAAACGTTTAAAATTTAATAAGAAACAGCAGCAATGTATAATAAAGCTTATAAACGCGAACTAGAGAAAACCTTGTAACGTAAACAATAGGTACCTATAACATCTGTATTTAAATAATAACTTTGAGACGATAAGTATATTATTTTCAAAGTGCAACTGGTAAGACGATCAAAATGGGAAGAAGTCGACAAATATCTGTACGGGCCTTTTATACCTTCGTTCGCGTCATCAGGGATATACGTTCACTATTATTTCATAGAATCTGAACTACGTACATTACAGCACTAACCTATTTAAATGAATTGGAAAGCATCAAATCTAAAATGAAACTATAAATTGTATTATCTTTGTGTCAAGATTTATTACATCTAAGATAACTATTTTAGAACATCTGCTAGCAATCCCCTCTTACCACGCATATGCCTAAAAATAGCGGGTGCTTAGCGACTTTTACAAATTCGGTATGAATTACATTTGCGATTCAATAGGACAATATTATTTTAATGTTTTTTTGACATTCTTCAGTTTTCAAGAGTTTATTAAAAATAATTTAACTGTTTGAGTAGGTTTCTTTAGTTATTTCTTGGAAGTTCATTTTTCTTTAACTGGTTTCTCCGTCCAAAGACGTTATTAAAATCCACAGAATACGCATAGATGTAATTATAATATCAAAGAAATTCACATTAAACATCATTCCTAATTCTTATAACGCAATTTTATTTAAATTCACAAACTTCTTTAATTTAATTCTTTAAATTCAAATTATCTCGACATTTTAAGACGTAACAAAAAGTAAAAATATATTACAAAGTAAAAATATATATTACAAAAAACGTATTACAAAGTAAAAATTTCAAAATCTGGGCTATTCTTTATGTATGTTATTATTTATTTATAATATTATGTCTAATTACACATTAAGCAAATTCATATAAAGAGAAATGATAAAAAGTGTAAAAATTACAACCGTGACAAAAATAGTGTATGTACAATAAAGATAATGTCAAGTCAAGACAGGAACTAGGTTTGATTGGAGTTCACGACTTCTGCCAAAATCATTAAGAGTTACACCAAATAATTCAAGGCACTAACTTGAGTTATCAAGTCTGGCTATTCTGGACATTGATGAATAGTATCCATAGTTTGTAGAATGTTGTTTGAGAAAAAGCAATTCATTATTGTCTACGGGAAGGGATTTTGAAAGTGATGAGTTTCAACAAAGTAGGTGAGTCAATCATACCGTTAATAATTTTGAAAATTCAGACTAGATCAAAAGTCTTTCCTATGTTTGATAATATTTTGTAAATCGATTATCTGTAATTTTTACCTTTTAAATCTGTAAGTTTCAGTTTGTGTTCGCCGAAATAAAAAAAAATATTTCATTATGATTATTCATCATTTAACACCAAAATTTAAAAAAAATCAATGTATTGATTTCAGGGGAATGTAAGCAAAATAAAATATCAATAACAGTGTAAAAATAGACATTGTTTAGTTCTTAATAATTTATTAAAGTTGAATAGAAGACCAAACATATATATATATATATATATTTTTATTTCAAGTGATAACCATTCCGGAATAAAAATTCCCATCTTGTCCAAATAACACTCATATCTCGGAAAGGTTTGTTCTTCAAAAATGTTTCGTCCTGGCACGAGAACTGTTTCAGACAGTCAGCATTTTATAACTGTTGTAAGGACTCATAAAAGTCTCTACAGTTAAAGTGCTGATCCCTGGAGAGGAAAAACTATCAGCGAAAATGATTTGAAACATTCTTTGCTGCTGGATTCTGCAAGAAGTACCCCTGTTTTATGATCACAGTCGCTACAGAATAGAAATGTAACATTTAAAAAAAAAATTGCTGGATTCTACCACGAGTATCTATTCAATTAAATAATTCTTCGAATAAAGACTTTTTTGGATGTCAAAAACATAAAGCTAATATTTTTTTAATTTAAGCATACATTTTTCTATTGTTGATAAAATTGATCGTAAAGTAAGATCACAAGAATACTAAATAAAGGTTAATGTTTTTAAACAGTTTGTGCTTTGGTACATATTTCAAAAGTGATATACCATAAAGTAATACTTGTAGATACACCTGTTTAAATTCATGATACCCGTGTCAATTATTATGATTTAGCACTTATTTTCTCTAAAAACTATCGTTAGTAATAATAATAATTATTATTTTGACTATCGAAAGTAGATAGAAAGGAGACAAATTACAAGAGGAGTAGGCTGAAGCTACAAGTGGGATTGGTTGGTTATTAAAAAATAGTTTTTTTTTTAATAATGCGATTATTATACGCACTTTTCTAAATTTTATTAAATGATAGAATCCATAACACAGCTGCATTTATTTTTGCATTAAATAAAAGTTTTACTATTCGCTACTTCATACAAATATACCGAAATATTTCATTTACAATTTTTCACAATCTTATATTTATAGTGTTCGCTTTCTACCCACTCGAGCGATGGATATTTCTGAGTGTTCGGTTTTCGATTCAGCCATTCGATTTTGTATCATATCTCCAAATATTAATACTGAAACACATGAAATTTACTGCGGTTTGAAGCCAATGAGTTCACCTAATGGTTGATTCCAAATTTTCAAGGGTTATTTAAACAAATTTTTTAACTCAAAATTCATTTTAATTCATATCAACTACCTAAAAAAAACTAGGTAAAGAAATTAAAACGTTTGAAAAAAAGGTTGTTTTTTTCACGATGTTGATGCTAAATAATATGTACAAAAATACTTCTAGAAGAAAACCTTTTGCAAGGAAAACAAAATACTTCATTCTTCTAAATATTGAAACCACAAAAAACTGTATTGACGTGATGATCAAAACAAATTCAAGAAACCTGCCAACCTCAAAGAAACTGGAATAAAAAAAATTCACTACCTCCAAATAAATACCTCAATATTACATTTTTTTGTATAATTTTATTCCGGTCATAATTAAACATGTAATAAACAATCAACCTTTCAAACACTAATTAAAACTGGATGGACTTAATAGGAAGGATTTCATTAAAAAAAACTTGAATATAAACAGTAGTAACATTGTACACAAACCATAATCACAACACAACTAACAGAAGCAACGCACTGAGATTTACGTACTGTTTTTTTATTTTTATATTAGAGGTTCAAATCACTACAAAATAATGTAAAACAATAATTGTTTTTATATATAGACCTCAGAACCAAGAAAAATACATGATGAGGTATATATAACAAAAATAAATAATTTGTAACTCCTTTTCAAAGAATAAATAAAAACAATGTAAAAAAATCGCAAACAAAGATTCAAACTAATTAAAAATTGTGACGCGTTGGCTCGCTACTTGACTTGCTTCATTTTCGAGTTTCAGGTTTTCATTTCAGTTTAATTAAAAAGAGTTTTATTTGGCTTTGGCCGTGTTTAGCAAGTTGGCAAAGGAGACACCGTCCTCAATGCTGAATTTGAAAGGGACTTCTCTTGGAGTTGAAAAACAGCATCAGCGCTTTAAAAAATTAAGTTGAATTCTGTTTTGTATTTTTTCCAGCTGCCAGTGATAAAAGGTTCCAAGAATTTACAAATTTTCATGCTTGTTTGAAGAAGTTACTTTGCGACTTGTCATAATTAGGTTAAATTATACTAACATATTTATACTTTCGATTGGTTTTTTAAGAATAAATTTTTGTAAGGACTTAGGATATTGAACAAATTCAACAAAAATGTATTAAACACAGAATAAATATATTAAGTTATCGTAAAGTTTTGTAATAGGAAAAAAATAAGAGGAAATTTGGAATATTTAAGCGGCGTACCGGATATGTAAAATTATTAACGGAACATTAAAACTGTAATATCTGAGTACGTATATTAATGGCAATATAATTTTTAAACGAAAACCTATAACTTTTTGTAATGAG
The DNA here is from genome assembly GCF_061612785.1 of Hesperophylax consimilis. Lineage (NCBI taxonomy): Eukaryota > Metazoa > Arthropoda > Insecta > Trichoptera > Limnephilidae > Hesperophylax > Hesperophylax consimilis. The sequence continues at coordinate 31,487,705 of NC_142851.1, forward strand.
TGGTATATTGTTTTTAATAATATTACGAGTTATAATATATATACTATACTATCGTAAGATAAATACAGTGAATATCTTGCAGTACATGCTTTCGTTCTAACAAACCCTTTGAGTTACTCTAACGAGAGAAGCAACTCGAAGTAGGTATCGGCCAGCATTGGCAGTACTCGTAACCATTTGAGTATAGCCGACATGTTGTCTCTGTCTTGTATCGTTAGTACCGCCACGGGAATTGTATGGAAATATTTTAAAACTACATAAACTAAAATAATAACTTAAGCCTAAACACTCTACCGACTTCTGGTGGGCGGTATTGAAACTACAACTAAATAACAGAAACCTTCCAAAAAATACTTTCCATTGACAATATTTAAAGCAGTTTGAAGTAGCAATGAAAACCTTCTCTGATTTCTTTCAATTCACTTTCCGGAAGATTTAGCAATGACAATAAAATGAATAATAATTTATTATTCAAATCTGTTGGATTTCATAATAAGAATAAATACTTTGAAAATATATTTTTTTCAATCGAGTTTAATTTGTGGAATTTTTATTTTATTTTTTTCTTTGTATTCGATAATATTATTATTATATTCGACAATTTATTTATTACGCCTGACAGCTGTTTCACCTTCTGAAAAGTGAAATTCATAGATAGTTTGATAGAAGGTGAAACAGCTGTCACACGTTGTAATAATTATCCATCAGAACTTCTTTTTGAATATTTGAATTTGTATAATAATGTTTTACAAGTAAATATATTTTTGGGCTTAAAGCTTTCTATATTATAGTAATAAGCTCTAAAACTAAATCCCACTCTCATTCAAAACTCATAAAAATATAATAACATTTCAAAAAGTTGTATGCAAACCATAGGGAGAACAGAAATAGTAAATATACTGACATATAATACAGATTGAAACCGAAACCAATCAATGTCACTAGAAAACACCACGTAAAATATTTATAATTATTTCAGTAAAAAGAGAAGATAATATTTGTAAATGTACATTTTATTAATATATAAATGATATCCTCAGTACGGAGAATCTAGTGAGGATATCATTATCCCTATTTGTTACAAAAAAAGAAGATAATAAAATATTTATTATCATTATTTTGTAAATGTAAATGGATTATAATGTAATGGAGTCTGGGTAATTCCACTCTAAACGAGCCTGCGTAACCAAGGGATTTTCAATAAAATCATTCATGAACTATGTTGCTAACCTGAAATTTAACTTAAAAATAATTACTAAAATGAAACATTTTGAAAACAATCAACAATTTATATAGGTTTATAGTACAATTTAAAAAATATGTATTTGCTTCTCATGTATTATTCTTATAAGTTCTACTTATAAGGTAGGTACTAACTTTGAATGACCTAAATAGAATCTTTTAAAATTTTATTACGCCGTGAATTCATGATCCAAAGCTAAACCAGGCTCTCCGAGGCATTACGAAGCCAGCAAAGTCACAGGCTCTTATACCGAAATAGTATTGTGCTACCTATTACAACTTTGGCCTCAAAACTGACCGAATAAAGTAAAACAGCAAAATTCGCGTTGAATATCGCAAATCCTCTTGACGGCCATCTCCCTGCGGGAATACCCCTTACCAACATCTCCTATCCACCTACCTATCCTTTCCACCTACCTGGCTGGACCAAATGTGACCCCGTCTCTCAAAGAAGCCTCTCGAGCTAATACTACTTTACACTACAGCTTCAATTGGTACAGGGTGTGGAGATGGAATATTTTTTATGCTACTTATACTTTTATTATTTTTCAATTAGCAGGTTACATTCTGCTAGTGCACTAATATCTATTTCACATGATGAGGTCTATTATAAATATAAGTATAAAATAAATATCGTAAATTGTGTTGTTTTAAATTTAAAAAAAAAAAACTCTTAAAATAATAACAAAATCGAGCTTTAAATTAGTTTATTATTCCATCAGGTTTATATTGATTGATCTAGGAAGTTTGTTACGTGCTTACACTAATCTATTTGCAAGTATTGGCCACGTGTTTTGTTAAGATATTTTGGATGCCAGGGCAACTATGATGTCCATGTAAAATTTTGAAAGTCTTAATTAAGTCACTCATTTCCCTTATTTATTTTGACGTTGGTAATCTTAGTTCCTTGAATCTACCTTCATATTGCCGGCCTTTCAAATCTGTTTTTTTTTGGAAATCGACTCTGTTTTCTCTCTATTAGATCTGTATCCTTTGCAAAATATGAACTTCATGTTTGGAAAGCATATTCCAGGAAAGGTCGTAGATATGTTTTATATATTTTGAACATCATGTCCTGTGTTAGTTAAAGGAAGGCTTTCCTGATTAAAAATATTACTGAATTATTTTCTTTTTTGTTGATCCCAGCGATATTATGGTGTTCGCATCTCAAGTCTTGTGATTTGGTAACTCTTAAGTAAAGTAAGTAATAAGATTAATATTTCAAAGATTTTTCAGAAGTTTTGTTATCCCCCCCTGTACAGAAGTGTACAGTGTACAACCGCTGCCATGGATAATACAGCCTCCACAGATAATGCGACTTCAGCGCTGGCGATGCCGTCCAGTAGAGCTTTGTGAAATTAAAGAGTATAGGGTGATATTTTCCTAGGCGAACGTATGGCTCGAGGTACTACCTAGTACCATAGTGGATATATTGTACGACCCTCGTAATATGAGTGAGAAGCCTCGCAAATCGATATGGATTTCAATTTCATATTTTCCTATTTCAGGAGATTTTTTTATTTATTCTGTGTTGTCAACAGAGAAGACAAGTACAGGATCATAATTTTTTGTTTAATATAGTAATTTTTATTTTTTTTTAAACATTTATCCACACAAGAGGCTCTAAGGAAAGTAATTTCCCTCGGGGCCTATGCCATCTTTGGGGACCCTGCATGGAGGGTATTTTTTTAACAAAATCCTATTACATGGTTCTCTGCCAATCACAATTAGAATGCGGTATTATCAAATGGGGTAGTGTACATAATAATATATTCAATTTGCTTGTAAGAACCTACGGCCACCATAAAAATTATACTCAACGTTCCTGTGAGAACTAGCTAGTGAAATCTTAACATCATATCAATTAAATAAAAATTCTCTTCTTATACGAACTGACTTTACATTCATAAATTTACACTACAAGAAATAACAACAAACACGCATGTTGGAAACATTTCAGGATATTATCCAATAGGCTACCAGGAATTCAACATTTGGACAAAAATATAATATTATTATGATACTAAACTCTACCTACCCCAAAATGTAACTCTCTTACAAAATCTTAAAAAAATATATTTTTTAATTAAACCTGGATATAAAACATTGGGGAAGACCTGAAATTGAAAATATACTAACCTAAGTGCAGTTCACATTAAAAAAACAGGCTTAACGGCTTCAATTAAAAGCATTTTTACTGAACAATGTTCAATAAAAATGTATTGATACAATAATATAATAACAAATCAAATTCATCTTGCCAAGTCTTCTTTGAATGGCAATAATAAAATAATATGGATAGAAATAGAAGGATTTATGCTTGCAATTCAGGATAGAGTCATTAATACTAAAAATTATAGAAAGCATATAATCAAAGATACAAATCAAATTGATGATTTGTGTAGAAAATGTTTGGCTTTTCCGGAAAATATAGAACATATTATATCGGGATGTTCTATATTAGCACCGTCCGAGTATACATTTAGGCACAATCAAGTTTTAAAAATAATTCACCAAAATTTGGTAATTAAACATAACTTGATTGACTGCCGTAATGTAGTACCATATTATGAATACGAACCAAATTCATTTTTAGAAAACGAATTTTATAAAATATATTATGATAAAACTATACTTGTTAGTATAGTCTATACTTAGTATAGTCTATAAAACTATACTTGTTAGTCGGTCTGTTGACCGAGCGATTAGTCATAATAGACCCGATATAGTTTTACATGACAAAATTTAAAAAAAAAACTTATATCATTGATGTTGCTATTCCAAATTCCTGTAATATTCAAAAATCTGTTAGTGAAAAAATAAGAAAATACACAGATTTAGGAAATGAAATAAAAAGAATTTGGCATTCTCAGACTATAAAAATATTACCATTCGTTATTTCGGCAACTGGCATTATACCTAGCTCTCTAATTAAAAATTTAGGCGTATTAGATCTATCAAAAAATTTATATATAAAGATGCAAAAGTCGGTCATTTTGAATACATGTAGGATAACAAAAGATTTTTTAAATATTTATGTTGAGGGATCAGTAGGATTTATAGGCCCTGTTAGAAGTTCTACCGAGCCGAACCCTCTGATATGAAAATATCTGGAGACGGTGAATTTTTTTTCCCATTTGATATCTGGTGATTTGACGTGTTGTTGTTCTTGTATTGTTTTGTATTTATTTTACTTATATAATGCACTTACATAGTGTTGATTGACTAGCTGATCATTTGTGGAAAAGTGAGTGGAAGGGTTAAGTTTTTCCTTTGGGGAAGACTTAACCCGGACAACTAAATCGGAAGTTTAAAAAAAAAAAAAAAAAAAATTCACATATATCCGTCTACCTACTGTACTTGTCCAAACCACATAAGCTTTTCAATTTCGTTGTCCGAATTAGAAAAGTAAATTACAACATTCAAAGATCACATGTTTTCAGAATGCATAAACATTATTTGAAACCAATTGTGCAAAACATAGTCGGAGCCTTAGAATAATAATATTGTATACTTCTAACAAAACACAAATCCTACTACCGTGGACAAAAAGATGACCACATTTTCCCACAAAGAACACATCATGCACAAGGACGGTTCCGAGAGAATATTGTACCAGATCCGGAGGAATGAGGAACTAAACCGCATTATTGCTGAACTGCTATTTCAGGATGTCAAAGGCTCTTTACTTGCAGAAAACCGTCATGCTTAAATGTTAGCAAAGGAGAATTACTTGTCATTGTGGTTGTAAGCGTTTCTAATTAATATACAGTGGTGCCTCACACAACGAACTTAATTCGTTCCAGGAGCAAGTTCGTTATGCGAAAAGTTCGTTATGTGAAACGCGTTTTCCCATAACAATACATGTTAAAAAAAATAATTCGTTCTGTAGCATAAAATATGGTAAGATGACATAAAAAAAGATAAATTTTTTGTTATTATTTTTATTTAGATACATCTAAAAACATAATGAAAAAAACACACATTTTTTAATTTTAAGAAATAATCGAATCTTGCACATCTTCATCCATTTTCCGCCGATGGTGCAGTGAAAAACCTGTCCAAAGACGTTTGTTTCTCTCTTTGCTTCAACATCTGCCGGAAATAACGGACAAGAGTATCGGAGTACAGCTACTTTGGCTGATTTTATTGCATTCTTGTTTTTCAAAATGGTGAAAATGGTGGTCTTGTTGAGGCCAAACTCTTTGACGAGGTCACACTGTTTTACCCCACATTCACTCCTTCTAATTATTTCCTGTTTCATTTCAAGAGAAATCACCTTCCTGCTTTTTTTAGAACCCATCATATAAAAAAAATGTTGAGTTTATCTTAAAAGGACGACTGCCGTGATACGTGTGCGATTTAATTCGTAATGAAGAACGATTGATGCGATACGTGCGTAAGTTAAGCGTACTACGCAGTGACTAACGAGTCTAACGACTGCCTGCGCGGGAGGATGCAATTAATCGGCAGTGATCGTAGAAGATCGGGCGACTTCGTTGAGTGAAGCGAAGTTCGTTGTATGAATCGTGAAATGAACGAAAAGGAAGTTCGTTGTGTGCAGCATTCGCTGTGCGAGGCGTTCGTTGTGTGAGGCACCACTGTATTTTTAATGCGTTAATCTTGCGTACCTAATGATTGAATATATGTAGGCAGAGGCGGCTCGTGACTGCAAGTGCATTTCACTAATGTACCTAATTAAAGGTGTATCAAATTACTTACATCGCTGAAAATCTTGCGAAACCGTTCAGATTTACTGCGCACGAGTGCCAATTTGTGAATGTTGTAGAGCTAACATTGTACATTAGTATGCCTAAATTAATCCATTTCAGACTCATTTGACTTTCGTATATCAATGACTTGGGCATAGATTTCGTTATAAGTTATGTGCACAAATGCACACACCAACGAACTGCCTCTGTGTGTACGTACCCACAATAACAGTTTTCTCTGCTCGGGGTCACTAAATTTGTGACCAGAACAGAAATTAATTTTATTTGGAATCAATTATCAAAATAAATTTTATTTTTGAACAAGTTGAGGTAATGATATCCTTACTGCGATCTCAAATATTGTTTGCTTTTGTAAAGATGCTGAAAGAATTTTAAATATACATAATATCAATTATGACCTGTAATGTTTTTAGTGCAGTTGTGTGTGCTATTTGTTAGTTTATGTTGGGTCTTGGTATATTTTATATTTCAGGTATCCCCTAATGTTTTATACCCAGATTTAATTGAAATTTTTATTTTGCTGAGAGTTAGATTTTGGGATAGGTAAAGTTTAGTACAATAATAATATTATATTATAAGTTTTTTTTTCCAAATTTTGATTCATAGTAGCTTATTGGCTAATATCCTGAAATGGACTGAGATCTAGTAAATTTTTTCTTTTGTATGTATCTTTTAAGTGTTTTAAATTCATGTTAATGTAAAGTTATTTCATATTAAAATAGAATTGTTAGTTAATTGACATGATAATAAGATTTTTGGAGATTTCGTCGGTGCTAGTTACAGGAACGTTGAGTACAATTTTCATGGTGGCTGTTTGGGTTCAAACGAGAAAATTCTTCGTTGTCTAAAAAAAGTTATTTAGTTGTATTGTTATCATTTCAATGAATTTGATGATTTTATTTAATCTTTTGAAAGTGCACTGAATGATACAATGGATGTTTTTATTATAAAAAAGTAACTCAGCAAATTGTGGGCTTATACTTTTCCCCTGCAGAAGAATAGATTTCAGTAGAAGACTAAAAAATAAACGGCAAAGAAAAGCTGGTTGCAAAAAAAAGATGGTTGAGGCTGTTGTGTAGTCCTACAGAGTGCAACAGATAATAGTGTAAGGGGCTTAATTGATGGCACTCGGCTTGATTTCTCTCGACTCACTGATGCTGGTAACTCGGATTCTTTATAGAAAGCTTACTTAGATAAACTGAAAGACAAGGAGTCGTCATTTAGAACCAGTCTTTATTGTAGGAAGGCTGAGATTAAATTCGAATAAGATGGAATGAAGGTAAATATTCAAATGGTAGATTAATCTTTAACGTCAAAGTCACTTTGTATCAGTTAGATAATAATCAGAAATAAGTATTTCAGTTTCCGCAAATGGAAAGTAATGCATTTTAATAGTCATTTCTTTACGATTATCATACATTTTATTGGTTTTTATAATAATTCAAATAAAATAACTTTGTTTGAATACCGCTTTACTATATATATATTTCTAACCAACCAGCTTCAGTTCAACCCGAACCTTCATCAGGGCTTATAAAAACATACTTCATTAATTACAGAGGTGTATGGGTAGGTACTTATAGTTAAGCTGGAAGAGGAAGAGAGGACATCAACTTTGAGTGGGGGCGTCGAAGATGTAGGTAAAAGAGAGGGGGTAAACATAGGTGCAGGGAAGGGAAATATATTTAAAATGGGACTGTTTGTTAAATCTTATTATTTATTTAATAATTTAATTTTATTGACTTTTAGGGATTTTTTTTATTTCAAGTGCTCCTAAATTATTAAGGCGTAGACTAATCCCATTTCCATGCAAAACATCTATACCAGAAGACTTATTAAATGAGTGATATTTATCTGTTAAATGTATTGAAAATTCAGAAAAACCTATGCTGTAAAGTGCTCAACTACCCTCGTTTGAACATTTCTTGCAGTTTTACCAATGTAAAATGCTTCGCAATCATTACATTTAAGTTTATAGATGCCAGATATATTATTATATATTTGTATATGCCTCTAACAAATCTCGAAACGATATATTGAAATCCTATTTTTTCAAATGTTATTTGGAAAACGAGTCATAAGTTGGTACAAACTCTGTTCTGATAGCCGTCCTAATTATCTCCAAATACCAAACTTTGTACATCCAGAGATGATGGGTTTTTTTAATCTTTTCATGTATTTTGAATGTTAAACATCTTGTATTAGGTCTGTTTATTTTTGAGATCGTACTTTTTAATGTATTTTCCTGATTTTGTTTTTATGCATTTCTATAGTCCATCATTGAGGATACTTTTTTAACTTTTTGACACCAACAGTGCATAAATCAAATGAGTGATTATAATAATTCATAAAGTCTTACAAGACATTTTTTTTGTGACATATCTGTAAAGTGATTCTTCATATGTTGTGTCTGTATGTTGCTTCTGTGAAATGTTTTCTTCATACATTGTGTCTGCACATTGGGTTGGGTTGGGTCTAATTTTTCTGTACAAAACTTTTTTTTAATTTTTTTTTAAATCTATATTTCAAAACTACCAATTGGCGATCCCTTAATGAGTTTGATAACTCATGAGAGTGCAACATCGTTTGTTGTATGTTTAAATTGTAAAATTCTAGGCCAACCGTGGTTTTTATTGACTGCAATGTTGGGGATACTGTTGTACAGGAATTTATTGGTAAATTTAAAGGTATGGGTATATCCGTTATTTATTTGATTATAGAGAATTTAATAGTCAAGTTAACTTTAGATAGCGGAATAGTGACAAGTCTGTGAACCATAGAATATGGGAGGCAGAATGTTTATGGGAAATGGGATGGTTTGAAGTACTATGAATAAGTTTTCTATAAATATAAATATTTAAATTGAATTTATTATAAATATTGAATAGGGATAGGTCTAGAAAATTTAAACTACAATTTGTGCCTTTTTCTAGTGTGAACTGAATATTTTTATGGAACGAATTAAGGAGTGACAAAAAGGAATTAATTTGACGTTCTGTACCTTTCCATATGCAAAAAATATCATCAATATAACGTTTCCACATAAATACATTATTTAAAAGAATTGAGTTAGAACTAAAAATATTTTTTACAGGTTATCCATGAAGATATCAGCAAATAGAGGACTTGTGGGAAGACCCATAAGTAGCCCAAATTTTGGTTGGAATATAGCATCATTAAATTTAAAATAGTTTTGGTTAACACAGATGTTAAACATACGGGCAAGATCATCAGAAAGATCTTTTGGTAGGTTGAAATTGGTTAGTAAATTATACAGTATAGCTCTACATTCGGGTTTCGGTACATTTGGGAATAAATTTACTACATCGAAGGAAACTAATTTACAGTTATTAGGTAGAGTTAAATCTTTTAAATTATTGATTAATTCATAAGAATTCTTAATAGTATTCATCGGGCAAAACACATTTGAATTATTAAATAGGTGAGTCACACAGGCAGCTAATTTGTAATTTGGGGAATCACAGCATGATACTCAGGTCTAATAGGGCTATTAGTTTTGTGGATTTTTAAAAGTCCATATAATCTTGGTATTTTTGGATTTTTCGTAAGACATTTGACATTATTACGTGAATAATCTTGAAAAACTAAGGATTTATAATCTTTTCCCCATGCTTGTGTCAAATACGTCAAGCTCCCTCCCAGGCGTCGTGGATTCAATTCCTCTCCTACCTAAGTTGTAAATCATTCGACAAGCAGTATCTTCCGAATATTAGTATTCTAAAGTTTGTCTATCTTCAAAAAAGCATTTTTTTTAAATATTACTACGCACTATACTATATTTATGATTTTCGAAAAGATGACGCTATACAAATGATTTCATACATTATTACTTGATCGGGGATTAAAAAATTACTTGGGGTCAAATTATGAGGTTGTTAAGGCTGGCCGCATACATACGTTTTCCGTATTCGATTTCCGAATTCGTTTATTCGTTTTCCGTATTCGGAATTCCGTGAGACTAGCGCAAACGTTCGTTTTTCTTCATTCGGAATGTATAAACGTCAGAACCAGTGCTGCCAACAAGGGCGATATATCGCCATTTAGGCTACTCAGAGCGAGAATCGGCGCCGAAAAAACCTAAAAGGCGACTGGTCGCCAATTAAGCTACTTCAAAAACATAAATTTTAAACATGTCCCGAAATTCTCTAGCCACCCCCCCCCCCCCCCCCCATGAAATTAATTTTTCTGGGGACAAATTTTATATTTTCTTGAAATTCTCTAGCCACCCCCCCCATGATTTTTTTTTTTTTTTCAGGGGACAAATTTTATTTTTTTGAAATACTCTAGTCACCCCCCCCCCCCGAAATTTTTATTTTCACGTAAAAACACCAATTTTAAACACGTCCCACCTAACAGCAAATTCGGCTACTTTACGCTACCTTATGTATGAGAAACGGCGATATTAGGTCAAGATCCGTTGGCAACACTGAATTACTGAACGTAAATTTCCGAACGTTTGCGTTGGCACAAACAAAGTGTATGCAAGAGCTGCGTTCCACATGACGTCATTAGGTTTTTTCCATTCGGTTTCTCCGAACGCGCCGGTTCGCATTCGGAACGTGCGTAAGGAATTTGTTCCGTTCGGAACTAAAACGAACGTGTGCGGCAGTCAATGTATTTTCTACTGATTCCGTGCATTCGGATGTTCGAATACGGAAAAAAAATTCGGAAATCGAATACGGAAAACGTATGTATGCGGCCAGCCTTAATGTACCTATCTGTCAACTGTATGCATTTTAAGATTGGAAATACTATTATTGAAATACAATAAGTATTTTTTTCACGTATTGATCGTGCCGGGCGATCACTACTTCTTCAACCATTCACTTCCAAGTCAAACATTGTCCTCGCAGCTCTTTCTTGGTTCATCGTGTATGAATCATTTTACCACAAACAATTAATTGATTTGTTTCTATGAGTGAATCTTCATGTAATATTATGAAATCAGTTAAAAACTGCATCATATCGCCAATAATTCGTCCTTGTCTTTGATTCAAATTCAAACCATATATTCTAAAATATATCCGAAATTTCAGTCTGTTTGGCGACATTAATCCTGAGAAAACGTCTTTCAAATTTCGAACCCTAGTCTTGCATTTGTGCTAGTGTAAGTGGTTATTTGTCCACAAAATACAAACATTATTATTATATAATTTTGTTATTGATTCAACTGTAAACTATACATCTTCGTACATTATCGAAATTTCAGTCGTTTTGGCCACATAGATCCTGAGAAAATGGCATTCAAAGTTCGAACCCAAGTTTTGCATTTGTGCCCGTGACAATTGTGATTTTTCACAAAATGCAACATTATTAAGATTTTTTTATTTTTTTACCTGTCACAGGTAACTAAAAAGCATGTTTTTACCTGTTACATGTGACATCTTTATGTGTATTACAAATATAGGTATATGAAAACGCGCTTATTTGAATGTAACGTTGTGTTAAAATTTCAAAGCAATCGGCGAAGAACTTTAGGAGATATAAGATTTTGAACAAACGAATAGTTAAATTTTTGTTTTTATTGAGATGGATAGAAAATATATAGATTTGTTAGAGAATTGTGTCACTTTCCGAAACTATATGATTCTGGGCCAATTTCTAAAATAAGCGAGTTAATTGCACTTAGAATTTTTTTTTTAAATAAAATATTGTTCTTTAATCTTAAAACGGTACCGACTCATCTATGATATATTTATCTTTCGGTACCTACTGTCATTCTTCAGACAGACTGTTGACTCTCATTATAAAATTAATTAATTTAAAAATAAAACTACTGCTTACGTATTTTTTTCTTGTTTATATCTTGACCGAATGTTTTCAAAGCCGATTCTCTTAGTTGTTGAAAATTTAAATACACTTTTCAAAAATTGTAAATGATTTACAATTTTGGTTTGTCAGAAAATCCGTTCTGTTAGTATTATTTCTGTAGTACATTTTGTTCTAATTGAAATAAAAAATATTCCAAGTAATAAAACCATATTCGGACAAAGAAAATTAATTATTTTGCAATAAAAATTCACAACATTCTTCCAAAAGATGTAAAACTAATAGAAATTTTTAATGAGTACAAATCAAGATAAAAAACAAGCTGAAAGGGGCCAATGAAAAATCAATAAGAAGTCAAATAAAATACAATTAAATTACTTTAGTCCACCTCAACACAAGATACCCAAGGGAAGAGGACCAATCATTAGGAAATACCATTACTATATATAAATTCACATTATTATTTTGTATTTGCAATGTTTTATAAAAATACAATAAAGAATATAAAAATTAAATAAATAAAAAAAATAAAAAAAAAACAAAAATAAAATAAAAAATCGGTCGGACAAAGAGGCGTCTTATCTTAAATAGTGTTATTTTATTAAATAAATTTAAAAATATATAAAAATTATAAAATAAATTTTCCCAGATCCGATATAATGTGTTAAGTATCGCATGTACTTTAGAAATACAAATTCTACCTCTTTTCTGTGATAAATGTTATCTGATGTATATTTTTGTATTAATTTGATGTTTTTTTTTTCAAGTGTCGCGAGTGGAAGTGGACGCGGTCCTGGGCAGAACAGCCACCCTTCCCTGTAACATAGAGCCTCAAATAAGAGAGGATAGAGTTTACATGGTTCTGTGGTACAGAGAAAGTGGAGGCAAGCCGCTGTACAGGTAAGAATAGTAATTGACAATATTTAATGCTTTACGGTATATCTATGGCTTAGAGTTAAAATATTATCTCCATAAAATATAATATTGAGAAAACTGAGTATAAAAGTTTGAAAAACCCGGAAACATTAAATTTATTTATATAAAGACAAGTTTTTGGTTAGATATTACAGTATCCGTATTATGTAAATCAATATTTTGGCATTAATTTTTGTTTAGCAAAAAGACAAATATAAATGTTATGGAGATTCAAAATCTGTGCTTATAAAATTTGGGGGATTTACAACATATTTTAATACATTTATATCTTTAGGACGATAGATTTAGGAGATGAAATATTTGAACCAATAAAAACATATGCTTCATTTGGTGCATTCAGTACTCAACAATGATGTAAAACTAAGCCATCGATTTTAAGAAAACAGAAATTGAAGGTTTTCAAGCGTTGAATAATTTAATTTTGTGATTTTAAAATAAGGTTTTAGTTTTAAAAAATACAATATTTCAGCAAACACTCTCGTTAATCACAAAGATAAGGAGATACCTACAATATCTGTGTCCATAAAAACATTGCCTGGTAGATTAAAAATATATTATTTTAACGTTTTTTTCATCACTTTTGGGACGGAAGGTTAAATCTTAGATTCCAAAAACTAAAGCCAATTCAGATATCAGTACTACTTAACTCATTTTTTACCTAAATTGGAGATACAATACTGTGACTCTAAGCCATGAATATTTTTTTTTGCCGAAAAAACTAAATTTCAACAACCATAAACTAACATTAATAGACAAGTTAGACGAGCGTACACGCAAAACATGAAACCTCCGTCAATGAGCACAAGCTTTGGACAAAGATATCCTAAATACCAGACAATAAAAGTATTCAACAATTTTACACTCAATTTTATACAACAAAAAGAAAGGAAACAAAAAAATTTCACAAACAAAATGAGGAAATGGATTAAAGAACCAAAAAGACGATATTATAAAATAAAATATGTCAATCAATAAAACATGCACATAGTAAACATATTACACCCAATATCATATTGCCTAGCAATTTTAATTACTGTCTTCGTTTTTTTTTATAACTTTATTTTATTCCTTTTATTTCTTGGTATTTCACTCAAGTTTATATTGATTTCATTTAATTTAATTTCAATTGAAAATGTTCCATTTTACTTATATGCATACTTTGTATCTAATAAAATCGTAAAATAAGGGGCCTCATCACGACTGGGACCCAGTGAGACTGATAAAAAATGCTGCTAACGTATCATTAAAAAAAAAAAACAAAAAATATTTTCAAATTAAAACTTAAATTTATTTGGTTAACGGATAATATAATCAACCTGAAACGAAAAACCAATCGAGAATCTTAAATCTTTGTATTTATACCACTTAATAAAATATTTGTGTGCGGTCACGGATATACGACAATTTAAAAAAATATCTTTTTAATGGTACCGAAAATTATATTCTTGACAAAAATTGATTATGCAATATCATGCCAACTTTTTTTCATTTTATATGAGCAGATATTTTTTTGTTTAGAATCAAGAGATAACGAGTTTTTACTACTTTCATTGAAATTGTTGAAATTAATTTCCTGTGTTTTTTTAATGTAAAATTGTAAATTATCAGTTAGAGCCCTGATTTATTATTTTTAGTTCACATTCATGTTCCTACCATTAGGTACTACCGTCAAGGTTCCCTAGTATGTATAAATGTAACAATCATACTACGGTTTCAGACTGCAATACTGTTATAAATAGATTACACACCACTGGTAACTCGTATGCTATGTTAGCTGATATTTTTAATATGCCTCTATCGAAATATAAATCTGTACTCATCAAACATTTTAACAGTCCATATATTAAATTGATCACTGCATATTAATGTTTGTTTTTGGTTTTTTCTTCTTCATTATTTGATTCTAATCCTTGTACTAATGTGTATTATTTTTTCTTGTTGACTTATATAATCTTATTATTTTTCCTTTCTTTCCCTATTGGTTATTGCATTGACTGCCAATCACTTTTATTTGTATAAATGGCACTTGTGCCTCTAATTCTAAATACATAAGTACATACATATTTTCAGTAGATATATGATCATCTAACCTATTGACAAACAAACATTGTTCTTGTTGAAATATTGTCTACATATTAAGAAGATGGCGTATCAGATCGGTTAGACTCTCTTTTTTTCAAATTTTTCTTTAGAAATAACTTCAAACAAATAATAAAACAAAACAAAATAGAATATTAAGCAGTCAACCCTTCTTTATTTATGACAAAACTGTTCACTACATTCTCTTCAAAGTCCTTTTGTAATTGTAGTTCTGTTAACTAACGTCTTAATTGAGGAAGAGATTCTACGAAACCAATTGACTATTAAATACATACCTAGGTATTTATTTTTTTCTAAATATAACTGTTACTTTGAATATCAAATTTCACCGAACTAATTAATATTAACCTTTCGCAAACCACGCCGAGTAACAACGTGTTCCCATTTCCAAGTATTAAAACGTAGCATCTTACTGAACAAAGAACCAATCACCATTTTAACTAGTTCAATATTCAGCCGGTGAAATATTTGAACTTTCCATCTTTTATTTTATTAAGCCAGCTATTCAGTTAACTTTGTACTGTGGCGATCCCTCATTAAAATGGTTATTTAATTCTGCCATTAACACTTTTGTATTAAATCACCCGTGTAATGAATTTGAAGAACCTAATTGTACCCGAAGGGGTGGCTGCTAGCCCGGCTGATTCAATTTTAAAGGTTTGCTTATGTAAAGGGCCGACGAAACTATATTAAGGGATGCGAAGGCTGTCGAGAAAATCCGCTTAAACTTCGGGCGTGAGAATTGACTTCGGATTTTAAGGCTCCAGAGATAGAGAAAAGTGACCCTGTCGTAATGTGAGCATCTGATCTGAATCACTGAGAAAATGTTCATAAAACTAAATGTGTTATTTCATTTTGTGTGCTCTCTCAGTAAGATTACCCGAGAAAGCTGAGCTAGAAATAAACTGGTTAAATATCTTTAAGCCGCAGCATATTTAGTAAGCCAGTTTATCCATTGATAAAATTTTACGCGGTCTTAATAGTTTAAAAAATAGGTACATAAAATATCGAAAATCTACTCAGTGAAAGGTTACATAATAGCTACCTAAAAAACTCACTCAAATGACTATTTACACAAGAAAAAGCAAGACACAAGGGACACGAAGAGAAGCAAAGCTAAATAAATATATAATTTAATTAGCTCAACCATGATTGTTAAATTTTTTTTAACAAAAGCAGGAATGTATTCAGGTGATATATATACCATGGTGTCATTAACAATAGAAATTAGGAACATTTATTTCAATACTGCTAAAACATAATATGGTATAAATATAGTATCGAAATGACTGCGAATTATTTTATATTTTATTTTTCACAGGTATGCGCTAGTTTATAAATATAATCTATTATTTTGTTTACTAAAAACATTAAATTATCACAAAAATGCGATTAGTCATTGTACCGAAAAATATATTCTTGACACAAATAGATTATGCATCCCAACTTTTTTATCATTTTATATCAAAACGTGATTCTTCCTCATTGCAGTATTATGATCAACTAACTTATTCAAACAAATAGTCTGTTTTTTAAGAATATATATGCAGGGTGTTAAATCATTGATCTTATTTGTTGTAATTCACATGTTAAAATGCTTGAGATCAATTAATTGTCTTCTAATTTTAAGTACCTATATTAATATTTATTTATTTCACATATACGGCACAACATGTGCCATTCACATACTAATTTACAGAGTTTAATTATAATTTATAAATGTAAGTATAATGGTATAATCAGTTAATACTAAGTAGGGTTAAAAGTATGAAAAAAAGAGATATAAATATAATATTAGTAGCAATCTGTAGTATGGCAATAGGTCAAAGTAAAAAATTATCTGTAATAATATACAATAAAGTAGTATAAGGAAGAATGAAGTGCTTATAAAATGTCTAAAAGGCATTAAGAGTGTGTAAAAAATAAAATAAAAGATATTAGAAAGGTATATACTATTAGAAAATGAAAGGAATAAAATATATACTATTATAACATGACAAGGAAACACAAAAGTAATAAATTACGTAAATCTACCGGGATAATCGCGTGTATAATAATAATGTGCGACACTGCTTGACAGTCCGATAAAGTTTTACATAGTACCTATGATGACTATAATATATAATGGACTGATATTAGCTTCTACCTATCGAGTACTAGAAGTTTTTAATCTGAAGTACATAATCATTATGATGGTATGGTATTACTCGACAATTTTTGTTTTATGCATCTTTTATATGATAATAGACAGTCAGCGTGATCGATGTTGGAATATTCATTGCCTAATTTGTGCCAGCGATGGATTATTGAATTTTGTTCTGCGTTAGTTCCAGTATTGTTGCAATAATAAGGTGACTTGAGTAGAGTTGGTCTACAGGGAACATAGTTGTTTATCAACGAAGTTAATTCAGGGGAGTTAAACCAGTGATTGATTATTTTAAATAAAAAAAATTAGATCATTAAGTATTTTTCTATGTTTTTACGATAAGAGATGCATTAATTGTAATAATGAATCGTAATCAATGTCGTCAGAGGGAATTCCTAATTTGAAGTTAATTGTTCTGAGAAATTTGTGTTGGATTCTTTCAATGGAGTTTGCATGGTTTTTGTAGGAATGGTTCCATATAGATGAATTATATTCTAATTGACTTCTGACTAGAGTTGTATAAAGTAATTTTAAGGTATGGATATATTTGAAATCTTTAGATATTCTAGTAATGAAACCCAACATTTTCATTGCTTTACTAGTAATGACATTAATGTGATTAGTAAAAGATAATTTATTATTAATATTGAAGTATACAGGGTGTCCGGGGGTAAATTGAGCTAACTTTGGGGGGAGATTCTAAACGATAGTACAAATAAAAAAGATAAATAACTTTTTTCGAAATTTACTTCCTTGTTACATCTACCGTCATGTAGAATCACCTCCCGAAGAACCTGGACATGCTGTATAATGAGTGAAGTTTGTCTGTAAGTCCCAAACAATTGTACCGGTCAAGTTGGGGTAATTATAGACAGAAAACTTTACAATATCAAAATAAAATCTCTTTGCAAATAAAGACGCTCACAAATCTTAATTTTTAAATGTAAAAACTTGAACAAACAATATTTAACACATTTTTTAGATAACGAAATGCATCAATATTTTACAAACAAAAACGACAATTTGTGCTGGGGTTATGATCGGGGTCTTTAATAAAATAAAGAGCAATCAATAATACTTTAGCAAATACGTTCACCGGAGCAGAAAATACCACCATTTTGATAAAAAAGAAAAAAAAACAAATCATTCTAACATAGTCAATTTAGAATATAATGAACACCACGATCCTAAATTATAGAAGATACATTTTCATAAAAAAATGTTCACATATTTATCATAAAAACCTGTTTCACGATAAATATTCTTCGAGAAACGTTCAAACTAACATTGTAAAATTCATCACAGAAAAAAACATCCATTTAAATAGAGAAGATTTTAACTATTTCGCTGGTCATTTTAAGATATTGTTTGAATTGCACGACTCTGATTGATTATTGAGTAGAATGGGGTGGGTTTATACACAACAATAGTGAGGTTGTGTTTCAGTTTCGAGTTATCAGACATTCATATGCTTGTTGTCTAGAGATCAAATAAACTTTAACGGGGCGTAGAGCGGGATGAATACAATTGAAATAAAACTACTGCGTAGTAATTAACATTAAAAGTAATTATTCTCAACCAACAATGTAACCGGGTTTTATTGCTGTGATAAAATAATCCCAACAATGAACAGTTATAAAGCGGTTTATTTTATAGTATCGTTAAATTAATTTCGTTATTATTTCTAAAAGATACGACACATACCATATTTTCCAACTCCATCTGTCCTAATGATGGTCACTGTGCCGCTGTCCGAATCGTTAGGTATAAAAAATCTTATTATTTTAACTACGTAAGTTTGTATTCAGTAAAATGGTGACACAAACAAACCTAAA
The DNA here is from genome assembly GCF_061612785.1 of Hesperophylax consimilis. Classification (NCBI taxonomy): domain Eukaryota; kingdom Metazoa; phylum Arthropoda; class Insecta; order Trichoptera; family Limnephilidae; genus Hesperophylax; species Hesperophylax consimilis. Next base: position 31,506,487 of record NC_142851.1, read on the forward strand.
TCTATTTCTCTGAAGCATGAAACAATTTTTTCACTGTGGTATTTAATGAATTCCTATATTAGTTTAAAATATCATTAATTATAATGTAAAAGTTACTTTTTATTTGTATTACATTATTATAGATACGTTGTAACTACTTACATTTGTATCACATTTACCAAACATGTAATATAATTATTGTTTTACTTTCTCACAGCAATGTACTTACTACAGCACATAATACAGGGTTTTCCAATAAGAGGTGTTATTTTAAATAGCCCGCTATTTCGGTAGATGTTACTTTTGAAGCTGTCATTTTTGACATTTGACTAGTAGAAACTACGTCATTCATAAAAATTGAACGATACACGCTTCAACAACGAATTGAAATTATTAAATTTCACTTGAGTGAATCAAATGCAAATCATCTTGAGTGATGAGGCCCATTTCCACCTCGGTGGCTTCGTCGACAAGCAAAATCGTCGCATCTGAGGCTCGGAAAACCTAAGAGTTATTGTTGAAAAACCTCTCTATCCTCAACATGTGACTGTTTGGTGCGGTTTGTGGTCCGACGGAGTCATTGGGCCTTACTTTTTTGAAAATGAGGCTGGAGCAACAGTAACGGTGAATGGATTACGCTATCGAGAGTGATTAATGATTTTTATGGCCAGAATTGGATGGTATTGATTTGGACAACTTTTAATTTTAACAAGACGGCGTTTTGTGCCACAAAAGCAACGAAACCATTGATCTTTTACGATTGAATATCAAAATAACACCTCTTATTGGAAAACCCTGTACATGTACCTATCATACTATTAATTACTTTTAAATAACTACAAAAATGTACTATACACTCGTCTTCCAACCACAAGCTAACGCTTCCATGGAAGAGTGTAAACTATGTAGAAACCTATTGTGAATACTATTTTATATGTACTTACCTCAAGTCTTTAATAAAAAAGATTCGAAAATTAGTAATTTTTACTAATTGTAAGCATAATAAGTTATTTATTCTTAAAATTGTAATATATTTTTTGAATCCTCCCATATCATAACTTCAAGCCAGAAATCAGTTTTTAAGAAGCAACAAAACTATCGAAAGAATCTGTTCTACAGCAGGTAATGAATTTTGTTCTACTTTCCTCATTGATCATAATGCTTTCAGTATCTAGGTATTTCAGTGCGTGTATTTTATTAACCTCGATAATAGGATTTATCTGACAGTCTATCAACCATTTCACCCTACTAACTAAAACATGTTCTCCAAGTAACCTTTACCCAGTTCATACACGACCACTGAATTAAACATGAAATCTTGTACATTTAACTGGTGCATTATTCACCACAGTTTACCAGATAGTTTTGATTTTGATGAGAGCGGATTAATTGAATAAAACCTATTGACACAAATTCAATTTTATTATTTATTTAACACAAGTGGTATGATGAATTATTCTACGTCAAATATTGACTCAGTTGCGAAATCAAAGTTAGCCAAATGAATACGTAGTTATATAACAAATATAATCTACGTGCGCTTGCAAGTACTTCATTCATATTCATGAAACGTCTCGTACAGTTATTTTCGTACGTCTTTAGTTATTTTGTTTTTAATTCACCCGATCGTGCCATGGCTTCCTCGGGCGTATAAAACATAAATAAAACGGTTCGTGGGATGATTGAACCATTCAAATATTTAAAGATATCTTTATATTTATGTACTTTGTTTTAAAGTTTGACTATTTTTACTCTTTTTGACTAACCAGTAGCTTGGCCGAGCGGTCTAAGGCACTGGCTTAAAGGCACTCTTCGGAGACGTGGGTTCGAATCTCACAGCTGTCAACATTTATTTTTGTTGCATTATCATAGATTATTTTATCTACGTTTGCGGATAATAATAAAATAGTCTGGTGTGGAATAAATAAAATCTCGATAATTGAGCGGTCGTCAATAATAATAATGCATTTTTTTATTTTATTATTTGTTTGTTATTTCGGATACTGGCATTATACCTAGCTCTCTCATTAAAAATTTTAGGCGTATTATATCTATCAAAAAAATTATATGCAAAAATCGGTCATTTTAAATTCATGTAGGATAACGAAAGATTTTTTAAATATTTATGTTGAAGGATCAGTAGGATTTATAGGCCATGTTAGGAGTTCTAGCGAGCCAAAGCCTCTGATATGAAAATATCTGGAGTCGGTGAATTATTTTCCCATTTGATCTATGGTGAGTTGGCGTGTTGTTCTTGTATTGTTTTGTATTTACTTTGCTTATATAATGCACTTGCATAATGTTGATTGACTAGATGATCATTTGTGGAAAAGTGTGTGGAAGGGTTTAGTTTTTCCTATGGGGAAGATTTAACCCGGACATAAAATCGGAAAGATTAATATATTTATGTTTATATTTATTTACTTGTGTACTTTTTAAAAATAATTTGTTATTTTTTAAAATTTTTTAATGCATATTTTTTAAATATATATATTCGGCACATTAATAAAATCACGAAAAGTAAATGTTCAACATTATAAAGAAAGTATAAAGTAACAAATTTAGGAAATAAAAAGTAGAACGTAAAAAAGTACATAGTGAAACGTGAAAAGTAGTATTTTGATAATGTTGAAAGTAAAAAACTAAAAGGTAAAAGTATAAAATAACTTTAAACGGAATAAAAAGTCCAAAAAATATAAAGTAAAAATTAAAAAGTAAAAAGAAAAAAAAAATAGATAGCAAAAAGCAAAAGGTAAAAAGTAAAAAGCAGAAATAAAAAAAGGAAACAGTAAACAGTAAAAAGTAAAAAAAAAAATCAAAAAGCAAAAAGTAAAAGGTATTAAATAAAAATATAAAAATTATCTTATTTTCAATAATAGATAATAAATGAATAATAGATAATAATATTTAATTAATAAATTTAATTAAATTTCTTTCACCGGTTCAAAAAATGATTATTTGGTTTATCTTAAATATGAAAAAATTCAATTTATTTGAAATTTGCAGGTCAGATAAATTTACAAAATAATATTTGGCAGCTGTGGGATTCGAACCCACGCCTTCGAAAAGACTGGTGCCTTAAACCAGCGCCTTAGACCGCTCGGCCAAGCTACCTATAGAAGAGATGACGTTAGTCAAAAGCATTTTTAAAAATAAACAAATAATATTATTGCATATAAAAAAGATAGATATTTCGCCTGCCTAGTGCATTGCACAATCTCAGATAAAAGGTAAGATAAAGAGGAAAAATAAAATAAAAAAACAGTAAAAAGATATACAAATATAATTTTAAACTTGTACCCCTTCATGGAAATTCTACGATAAATGTATTTATTGTACCTAATGAGATTTATTATTTGTGCTTGGGTATTACATAAATAAATAAACTGTGAGCATAGAAATAATATAATAAAATAACCTGATCATTTTTTGTTAATTACGAAACTCAATGATTTAGATGTTTTTGTGATTTTTTACATTAGTTACACATAGAAAGCTCTGAAGAAAATAAACTCCCTCGTGACCTGTTTTATCTGTGAGGATGCTGTGTGGAGGTTCTTTTTAAGGAAATAAAGGATATGATATTTTAGAAAAGAAAAATGCATGAGCGGTGGGTAGGAAGGAATCTGGGGGTTGGTGTGTTAAGGAGTGATGGACATATCAATCCATTTCTCTCAATGGATAGAGTCCTGTTGGAGAGGTGTCAGTGTATCCCGATCCGGCCTGCCACGCAGTAGTTGGGCAGACGCATCCACCGACAAGATACCAACAGACCTTACTCTATTAACCCGGGCACCCCGCTAAGTCACCATATTAAAAATAAAGATAAGTACATGTGGAAAGATCAGCCGTAAGACGATCACTTGAGCACGATAAAATTGCTCGTTGGAAGACAATTCTACTCGTTTAGTAAAATATGCAAAACATTGTTGGCAGCTGTGGGATTCGAACCCACGCCTTCGAAAAGACTGGTGCCTTAAACCAGCGCCTTAGACCGCTCGGCCAAGCTACCGATGAAAATAGTACCACTAATTTCAACCATCTCTTGAAACCTGGCGTCAAATTCAACATCCGTCTAAATTATAAAGCAACTCTCATTGAAAAATCATATTGATTCAGGTTGGCTACATTGTTTTCCCAGCTGGTAGGTATAAATGAACAGTAAAAACTTTTCAACGTCAATCATTTTTAATGTTTTTGATTATTTCCCTCGTCAATGTACTCATACTAATAATATTGTTGGTGACTCTCAAAGCAAAAGGGCGAGTAAAGATATCTAAAAAATATATATTAATATCTAATGTATCTGATAATCATCATTAAAATTAACCTAATATTTGTTTCTAATTTAAAAACTGCTAATTCACAGTGGAGTTCCATTTCAATATAACTGATCATAAAATGCCCGCTGTAAGGTTTCTGTTAAAAATGAACAATTAAAAAAAGTCATATTAACCTAGTATTTGTTGAGCGCAGCCAAAATATAATTTATAAACGCTTTATAATTATGTTTTTTATTAACTTCAATCGGTTACATGTCAGTGTATTTCTTTTAATAAAACAACAAATGCTAAATTCAATATAATATTTAACGCAGTCAAAATTTATATCCCTGCCATTACGTTTTTTTTCCACGTAAATATTAATAATAACAATTCCTAAGAGGAATACAATATTTCATCATAAGTACAAATTGAGTACACAAATGAAAAGCGAAATAACCTGTTGGCCATCGTCGAGAAACAAATAACCGTCACGATGGGTCTGGATAAGCACTGAGCTGTACAAGGAATACAAACAGGGGATATTTATATAAGTTTTCTTGGTTTTCCGCAAGTGTTCTCCCTACCGGCGACCTTGCCAGTTTTCTGTTGATTGTATAAATATGGAATGCAGAAGGACAATATTTAAAAAAAATGTTGCATCGATTTACGTCGTCGGTAATTGTGAAATTTCATTTGACATCCTTAATTTCTGTTTAAAATATACCACCCACAGACAAAGATACTACGCTATTAAACATTACAAATACGATCTTCGATCGATGATCATATCTGCCTTATTGAAGTACCCCGCAGAAACCAACAGATAAAACCATACAAATGGTTTCATTTTGCAAGAAAACAATTTTTTATCAAATATATAATACCAAACCAAATATGTAATTAAGTTAGATGTTAATATTTGTTTGCAATCAAACAGCCTTCCAAAAAAAATACTTCGCAACCATTAAACAGTGTTTTTTTGACACATTATAAGACTGTAAAAGTTTAGATTCTAGTTGAAACTAATAAAAAATATCCTTAACCGTGCTCCGAAAGAACTCTTAACGTCACATTTTAGCAGACAGACATGTGAAACCTTCTTGAAATTCAGGTTATTTCAGACATATTATTTTTAATTGACTGTTGCCGCTTTAATTTAATAAAAATTTTATGAAAGTGAGTATTTTAATAAATTAAATGTTTTTTCATGCATACTTAGGTAAATATAATCATAGAAATCAAGGTTTATTTGGCGTTAAAAATCTTTTTTTTTGTTGTTGCTACTCTCCAGGAATTATTAAAAAAAATTATTGTATAAACGAGATAAAAAGTGAGATTACAGTTTTCTTGCAGATTCCCAAAATAAAAGGAATGTGTTTTAAAAATTTCGCATTCTTCACAATGTTTCGACGTTTGGAGTAAAAGTATGCGTATTTTTCAACTTTTTTCATCTTTTAAATTAGAATATTCCGTTTTATAAATATCAAAGTACAATTCAAATACTGAAATCGAAATGGTAATTTCTTTCTTAAAATGGTATTTGTTTTTACGACATCTTCAAAAATAACAAATACCCGTATATAGCACATATTAAATACCTTGGATATATTTCGAAAATCGATGAGATGTTTAAAGTGTTTACAACAGATAAACAACTCTCTTTGGCTGTGTAAAAAATGTTTATAATATCTTTCCATGAACTATTTTTTGTCAGTCTACATAAGTATTGTTTTAACAAATACGGTCAATTGAATAAAATTTTCATTATAGTTTTTAGTAGGGCTAATAGTATTTTGGTATTATTTTCTTACCTCTAAATTGTAAATAGGGAGCGAACCATAACTTTAAGATCAGCATTAAATTTGCTTTTCTCTGAATAATGATCTCTCAAATATTTTACCCAATGTTTAAATTAACGCAGAAGTCCGTTTTTGAAAAGTTACTGTGGGCGTGAACCTTTTTAGTATTTTTGTCCAATGAACAATCTGAATAATCAAAAATAACTTTATTGTGTGTTCAACATTTGATTGAGTAAGTAAATTACTTGATAAACAAAATAAATATGTAACGTTTTCTTTGTCTACTAAAATCGCATTGTTTGTAATGAAGAACGAGTAAAAATCTATCTCCGTGTAATGCATAGTGTACAATTTTACAATATCAACACCGAAACAAAATTGAAAAGGGATAACGAATATTTAATTCATTGAAAAAACTCATTCAAAGCATCCAACAACCTCAGTATAATTTCTTCGTCTCGTCCTTGGATATTTCCCGAGGAGTTTTTTGCCCTCCCTGCGGCATCAAATAAAGGGAAATAGTTCTATACAAGTGTCAAACATAGTTATTTCCACTCGCTAATTCCTGAAAGTTATATTGGCTCTTGCTATTGGAATTGTTTGATTTATTGACATTATTTTCGACAGTTTTATCGAACTTTTAAAACTCCAAATACTGACCTTACGTAACGTCTAGCTAAGTAGGAATCCTTTATATTTTTAGCGACCATTTAAAAAAATATATATATTTTATACCACACAATCCCCAACTGCTCCCATTCGTTTGGAGCCAGTGAGACTATGGTATCCCCAATTGGGGTATGTTGTGAGGCAGGTAGTGGAGAGAGTAAGGAGATGGAAAAGAGGAAAGTGAGAAAGTACCTGGCTATTCGGCTCTGGTCACCAAACACGGCCAAATCCATTTCAAGCTACGTTTAAATTCTGAATGGTGGTCTAACCACAGAGTGATACTCAGTATCTTCCACTCTGGAACGTGCTTATAATATTCTTTTTAATTAGTAAATTGTGATAAAAGACAAACTAATCAAATAAAATTGACTTGCGCTCGCCAAGATTCAAACTCGTGACCTCCAAATTGATAGCCTCGACCACGGAGGCCGCCATACATCAAAGTTGTAAACTTGGAAAGAATTACTCAATTTGGTTTCACGATTAATGTTGACTGCGTATTTTTGTACTGCTCAAACACTACTTATTGTATCTTTCTACAATATTTCAACGGGAGTACGTTGAGCAAGTGTTATTTTGCAGTATTTTATATTGGTCTGGTTACTAGAGGTGGGTCCTATAAGTACTTTTCGCTACTGGGTACAATGAGTACAGGTACAAAAAAATACCTGGTAAAAATACCGGTGACAAAATACTCAAAAGTATTTAATATACCGGGGGAAGGGTAGCTACGGAATTCAAAATTCCCCACATTTTTTCCGTCGCTAAATATCAGATCAAATACCAGTCACAAATACTACCCATCAAGAAAATAACTACTAAAAATACCCAACAAAAATACTTATTAAAAATACTTGTCAAAAATACGTACCAAAAATACCTGGTAAAAGTACCTATTAAAAATATATTTAGGTATAAAATACTCATGAGTATTTTGGAACCAGGTATTTTAGAGATCTGTCACAAGTACAAAGTATCGCATGGAAATACCCGGTACTTTTACTGGGTACGATAAATACGCCTCACCTCTACTGGTTACAATATAAACTTATCTACTGTTCTTATATTATTTCTACAAAATAAACCATTTTTCTCCACTCAAACGCGACTGTTTTCCCGCTGGCCTTAGTAACCATTCGAAAAACAACTTTATTTTTATTGATGTATGACGTGAATATTAGAGAAAGTACTTAAAACTCAAATATTTATGTAATAATATAACAGAGAATCATTCGTATTAAGAACCAAGTTAACTTTTCCGATTTTTTAGTGTAGATATTCTCTACATTCAGCGTTTTCGATAACCTGCTGTAACAAAAAAAATACATTGTGTGGCAGGCCTACGCACGACGGAAGTGAAACTTTTAGTATTCTTCTCTCTAAACCACAATCAATTACGTATTTCACTCGTATTACACTCACCGCGCAGTTCACGAAGCAAGCAGCTGATGCCTGGCGTGGCGTCGTTGGCTAGAGAGAGAGGAAAAGAGAGAGAGAGAGAGAGAACGTTCGTCAGTGGCTCCCTCACTTCAGTTAGCGACTACGGTGAGAGAGTGACAGTGAACGGTGAGCGGTGGTGGGGGTCCCGTACCCCCACCACCAAATGATCACGGTTTTTCGTGACGGTCATGAGTCGGTTTTACTCCGGTCCTCAAAAATGCATGACGCGCGTAAAGAAGTTTCACTTCAAAAATAAATCAATACTTAATAATACGTGTAATTTCACGTGCTACGATGGTACGGCACTACGTCGCTACACGTATTTGAGGGTTAATTTAGTTGGATTAGAACGCCAGAGGCTGTACGGGGTGTATGGTGCAGGCACAGTACAGCGGGGATACTTTGCCAGAATCGGAGCAGTACCGTTACATCTAGAGACTGATTTATACTCTACATTTACATTTAACACGAGAATGAATCAGGCAGCCTTGGAGCTCGAAGAAACATGTGATATAACAAATTTAATAAATTCACTCTCTTTACCTTTTAATGTTGCTTCACCCCATGAGAATAACAACAATGTTTATTTAGGTTACATTTTAATGAAGTGAATAAAATTGTGTTTTGAATTAAATGGTACACGGTCTTAATTTTAACAAAGCCCATAAACACGATTCTGGAAACGAAATGTTTCGAGGGAGTCAAACAAAAAACGGTACATGAAGGGAATTGGACGTAATATTTCTCGGCACGTAAATATTAAGGTTTTTTTCTGCGAAATGGGAAAAAAGTTAACTATTAAAATTTTTGGCGAATTACTTATTTTTCAACCAATGAAATAACTTACCAAAATATAAAACAAAAATTAACATTTAATTAAGAGCTATTTGAGAATAATTTTAGAACAGTTGGACGATAACGTGGGGTATTTGACTTCGTCAGTGTAGAGCGAGACAGATATATTCTAGTAGTGTAAAAGCTCATGTATTAACTTCATCTCTCTCTCTCACACCCCAGCTTGCAACTAGAAACTTGTCGAGGGGTAAGGCTCTCGACTAGCAAGCCAAAGTCTTCCACAACACAGGTGAACTCCTAGCGTGGAGGACAATATACTATACCTTTATAATACAAATATATTTAAGAATAAATAAAAAAAGGTCAGGTGTTCAAATCCCCACGTGCGCAAGTAAATGTTTTTTGATTAATTTTGTGTCATTTCACAATATATTCATTTAAAATAATACATAGTATACTTGCGGTACGTTCCAGAGTGGAAGATACTCTCAGTGCCGCCCTGGAGTAAGACCACCATTAAGAATTGAAACATTTGCTTGAAATAGCTTCAGCCGTGTTTGGTGACCAAATCTGAATAGCCAGGTTATCCCTGCTTTCCTCTTTTCCATCCTCTTCCCCTTCCCACTACCCTTCAGCCTCACAACATACCCCAGTTGGGGATGCCATAGTCTCAATGGCTCCAGACGGTTGGAAGCAATTGGGACTTTTGTGCGGTATTCACATTAAGAAAAAAAAATCAAGCTATTTAACTCGAAGTGTCTTTACATAAATAATCCCTGAAAAATTATAGTAAGATTGGAACAGCCAACATTATAATGAGATTGACACAGCCAACGTTATAACATATTTATGAATGTTCCTTGCAATATTTGACAACATTTTTTATAAACTTAACAAACATCACAATACTTGGAACCGCTCTTAGATTGTATTTACACTTCGCAAGAATCAAACCCGCAACCCTACTAGTCACAGTCAACTTATTAGGCCACTTCAAAGGGGAGTTTTTAAGATGCGCATTCAATTTATAGAACACTAGGGCAAAATTTAAAAAAAAATTTTTTACTTACCTTTTCAAAATTTTTGAAAAAATCAATGGCGAAAAAACCTTTGACGTAATAAACTCCTAACCTTCATTCTTCTTTTTTATATTTCTTTCCATGTGCATCATGACTTTGGAATAAGACTTTCTATAAGAGGGGTGACCTCATAAACGCCCTCTTCAAAAGAAAACTTAAAGCGCATTTTCTTGTCTCACCAGCATATTGCTCGTCTTCCATCCAACTTAAATCACCCCCGTTTCTATCCCTAAATCTCTTTTCCTTTGAACCTTATATTTTTTTTCAACGCAATACAATTTTATTCCAATTGAAAAGCTAGTTTTGTTAAAAATCAACCCGCACATATAAAAACAATAATACATCTATTTTTAGTAATATTATTTTAATAATTGATTCTTCCTTCCCAGAGTCAAATTGGATAGTACCGACATTTATATCGAAAGTCAACTAATGTAGGTTACAAATAAAATCTTTAGCAAAAGGTAACAGCCAAAAATATCGGAAGAATCAGTTGAATGAATTTGAAATATGAGATCTGTTCACGCTGTAAGTACGGAACTGATAGGTTTGCATTTGTAAAAACTTGGTAGATAGGAAATCTCAATATCAAATCCTGCAACTACCCAATGTACCCATCCCAAATTGTCACCATGGCTGATTTAATTGTTGCTAGATGTCAATAAAAAGACATTATCCTTATTTAAAGCTCACCAGAGTAAAATAATACCACAGACAGGGAGGATTGACGTACAACATAACCACAACTTGGAATAAAGTACCTATTGTGAATTATATTTTAACAAATTATATTTCGAGTCCATCCAGAATCTGCCAGATTGTGGGTCCAACTGCGATGGGAGAGTTACTTTTATCATATACTCCAATCTGGGCTTGTTTTATGTTCCAGAAGCCCAGGTTTAAACTTTCAGGAATACTGTGTACCAAGTATTAAGCATGATTCATTAAAAGTTGATTGTCTCATATAATATTTCAATTAACATAGTTCTGGGACTTGTCCTTCGGGTTGCGTAGGGCTTATTCCATCAGCACCACCTTTAATAGCAACTAATAAAGTGCAGTCTCAGTTTTGCAACTCTAAGATCGACAATAATGACGCACAATAATTATGTCCCAATGGTGAAATGGTCATGCAGAGGCCATAGACATAAACACTGACTCTTTTGTCTCTCTGAAGTCAATATTAGAGGGGTTTTTCATTTAAGACAGAGATCCTGGGTTTGATTCCCTGTCAAGACCGTCACCTTTTTATTTTTTTATATATTTTTCTGTTTCATGTTTCATTTAAATCTATTAGTATTATTTTCTTCTTCAATTATTAACTATAAAATAAAAACATTTAATTTAACAAAAAAGGACTAAATGTTTCCATACCAAAAGTATCACTTTACATAAATATAATTTTCGATTAAGTTCACAAACATGATAAATTTAATTTGTTTTTTCCTGCTTTCGATGAAATACAAGTTACATCGGAAGGCATCTTTACGAAATTAAAATAACGAAATGCCAATCTGTACGCTACAAAGGAGAAATATCTTCGTAAGATAGGCAATGAAATTTATTCAAACTTTGCATAGCTGTAATTGGATTTTGTCAAGATTTACTTTTCACAAAATTGACAGATTGTATTAAAAAGGACCAACCTGTTCTGTTATTTATCATTTGGATCCAGGAAACTCCGAAAATGAAAATTAATAAAGTTACACTGTGTCATCCATATCTTCTATATTAATAATTTTATTGTAGTTATACAAATCCCGAGTTTTTAGACAAATAAATCACTGTGCAAAAGTTTCTTCTTTGACGTTTTTGCAAATTAGAAAGATTTTTTATCAGTTTTTGCTTAGAATCATACACAGAGAAACTTAATTATATGAAATATTTATTTATTGAAAATCTTGTCAAAATTATTCATCTTTTGTTAAAAAACGGGACTCGAGGCCTATAACGAATGAATTGACAAATTTCATAATAAACTAATTAATTAAATGTGTTCTTAAAAATAATAATATTTTCGCATTTCTTCCATTATTTTTTCGGAGAAGTAAACACTTTTACTAGGTAATGGTCATGCAGTCACATTTTTAACAGTATTTGATAAAAAAAAAGCCGTACTCATTTTTCTCGGTACAGAGGTTTATTTTTAGGGTATTATGCTGTGATGCGCTAACTTATTCTTTAGTCAACGTTTCGGACAGCATAACAGTGCCTGATGAGTTTTTTTAATCATTTACAATTTGGGAGGCAGGTTTGGTACCGCTGACTTAATCACCATTCATTGGATAATTGACGCCGGTTCGCTCATGATGTTTTGCTGAGCAGGGTTCTTCAGTTAATGGGGTGAGGGTTGTTGAGGTCTTTGCGGCGGATATAACTGAGATTTTTTCATGTTGTTCTTCGGTTGCCAGTTCAATGATTAGCAAAAATCAAAGTGTAAAAAATCAAGTACATTGTGTTCTGCTAACCTTATTTTATTGTACCTACCAAACTGCTCACGCATTCAAATGGCCATTATTGAATCTGGTTGCATAAGTACACACTTTAAAATTCTTCACCCTCCGTAATGCTTTTTGTATGAATAACATAATAGGGTTTTTTATAACTTGAATTGAAAGTGTTAAAAAAGTGTTTTAGCTTTTATGAAACCGGATAATTTTAAGGAGGGTTTAGGAAAAAAGGACACGTGGTCTGCCTACGTTAATTTAATTTGCTCTTGATTATACAAAATGAAACCATATTTCTACGAATTCTCGAAAAGTTGTCGAAATTAAATGATCAAATTACATGGAAGGTTATCTAGGGTTTTATCTTACAGGAGTATTTGAAAATATAGTGGGCTAGTGATGTCAATTTCCTTGATATTAAAGATGGCGACAATTTATATAGGTACCTTGTTTTTATTTTTATTTTGTTATTTTGCATTTTCTGACAATCCATAAGTTCTGTTCCACGAACTTTGCGACCTCATACTACGTTTTTTTTAGCACAAAATGCTTTGAGGTAAATAATTCCCTTCAGGACCTATGTCGTCTTTGGGGATGCTGTATAGAGGGTATTTTTAAGAAAGAAGTGCGAGGAAGTTCTGAGAAGGAAAAGGTGGGAGGGGTGAGTATGAATTGGGGAGTTTTTGTTTCCAGGGGTGACGGACGTATGAATCTACCCCTCCCACTGCGGTGCAAGGTGGTGTTCCGTGAGAATACTGCTGGATAGGTCAAAAGGTACCCCAACTGGTCTCTCCCGATCCACACAGTTGGTGGGCAGACGCATTCGCCGCCAAGATCCAGACAAACCTCATCTTATCCCTGCTAGGTCTCCAAACGTAGCGAACCACTTGGAGAGACCTATTGCAGATGGGTTGGTTATCCAATAAATGATTTCCGGGGCTTCTTCTGTAAAGTTAAAATTCTCGACATACTTCAGTGTGATCAACCCACTACATAAACAATCGAACAACAAATCCATTCACTTCCTCAAAATCACTATTTTAAAAATATTTTTCAATATCTTCATCTAATGATTCATCAGTACATCGCTGGTAATGTTATTATTACATTGTTTACTCAAATTAACAGCTTGAACGAATCAAAATTACCCGATCCGTCTTCCGAGGCTAAGGGAACTTGTGACTTTTACAAATACCGTGTTATTATTCCCGTCTTCTTTACGTCATCATCCATTTAATATGCCCTAACGTCTTGTCCCCTACAACACTGCCTTCGACTGAAGTCATCATTTAAGCGTTACTTTCCTAATGTCTCTTTATTAATCTACGTTTCTGTTTTGTGTTTGAAATTCGCCCCCCGGAATATATTTGATCAACTGGCAAGCTGCCCGATTTTTGTTTAATTTGATTCTTGTTGCTTTATATATAAATATATTCTTTATATATAATTATATATTGCTGTATTACGAACCAACAAGAACAAATCAATAAAATCAAACTTTTTTTCAAAAAAAATTTATATTAAAAAAATATATGGATATATTATATTTATATTTTACACATAACATTGAATCACTGAAGTAAGAATCGTGGCTCCCTTATCAGGCACAAGAGCTCCTCTTTTCTGATAAGGTATACATGACCAATTATGTACCTAAATATTATATTTTGCAAAAAATGTATGTATTAATGTAACTATGATTTATATTAAAATAATAAAAATAAAAAAATAAAAAATTTCGTCATAAAACATTAGATAAAGCATTTGCATTTTTGTATTACGCTTACCAGTTATTAGTCGTTAGTTCATATGTGAGCCTTTTTTCTTCTAATGCATAATTCAGCCATTACAGTCTTCGAAGTAGAGCTAAACACGTCACGTAATCCATAAACTTTTGTAAAAAAATAGGTAATTAACAGATTTCAATTGTAAGCCATTTTTTAACTTTTTCAATTTAGCATGCGTATCGTGAACATTTACATGTTTTCACCGCATGGGTAGGTACCTACTTACTTTAAGCATATATTTGGGAGAGGGGAGAGGGGGGTTAGTGTATATATTGACATTTTTAGTGCACATTTTGGTATTGTTAGTGCGTATTTTAAGATTGTTAGTGCATAATATGGCATCGTTGGTAGATATTTAGGCATTTTTAGTGCAAAATGTTAACTTTGTTAGTGCATGTTTTAGAATTTTTAGTGTATATTTTAGAATTTTAGTTAATATTTTGGCATTGTCAGTCGATATTTTGACATGTTGGTTTATATTTTGAAATTGCTACTGTATATTTTGGCTTTGTTAGTCCACATTTTGGCATGGTTAGTGTATAATTGGAATTTGATAGTGTATAATTTGGTACTGTCAGTGCACTTTTTGAAATTGTTAGTTAAGTATATTTCGGCATTTTTATGGCAAATAAGCTGATGTTAGATCATCATCATCAGGATCTTTAAAATTTGAACCCACAACCTTCGGATTCCGAGACCACGGATAATAATACTAAATATTAACAACTGCTCTCAAACAAAAATACCGTTTGTGCTAGATTAATTAATTGGGCAAATATACTCGTAAAAGAGCAAACTTTATAAAACATATTCTTTTAAGTTTAATATTCTGCTAAGTATAATTATTTGGATAAACTCAAAATGCCTGAATCATCGATGTGTAAACTTTGACCAAACATTTTTGTAAAAAAACTCTTTATTTTAACTTTTCACAATTTCGGAACTTTCTGTATTTTGTTTCGAGACATTTGAACCAATATAACTTTCGTCGTGCGTCAAAAATAAGTAACAGACTTATTTTCAAGATTCGCAGGACGCCGGCTATATTTCTTTTTTATTCCGGAATTTGTGAATTTATATAAAGAGGGAAACTTTAATACGGATTATCTTTGAAAAAAAATTGGCCATTCGTACTAAAGCTTTTGCAAATTAATTAAGATAATTTGTCAGATCTCTCAAAATGTTTCCTTGAAAAATGAGATTTATAATACTGTTTATACAAAAGTTTGGGAAGGTATTTTCTTTGTTGGTTTTCTCAGTATCCTAAGGTTTTTTTAATTGATTAAAAAATGTTTTTTTTCATGAACCTCACATACTATGTCAACTTTTGGATGCTGTGTTGATGGTCCTTTTTTAATTTTGATATACTGGTATCACTTAGCTATATGGGTTGCTTTCATCCTGAAAATTGTAACCCATAAAAAAATCCTGCCAGCTGTAAAGGTTTCATATCTACTAGGAAAGGGATTACAAATAAAAAATATTATTTTTGATAAAAATTATTACCAATTAACCTGTTTAAGTGTTTTTTTTCTCTCTACATTTCTTTCAGCCTCACAAAATTCCCAAATGGAAATAATATATTTTCACTGGCTCCAGGTATTCTGGTCTCGTGTGCGATAATCACATTTAAAAAAAAAATTGAAAACCAACAAAACTTTTTTCGCATCGCCTCTATCCGTGAAATGTATAGTTTGCATAAGATATTGACAAAATTCGATATATCTATAAAAGCTCGGGTGTGCCAAAAAAAAAGCCCGTAAAACTTTTGTTACTTACCGTCTCTGGGATAAAGCTCCTAGGAAAGTTATCCCTTCAGAACTTCGGACCGTTTTATTAAGTGGATTTAGCTCAAGTTCCGGCCCTAATGATGCTTTTTGCTGAGATTTCCTCCAAGGTTTTTGCATCTCTGTCACTCGGGCGTCAAGGTGCAAAGAACATTAACTTTCCATTTACGAAATACTTACATAAACCTTTCAAATGGAAAATATTTGGCAGGCCTTTAAGCTGACACAAATTTAATCTGGATGTTATCAGCGTGTCATAAATGCAATAGAGATTGAAAAATAAGTTATTATTTTTTTTAAATGATAAACTATTGTTTATAAGACAAGGTTTTTTTGCATAGCACAAAGGATAACAAATTATTATAAGCATTATTTACTCGCCTGAAATATCCACACAAATTGAAAATATCTTCCGAGTAAAAATGAATGCCGCTCACGGGAATTGAACCCGCACCTTCTGATGACCGGTCAGGTGCTCTGGACCACTGAGCTACTTCGGCTTATTCCCAACCTGCCAAATAATTAAATATGTACAAGTACTTCAATTGAAAATTACTGTTTATTAATTTTTTTTCACCTGTAAACCACCAAATTTATTTTTGTAGGAAAGGCTTGTTAGTGCTTAATTTTCCACTGCGAAAAACCGACTTCATATCATACCTTTTCCTTATGGGGAAACACGAAATCTTTCATTTGCTCACTCATCATGCATTTTGATATCTTACAATGCTTACTCCGTCCATCTGCTCTACATTTTAAGCCATCAAAGTGAACCTTTTTCAATTTTGTATCTGATTTGCATACTGTTCGGTTTTTCTCACTCGTTTACCTATAGATACGATATAAACGATTTGACCAGATATTACGTCTCTGTAAGATCTATCTTTCTGGGTGTCTATAAAAGTTTTATTTAATGTCGGTAACTTCATCATCGTTCTCGAGCATGACTGCAGATTGCCAACGAATAAACAACAGTTCAAAACGATTAAGGCTAGATAAAACTCTTATAACAAGGGTTTGCTCGAGGCTCACACTTTAATTAATTACGACAAATTCGAAACCATAATAATAACGTATATATATAAATTACGTAACGATAATTATAACGTATGTATAATTTTACAGTTGAAAAACATTTTATAATTTTTTCTTAATTTTATAATAGAAAAACATTTTATAAATTTTTCTAAATTTTATAGTTGACAAACATTTTATAAATTTTTCAAACCATTTTACATCATATATTTTAATTGTGAGGTACTGTTTTTATTAATCTTAAATTTGAGTTATTCATATTTAAGATCAATAAAAACAGTATCAAACAATTAAAGGATTTGATGTAAAATTTAAAAAAAAATTATATAATGTTTGTCAACTATACAATTTTTCAGTCTACACATATCTCAAGTTTTAGTAACACGTCCATCATAAATAATTAATATTAATAATATTTTATTTAAGAATGTATGCAGGGGTGGTGCAATGCAATACATGCCTATTTTGAAATAGCAAAAAAAAACAGAAAAGTAATAAGAAAAAATACAGTGTGTGGCAAGCCAACGCACGACGGAAGTGAAACTTTTGTATTCTTTTCTCACTATTTTCATTTCATTTTCTTTTTTTTCTGTTTATTGACATATTTATAAGTAGCATGTGATAAAAAAAAATTAAAAGTTATAAAAATATGGGATTCGAACCCGGGTCCTGCATAACGAGTGTCGAACGCTCTGCCTCTAGACCGCGAGGAGAGGTTTCTCGCGCGACGAGAACCGCGTATACAACGTGTACTCCTCAATTGACTTGTCCCGCTCAAATTTTCGTTTTCAAACAAGACAAATGAATAATATCACATAACGTCTCGTTAACGCTTTATATAGGGTCGAATCGAAGATATATCGGCAGTGTGAAGTCATATCTGTCGTTTTTAAAAATATTTCCGTATATTTGTCCGTTTCGGAAAAGATCTATCGTGTTTTAACAGTCTCATACCCGTATGGAGTCTGAATTTGAAAAACATTTCTAAATTTTGAAAAACTCACTTACGGCTGTGTTTTTTACTAAAAAAACTTGTCACGCACGTCTGCGAGGGTAATTAGTCGCGTTATCGGCCTTGATTAGTAATTTTAATGATTCAAAATAAAAATAATTAATCAAAATACCGAACGACTCGACTGGCTCGATTTGTAAGCTATATTTCGACCAAAATCACAAAATCCCAATATATTCGCAGCACGAGAGCATTTTATCACTTTTCCTCGTATTAAAAAAATCACAAAAAGAAAAAAAATGGTTATAGCGGGGATCGAAACTCGGTTCTTCACGACGACAGTCGGGCGCTCTGCCTCTAGACCACGAAGCTGAGTTTGAAGAGTGACCTAAACTAGGTATATAATATTAGCTAGGCTCCTATAGCGAAATGATCACGGTTTTTCGTGACGGTCATGAGTCGGTTTTACTCCGGTCGTCGAAAATGCATAACGCGCGTAAAGAAGTTTCACTTCAATAAGAAAAATAAAATAAACCCCACGGAAAGATCTATTTTCTAGGACTGTTAAATAGCCATGGCAAACGCGACTGTAGGTACGCCGGGCCGCTCGCCGAATATTTTTTTACATGACTTCTTCACTTATGTCTTTATGATTCCCATTTTCTTTCTGGGATTTGCTACGGAAAATTCTACTATAGATCTGTCCAATATACCAGGGCCGCGCGTCGCTTATTTTGTGCATGACTTCTTCACTTACGTCGTTAAGTTTCCGACTTTATTTTAGTGTATTGTCCCTTTCTTAATTAATTTGATCTGAACTGTTTGTCCGTTATCAATATTCGTTCGTGTTCGGGAACAATGATAACTTTACCCGTGAGAGTAGATGAAAGGTTTATTTAAACCGTTCATCTACCCTCACGTTTAACATAGAGACAGTAAAATTGCAACAACTTGTTCTTACACTGTCCGTATTTGAACAAATCGTACAAGCAATCATCGTTACCTGTCATTTGATATTCAAAGTATTCTCTCTGTCACAGTACCTACTAGTAAACTGACCGATGTACTTGTGGATACGTTTGCTATGTTCTGGGGGCGAGCGTTGCGCTGTGACAGTTTGTAGTGTTTATTGACAGTGGCCAGTGAAAATTTTCGTTGTACTAACTGCGCCTGTACTATTATCCAAACATGAAACGAAATACAATAATGACAAACACAACTCTGAAACTCTTTCTGTAGCTTAAAATAGTGAAGAATTTATTGCGTCACGAATTATTTCGGATTCAAACGTTTTTTTCCTATTCTTTTAGTACGGGAAACGTCAGTCTAATTTGGTGAATATGCTCGTAAAGCTATTAGTTGATATCTGGTTTACTAGCTTCACAAAAGTTTGTAATAAATGCGCCAGATTTATTATAAAATTATAAAAATATATATTTTTTTAAATATGAATACGGCACAGGAGTCCGAACTGCTCCCAACCTTATGGAGCCTGCGAGGCTATGGCACTCCCATTTGAAGTATATTGTGGGGCTAAAGGTAGTGGGGAGGGGATGGTGAAGAAAAAGGTTAGGGAGTACCTGGTTATTCAGATCTGGTCACAAAACGCGGCTAAAGCCATTTAAATCAACGTTTCAATTGTGAATGGTGCTCTTACACCAGGGCCATACTGAGAGTATCTTCCACTCTGAATGACTCCATTTAATTACTGTTTTGCTTTCACATTACTGTATATTATGAAACTGACCTAAACAAGACTCAAACAGGCTTACATATAAAAATGAAAACAGTTTCCAACCGTTAAACGATGTTTTAGTTGCACGTTAATAAAGACTGCATAATTCCTGTTTCGAACTCTTACAAATTAAAAAGAAACGTTTAACTGGCTGCGAAAGAGCTGGCAACGTTGCATTTTGGCCGAGGGACACACAAGGCTCCCGTCTTGAAAGAAATAAGTTGTTTCCAACATATTCTTTTTTGATAGACTATTCCTACTTGACTTTAATAATAATTTCAATAAGAAATGATTTTTATAACACAAATACCTTTTGCAAACGTAGATATATATAAATCAACGTTTAAATTGCACTAACAATTAATCCAAATAAAATTATTCTCTGGGATCCCTACCTTAACCCACTTTACAACACTGTTCAATCGAGTGGCGATGTCCTTACAGCGTAAGGACAGGGAGCTCTTGCGAGGAATGCCATAAAAAAATTAAACTGAGCATTTTTCTGATAAATCGATATATTTGAAGATATACTTTGTCATAGGCGTATCTGCAAAGTTGCAGATCGATCGGACGTCGGTAAGTTTGTAAATTTCCTCTTCTAAGAGTCCACTTCATTCAAGAAAACAAAATTGAAGTTCTTTAAAAATAAATACTTCATATGCCAAAATGCCAATTGGAAATACGCCAATATTTTATGTAAAGAATTCGTTAAAAATCGGTTCATTTTCGCCATTCCGGCGCTGAAAACAACACCTGTTCCGTTGGCTTTATCCATATATCTCGATGAGCCCAGCTTCTGAGCTAAATTATTATCTCTCGGCGGACAAGTAGATATGCTGCGGTTGCCATAGCAGTAGCAAGGAGTCAAGGATCCAAGAAGCACTGCCTGGAGCGCAGAAGAGCGAGGAGACAGCCTGACAACCTAACATCCTGGGGTGGCGGGGCGCCTTAAGACGCCCTGGACCATAACACCATCCCGTTAGAAAACACAAACTTAATTACAAGAGTTTTTAATCTGATTATCCGCCGGCAACACTGTTTTTAGATTGAATATTAAAATCCCTTCGTTTATAATTTATATGGTCCAGATATAAAGGAGATAATTTTAGTCATATTTTTAATGTTCACTTAAAACTAGGTTTTTTTTTCGAAAAAAATAAACTCTCAAAATACTAGGCGCAGACAAAAATCGCGTTATATTATAATTGTAAGATTTTTAATGCTGAAAATTGGTCGCAGCCTCTTCCAAAGTAACGGATCGGATGAAAAAAAATAATTTAAAAATAAATGCCACCGAAGAAAATCGAAACTGAATCAACTTTTTTTACATTATCCCTTTTTAGGATAACCCTGAGGAAAATAAATATTCATTCTAGACTTGCAGAAAAGTCAACAGATGTCGCACATTAAAAATAAAAAAAAATAAGATAGGTTTATCTAAAAAGACGCTGTCTGGATTGCATTTAGTTCGGGTTGAATCTTGCGATCATACATAAAGATAGTTGCCAATAAAAATGTACGGTGAAAAAATGAAGACAATGTTGGTGGTTCTTATTCGAAGTATGATACAGTTAAAAGTGACCGAGGGGAATAGGGTCCCATTAGTTCAGTCGGTAGAGCACTGTCCCGGAAAGACAAGGGTCCTGGGTTCGAGTCCCAGATGTGACCGTTTCCTTTTCTGATTTTTCTGTTTCAGATTTTTGTTTAGAAATCACTAATATTGTCTTCAATATGAAAATAATTTCCCTCGGGTCATCTATGTCATCTTTCGGATGCTGTTGGAGGGTTTTTTTAAGGAAAGTAAGCAGTAAAAGTTCTGGGAAGGTAAAATGTATGAGGTTTGGGTAGGAATCTAGGGATCAGTGTATCCAGGAGGGACAGACATATGAATGCGGCGTAAGGCGATGGTCGATAGAGACCAGTTGGAGGGGTTTAAAGGTCTCCACAAACCAGCCTTTCTCGATCTGGCACGCCACGATGAACCGGGCACCCCTTCTAAATCAACAAACAAAAAAAACCACTGGAGGTGACCTGTGGCAGAGGTTTTGCTTATCCAATAAATGGTTCCCGGGGCGGCGTTTCCTGAAACCACCTCCGTTATTAAAAATTGTTTGCAGGGCAAACATTATGACGACCATTTATTTTTTATTTTTTTATTTGGTAATATATTTTTTTACATTTCAAATTTTTCCAGTAATGTTGGCCTCACTGGGTGGCTTGCCCGTGCTGAGGCCTTCATTTTATAAAATGAAAATATAATCTAAATACAATCTACAATATAAGATAAAATAATACATTTAATATATAATATATAACCAAAAAACAGTACCTTACTTATTTTAAAATTACTTAAAAAATATATATATACTACATTATACTTTGTTGTAATATTAATTTCTTATAATTAAATTATAATATGTAAATGACATCCTCAGCACGGGAGATCCCAGTGAGGATATCATTATATCTATGTGTTAATAAGAAAAGAAGACAATAAATCATTATTATTATTATTATTATTATTATAATCTTGTGTGTTTGTGAGTGATGTGTGTTTAGATTGGTTTTGTGTGTACGTGTAGGTTTTATTTTTATTTTATGCTATGAAATTTTGGTAATATTGTCTTTTTTGTTCTTTAATCCATTTTGTATTTTTGTGTGTGAATTTATTTTTATTTTCCTCAATTTTAATTTCAATTTTTAGACTGTTGAAAGCTTTTATAGCATGGTATTGGTAGTGTCTTTGTCCAAAGCTTGAATTTACTGTCGGAGTTTTTATGTTTTCTTTGCACACTTATTATATTATTTATTATATCAAAAACTCTTGTAACGACGCGCGGCGGCAAAAACTCATAATATACTCGTACTACTGAAAATGAGAATAATGTATTTTTACTCGCATAACCCAACAGTGTTTAAAAAATCACTTTAATGCTTCAGATCATATCACTGAAAAATGTGAGAACATGCCCATAAATATGCAATTTCCTAGATGAGAGTATCTTCCATGATTAACTTTTTTTAAATTTAAAATTATTTTTTTTTATTCAAAACCATTCTCATGGTTTTGCATCTTTATATCATACAGTTTAACATTTGTTTCTATTTCTATTTTCTTTAAATCATCTTTATATCATTCATTTTAAAATGTATTTTTATTATCTTTAAAACATCTTTATATCATATTCAGTTTATTATTTATTTTTATTTCTTTTTTTCTTTAAAACTAATATATTTATCACCTACCGCCTAGAGTTCATAGTGAAATACGCTCCATATTAAAATTGCATAAACAGTAAGGATTTGCAAGTAAATTCAAACAAAAAGTGTTAAATACTTTATATTACTTGGTGTTTTCAGAAATCAGTCAGTTATATTTCTTAAATATATTGTGTGCTGTGCAGTATCGTGTTTTAAAAATATTAAATAAAAACATTTCTGAAATCATAAACGTTCAGAACGCGCAGGCGCAACAAATAAGTTTGTCATTGGTTGCAAGTGTCATCATTTTCTCGCTATTGGCTAAAAGTGTCATCATTTTTGAACCGTGTTTAACTGATTGCGGGAAATAGGCGCTAGTGTCAAATTTTTCAAAGAATAGTGTAAACATCGTCTTAACTCTTATAAAATATGGATCTAAACGAAAACTCGCTCAACTACATGACAAAGGCAAAAGATCTACTTAGTTCCCCTATCAAAATTATAAATGACCCGGGTAACAAATTCACAAAGGAA
The DNA here is from genome assembly GCF_061612785.1 of Hesperophylax consimilis. Taxonomy (NCBI): domain Eukaryota; kingdom Metazoa; phylum Arthropoda; class Insecta; order Trichoptera; family Limnephilidae; genus Hesperophylax; species Hesperophylax consimilis. The sequence goes on from NC_142851.1 coordinate 31,529,991, forward strand.
CAAATGGGAAAAATAACACCTTTAACAACAGAACTCTTGGGAACAACAGGATTAATGGCCGTCCGGATGGGTATTCTCGAAGGAGAATTATCGACCTTAAAAAGTGCAGCTCTTACTCAATCTACTGATACTAACTACACAAATCCTCCACCTAATATTTGTGAAGTATTAACCGAAATTGAAGAGAGGAAGCTTCGTGCAAAAACGTAATTCTCTTCAATGTCCCGGAGAGTACGTCGGATTTAACATCTATTAATATTTCCGATGATGTTAAAAAAGTTACTACGGCCCTGAAAAATATTAATATTACCATTAATAGTCAAGACATTAAAATGTACAGGTTGGGAACGAAGAAAATTTCAAATAAATGTAGACCAATCAAGATAGAACTCAATGAGGAGCATTTAGTCCGGACAATCTTAATTAATAATAAAAATTTCAAAGATGGTGTTAAAGCCGGCAACGATCAGACGAGTCAACAAAGAAAACAACTTATGATACTTCGGGACGAACAAGAAACTAGAAAGAAAAATGGCGAACCAAATTTAACTATAAAATATATTAATAACCTCCCCAAAATTATCAATGTTTTGCCAAAAAACTCCAACTAAATAAATGTAACCTGTACTATCAGAATATCAGAGGCATCAGAACTAAATTAAATGATTTCAGAATAAATGTTCCGACTTTCTCACACGACGTCATCATGTTAACGGAAACTTGGTTAATCCCATCAATCTTCTCGGCTGAACTTGGATTTCAAAATCACAACATCTATCGAGTAGACCGGAGTCTAAAAACCAGCTCCAATACAAGAGGCGGAGGAGTCCTGATAGCTGTCCACAAAAGGGTTACTTCGAAAGTGCTTAAAATTAAAAATAGTGATGTTGAACAAATATTCGTGTTGCTCGAAAATAAAAATGCTGGCAAGTTAATATTAGGATGTGTATATTTCCCGCCATCTTCTAATTCACAGCTTTATAAGAATCACGTGGAAGATGTAGAAATTTTAAGGTTTTAATATCCTAGTGCTAAACTTATAATAATAGGTGATTATAACTTGCCAAATATATGTTGGAACCATGACGACCCCGAATTATCTGGTGTTAATTTGTCAACTACAAATCTCAGCGAGAGAGAGATTCTGGGTATGTCGAATTACTTATCAATCCCACAATTAAACACCATCACTAATGTAAATAGTCGTCTTCTTGATCTAGTGTTTTGCAGTGAGCCCACTGCTACCGTATGTAAATCCTTGGATGAACTATTACCTTAAGACCTCTACCATCCTCCTCTTGATATAACTATTCCATTTATTAAAAACACTTATCTTAAAAATGTCAAGTCGCATTATAATTTTTATAAAGCAAATTTTCCTAAAATTTCTGATTTCTTAAATTCAACAGACTGGTATTTTCTGGAAAATACAGATATTAACAATAATGTCAATACATTTTATTCTATTCTTAATGATGCCATTGCAAATTTTGTGCCCATTCGACATAAAAATTTTTTCATTTCCCAAACTGGTTTAGCCCCGAATTGATCACATTAACATATAAAAAGAAAATTTGCTCATGTAAATTACAAGCGATCCAGAATGTCAAGTGATTACAATAAATTTCAATTCTTAAGAAAGGAGTGTTGTAAAATCTCAAAATTGTGCTATAAAAATTATATTGATAAAATTAAAAATGATATTCGTGTAAACATAAAACATTTTTGGAATTACACTAATTCTCAAAAAAATAATAACTTGGGTATTCCTCCTTGTATGAACTTCAATGGGAAAATTGGTTGTAATGATGAAAACATTGTTAACTTATTCGCCGATTATTTTAAGTCTGTATATGAAGAGGATATACCTACCAACGAAATTCCCCAATTCTCATCAAATCTTAGTCTGGATATATTTGAAATACGCATAGAAATTAATGATATCAAAAAGCATGTAAATTTGTTAGATGTTAGAAAAAATGCTGGACCTGATAATATTCCACCGGTGTTAATTAAGGAATGTTTAAACGGCCTAACTGTTCCTCTTTTCCTAATTTTTAATCAGTCTCTAGAAACAGGTTGTTTCCCTGATACATGGAAACACAGTTTTCTTACACCTATTTTTAAAAAAAGGGACAAAACGGACATTACAAATTATAGACCGATATGTATCCAATCAGCGATACCCAAATTTTTTGAAAAAATTGTGCTCTCTAAGATAACTTCCAACATACAAAAAATTATAACTTCCTACCAACATGGCTTTTGTTCAAATAAATCTACTTTAACTAATTTACTAATATACGAAAACTTCATATCCAATTCTTTAACAAACAGATGCCAGGTTGACTCAATATACACTGATTTTAGCAAGTCCTTTGATAAGGTGTGTCACAAGATATTAATTAATAAATTAGCCACACTTGGAGTTTATGGTAGTTTATTAAATTGGTTTATTAGTTATTTGTCCAATAGAAGTCTTAGTGTGAAAACAAATGGCACAAATTCATACACATTTATAGCCACAAGTGGTGTGCCACAAGGCTCTCATTTAGGGCCCATATTGTTTATTATATTCATAAATGACATTTTTGATATATTTACTAACATAAAAGTATTACTTTTTGCTGATGATTTGAAACTTAATAAGGAGATTAATAACATAAATGATTGCATTATATTACAAACTAATTTGAAAAATCTTTTTGAATGGTGCTCTATCAACAAACTTGCATTGAACATAAAGAAATGTCAGTTCATTAATTTTTACAGAATAAATAATCCAATATTTTTTCAATATACATTAAATGATAAAAACTTAAATTGCGTCAGTGAAATTATTGACCTAGGTATATTGTTCGATAGCAAACTAACTTTTGTGTATCATATTAATAACATTATCAATAAGGCTCTTAAGACTCTTGGATTTGTTTTGAGAATTTTAAAAGACTTCAATAATTTAGGCACATTCATCATGTTGTACAAAACCCTTGTTAGATTCCAACTAGAGTATAACTCATTATGGTCTCCCTTTTACAATATTCATTCCGATAATATTGAAAAGATTCAACATAAGTTCTTGAAGTATATAAACTATAAATTGCATATTCCTGTAGAAAACATTGGTTATAACTACTTACTAGATAAATTGTCCCTATTAAAACTTTCTGAAAGAAGAATAAACACAGATTTAATAGTACTACATAAAATACTTCATTACAAAATTGACTGTCCTGAGTTACTCCAATTAATCAGCATCCACATACCCAAAAGATCTTGCCGAAATTTACTACCCTTTTATTTTTACAACACCAGGACACTGTCTTATCAAAATTCCCCAATTCTAAGACTTCACAGTCTCGGAAATAAATACTCTGATCTGGGAGATATATTTCATCTAAAAAATAATCAATATAAATATTGTTTATTTCAATTTTTTTATAGATCGAGACGCAAATAGACATCTATAATTTCCGCAATATATATATTTTTATTTTTATTTTGAATATCTATTTATGTGAGACTTCTTATCATTTTTACTAATGTATCTTATTTTATTATATGCTTTTGTTGTAACATTTAATATTTTTTCTTTTTTCGTTGTATTATGTTTCCTTTATTGTTTTAATTTTGTAGAATCTATAATAACTGTGATACTCTACTATTAAGCTTTGTAGTGTGTAAAAGCCCATTAGGGCGTGTAATAATAATAATAATAATAAAAAACATCTTTATATCATTCAGTTTAACCTTTTTTATTTCCATTTTCTTTAAAACACCTTTATATCATTCAGTTAAACCTTTAATTATATTTTTTGTGGTTTATATAATTATATATATATCTTTTTTTCTATAATATTTGTGTTTCTTCAAAATATTATTTTCCTAGTTTTTACATTATTATCTAAATCTCGATCTACATATCATATAGAGAAAATTATAAAAATTGAAATTTGTAAAATTTAAAAAATTATATTTTTAATAATAATTCGATATTCACTTAATAGTGACTTTATTCTAAAACATTTAAGATTTGCTAACCGTTGGAATAAATTTTGAATCGAGTATTCATTTGAAGTTTAAATTTTTAGTGTATTCCAGAGTAATCGTTTGACAAAAACTTAGAATCTTTGACGTTTTTTATCTAAATTTTTTCAACAGAATACATTTTTCCTTGGTTGGAATAAAAGACAAAATAAACATTTACCCTTTTGATAATTAGAGTTTACACGCCCGTTCAACGTTGGTGTAGTAAAGTCGCCCTCAAGCTTGGTTTAAGACTGTTTTAACCAAGCAAACTCCATGGTAATTCAGTATTTTGACTTAACGCACCACGCAATATTTACGCCATGCTGCTTTTTTTAGTAAGTTTGTTAGTTTATGATACCCTAGTATTTATATATAAGTTAAAAAAATAAATTGTAAGCAAATTATATGTTGAAAAAGTGTCAGTATTAATAGTATTGTTCGTGGTTATTTTGCGAGATGCTGCAAAGTTTGTAGGCTTCCTAAGACAAATTTATCGAGAAGACAAATCAATCTTTGTTATATACGTTTTAAAATGTTAATGTTAATAAAACTCCCTTGAAATGTTAAGGAAATGCAGTTTTCGTGGGTTTTGTATCAATGTTGTAAAGTGCAAATTTTAGCATAAAATAGAAAATTATTAAAGTAGTGGTTTTAGAAAAGATTTTTTTTTTTAATTTTTAAAAGAAAGACAAACATTCCCAGGTTACGAATAACCCAACAATGTTTGAAAATCTCCTACTACCACCACAGAAAGCCGAAAATGTTGCTTGTGTTGTGATGGAGGACTTAGCCAGCCGAGGAATCGAACACGCGACGCTCGGTTGAGACCCAAGCGCTATGCCCACTCAACCACTGACCGGTCCAAACCAAATAAAAAATGTAAAATTTTTAAAGCCAAATAAAATGTACTTATATATACTAAAACACACGCAAAAAACACAATGTACATAAAACTGTTCAATATTTCTTATACTTCGTAAGATGAAGCCTTTAGACGAATAAATCTTAAAAATTTAACAAAGAATAATAACCTTCGTATTTTCAGACATAAAAGAATTACCATATTTAAAAACAAATCTCTCAGGTCCTTCGCGAATTTCTTTAGAATTTTAGAAAGAACCTCAAAACAAACAGAACGTAAGCCATAGAAAAGTTTAAAACAACAGCAATATTATTTACAAAACACATAAACAAATCCAATTTAAATGACAAAAATGTTCGCAAAATAAACGGCGTGTCAATTTGTTAAAATAATATTCAATTCGGCCAACATTGAAACCTGAAAATAAAACCAACGAAAACAAAAACAAAAATATTTAAAAGCCGTCCGGGCCGGCTTTAGAATGATTCTATCAATCACAGAGCTTTTATTTTAATTAAAACGGTGGTGGTCTAAAATAAATGAATAATTTATTTTGTTGCGTTTGTTCTGACAACCTTTCATTAGAGCCCAACTCACCAACACAACTTCACAACGAATCAAATTTCAGAGGGTCTAAATATTAAAAACAACCCTATCGAAAAAGCCTCCGAAAACAAAGAATTTTTGCTATTTTTTCGTGGTTTCTTGCTACATTTGTTATTTTGTTATTTCATTCCAGCATTCGAATGAATAAATTAGTATTTTACTAGCACAGACCCGTGAAAAACATGGGATAGTATTAATAAATCTACTTATTATTTAAAAACGCATTCTCGAAAATGGGAAAAGCGCATTACCTCGAAAGATCACGAAATCTGACTGTACTTGTTAAGATTAATAGTAAAAAAATTAAAGAAAATAATTAAATTTTATGTCTTTCTGGAAAAAAATCAGTTTCATTTTTGAAAATGTAATTAAAATAATTATTAGCTAACCACCAAGCTTTCCCCGCAGGGGTAGGCAGAGAGGACGAACCGCCAAACAACTCAGTCTTGGCACGCACTCCTTGCCTCATTCACATTTATAAGTCGTCTAATACAAATAAAATAATTATCTTTTAAAATATTATATTATTATAGGTGGGAAAACACTTTATCATTTATCTGATTTATAGACATAGTCAGTTACAATTTTAAAAATAGCACTAATTTAATACAAATCTGAGTTCGTAATTAGTAATATTATTTTTTCTCGTTTAAACGTGCATCAAAGTATTTACATTATGTACCTAAATTTAATTTATGAAATTTATTAATCATTTTAAATTTAACTAATTACCTTGTGTAAAACAACTAGTTAATAACAGAGTTGCATCGACCGGATTTAGGAAAACATTTGCTTTGTCAGGAAAAAAGTCGGCTGTTTAGGATCACAGAGGGCTATCTACAAAAACATAGTTTTGACATAAACGCAAATAAAGATTGGAGCTTAAGCCCAACTGTATGCCCAACTGAATCTCTTAAAGGGCTGTATGTAAGAGATAGAACTTCGTGTCACTAATAAATATGTCTATGGCAATACCGAAAGCATGCAGGCAACTCAAAATATCAGTTTTTGTTGAACAAATTTTTTTTTAATTAATTTGAAATTTTCAACCCATTTTTAAATGGTTTTAGAATAATATTTTTAAGTGACCTAAAACCAAATTTAATATACAGTCTGTTGTTCTATTTCTCTATTTATTTCTTTTATACGATATTAAGCTTATGTATAAGGAAAGTAGAAGTTTTTTTTTGGATTGCGTAGGATTACCCACATTACATAATGTGTATAATAACCTAGGATTTAAGAAAAAAATATATACTTTTTTGTAACACGAAACTATGAGAAATGATAAGTTTATGATTACCCAAATTTACTCACTCAAGATTATTTATTTATTACACGCCCTAGTGGGCTTTTCTTTAAAAAAAATACAAGCATTTTGTTTCAGAGTAAGCACTTAAAAAATAATACAATAAAGAAGAATGTAAACATAATGGCAAAAATTAAGCCTCACGCATATAATTGAATTTAAAAGATTCAACAAAACAAAATATTAGAAGCGGAGAATCTATATTGGTACATAGGTCTATTTGTGTCTAGAAGAATAAAAGTGATAGAATATACAACATTTATACTGATTAGTTTTCAAATAAAATATATCACCCAGATCAGAATATTTGTTTCCGAGATTGTGAAGTCTCGGAATCGGAGAATTTTGGTAAGCTAGTATCCTGGTGTTATTGAAGTAAAAAGGTAAGAAATGTCGGCATGATTTTTTGGGAACATGGATATATTGATACATTGAAGTAATTCAGGACAGTCAATTTTAAAATGTAGTATTTTTTGTAACATTATTAAATCTGTGCTTATTCTTCTTTCTGAAAGTTTCAATAGAGACATTTTATCCAAGAAGTAATTGTAATTTATGTTTTGTATAGGAATATGCAATGTATAATTTATAAACCTTAGAAACTTCCGTTGAATCTTCTCAATGTTATCTCAATGAATATTGAAAAATGGAGACCATAACGTAGAGTTATACTCAAGTTGGCATCTGACAAGGGTTTTATATAATATAATAAATGTTCCTAAATTATTGAAATCTTTTGCAGCTCTCAAAACAAAGCCAAGAGTCTTTAGGGCTTGTTGATAATATTATTAATATGACATACAAAGGTGAGTTTATTGTCGAACATAATGCCTAGATCAATAATTTTACTAAAACAAATTAAATTTTCATCATTTAATGAATATTGAAAAAAAACAAGATTACTTATTTTGGAAAAATGAATGAACTGGCATTTATTTATGTTTAATGCTAAGTTGTTAACTGAGCACCATTCAAAAAGAGATCTCATGTTAGTTTGAAGTGTAATACATTAATGTGGTTAATCTCTTTATAAAGTTTTATATCATCGGCAAACAGTAGAACGTTTATATCAGTAAATACATCAACAATGTCTTTTATGAATATTATAAACAAAATGGGCCCTAGATGAGAGCCTTGCGGCACTCCACTTGTCGCCATAAATTCATATGAATTCGTGCCATTTATTCTCACACAAAGACTTCTTTTGAACAAATAACTAGTAAACAAATTTAGTAAATTCCAATTTAAGCTAATTTATTGATTAATATTTTGTTACACACCTTGTCAAATGTCTTGCTGAAGTCAGTGTATATTGAGTCTACCTGGCACCTGTTTGCTAAGGATGTAGATACAACATTTTCCCATATTAGTAAATTGGTTAATAAAGATTTATTTGAACAAAAGCCACGTTGGTAGGGAGTTATAATTTTTTTTATATTTGTAGATATTTTACCAAGTACTATTTTTTCAAAAAGTTTAATTTTTTTTTTATTATCAATGAATAATAAAATTTCAAATAAATATGCTGAATATTATGGCTAAAATACTTATGTTACTGGTTTTATTGTATTTACAGCTGCAATCTAAAGGTTAAAGATTAGCCTTATTATAAACCAATCTTATGAGAGTGTACCAAGGAAGGTCAATACGGAATATGGATACAAAAAGTGCTACTTTCTTGTTATTATTTTCCTGATGGTATGTAACTTTCGATAAGAGAGAGCACCAGAAGAAGACGGTTATCTTTCATATTATTTAATATATTGTTTTACAATAACACTCAACATAGTAAGCCACAACGAAAATAATTTCCCGCAGGACCTGTGTCCTCTTCGGAGAGGCTATGTGGAAGAAGTCTACATGGGTCTTGAAGAGACCAGCAAATCGTTCCACAACGAATCACAGAAACGATCCGTTCGATTGGCGTGTTTCCCGGCACCATTGCTAATTTCAGACTCATCAAAACATATTTTAGCAAAAAAATAATATAGTATCTATTCATTTTCTCGTCATGCCCTCTCTAAACAATAATTTAGATACACCACTCAAATTGTGTAAAAAATAGATATTTATTAAAAATAAATATTATTAAATAGAGCCGTTTTCTTGAATTCCCTTAAGGTTGCTTAACAAAATTGTAAAAAATAAATCAAAAATCGTAAGTAATATTAATCTTAAATTTAGAGAGCTTAACTTAATATTTTTTTGTGTTGAAGCTATATTATATTGAAAAAATTGATACGTATCAATTTATTAGAAGATACGTAATATTATTTTAGTAATTTTTATTCCCGATAGATGTTTCATGATTAAACCCATAGATAAGTTTTATTATTCAAATATAATAAACGACACATACGAGTGTCGTGTCTACTTATATACTAATTTTAGTTGTCATTGTTTTATAAATATTTATTTACTTATTGGACAGTTTTTATAGCGCCACTTTTGTGAGATATCACCTCAGGGGCGCTTAACAGTTGATGCAGCTATTACAATAAAATATAAATATTACAAAAATAAATTGAAATTAAGTTAAATAAAATGAAGTACAGGAACAGGTGATGAAGTACAGCACACATGTGACACGAAGATGGAGACTCTCTAGCAAGAATCTTAGGTGGTGAGGAAACTGCGGCAGCACGAGGTTTGTCATCCGGCCAGGTATTTGTCTGCCGCTAATAAAGCGCTGACACAATATCCTCTCATTGATACCAGACATTGGCAGCACCGCTGTGACATTCGACGAAGATAGAGGATGGAGACTCTGCAGCAAGAATGCTAGGGGGTAAGGAAACTGGACCAAATAGGATCTGACATTATTCTATTGTAATTATTTTTTTATTCCACGCTTTCATCCTTCGATAATAATCACTACCATTGAAACCTTAGCTATGTAGTTTCTCATTACACGTAGTATTGATAAAAAAAGTAGATAAATAAGCATCTATAATTAATATACAGGTGTCCGGGGGTTAAGTGCGATTACTTCGGGAGGTGATTCTACATGATGCTAGAAGTTAAACAGGGAAATAACTTTTTTCGAAATTTCAACTTGCGATTCCAATTTTTGGTGGTAAAAATTTGCAGCAGTATTTTATTTCATACGAAATAAATTTCGTTACTATCCAATTAGAATTTGGAAAAAATGTCGGCGGTGTTCACTTATTTTAATCAGTCTCTGGGGAGGAAGGATTGATTCTCTGTCAAGCCAATTTTTATTTTTTTTTTATGTTTGTAAAGACATTTTAAAAGTTCACAGCAGTTTAGAGGAAGGTTCAAATGTTTAAGAGCAAAAAACTTTGTTTTTATGGTTGATTTTTAAAAGATTTTAACATACTTTATCAATGTCATTTAATGCCGTCTTTAAACACCCAAGTTTTACTATTCACATTAGTCAACTGGCTAAAGATAATGGATTGTCACTTGAACTTTTTGCTTAAATTTTAATTTTAATTTTATTTTATTTTCCGCCCAATAAATACTATACAAGCATATAAATAATTTGTTTTTTTTTCTGTTAACGCGGAGTTTGTTGAGACTATGGAGATGTTTCAGCATCACAGGTGGGCACCTACAGTATTTACCGTTAATATCTTAAATTCTTTAAAAACTCACTTTTTTTTTGTGATTAAAAAAGGGGTTCAAGTAATTTTTTAAATGTTTTCTTTCTTCAGCTTTTCTTTGAAATTTGCTCTCTACCGAATAACATAAAATTCGTCAAAATATTCCAAATATTTAGAAAACTTGTATATCCGTCTTTGGGAATTCTCCTACAAAGAAGGCTCGGTTTAAGGAATTTCATTTGAAGCTGTACAAAGTTTTATATTTTGCCTTCATGTTTTCGTAGGACACGCTTTTACCTTAAATGGCATGCCGTAGAATCTCACTCACAAGTTACAATAATGATAACAATTTTCCTAGAATTATTCTGTATTCTGAGTTCTGAGAGCGATGAAATTATATCATTATAATATTTTTTCTTACACTAACCTCAAACAGGAGGCCCTGAGGAAAATAATTTATCTCGGGGCCTCTGTATTTAATCATATTTAAGGATAATGATGATGTTTTAAGAAAACGAAGTGGAGGAAGTTCTTCGAAGGAAAGAGGTATAACGGTTAGGTAGAAATCTGGAGGTCAGTGTGTCCACGTTTGACTCCATCCCTCCTACGGGTGGGCAAGCGCATCCACCACCAATAACTGAACACATCTCACCCGATGAACTTGGGCACCCTCTAAGTGACCAACCATAGCAAACCACTTGAGGTGAACTACTGCAGTGGTGTTGGTTATCCACTAAATGGCTCCCGGGGTGGCGGTACCTTACCCGCCTCCCAAATTAAAAATGCAATTAATGTAATATTTATAGATTCAATAACTCAGAAACAGTATTCTGAAGTAGTCATAAATTAAATCTTCCTGAATGAACTGAATGTTGCTAGATTATTTGCAAAAATTTCGTAGCCAAATTATTGTTTGTATGCGGCTTCACTATTATGAAAATTATCATTTTCATAATGCAACCACTTTTTTTTGTTAGTTCGCAGTTGATATATTACTTCGAGGGACCACTTTGGTGTCTTTGGCCCATTTTCGTCTCGTACAACAACTACATCATTCTATTCTCACTAAATCTAACGGTGGCAACTAATTGAAAGTCTACCCTTTTGAAGGAACAATAGAATTTTGTATTATGATTTATTCGTCTGTCATTCTAAGCGAATACCATACCAACTCTTTCAGGAATTATCCTAAAAATAGTATAAAAAAAAGAATGCGGAGGGCTCCTTGAATTGTAGCACGTTTTAATCGGTCCCTAAATTTTCCTATCAGGGCCTATGTTATCTCTGATGATGCTATGTGGAAGGTGTTTTTGAGGAGTGGAAAGAATGAACATGGGTCTTGAAGATACCCATGTTGTAGAAGGGAGGAAAGATAGAGCAAATCAATCCACAGCTGAGCTGTTGAACTCAAAAATAGCGAACCGTTCTCATATGGCACATGTCAACCGTTTGCATGTATTGGGCGCGCGTTTGATGTGTTTCCCGAGTATGCACCGGTGCCGAAGGGATCAATGACGCTTCCATTGTTGTATTGGTAGTATTATGACAGCGTACCCACCTGATGCCTGTGCTCTGAAGATTGCAATTGCCTGTTAAGATAGGGGAATCTATAAAACGGACCACCCGTTTCTGCACAGAATCGAGGGTTTTTCAGGTATTTTGGGGCTTTAGACCAAATTCAACAGTGGGGCGGACTTGCGATTTGTACAGGATAAGCAGTTGATAATATTACTATACTATTAATAGTATCAATTCCTGTTTCTAAACAACTGCTCTGTTGCAACTCATTCGTTTCAACATCCCTTCCCGTAGACTCCGAAATAATGAATTGCTGTTCCTCAATCAACATTCCACTAATTATGGTTACCATTCTCCCTTTTCCAGAATGTCGAGGCTCGTCAACTCACCGTCAAGTCAAAGCATTGAATTTTTTGGTGTAAGCTTAAATAAATTTCACAGTCGACAGTCGATACCTAATGTGTAATTTTAGTTTTAGTTGTAATTATCTTATAACACGTGTAATTGTCTTCCATCTGTACTTTTTATATTATATGTATATTGTCATTGCGCATCATTTATATATGCCCTCCTTTCACTGCCATCTCTATTTCTTATTCATGTAAAAAATATTACATTGTTAATGGATTATTTTTCCGTAAATAAATAAATAAACTATTGTAGTATTTGCGGGCCCTGTACACTACGCCCAGCTTTCAATAGGCTAACTTATTCTATCCGGCATTCATGCAGGTTGGTTTCAAGATTTGTAAATTATTAAAATATGAATTGTAAAACTACGATATTTGTAATCAAATCAATGCAAAAGTCATTGACATTTTGTGTATGTTTTTCACTACAAATTATGGCAAAACGTAGTTCAGGAAATTGATGTGATCTTTCTCCTAGGACCTCATGAAGAAATGGTATCGAGCATCCAAAGATAATCAAATACAGCGTTTCCACCGCAGTGCCAGTATTACGGCCCCTTTGTTATGAGTTTTACCCAATTTTTGTCACATATTTGTACCCTCTCCGGATCTGCGGATTCTTTGGCTGGAAAATACCGCTTTTTGTACCTCTTCGTGTCGAATTTCTCAATTGCTTTTCTTTATCGCGTACACTTCTTACCCCGCCACTATATCTTCCATTCTATTCTATTCAGTTTCTCGCGCAGGAATCCGGTAAAAAGAAAATGCTATTGGCGAAATATTTCCCAAATACGAAACCGCTTCGGACCCGCAATGAATTTAATTTATAAGCCTTTTGTGGCTTAATCTCATTTTATTCAGGAAAAAGTTACATTTTATTAATATTGAAATAAGTTTCTAGAGAGCAGATAATTTAAAAATGATTGAAATAGCTTAGCATCGTAGTAATAAAAACATATATACTTATGTTTACTTGATAAAATCGCAATAACAATGTTTTATTCTTGCTTAGTTTCATTGCTTTAATACTGTTACAAAGAATACTACATTTTAAAATTGACTGTCCCGAATTACTTCAATGTATCATACCCATTTTCCCAAAAAATCATGCCGACATTTCTTACCTTTTTACTTCAATAACACCAGGATACTAGCTTACCAAAATTTTCCGATTCCGAGACTTCACAATCTCGGAAACAAATATTCTGATCTAAGTGATATATTTCATTTGAAAACTAATCAGTATAAATGTTGTATATTCTATCACTTTTATTCTTCTAGACACAAATAGACCTATGTACCCATATTAAATCTCCACTTCTATTATTTTGTTTTGTTGAATCTTTTGAATTCAATTATATTCGTGAGGATTAATTTTTGCCATTATGTTTACATTCTTCTTTATTTTATTAATTTTTAAGTGCTTACTATGATACAAAATGCTTTTAATTTTTTTTAAAGAAAAGCCCACTAGGGCGTGTAATAAATAAATATATTGCATACGACAATAATTATTAGTTTTTAATTCGATATTGCCAAATTTCTTACGGATGTCGATTTGGACTATATAAGTAAGGTAACTATACTATTTCCAGAGAGAGATCGTATGCACGTCATCAAAGATCATCCTAAAAGATGTTCATAAAAATATTCCATCGCACACGACTTCTATAAAAACAGAACATACCAGATTTTTAAATGTCCTTCATCATATTCTCATGGATATTTCGCAAACTTTTGTTATTTCGAATTGTATAACTATTATGTTATTGCCAGGTGTCAAAACCAAAAAAAAAAAATAATTAAATCATAAATCACACACATGGTAATAAATTCGCAAAGAAGGAGGTAGAAATTAAATTATCGAATAAGTTTACCGTATACAAAATAAGTATGCCATATTAACGTTATAAACAATACTTTGTAGGTAAGTACCAAGATCGTATTTTAGTTTTATTTTTTCGGCTTATTTCTATACGTGTAACACTGAATCTAAATCAGCACGTGGTAGAAAAAAAATCTATTAAAAATCGAACATAACAGTCTTTTTTTAATTGATTTTTTTTTTCGTATTTTCAACGAGAATATGAAAATTGTGTACCATTTTTACGACCCGATTAGAACGAGGTAACGTAGTTTTTACAATCGTATTCCTAAAATATTTTGCAGGAGTGTCAGTAATGTGCACACCCAACACTTGAAAAATACATAACATTATGCAATATAGATCTTGTTTTATTTTATGGTGAAAATGTTACATATTTAATGAATAATTATTTATTATTTAAAAATGTAACTAATTATTTTAAGTTTCGATACAATTATACTTTTTTTAATATAGATTTCTAATTGACCGGTCGGTGGCCGAATTGACATCGCGTTTGGGTCCCACCCAGGCGTAGTGTGTTCAATTCCTCGGCTGGCTAAGTCCTCCACCACAACACAAGCAACATTTTCCGCTTACTGTGGTGGTAGTAGGAGATTTTCAAATATTGTCAGGTTATTCGTAACCCGGGAATGTTTGTCTTTCTTTAAAAAAAAAAAAAAATATTTCTATTCAAAGACCAATATGTTAGACTGAACAAATAAGTCACCCATCAATATTATAACAAGGAAATTTACGACGTACTTTTCATTTAAATGCTCCTCGGTGACGTGGTTATGAGCTTTGCCTGAGAATAGTATAGTTTTGTTTACGTTATTTTCTAGACTGTTGAAATTGCAATCTTGACAGTGGTAGCACAAGTCTACGCTACTCGATAAACTCTCTTACCAGTAAGCATATTTTACTATTTCTATTCTTCTAGTTTCTAATTATAGTTGAAGAAGTTTAAGCATATGCTTATTGAAGTGACCCACCGCTGTCCCACCCCGGTATACGTGACTTATGGTCACCCCTTCGGAGCTCTCGCAAGAATCTAATTTTTTTGTGTAAACGACTCTACATAATATAAGAAAGAATCTACACCTTCAATGTCCCCGCATACAGTGTTAGGAAGCGGTATGCGAGCGCTTACAAGTAAGTAACTACAGAGCAATAAATACTTCTCAACTAAGAAAGACAACAACAAAACAGAAAAAAGATGGACATTAAAGATGACATAAGCATATGCTCAGTTTACAAGTAGTACTTCAGCAAAGACTTTCGTCGATGATATCAAAACCTCCTAAATCACAAGGCCAGGACACTGAATCAAATCAGCCTCCTAACTTGGACGAAAATCTTAAAAAAATGATTTTTTATTTTTTTAACTAACTTAAACATTTTAAGAGGATTTAATAAATAAGAATAAATTAAAACTAAACTTTTTGTAAAATCCCATACAAGTTAGGAGGCAGCTTTGAATGAGTGTCCCGGGCTTGTGATCCAGGGGGTTTTGATGATACCCAATGAAATTCATCCAGCTGGATGCTAAATAAAACTTTATGAAAGCAGATGAACCTTTCATAGATCCATTGAAAATGGTGGAAAAAACGTACGGTTTTTAAGCAATTTCAAGTATCAATTTCGTTTTTGAATGATTAGCTCGTTTTTCTCAGTATCCGCAGTCTTCCACTTGAACGATTTAAAAGCTAAACTTTTTTCTTGATCTACAGAAAAGTGTTTGAATGTTTAATTTTATTTTTGTAATGATGGCTTGACCTTTCAGCCAGGGCCGTATTTACATTATTTCACATATACATATGTCGTTTTGCTACATAAACAATAAAATTTTCACTGCTTTGAAGTTTGCGTTAAGCTTGCTAAAGTTACAAAACAGGTGACGGATTTTACTTGTGGCGTGTCCAGTAGAAAATACAAAGTAATTTTGTGTTTCAAATCAGTAGTTGCTAACTTCAAAAGATTGCACGCCATATTAGTTCTAAATCCATTCAAGGCTATTATTAATGGGCAAAGCATGTACTTTGACGAAAGCGGCGTTTTATGAAAATCTTAAGCACGGATGTCAACAAGCAAGCCCTTAGAGACACGAAGGTACTCACATAGCCTTACTTAGGAACATTTACTAATGAACCTAAAAACCCTCAAATAAGTGCTCGGTTTCAAAACGGTAGGAGAAGGCGAAACTATGAATTCAAACTTAACGTCTTATCATCACGACATTTCCTTACAGGAGTAAAAATAGAGAATATAATTCTAAAAAAATTTACTATTGATATTTTTATCACCCTAATCAAGTATTTGATTCATATGCTAGTGCAATGTGTTTCTGAGACATCCCCAACACCTTTTCCATTTACTTTTGCATCATAATATTCACTAGATAGATATTTCTACGTTTGCCCAATATTCAAAGCATCCCAGCGCTTTTTTCTTGGTCTAAACCTAATTATAAAAAAAATCGTACCATGGATATCAATATATGGTTACCAAACAAATGACAGCTGTGATTAAAAGAATAACTGTTTTGCTGAATTATTATTATCATGAGTGATTTTTTGTTAATGTTGTTGTTTTAAATAAATATTTATTGAACCTTATCTATGATTTACTGTCTTAATATGGTAAATTATAAGACTTATATAGACTTTAATGAGTTACTTTTACGAACTATGAATACCGTTAAAAAAGCGTGAAAGATTTAAAGTTATTTTTTCTGATTCTGATCATTGTATCAAAGAAGTTTAATTTCAATATTTTCAAGCATGATTTTATAAACGATCTAAACCTGCACATTCCGAAACGGTTCCAACTGGCTACAACGTCATTAAAACTTAGAAAACGCCAAGGCCTGATGGTAAAAAAAACGAATTTCTGTTTTGGTGGCAAGACGAAAATGTCACATTTTAAATCGTTAGAGAAAATTTATTCGTCAACAAAAAGATACTTTCCTTATGGTAATGTTTTTCTTAATTTATTACGAGAATTAAAACAACTGTTAAATAACTCATTTACCAAAAGAAAAAGCGCAATCAAATAAATGTGTTTCTTATATGTCATATAATAATTTTCTTATAATTTCAATAAAATTTTAATGTTTATTTACTAACTTATTAGAGGTAAAGTCTCAAGGAGGAAAACCATCATTTTGTTTTTATTGTTGCGATATACACACTGTGATTTTCCTGAAAATAAATAAATGAAATCGAATAACTTAATCATTTCTAAAAATCAGTCGCCCTTCATTTGCAATGTTCAAATTCAAAGGTACTTTTTGGAAAATGCTGACTCTAATCACAGGGGTTTGCTCGACGCTCAAATTTGAATTATTTTTGACGAACGTATTAATAAAATTTCAATCGTTTCTAGAGGGATTCCTATGGATGTAAGAAATTTATATTTAAGATTAATAAAAACAAGTCGTTAACATTTTTATTTATTTATTGATACATTATTTTACAGTATTTCATATCTTAATTCAGTAATGTTGGCCTCACTGGGTTATTTACCCGTGCTGGGGCCCCCATTTTAAAATATACGAATTTATACATTTAAACAAAAAACAACATTAAAATAAAGATAAATTTAAACTAAAAATAAAGATTAGAAATTAAAATTTAATTTTCACACAAAAATAAAAATATTAAAAGATAATGGAAATCGGCATTTATAATGATTTATGCGTTTGTGCGTGTTGCGTGTTTTATATATTTTTTTGTGTTGCGTGTATATGTTTTATTCTTTTATGTTATAGAATTTTGGAAATATTGTCTTTTTTGTTCTATAATCCATTTTTTTTTTATTTTGTGTTTGAATTTATTTTTATTTTCCTCAATTTTTGTTTCAAGTGGAAGACTGTTGAATGCTTTAATAGCGTGGTATTTATGGTGTCTTTGTCCAAATATATTTTTTTTAAACGTTTTTTCAAATATAAAAGTTTTATTTTTCTAGACTGTAAATTTGTAACATCTCGATGGATTCCTCTAGAAACATTTGAGGATTTAGTAATATGTTTATCAGAAATAAATAAAATAAACCCCACGGAATTACAGATTTTATTTTTTTTTATTTTATGCTAGGGCGGAGTGGAAGTCGGCCGCTCACCTCATTGTTTTTACACGACTTCATCATAGGGCAAATTCAACCGCAGGTCCCTCCAGTGTATACCAGAGCCACGCGTCGCATATTTATGTGCATAGCTGCTTCACTTACGACGTTAAAATTATGGCTTTATTTTAAGATATTAATCATGGAAGAGTATTTCTTAACATATTCTAAAATTTAGGTTAAAATAATTCGTAATGATTAAATGATTTCACTTCATTTTGAAACACCCATAATTATACTTTAGAAAAGTGACTCACTTTTTTCCCAATTCTCTGGGTCTTACTAGATTTAATCATTCGAGATAATGTTAACAACTCTATGGACACTATCTAGATTGCAACAATTTCAGGTAGAATCTTGCGTTCACATATAAAGACTGCAACCAAAAAAATAGGTGTTAAGAAAATGAAGATAATGTAGGTAGCTCTTACTCGAAGTGTGATACAGTTAAATACGAAGGAAGTAGATATGGTCGAATAAGCTCAGTGGTCAGAGCAATACGCCGGAAAGGCGGAATTCCTGGGTTCAATTCCCAGATGCGACTGAATCTATTTTCTGGTTTTTCTTTTTTACACCTTATTTTGTGAGTTGTTTATATTATATTCAATGATTAAATACTACAATTTAAGGTTTCATTAGATAAATTATTCTACTATAGAAATATTAAATAAATTTATTTATTACGGTTATATAAATTTAATCGCGAATATCTTAGAAGTAGCTGATTTTTCCAAAGCTTCCGTCAGAAATTATTTTGAGATATCGTTTTTTTAATTAAATGAATTTCAAACTTCCATTGCTATCGACATGAAAAAGAATATATTTATTTTTCTTACTTCGGCTGTAATCGAACTCGGCAATTCTCATCAACATTCTTACCCAAATGCCACGGCTCGATCGTTATTCCAACCAATAATTCTATACCTATTCGACTAAGAAATTCGATCTCTGAACTAGAAAAACATTTTGCTAGCGAAACAATATGCAATCACGCACATTCTATCGGTGTCTCTCAAAATGACGAAGGTGTTTTCATCTAACGAAACGGGTCCAGGTTCTGCTGAAAATATCTTCTGTCCAAGTTGTGACAATGGCCATTCATCCCCCACAGATTTCTATTTCCTCGCGTATTGTTGAAATTCAGTGCGAAGAAGCTGCCATCTATTGACGGCGCTGTGAAATATTGAATCTATTGTGCTGTCCCAGGCTGATGACGAACGGAATTACACCGTGTTTGGATTTGCCCCACCTTTAATGATTCTATATGAAAACAAATAACTCATTAAAAAAAAACACACGTTCATCCACGGTTAGTAAATTTATCAAATCAGAATGATTTTGCAAAAATACTAAGTGAAAAGGTGCATAGCAAAAATCATTGAAACCGTAGAAGCTGACGTTCAAATCAAGCGTAGAAAGTCACCATATTTCTTTAAAAATAAAAATACGCGTCTCAAAAATCGTGTCAACATATTTTTATAATGAAAATAACAACTTTTTAAGATTGAAAATGACTCTCTTCGATATTATATATTTGGTGACATTTGAACACATTATTTTAAGGGTATTAATATTATACACCTTATTAAAACTAGCGCAGACTCTTAAAATGTTAAAAATACCTAATTCAATCAGTTTCAATTTTGAAAATGAAAATCAAAGAAAATTTGATTTCATCGAAAGATTTTTCGCAGGACTATCGCATAGCATAGACAATTGAAATTTATATATTTATATTTCTCACAAAGTTTAATTTTATCAAGCATAGGTACATATACATTATATATATAATGTATATGTAATGTATATGTATATACATTTTTATTATGTCTCGGGAATTTGGACAATTTTTATGGCATAATGGTTATCCGGTTAGTAATGGTAAATAATTTTGAGGGATTTGACAGATAATATCATTTGATATCCTCAAAATTAGTAACGGTATAACATTTGATATCCTCAAAATTAGTAACGGTATAAAATTTGATATCCTCAAAATTAGTAACGGTATAATATTTGATATCCTCAAAATTAGCAACTGTTTAATATTTGATACCCACAAAATTAGTAACGGTATAGCATTTGATATCCTCAAAATTAGTAAAGGTATAACATTTGATATTTTAAAAATTAGTAAAGGTATAACATTTGAAATCATCAAAATTAGTAAAGGTATAACATTTGATATCCTCAAAATCAGTTAAGGTATAACATTTGATATTTTCAAAGTTAGTAAAGGTATAACATTTGAAATCATCAAAATTAGTTAAGGTATAAAATTTGATATCTTCAAAATTAGTAAAGGTATAACATTTGATATAATCAATATTTGTAACGATATAACATTTTTTTGAATGCCTATCTATTAGTTTAAAATTATGGATTATGTGATCCAAAAAATAACTTAGAGTTGAACGTTTTGAGATCTTTCAGCGGTGAGGTCTGGCGTCATGAAATTTACTTTCTTGTAAATACTCTTGTTTTGTTGGGTTGGGTTACCTATGCCCAGCATTGTAACGCGAGTAAAATATTTCGTAATATTTTTGACGGGTACCTTGAAAGTAATAGAAAATGCGTTACTTTTATGTAACGTAATATTTCTGCCTTTAGATTTTAATCACATTTCAAGCGGCCGAAGTAAATTTAATTTGATTATTCTTCTGTTATTTTTAAAAGGCCCGTCATTTTGGCACGCTCGGGGCGTGTATTGTATTTAGTTCAGCATAATGAGAATACAATTTTGAGGAACAAAGTGCAGAGTCACGCCCTAACGTGCTTTGTGAGCGTTCACTCATTCTCATGCATTCTCTTGTTCTCATTTTTCTTTTTATACGATTTTTTTTCTCGCACGTTTATTTTGGATGCTAAACAATACCTTCACACCCATACCAATTTAACAGGTGGATTTTTATGCGTTTAATTCTATTCTAAACATTCAATCGTAAAAGATCAATGGTTTTGTTGCTTGTGTGGCGCGTAGCGCCGTCTTGTTGAAATTAAACGTTGTCCAGATCAATACCATCCAATTCCGGCCATAAAAAATCATTAATCATCTCTCGATAACGCAATCCATTCACCGTAACTGTTGCTCCAGTCTCATTTTCAAAAAAGTAAGGTCCAATGACTTTGCCGGACCATAAACCGCACTAAACAGTCACACGTTGAGGATAAAGAGGCTTTTCAATAATAATTCTTGGGTTTTCCGAGCCCCAGATGCGACAATTTTGCTTGTTGACGAAGCTACCGAGGTGGAAATGGGCCTCGTCACTCAAGATGATTTGAATTTGATTCACTCAAGTGAATTTTAATAATTTCAATGCGTTGTTGAAGCGTGAATATTCCATTTTTATTAATGGCGTAGTTTTTACTTGTCAAATGTTAAAAAATGACAGCTTCAAAAATAACATCAACCGAAATAGCGGGCTATTAAAAATAACACCTCTTATTGGAAAACCCTGTATTAGAAATTCTTAAACGATAATTTGTAAATGAAAAATTGTAAAAAGATACGGCATATCTAGGACTTGAACCCAAGATACTTGCATTACCGGTCACGGCTCTACCAATTAATTTACAAAATGGGGTCCTTTCCGTATAGTAATTACAATCCGTTTTAACCCTAGTTCAAAAATATTTTTTCACTTGAGACTATTGATACACATGAGACAAACCGTGTGGTGTATATTATATGTACGTATAATCGGGTGAGAAAAGTGAAAATCTGCAAAGAATGCAAAAAGCGTAACGAGTAAGATTAACCAAGGGATGCTCAGATGGTTTGGGCATGTAGAGCAAACGTACGAAGAAAGGAGCTTAAGGAGAATATATGACGCAAATGATAATGGTAGAAAAAGACTGGGACACCCGAAGGAGACTTGGCACGATCAAATGAATCAGATACTTCAGTCAAACAGAATAATAGAAGAGTATGTATGAGACGACCTATGAATGTGAATGAGGCAAGGAGTGTTTGCCAATACCAAATTGTTTGGCGGTCCGTCCTCTCTGCCTACCCCTGCGGGAAACGCCGTGATGTTAGTTAATAAATTAAAACCCAATAAATTAAATTAAAATTTTCTCTGAAAAAATTAGATTTGTAATTGCTTCATTACTTATCTACTTAGTTATAAACCACATAGTTCATATAACATCAAAAAAGTAAATGAGGAATAAACACCATTTCTGCAACGAAACTTTAATATCACAATGACAATCTTTTTTCTCAAACTTTCTTCAGGCGGGTATAAATCATAATATTGAAAAACAAGAGTTAAAAAGTTTAAGTAAACAACATGATGTTAAATCATTAGAAAACCTTTAATGAACCATTAAAGTAGCCGCCATCTTGTAATGGACACGGAACGAATAAACACATTTGCAGACAGACGATATGTAAAACGGTCGAGTTAAAACAGACTTCGCTTTGCTCAGACACTTATAGTTATAAGAACAATGCCCCGGCATCTTTTTCTAATTTTTCTGTTTCACATATTTCGTTTGAGAGTCGTTTATATTTTCTTCAATGATTAAATATTAAAATATGAGGTTTAACTCTTTAACGTATTCCAAAAATAAAAATATTCATCCTAGACTTCTATAAAAGTCAATAGATGTCACACATTAAAATGGATTTATCAAATACACTATCTAGATTGCACTTATTTCGGGTAGAATCTTGCAACCAAACGCTAAGATTTAGTCGTATACAATTAAATATGACAGAATAAGATGGGGTCGAATTAGCTCAGTGGTAGAGCAAAGCCCCGGCAAGGCTGAGGTACTGAGTTCAATTCCTAGATTCAACCAAATCTTATAATGATATTTATGTTTCACTTATTTCGTTTGAGAGTTAAAATTGTCTCCAATGATTAATTACTACGCCTTAAATTATTTCATTCCTAGCTCAGAGTAAATTTTTAGCACTAAGCTCCAGGCAATCAACTGCTAGAAGAGTTGTATAATATATTCCATTACGTTGGTATAATATTTTATTATAATATATTCCATTACATTAGTTTGTTATTAGTATTTTTTTTTTTTTTTTTAAACTTCCGATTTAGTTGTCCGGGTTAAATCTTCCCCAAAGGAAAAACTTAACCCTTCCACTCACTTTTCCACAAATGATCATCTAGTCAATCAACATTATGTAAGTGCATTATATAAGCAAAACAAATACAAAACAATACAAGAACAACACGTCAATTCACCAGAGATCAAATGGGAAAATAATTCACCGACTCCAGATATTTTCATATCAGAGGGTTCGGCTCGGTAGAACTTCTAACATGGCCTATAAATCCTACTGATCCCTCAACATAAATATTTAAAAAATCTTTTGTTATCCTACATGTATTCAAAATGACCGACTTTTGCATCTTTATATATAATTTTTTTGATAGATCTAATACGCCTAAATTTTTAATTAGAGAGCTAGGTATAATGCCAGTAGCCGAAATAACGAATGGTAATATTTTTATAGTCTGAGAATGCCAAATTCTTTTTATTTCATTTCCTAAATCTGTGTATTTTCTTATTTTTTCACTAACAGATTTTTGAATATTACAAGAATTTGGAATAGCGACATCAATGATATAAGTTATTTTTTTAATTTTGTCATGTAAAACTATATCGGGTCTATTATGACTAATCGCTCGGTCTGTTAGTATAGTTTTATCATAATATATTTTGTAAAATTCGTTTTCTAAAAATGAATTTGGTTCGTATTCATAATATGGTACTACATTACGGCAGTCAATCAAGTTATGTTTAATTACCAAATTTTGGTGAATTATTTTTAAAACTTGATTGTGCCTAAATGTATACTCGGACGGTGCTAATATAGAACATCCCGATATAATATGTTCTATAGTTTCCGGAAAAGCCAAACATTTTCTACACAAATCATCAATTTGATTTGTATCTTTGATTATATGCTTTCTATAATTTTTAGTATTAATGACTCTATCCTGAATGGCAAGCATAAATCCTTCTATTTCTGCGCTCAACTCTCCAATACTCAACCATTTGTTTGACGAAATTTTGTCAACATACGTTTGGTTGAGATAATTGAAGTGTTTTGCGTGTAAAATTTTATTTGACCAGGAATCTAATAATTCCTGGTTGGGATTTATAAAAATGTTGGCATTCTCATCGTATAAATTTAAAGGTGTAATATTTCTATCTGCCTTGCAAATTATTTTGTGCATTTCTGAGCTATGAGCTTTCCTATGGAAAAAAGTTCTTAGCATTTCTACCTGATTATGTTTCAAAGAAGTTATTTTGACTATACCTCTACCTCCTAAATTTCTAGGTAAATTAACTCGTTCTATAGCTGAATTTGGATGATGGCAATTAAACTTTGTTAGCGTAGTTCTAATTAATCTTTCTAAGTTATCTAAATCGGTATTAGACCATTTAATTATGCCAAATGAGTACGTTAATAGAGGTATTGCCCAAGTATTTATTGCTTTTACTAAATTTTTAGCAGATAGATTGCATTTTAAAATTTTCCTGATCCTAGTTTGAAATTTAATCCTAATATCATTTTTAATACTAGTATGGTCTAATCTATTTGATTGTGGGTATCCTAAATACTTATAAACCTCATCCCTTTTCATACTAGTAATTTGGAAATTTCTAAATATACTCTCGTCCCCATCTACAATTTGCCTTTCTCTATATGGATCGTTCTACATTTATCTAAACCAAAAGTCATTTTGATATCATCTGAAAAGTTTTTAACTACCTCTATCATTTTCTCTAAATTTTGTTCAGAATTCGAAAATAATTTTATATCATCCATATATAATAAATGCGAAATTGTACTACTCTCCCTTGTATTACCCTTAACTTTTATTCCAAACTTGCTTTTAATTAACATTTTAGATAGAGGATTCAATGCTAAACAAAACCAAAGAGGACTCAATGAGTCTCCTTGAAAAATTCCTCTTTTAATTGAAATGCCCGGTATTACTATTTACTATCCATTACATTAGTTAGTTATTAGTATTATAATATATTTCATTACATTAGTTGTATAATATATTCCATTATATGATATTCCACCTGGAAAAATTGGTACAGCGTGTCAAAACATGACTCTTATAAAAATATGAATTCATAAAAGAAAATTTATTACTTGCTAAATAATAATATAAAACAATGGTTTGAATAACAACTTTGTTTTACACGAAAATAGTTATTAATTAATTTTTTTTTTTTAAAACGTGTTTTCTGTATCAATTTTAATAAAACCAACATAAATAATAACAATGCCACATAGAGGCTTTAAAATAGACTTATAAGTAGCTTTGTTATTTAGTCAAATTGGAGAAGTGTGTTGTGTCCTATAAACTCAAAATTAATGATATGTCAAAATTCAAAAATCTATCCGTAAAATAATATTATTATTTGATTATGAAATACTTAAACAATAGTAAGAACAATTGAAATTTTGATATTGGCAATATTCGAACGGAATATTATTTTTCCAATACCAATACAATTATTATTATTTTACCTTGGAACATTATTTAGAAATGCTTCTAGTATATTATAAATTGAATACCATCCCAGATTTCTGAAGATGTGTGTATCAAAACCGATCCCTTCGATTAAAAACGAATGGCTAGACGCGTTTCGTATGGTATTTAAAAATAGTTTTAAATACCATGTGACACTTTATTTCTTGAAAATAATCGCATCTAAGACTTGAACTCAAGACCTTCGCCTTGTCTAAGTTATATTTATCCAAGACACTTTCTAGATTGTATTAAGTTCGAGTTGAATTTTGCGATCATACATAAAGATAGCAGCCAATAAAAATATGCGGTGAAAAAATTAAGATAATGTTGGTATTTTTTATTAAAATATATACTGTTAAATATGAGCGAAGGGAAGTGGGTCCCCTTAGCTCATTTGATAGAACAGGCTGCGCCCCGGCAAGGCCCTGGGCAAGGTCCTGGGTCTTTTTCTGATTTTTCTGTTCCATTTTTGGCTAAAAATCGCCATTATTAATGTTTCAATTTGACTGTTTTACTGATTAAGTTTTTCCAAAAAATATTTTTTTTAAATTTATTCTGCTGTTGCGCTCTCTTTTATGAGGTTGGCTATCATCAAAGCAACCTTTACCTTGCAGTTCGAATAATGTATAGGCTCTCTGTACATTTTACATTAAAATATTGATATTTCCAAAAGATCACAACAAGAGCGCAACACTAGATTGGGATCTTCTTTAATGTATCAGCCGATGAATACTAGAACATCCTTTGAACAAAGTAGTTTTTCTTATTTGGATCCGTTGCTTTATAATATGCTCAGTGGAAATATAAAAACATTTGATTTTGAATCACCCATATCGCAGTTTTTGTCATAAATCAGCTTAGAAACCGCATATTCGATACAATCCATCAATGTTTGTATTATGTACTTTACTTATTTGATTAAATATAATTGTAAAGCTGCTCATCTCGACACAGAAATTCCCTGGTGAGATGAGCAGCGGAGGAAAAAACAGTTTGACAAACACCGGCTCGATTATCAGTTTAGTAATCTTGTATTATTTGTGGTTATTTTTAATGATTATTCTATAAATTCTAATAATAAATAAATTTAATAATATCCACATTTAATAATAAATATCAACTTGTTTCAAAACTAATGGTTTATTTTACAAAATGCAAATTATCTACCCATTCTGAAAATTAAATAATTAGTTATGTGATTAGGTATAAAAAAAGTTTATAAACTAAAAAAATATATAAAATGATTGCCTATTTATATATATATACGCGAGCCGAAGTGCTGAACAGAACCTTAACTTATGGGAAAGGAACGAAGCAACCGCAAAGGGCGCGAAACGCCGCTTGCAGTTGCTTTGTTCCTTTCCCGTAATTCGTGGCTCGGTTCGAATTATTGTTTCATTTTATATTTCTGATTTGTATTTTTAAGGCATTTTGAGGATAAATTATATCCACAATATTGAAAACATTCTATCATCCACTTTATTGCTTAGTTCCTAATCCCGGTTTTCAAGCAAAACAGAAAGAGTTAAATAAATAATTTTAAAAACTTACGCTCATTTTTATTTATTCGAAAAAATACATAATTTTATATCATGTCCTAGATTAGGTTGTGTAAGGTCAGGTTAAGTTGCGTTGGTAATGTTTAATTTGTTAACTACCCCAAGTTCTCTAAAATAGTCTGAAAATTCAAGAAACAGTTTAAAAATTCATTTCATTGTTATTTTTAAATAATCTGGTAAGTATTTCCAATTAAGGTAACAGCAATCCTTGATATCGTATTTAACCTAAATACGTACGTTTGATTGATGTACTATCGTACAATCATTTATGATGCCGAACGTAAAATTCCCTGACAAGCAATAATTACGTTGCCTTCTATCTTCAGCAGCCATTATTTATGAAGATTTATTCGTTTCCAAATACGTGGTTGTATGAGTTTAAAATTAAGCGTCGTTCTGCAAAATGAAGTCAGCCAACAAACAGAAATATGAGTATTTATGAAAATGGTTGAAATAAGGGTAAATGCAGGTAATTACATTAAAGGAGAATTGAACGCGGTTGGCGCTTACAAAAAAAATTTCCAAAGAAGTAAAGCTAGCGGTCCACAATGGAGTAATGATACCTACCATGATGTATGGCTGTGACGCATGGAATTGGAAGAGTAAGGATAGATTTAATGAAGACTAGGAAAAAAGTATATTGAATGATGTGGAAATGAGATCCTTGAGGCGTTTTTGTGGTAAAACCATGTAAGAAATGCGGAGATCCACAAAAAATGCAAGGCTGATGTAAATGGCAATTAGATGGTTTGGAAATGTAGATCGAATGAACGAATAAAGGAACGCAACGAGAATATATGCCACAAATGTGAAAGGTAGAAGATATTGAGGACGCCTGAAGAAAACATGGTACGATCAAGTGAACTAAATACTTGAGTCGGGCCTTGTCAACAGTCAGTCATTCAGTAGGAAACGATATGAATGAGGCAAGGAGTGTGTGCCAAGACCGAGTTGTTTGGCGGTCAATCCTCTCCGCCTACCCCTGCGGAGAAACTCCATGATTAACCGTAAGTTAATTGATATAATCAAATATTTTTGTTTGAAAATTGCTTATGTACTATGCAAATTATTATTTAAACACTGACACTGATGCACGCGTTTTCTGAATAACTCATTTAGAATATAATCACGTTTATTCAGTAAATTTATAGTTTGTGTGCTAGTTACTGACTTAGTATTTTTTTTTTAAATTTGTGCACCGATGCGTTTAAATTTTGAAAGAAAAATGAGTTAAGTTGTATATCTATTTGATTGAAACCACCTAATAACTGATAGCCGCATGTTAACAAAAGGTAAAAGCGTAGTCGATTTTCAGAACGTTTTATTTTTCTTTTCTTTTAATTTAACTAATTTTCTTTGAAGTCGTATTTATATTTTGATGCTTCTGTTGACAATTTTACAAAGAAGTCAATAACCGCCAGTAGTAAGAAATAAATATTCGAAAATTTCCTCGTTAAATTGCTTTTCTTATACAACGAGGACATTCACAAGAACGTGCATTAAAATAAGGCTACCAAAAAAGGACGAATCCAATACACTATTATAATACTCTACAGGAAACTATAATTCAAACTGAATTGTTAGAACTATATTAGTCAAAATAAAATGTAATAGTTAATAAGAAATTTTTAAATTTTGATTTGCAAATGGCTAAAATAAATGTAATAAATAAATAAAATAATAATCTAGTACGTGTATTGTGGGCTTGTTATTATTATTATTTTAAAAAACCAAAATATAAATATGGATGAAAAGAGCGAAATTATGATAAATAAAGATCCTTGAGGCGTATGTGTGGTAAAACTATGTATGATCGTGTAAGGAATGTGGAGACCCACAAAGAGTGCAAGGCGGATGTAAACGTAATGAGTAAGATTAAGAAAGGGACGCTTAGATGGTTTGGGCATATAGAGCGAATGAGAAAAGAAAGAAGTGTAAAGAGGATATATGATGCAAATGCGAATGGTAGCATAAGTCGGGGACGCCCGAGGAAGACATGGCACGATCAAATGAATCAGATACTCGATTCGGGCCATGTCAAGAGTCAGAATAATATAAGAGTATGTATGAGACGATATATGAATATGAATGCCTACTGCCTACCCTCTGCCTACCCCTGCGGAGAAACGGCGTGATGGCTAGTTAGTTAGTTAAATATTTTGTTATTTTTTTTAAATTTTGTTGACTGGCTTTATTCTGTAGAACGCCGTTTAATTTACGGTCACCCAACTGTCAAAACTGATATAAAATTGAATAGATTATGCCCCTGCTACAAAATCATGGTTTCTGGGAACCACAAGGTCATTATTTACGATTGTGTCTCAATATTTCATTGCTTCAATTTTATTTTTTGTCTAAAAAGCCTTAACACCATTATGAACAATACTTTTTCAATTCTCTTACTGTAAACGACAAATAAGATTCTTTTTACTAAGGGCAGTAGGCTAGGATTGGTTAGGTTAGATTAGGTTATGTTAGGTTAGGTTAGTCTAGTTCTGTTTCTGTGGTAGAAAGTTAAACACGCAAATACCTTTACTATTCAATAATATAGCGAACCAAGTCAGCTATCCACAGTCAGCCGTTGGCGTGACGCAAAGAGCGATACTGTACTATCATTATTTGTTTTCATATAACGTTCCACACTGATCGACATATAAAGTCATTATTTCAAATCCGCCCCTCTTATGAGCTAGACTTGCGTAATATTTTACGTTTTTTTAAGGCGCAGCACTAACAAGTAATGCAAAATCACGTGTTTTTGGTTTGAATGTTTGACCGCTAGGAAATATTTTAAATACTGCGAGTAGAACAAATATTTTATTTTATAAGTTTTTTAATAAGCACCGTTAAAAACAAAATATAGAGCCAATGCAATCTGCTGTAAAGTTCAATATTTCCTACTGACGAACTCTTTTTCGGTTATGGTTTTATGGAAAATTAAGATCTTTGACACAGGACACAACAAAAATAATCGGTTGAGTTAGAATGGCTTCCACGGTCGAAGGGTAATGCTCTCGACTACGAATCTGGAGGTCAGTATCACCCAAGAACTGAATAGCTAGGTATTCACCAACTTTACTCTTCCCCATCTACTTCTCTTCCCCACTACCATCAGTATCTTGGCTTCAGACGGTTGGGAGCAGTTGGGACTCTCATTAAATTTTATTTTAGGTTTCGTGTTTCTTTTTAGGTTCGAATTTTTCTTCTTCACATCGTTACTTTTTTCAATATTCTTATTTATCGTGGAAACTAGTAGAAAATTACAAAAAAAACTTAATTAAATTAAAAACTTAAATTAATTAAATTAAACCCAAACATATGTACCTACCTTGACATTGTGTACCTAATTTTGTATAAATTCTGTAACAAAAGAATTTCAATTGCCAGCCTGAAGATGTCCATAATAGGACGAAACCGGTACTGGTAAAATAAATAAGTGGAAATAAGTTAAAAAATGTTTTATTTTCTATTTTAATACTATATAATTCCACCACGTATAACAGTGTAATAAATAAACTCATAAAATACTTTTACTTTGTAAACATATGTATAAAAGAAGAAAAGTCAGATTATTTTCTATTTTTGTGTCAATAGGTATAAATATGTACTAACCGTATGTAGAAATATACCAATCTCGTATTTTGTATATCTGTGATCTCGGGCCATAAATTAGCACACTACAGTAGAACAAACACAAGTTACAGCGGGCGGTATTATCACCAATCTAGTTTTAATAGGCACACAAGAAAACACACAATATGGCCGATTTACATATTTGCTCAGCAACCAAACCCGACCCAACACACCCCACCAACCCTCCCAGCCAACTATAGCTGGGGAGCGGGATCTTGTACGTAAATACGAATCAATCGCTCGCTGCAGTAAGATCGCATGTCCATATTTTGATCAATTGCTAAGTAAGGGCAAGGGGAACAAAACCAATTAGCGTAGAGCGCGGGAAGTGGCGTGGACGTGTGTGTCCCTTTCAGTGATTTGTCAATAAATTAATCAGACAATCTACAGGCAACCCACGTTGTATAATTACAATTTAATCTTCGAAAATAAAACCTAATTACAAATTACTAGTCCTTTTTACGAGGTAGGAAGATGATGAAATATCACAAAATTCTGTCTTAAAACATACTCCATGGCTTCATTCACATATAATATTATTCCATTTTTTCCTAGCGCGATCCTGACTTATAATTTTATCGTTTTACACGCCATATATATATAGATCTTCGTCAATCTTCCCTTCCTTCTTCTTGTTTATTATGCTTATTTACTGCACATTCTTATTGAACATCTTTATTTGTTATTCGTTCAAATACGGTTTTACAACAATATTTGTTGATTATCTTGTATTTTCTTCCAATTTTCAACTGCAACTTCATTTTTTTGATTTCTTTATCTTAATGTTTATTGACCGTAGGCTGTTGTGTTATTGTTATTCCATCATTTTTATTCTTTTTCCGTTTCCTCCTCAATTATGTGCCTTTGTTTGATATGAGAACTCCATGTCGATCGTTTCCACGCGTTCATATTTAATAAGGGAAAAAGAAGAATTTTGGAACCTACACTGAAAACACGTATTAGTTTAAAGAGTCAACGTGAATTTATATTGAGATATTTATTTTTGCAGCTGCAAAGAGATACTACTTGCACATTATAAAAAAATGAAGCCCTTAATGGTCTGTTAATTTCATTTCTCAACTGCAAACACATTCAATGATTGTCTTTTTCTGGTGCTCTCTCCAATCGGAGTTTGACTTTGATCAAGGCAATCTGTCGGAAAGATGCAGTATGCAGCCCGGAACAACTCTGCAAAACTGCTCTTCTGAAAACACAAATCATTAAGGAATTTCTGAAAGCAAAATTATCTTTAAAACAATTTGACTTTTTTATTCATAATATCAGACAATTTTCAACAACTAGTAAAATACCCGACATGATGGCGTAAAATTTTCGCGTAATTGAGGGTGTATTTCACGAAAATGAAAATAACTTTGAATATTATCTTTTAGCTTTCACGTCGCTTGTGATCATTAGGAAATACTTATCCGTTCACAAAGAAAATTGGAAAATGGTTTTCTTTTGGAAAGCTAGGTGGCAGATAATTGGTATCACAATTTTGAGAGATAGTGAAAAATTATACATGTATCAATTAATTATAAATTTACCGCCTAACTTCGTAATAACACAAATTAGTTTTCTACCTATCACTAGCGTTTTTATGATAAGTATAATATGTCAGCCCTTCTTAATGTATTTCATATTATATCACCGATCACGCAAATTTTGACAATAAAGAAGATTATATCACAAGAATGTGACACTTGCCTGACAATTGAAATTGGGTGAAAACCATTCCTTTAATAAATAGTTAATTAATCTATAAAACCGAGGTAATTATAACTGATAGTAATAACCAAATAATTTCAAATTCATCTGTGAAACATCACATAGCAAAAAAGGTGGGAAGATCCATATAATTGTAATAAAAACATCGTACACCCAAATATTGTGTATATACTCGTATATATGTAAATCATAGTTTAAGGAATAATTTTAAATTTCAAAAGATGGCTATAAATAAAAAAGTTTAAAATTGTTTCAATTTATAATGGCATTCCAACACGAAATGCCAGTATCAAAAATAAATATCAAAAATTGGTAACGTTACTAAACGTGTAACAATATTAACACATCATGCACAATGTATTTTTATTAATTCATATAAGGTGCTCAAATCCCATTTTGATGGAAATAAAGCTCGAATGTCTGAGGAGATATGTTATGAAATCAGGAGCCATCGACATTTTACCAAAAAACAATCCCGATGAATTTCTTAAGACATTCACCAAGTATTCATCATGCTTCCTAATAGAACATGGAATATGCAGGAATACCACTGATACAATATATCAGTGCTACATAGCTATACTGTAGATATTCTCTTTTTTTATCAATTTTCTTTTTATTTTTGCTGTTTTAAAGCTGTACCTTTCCTGCTCCACCTGCCTCAATAATTATCTAACCGCCACACACGCCCATGTTCGGTGCAACATTTGTATCCGTTAACTTTAACTTTCCGATTTGTTTGCTTTGGGCCAATCCACTGGAAGAATATTAATTGCTAGTTAGTGTAGGGGATCTCATTGTGTTTGTTTGACTTCAATTTAAATTGTGCTACCATTGTAAATGTTCGTTAATTAAGGTTTTAACTTTATTGAATATCCTATCCATTGCTTGTCAATTGATACGTACGAAGTATGTAGTTTTCATGAACTAACCCATCACGACGTATTCTGTTGTTTAAAATGGTAGTTTTAATTAACCATGTCTAGACATTGCAGTATTATCGTTATCAATCTCACGCGTGCTTGTAAATGAATTCAGTTCATAATTTGAAAGTGAAAACAAAATTAATTGAACATTGTAAACATTTATTAAAAATTATCAAAATTTATATTTTATCCGGCGTTGCTCTACTTTTCTCTATTTTATATAAAAAAAATGCATGTGGTTTAGTAAAACTAAGCGCACAAACAGACGCGGGTAGAGAATTTATTAAATACTATTTAGAGATTGTGTACTCCAATATAATGTCATTACCTAACAGAGTAACTTTGTGACATAGATTTTAGTAATCACATATTTTATAGACATTTAATTACAAAATGGAAGATATGTCATTGAAACATATTACGTTCTGCAAGGATTTACGAATTTTATATGACGCTCGTTTAATATTTCATGCTCATAACAGATCAGTATATCAGACACAAAGACATTGGGTTTTGACATACACTATTCAAAGGACTTGACAAACTTTGATTTCTTTACTTTAGCTTAGTACGTATGTGCAAATGGTTAAGAAAATACAAAAAAATGCAATACCTCTTCAACTTTACATGAAAGTTTCCGGTTTTTATCCAGGGCTGTTTCTAACAGCATTAATCTCGGGTGTGTTCGGTATCTGCAGCCTTACTTCCAGAAGGGATGTTGCATTACTGCCCAAAGCTTGTGAGCTTTTTAACGGTTTATTATCAATACCTGACATTCTGGCTAAAATAGTATTCCATGTTCTGGATAATATCACGCGAGGCCGCCAACACAATCTTTTGAAACATCCCAGGAGCACAACTAACTTACCAATGCTGATGCTCCTTGTAAAACTTACTAGGATAATTAACTGCCTCCCAGAAAATGTTGATATTTTCCAGGTGTCCTTCAACAGCCTTTAGCAAGAATTTTTAATTACATGTACGTCAATGCAACCTTTTTATTTCAAAATTATCTATGCTAACTATATTTGTTTGATATTTTTAATCGCTTTTGCAGTGTTTTGGTTTTTTTATGTTTAAAAAAAGTAAAAAGGTTGTTTAGAAATATCGTATTACACAATACATTCAATATCAAATCTATTAGGTCATAATTTACCAAGTATAATGCATAATTCTGTCGGATCCGGTGTAACGGCGGTTTGAAGCGTTCACATGGTGTATATTCACTCCCGGTCGGACACAATAGTTCCGTGTCGAAACGCATTAGCTGCAATATAATCTTATATAGTTGGAATAGCGCACTAGAGGCGTAATCAGGGGTACATTGGCATGGCGAACAAACGGGAATTCCGCTGATAGATCCGTTGTTACCTCTCCCTCTTGATCAGGGGTGCATTAGTATGGCGAACAAACGGGAATTCTGCTGCTAGATCCGTTGTTACCTCTCCCTCTTGATCAGGAGTGCATTAGCACGGGGAACGAACGGACATTCCTCTGTTAGATCCGTTGTTACCTCTCCCATCTGATCAGGGGTGCATTAACATGGGGAACGAACGGGCATTGCGCTGCTAGATCCTTTGTTACCTCTCTCTCTTGATCAGGGATGCATTAACATGGGGAACGAACGGGCATTCCTCTGTTAGATCCGTTGTTACCTTTCCCATCTGATCAGGGGTGCATTAGCATGGTGTAAAAACGGGCATTCTGCTGATAGATCCGTTGTTACATCTCATTCTTTATCATAACCATAATCTGAGTGTAGATAATGTAAAAAATCCTATATTGCGCTTGTATGTATAATAACACTAGTATCGTGTTATTACTAACGGAATCGCAGTACAGAAAACACTATTTTTTATTTATTTTTTATTTATTAAGTAAATAGAAACAATTTTTGCACAAAATTAAGGTAGTCCCACAAAGCTGTCATATGGCAGCTTGTCTGTAGGTTTTACCAATTAAACATTCTACTAAAAACAAGTTATACATATAGATAGATACATCAAAAAAAATTCAAGGATACATGAAATTTTCATACATTAGCCACAGCTTTACCATTTTTGGACATAGTCTCTCATTTTTTCAAATTTAAGATTTTTATTGATTTTATTGAAAATCACTGGAATTACATATTGAAGAGTACGGCTTCCATATTTATTTAATATTCGAGGAGTTATTAGACTCTTTCCTTCTTTAAATCTTGTGGTATGTTTGTGTACAAGTGGGTGTTTGTATGAGCTTTCCCCCATGTTATCCATAATAATAGTGAACCATAAGAGACCTTTTATTGTAAGCAGGCTCTCTGATCCATATAGTACTTTTAAGTTATTTTTCTGATATTAAATATTAGATGTGACAATGTTTTTTACTATGGCAGTTTGTAAATTTTGAATATATTTAATGTAAATAGTGCTTGCGTGTCCCCAATTTCGAATTCCGTATCTTAGGATGGATTTGACCATAGAAAAATATAAGAGTTTAAGAGTGCAATGGGGTAAAATAAATTTTAAATTCTAAAAGTTACAAGCTAAGGATCTGAGCTGGTTACAAATTTTTGCCACTTGTTTATCCCACTTAAAACTATTATCAACAATTATTCCCAGATAAGTATATTCATTTATGAAATCAATTTTTTCACAGTCGCAAATATAAACAATTTCTCTATGTATACAGTCAAAACTATGAGCGGTTATTTTAGGTATATTCCACATTTTCAAGCTTGGTGATCTTATATACATGCATTTAGTTTTTTTAACATTAATAATTAGTCCTACATCATGGGTCCATTTGAGAAGCTCGTTAAAGTCTCTTTGTAATTCTTGTATAGCTATTAATGGGTTTTCATTTGATACTACAAGAGCAGTATCATCAGCAAAAATGAATCTACGAGCTTTTTTGAAAATCTTACACAAGGCAATAACATATATAATATATAATTTTGGACCTAGAATTGACCCTTGCGGTACTCCTGATTTGATATGTCTTGATTTACTAATTATATTTAAAATTTTCACACTCATTTTTCTATTTGATAAATAGTTTTTGAAGAATAAGAGGAGTTTACCCCGGATTCCTATAATTTCAAGTACTTTAATTATTTGTATATGGCCGAGTGTATCGAAAGCTTTTGAGAAATCAATAAATAGAACCAGTACATGTTGTTTAGAGTTAAGTTGTGAATTTATATAATAAGAAAAATTTTCAAGCAATTTATCGCAACTTTTTTTTTTTGAAAACCATACTGGCATTCATCAATAATATTCAGATTTTGTAAATATTTATCTAAATTTATAGATATATATTTTTCCAAATTTTTTTCTAATGCAGGTAGTATAGAAATCGGTCTGTAATTATTTATTAAGGAGTGATTTCCATTTTTAAAGATAGGCCTTACAATGCTATATTTTAATTAATCAGGAATGTGGTTCGTGTCAATTATTCTGTTAATTAAGTGGGTAATTACAAGACTAAGTAATTTTACATACTTTTTTAAATCATACATACGAATTAAATCTACGCCTGGTGTCTTGGAATTTTTCATACCTCCGATTATTAATTCAATTTGCTTTGCATTAGCTCTTGGTAGGTACATTGAATGAGGTAAATATTCTTGCACGTATTTAGACGCTCAGACATTACATTTATGTACTAACTTATTTACTCCCTCATCAAAGAAGTCTGCAAAATTTTCTGCCACTACATCTGTCGAATTAGACTTTAAGAAATATTTTGATATGACTTCATCACAACCGGATTTATCTTTCTTTCCTAAAATTTTATTAATTTCATTCCATGTTTTTTTAATGTCTTTGAAACAGTGATTAAACTTATTGTTATAGTATTTTTTTTTGTGTTTAATATTAGTTTATTTAATTTATTTCTGTATTTCTTGAATTCGATTTCATACTTTTTGTTGTGAACTGATTTCAACGGTCTCCCTCTCTCTTATATAGATATGATCTATGAAGCTCTTTTTCGCAGTATTCTGGAATATTGCCCGATTATTTGGACCTCTTAATACAACAACTACTCTCTGAATACAACTACATCATAGAAATAGAAAAACTACAAAATAGGTTCATGCGTTTTTCATCCTTGTTATTAACAGGAATGATCGATTTCAACACCTTAGAACAAGCCGAAAAATATGTAAGGTCAATTTTTAAAAAATCTCCGGAACTATATTACCTTACGTTGAAAGAGGTTAACTTAAATGTGTCTAACAAGTATACTCGTGGGAAATCCCATGCACTTTTTCATACTATGAAAGCGAAGACTTTTGCCTATCATAATGCGCCAATTAGCAAAGCGACTCGACTTCTTAACAATTCTCCATCTCTATCAATAACGTCCCTTACAGTTTTGACTTCACAAAACAGTGAAACTGCCCCCCATGACCTTATGTTACATGTATGCAAATATTATAACTAATCTTTGGAACTATACTAATATCCACTTGTGTCTTACAAGTATACTCGTGGGAGATCTCATACACTTTTCTATACTCCGAAATCGAGGACTT
This sequence comes from Hesperophylax consimilis, assembly GCF_061612785.1. Classification (NCBI taxonomy): domain Eukaryota; kingdom Metazoa; phylum Arthropoda; class Insecta; order Trichoptera; family Limnephilidae; genus Hesperophylax; species Hesperophylax consimilis. The sequence continues at coordinate 31,568,171 of NC_142851.1, forward strand.
CAGCATATCACAACACGTCACTCAGCAGAGCGACGCAACTGTTAACGATTCTGTATTGATCATCGACATTTTAAATAATACTTACAGACAGTTCAGAAACTATCTAGTGACGCGTTACAAAATATTATAACTGCCTTCATACCTTTTATACTTACATGCACCTCAAATATATAATCTTTTCGGCAATAAATTAGTGCTTAACCGTTTAATAAATATATGAAAAAATGTGTTCCCCTCGTTTTTGAAGTTTTCGTGGGTCTTAACGCGAAGGAGTTTGATTCAATTTATTATTTTGTTTATCCTCCCCCAATAACCATAAAACATACCATAATTTGTCTGCTAATAAACTGTCTACGAATAGTAAAAGTTGATTAATTTGTATCACACTATCGGCCAAAAGAAGCACCAAAAAATTATGGAATTAGTAAAACCTGCTCTTCTCTTTCTTCCTAATGTTTTCTGTTTATTATTCCTCTTTGCTTCGACTTTATTTTTTAAAATTAAATAAACAGACCTTGAGGAAAACAATTTCCCTCAGAGCCTATGTCGCCTTTAAGAATGCTGTGTGAAGGGTTTTTTTGAGGAAATGGAGGAGTGAACCTGGGTCTTGAAGAGACCCTTGTTGTCGGAGGAAAGAAACACAGAGGTCGGAAGATCATTTCACAGCCAAGCTGAACTCAAGATCTAGTCGTAGAAACGACCCGATCTCATGTGACAAAATGTTTACAAATGTTGGGCGAGAGTGTGACCTATTTGCCATTTGTAATTAATGACGCTAGTTATTCGGAGCATCTTCCATTGAAATACGCGTATAGCAAGAACACTTTAATTTTATTTCTTTTGTTACTCCCTCATCCATCTTTTCTTAACAATTTTCGAATATCTACGTCAGTTTTGCACTAAGTAGTGTTAGAACGACGTTCGGCGGCCTCTGTTGTCGGTGGGTAAGGTCGCAGAATAATCTGAAGGTCGCAGTTTTAAATCCCGGCGTGCGCAAGAATGGAATATACTCTCAGTATCGCCCTGGTGTAAGACCACCACTCGCCATTGAAATTTTACTTGAAAAAGCTTTATCCGTGTTTGGTGACCAGATCTGAATAGCTAGGTACTTCTCCGCCTTCCTTTTACCTATGTCCTCCGCTTCACAACATTCCTCAATTGGGGATGCCATAGTCTCATACGGTTGGGAGCAGTTGGGACCCCTTGCGGTATTCACATAAAATACATTTATGTATAATTTTATCTTTCCAAAGATTACATATTAATATATCTCAGCTTTCTGCATTCAGATTAAATAGCAATATAGCCTACTAACTCTGAATTAATCGTAAGAGTCCTTTGTTTTAAAATGACTACTCAATATTTTCTTGTTAGTATTATTATTATTACAATAATGAAAAAGTATATGAGGAGAATATGAGGATAAGTACTTATATTTTCTTTGATGTTTGCCATATAAAAAGTTACTGTTTGTGATGCTGTTAATATTTTTACATAATCACTGTACGGAATCAAATCTAAAAAGATAAATTTAGTGCTTTTTGTATTTCCAATCCCTAAACAAAAAGAAAAATTCAAACAAACCTAATGACTTCGCGCAGTATATTTATCATCCATTGTTGATATCAGCTTACGATAAATTTGTTAATGGACTTTCTTTGCAAAAATGAAATCGAAAACGAAGTAAAGACAACCATTTATCAAAAGCGGACAACTTTTCCATTATAATTTCGAATTTTGACATAGTTACCTACCTACATCACGTAAATTTGTATTGTTTTTCTTTATGGATATTGTGAAAATTTTTAAACTGCTGCTTTTAATTATGAAAACAAAAATATTGATGTCACTTGATAGCGTATATTCAAATCGAAACATGCTTTCGGATTCATTATATTTATTGCAATGTAATTTTATATTTTTAGAAAAAGCACATATTTTTTAATAAAATTTTATTCTGTAGTGCCTGTCAACGTGACGAACAATGTGTTTTAAAACCTTTGAACTTTTCATTTAATTAATTACTTTGAGAGTAACGGCCTTTTCAAGCAAATATTATTGTGAACGAGAGTTTTTCTATACAAATACCTACATGAAACGTGGTCGAGGGGTAAGCCTCTTGACTAGCAATCCGAAGGTCGCGTTATATTTGTAAGTTTTCTCTGTATGTGTGTGTTTACACGTGCTAAGGATATATATTTTTTTACTATCAATTATTACTAAGTTTGAAAGATGTTTGCCTAAAATGCAAACTTCCAATATTTCTTCAAATTACATATTTATAAGTACGAACATATAATAATTTCATAAAACATCAAGAACATGTGTAATTCAAAATGAAAGAAAGAGGCCTGACAGCTTTTTTGTAGATTATTTGAGGAGGGGGTTGTGGTACATTGCATCAAAGGGGGGGAGGGTATGGGAGCTATTAGAATAAGGCTTCGCGCCTTTTGTGGGCCCGTTGGCGTATTTATTTATGTACTTGCTTGTTTCGCGACCTTTCCTCCGAGAGAGAGAGAGAGATTGGTTCTACTAAGATTATATATTCCATGATTTAGAAAAAATAGATGTGTTGTTTTTGAATGATTTTGACATTATTTGCTTTTGACATTGATCAAAACACAAGGTTGTTATGAGTTTGTAGATACAGGACATAATTCAACAATCCTAATAATATCTCAAAACGCGTAATATAATATTGTCAAAACGTAATAATCATTTCAATTCAACACGAACATTTTGTTACAAAATATTGCTTGTGTCGTTCACTGAGTGATGCCAACTCAGCTACTGACCACGTATTAGATATCATAAAAAAACAATTAACATGAAATTTTTATAACTCTTTTTTCCTGCACAGAACATATTCTCTTTCCTATCCTTAACAAGACCCTCCACACAGCATCCCCAAAAATGATAGGCCTTTAAAAATTCTAATGTAATGACACTTTGTTAAGATATCCAAGTGAGTTGTTTATGACACAAAATAAGCTTGTAAACATTTTGGTCCTAACACCAAACTCATTTTGATTATTAACAATTTGTTTGATTATTACAGTGTAGTAATCAATACTCTAAAATAAATATTTTTTTTAAAATCGAAACGCAAATAAATAAATAATTAATTAAAGAAGAAAATAAGACAGAGATCCTGTGTTCGATTCCCAGTTGAGACCGTTACCTTTTTATTTTGCTGTGTCTTGTTCTGTTTGATGTTTGGTTTAGATTAATTAGTGTTATCTTCTTCTTTCATGATATATTACATTTATAAGTATAATCTTTAAAAGTTATTAAAAGAACAAAGAAAAGTTTTCCAATAAAAATAAATAAAAAAAGTGATCACTAAAATACATATATTTTTAAATCATCGTTTTTATCGAAATTTTTTTTAATTCATTTTTTTGTTGTCATTGTTATTCTCCTGTATTGTATTAAAGTAATGTATTCCAGCAACCAACAACGGCCGACTTTGTAGAGTCTAAAGAAAACGTGTGAAGTAAATCAACGGAGCCATCGCTTACTCTTTATTACAGTGCGCTCGATTCAGGAAATTACAAAATTTAAGGCATTAGAAGCAGAATCGCCTGTAAACACCGGCCGCCTTCGAATACTTAAACATATAAATTTCATATTTCAGACACGGCATTCCGTGCCTTGAGATTTATGGTGAGATTAAAATCATGGATTTTATTAGTTACAAATTTCGAATTATGATTAATTTTTTTTTCATTCAAATTAATGATAATAAATTTTAAAGGATCGGAAAAAATGACTTTAATATATTAGTTTACGAAATTCTGCTCGAAGTTGAAACTTGTAATTTATATTGGAAGCATAATATTTTATGCATTCTGACTCACCTTGGATGGATAAAACGACTGATATAGAGGTTTTTCATTAATTCCAAAAAATTGACAGAATTAGTATAGATACCGTAAATGGGGGAATTTTTTAAAGAGGGGGTGACCATTGACCATTAATTAATTATTAATTAATTCAATTCATTTAGTTGGCTTACAAATCTTTTATAAAGTTACTGTAAATTAACTCAAAAGGATTCAGTATTACTGCCTAGCCTTATTATAGAATCATGTAACAATTTCCAAATATTTTCCTTCGAGGAATCTACTTGTATGGCTCCAAGTTACCAAATTTTCAAAGAAATGGTATTCGTAGAGGTTCGGATTCCATCCATAACTCCACCTTCATGTGAGGCCAATACGAAGCTCGCAGTATAACATTACATGCAAATGGGGTCCGAGAAATTGTTCGAGTTCGAGCGCTACATAATATGGCCCACCCTATTAATCCCATAATAGTTTGTACAAATACGGCTTACGGTGTTACGACACGCCAAGATTACACCTTGACTGCTTAGCTTAAGGGATGCAAAAGAATGATGAAAACAATACAATTGGCGTTCAAATTGGAAATTCGTCGCACTCATTTAAAAACAATCATATCTCTGAATTTTAATACGGAGACATATACATTGATTATAGTGCAATATAGAATCACCTACATTTTACCACCTATACTATATATTTAGAATTAAAAAAATGTTAAAAATCGTAAATGGGCGGATTTTGCAATTCAAAAACGGCATATTATGCGATCCGTTCAAGACGTTTTACAAACTCGGCATGAAATGCCGATAATTACTCCGGTAGATAATAACACTCTCTGACAAGTTATTAAGCAACATACTAATGTATCTGTTAATGCGTGTATTTTGAATTCATATCATCATCTAACAAAATCACTCCAACTTACATAAAAAACCTTGAGTCAGATTATTTTGACGAATTTTGCTATATCTATTTTCATAGAACGTGCAGTATCAGGCTAAAAAAAATGACAAAATAAATTTTATTCTATAAAGAAATGAAATTGCGTGGACAGAAACTATAAAAGTATATCAATTATTAATAAATTCAAAATAAGTGTACATTGTATTTAGTTGAAGAAACCATTGGTTTTGAAAAATGATATAGTTTGTATTAAATATTTGTAAAAAAGTTTGGTATTTTCTTCAAAAATTGCAAAATCACTTTGTGGCGTTATTTTAATTGAAATAAAATAAAGAACTTTGTGTGCACCATTATATATGAAATAAAAACAATTTCAAAACCAACGATTTCTTCAAATGGTTGTTAATCCAGACAAAGAATTGGTTTTGAAACACGTCGATCGTTTGTGAAGTTTGGTATTTTCATTTCATTAAAATTTTTATTGCATGAATAACAGCAATATAAAATGTAACTTGTAATTAGTAATTCTATAACTTAAATAAAACAAATAAATAAAAAGTACTGCAAATCATTAAAAATGAATACGATGAAATTTAACGGGGTTCATTCGGTATTCGTCTGCAGGGTGATTTTTTTACGAAAGTAGGTTAGAGATAACTAGTTACGTGGGTTTTAATTTTGGATCGAATTTTATTATTACATCCTTTCAAGAAAAATATCTAGAAATCTTTCTCTACGACAATATTGAATTATTATAGAAATTGATTTGCTCAATCTCTCGTGACAACCACGGTGGAAAATGGATCAGTTTTAAATGTTATTCTTTCATCACTGGATAGGCTGGATTACACAGAAGCGCAAAATTGCAGACGACCGATATAATGGATCCTAGAACAGAATGGGCGCAGAACGGACCTTTTCGTAATTGCGGCCGGGCTATGAATAATATGACGATCGCTCATAATATGCAGCGCGGCTGGCACTTTTCTGGCACAAGACGGTATTAGCTGTTGCAAAGGGATTTCAAGCTGCAACAGAGCGAGTATGATATGACTGATATACGGTCATTATAGGTATTGAAACAATGCTCGGAAAAGGCAGTTATAATGTGGCCTGCCATACTAAACTAAATGGAACAATTACTTAACTGGTCGGACAAAAACCATTTATCGTTTTTTTTTCAATTTTTAAATTTATTTTAGCTTTTATGTGAACTTCAGTCTCTTAATTTGATATTTGCACGTAGAAAAAATGAGTATTGGTCATTAATATAATATCTTATTGTAGAAGAAGATAATACTGATAAATTTAAACGAAATACAAAACAGATCGAAAGACACATAAAAAATAAAAATAAAGTTAAATTAAACCCACGATATCTTTATAATTTACTGTGATTTTTTACGGGTCTACGATAGTTATTCATAAATCCGAAGAAACCTTAATATTTCCATCAATACGCCTTTGAAGAAATTTTGGAATTACCGGGTCACAGATTCGTAGGGAGGTTTAGGTCTAAGAGAAATAAAATGTATTATTTTAGTATGCGCCCGCCCTCTGTAAGGCCGCCATAGCGGTACGAATGTGACCATATTAAATCAGTTCCACTGTTTTATATTCTCGGGGGGTAAACACCGTCCCTGCAAACTATTCGCATGTCTCGGCCAGTTTGCCACGTACGTTTATTCCACGCGCTCGCAAATCGGACAGGAAAAATTGCGTAATGAACCTCGTAGTAAGATTTTGTGTTCAGTATATTTTTTATCCCGTCGTCTGAATATAATAATGTAAAACATTGTCAGTTAGCCATCACTTAATTATGATTTTGATAAAAATAAACTTTGTAGAATATACAAATTGAAGTGTTTCGTTCCTGTGAATACCTTAAAAAATATTTACATGTCACTCGCGGAATCAACTTTAAGATATGGAATAAACACTTGGGGACATTCTTGCAAAACAAATTTAAATTACGCACAATCAATACGAAATTCTATCGTTAAATTACTAGTTAAAAAAAATATTTTTTCGCAGATACGAAACATTTCACTTTTGTATCAAAATTTAACAGTTTTGCCGGTGCAGGCCTTATTGTGGTATAAAATATTGATTCAGCACATATCTGACTCTGAGTATAAGAGGAAAGTTGAACATGGGCACAATACTAGGCTCACAAAGAATGAAGGCATGCTTGTACCTAAACATAATAATAAATACGGACAGCGAGCCCTTAGTATAATGTGCCTAAAATATATAATATGCTACCTGGTAATATTAAGAAATGCGAATTTCCAAATAGAGTCAGATATTTGCTGAAAACATGGCTACTAGGTAGAAATAATTTGTATTAGGCGATTTAATGTGTAAGTTTATTGTTATTGTATAAATTAAGGTCTAAGTTGTAATCTGTAAACAGGATTTTTATTAGTAATAAAAATCCTGTTTGACAAACTACTTAACTGTAGTTTAACGGGATATATATGAAATAAATAAAAAAAAATATTTTAAAATCACTTTATTGAGCACATAAAAATTCAACATAGTAATAAAAATACAGTTAATCATCACAGCCCAGTATTTTAACTAAACCGAAACCGGTTGGTTTTTTTATATATTTTCATCTACTCAACAAAGTGATTTTCAAACATTTTTTTTAAATCGGATTTATACTAACATTACCTATTTCAAACGTGACAATTTAAACATAATAACATTGTTAACTGGGTATGGTACCTACTTAGTTTCATAGTATAAGTATTAGTATTTTAAAATGTGTTAGTTATTAATAAATAATATTTGGATGATTTTTATAGCGCCGTTTTTTTGCAAAATCACCTAAAATTAGTTATATAATATCGTGTCATATTTGACGATGCGTATACAAATATATTTTCATCGTTACAAATATGTAGTACTACATTAATTTCGTGAAAAGGCAAAACTAAACTGATTTCCATTTATCATTTAACTATTCCCATTTGTATTTGTTTCACTGACAAAAAGTTAAAATGAAACAAAGTGGATTCACGCAATTTGTTAATTGACCATCATATGAAAAACTTCATATTTCAATAAATTGTGGTATGGCGTATCATTTCCCATCCGATGTGGCTTATTTTTATAATTTTGAGCGCACTGTTTCAACGGCAAAGCTAAATCCCAATATTGTTGGCTTAAATGACTTGACAGTACGTAGTTTTGATATAATATCATTATGATATACCGGCTGGACTTTTTACTGGAAATGGAATTGTCATTTCATCACGCTTTTCGACTTAGATAATAATTTAACTAAGTATTAATTTAGGTGAAGGAATTGATTTTATTTTTAAGTTTTAAAATTTAGTAATATAAATAAAAAAATTTAAACAAAAAGGTTTAATTCTCTAACCCTCTGACAAATATATCGTATTACTTCTTTAAAATGCTGTAAATGTCGGAGAATTTGTGGGAATTTAGGTTTCTCAGTAAAATCCAAGCAAATGGGATATTAATAAAGTATCCGAAAAAACTATTTTTTTAAATGTGATAAGACTTCTGAATTTTTATTGAAATAATGAAATCAAATGTTATTTTTTTTAAAGGTTTACCTTACAGTTTTTCGTCTAAAAATTGAACTAAATTGTATCATAAACATTACTGCAAACTCACATTTTTTGTCGTCTCATTTGAAATAATTAATGAAAATATTGTGAAATTTCAAAAATTATCTGATATTGCGGTCAAAACCTCTGCTTTCATATCGGTGTATAATTGAATTGTTCTGTGGTTAAAGTTAAGATTTGAATATAAAGCTTAAGATTTTTTCATTCTACCACCGTTTAGTTCATATTTCTAACTATGAAGGTAAAAGAGACACAACGATTTCTACGAGACCAAATGAGCTCATCCGAAAAGCGAACAAATTAACTCTACAAGTGAAAGCTTTTTGTTTCGAAAACCGAAAAATTCGCATGAAAAGTTATGTCAAATAATCACTTTTACATTTTGTACGTTGATTTAAAATTATATAACTGTAATCAAAACAAGTGCTAAACATGAAATCAATATTCTGCCGATCTGCACAATTTGAGAAATATGTATATTTGAGAAATAGGATATCAGTATTTGATTAAAATCTCAGTGTTTTTTAGGCAAGTTTATAAAATGTAACGCAATAAAACTTTTTTTGTTATTTTATTCGCCTTAGATCTGTATTTATTTTATTTTTTTTTTTTTCCTGGAGAGACCATATTACAAATGAGGAGGTTCTCCAAAGAATCGAAGGAGGAAGGCACCTGCTCAGGACCTTGTCCGAAAGGCGTGCAAGATGGATCGGCCATGTTATACGACAAGAAGGCCTCTTGCATGTCATAATGGAGGGTATGACCGAGGGGACCAACTCTAGGGGACGCCCACGCCGAGAGTACCTGGAGGACCTGCTGGTGGACGTGCGCTGCTCATCATATGCAGAAGTCAAAAGAGCCGCACAAGACAGGGAAGAATGGAAGAGGAGATTAGATGAAATTGCTGCAAACCAATCCCAGGATTGAAACCAGAGAGAGAGAGATCTGTATGTCGGTACTTTCAGTGTCACAATGGTGTGTGAGACGATTAATAAGTCGAAGCATTGCGCTGCTTGTAATGACTTAAGCCATATATTGATACAGGATACCTTCCTCTTTGTTTTCTCCTTTGCCTCCTCTTTTTTATTCTTTTCCCTAAATGGGGATACTATAGTACCCTGGTCGCAGTAATTCGAACTCTTGGTATAACAAATAAAATATCTCTCATTATTGAAAACAATATGACAAATTCTTAAACGAAAATTTGGAACAGAAAAATCAGAAAGAAAGTGGTCGCATCTAATACTGGGTTTAAGTAGGTAAGTAAGTTGGTAGAACAATGCCCCGGTAAGACAAGTATCCTGGGTTCAAGTCCTAGATATGACCGTATCTTTTTTCTGATTTCTCTGTTCCAAATTAACTTTTAAAAATCGCTAATATTGTCTTCAATTAATTAAATATTACAAATTTGGATTTCGTTATAATAAGTCATTACAAAAATAATACAATATCTCTTCTGGAAAGGCTGTCATTCGGTATGTATTATAATCGTTGTACTCAATCAAACTGACTGCCAACTAAGTAACACACTACATACTCTCCGTAACCGTACCATAAGAAAAAAACTTTGTTTTGGTTTGTTCATCACATTGTATCTATTGTCTTTACAACTGGACTTATGTTTAAACATTATTTATAACTTTTTCTCATTCTTTTCAGTTTTGATGTGCGAGGCCGCGCCTTCAACAAGGCCTTATACTGGTCCGACCCTGGCATATTCGGTCCCAGGGCATATTTCGTGACCGTCTCGAAGCCCGCGGCCCTGACGATAGAATCCGTTCAGCTGGATGATGAGGGCAGTTACAGGTGCAGGGTGGACTATAAAAATGCACCGACGAGGAATTTCCAGATTCGGCTAAATGTTATCGGTAAGTCATTTATACTTTATTAAACAGAAGGAAAAATAACATTTTTCGTTTGACATAAAACGTGACAGCGTCATCAATAGTAAATTCCAATGAGAATCTATCACTCTAATTTTACTTTTTAATTCATATGTGTTCTGTCGATAAAGCTAAATGCCAAATGAAAAATGACATAATCAATACGTTATCATTTTTTTGTTTGATTTTCGATTGGTATTTTAAATGGACTGTGTGTTATTGAAAACAGATAATCAATGCAGCGTGTAAAGGAGGCCTTTGCCTGGTGAAGATGTTAATTTCTTTTGAGTCCTGCTTGTTTCCCTTACAGTTTATAGGAGTACACTTTATTCAATTACCTTTAATGTTAGATTTTCACAATACGAACACGACTTACATTCCCCACACGACACCATTGAACATGGGGATGATATTTGAACTATTTAATGTATTTTTCACGAGATTATTGACACGAGCAGCGAAATAACATGCGCTTTCAACGACGATGATTCAAATCCTAAACAAACGACTCAAGTGTGTTCATAAAAAAATAATTACACTTGCATTGGTCTTCTTTCTTGAGTTCTTGTTTCTTCTAAAAAGGAAAGAAAATAATTATTCATTTGACAAATTGAATAGATTGGATTTAGAAAAATAACAAAACTGCAAAAATTATTATTCTTTGCGAGGTAAATGTTTTACATTTTCATTATACATTAAAATTTGATTTTAAATTCATTTTAATATTTAGATGTACAACGTAATACTTCGTTGTATCCATTTTTTATAAAAAATTATATGGAACTGACTTAAAAAAAGGCACTCTAAAAGTACAATATTTTTATAAAAATAATTGTTCAATTTTTTAAAGCCAAAAATAATTTTACGTTTTAACCAAGGTTCGTTAGTAAAATTACTTTCGCAATTTTTTTTTCTTGGAAATAATTATTTAGTAAGTTCACAAAGTTAATCTAAAATTTCATTAACCCTCGAGAATCTGCAAACGAAAATAAAACACCGTAATTAAAAATTAATTTTAATACCGAGTCGAAAATGCCCGAAAATATTCTTCCTCAATGTTTCCCTTATTGTGTTTTTTTAATGAAGTAGTGGGAAGATGTTATTCTTGGAAGGAGTAATTTAAAAAAATAAACTATTGAAGCAAAATTTTCCCTGAATCTAAACCAAGTACTTAGTCAGCCTTCTTTCGAAAACAACTTTTCGTCACATAGGAATAAATAAGAAAATCCTTAACATGAAAGGGCAAAAGAAAGATTTGTCTGTACGATTTTACTGACGATTTTATTTTTTATAAGTATTAAAATTGTTTCGTGGAACAAACAAAAAATGTATTTGACGGCCTCCATGGTCGAGGGGTAAAGCATTCGACTGGCAAACAGAAGGTTGCGGGTTAAAATCTCGGCGTGCGCAAGTAAATTACATTTGATTACCTTGTGTTATGTCACTATTAAATAATAATATAAGGTATGTTTGCGGCACGTTCTGAAGGTCAAGATACTCTCAGTATCTCCCTGGTGTAAGACCACCATTTATTATTGAATCGTTGCGTGAAATGGCTTTAGCGTATTTTGTAACCAGATCTGAATAGCCAGGTACATTAACATCTTTCTCTTCCCCATCTCCTTCATCTCCCCAAAACTTTCAGCTTCGCAATATGCCCCAATTGGGGATGCCATAGTCTCACTCGCTCCAGACGATTGGGGATGGTAATATTTTTTTTTTCAAATTAACTCTAGACAGGAGGCCCTGAGGAAAATGATTTTCTTTAGGGCGTTGACATACAGACATCTCTGGGGATGCTGTCTGGAGGGTCTTTCTGGAGGGTCGGTATTCAATAAAAATAAAACAGATCGTTAAAATATATAAAATAAAATATTTTACATCCAATTTAAAATGATCCAAATTGAAATTACCCGGGAGCTTTTGATAACATTTTATTTCTGTATAAATCGAGAATTCTTTAAAGATGAAAAGTCTACTTCAAAGAAAATTGTAATCCACGTTAAAAAGAGCGTGTATCGTATAAATCTCAATTATAAAGAATGTCTTTTTCATGTATTTATTATGTTATTTGTGGTAATACGTATTTAATGTAAAATTAATTTAACACTGGCTAACTTCTGTTTCATAAATAAGGTCTTAATAGATGAATTAAGTTAAATCCTAAAGCCTAAATTTTAGTTATTTTTGTAATATTTTTTTTCATGATTAGTTTTTCGAAAACCACTGGATAGCCCTAATGGCAGGAATAGTTATTAAGTTTTATGAAGTTTATCGTAGAATAGTCCCATTTTATTGTGCAACTCGAACATTATTATTATTTTCTGAACTAGTCGAAATACTCGTATCTGTCTGCCCAGTGCATTAAAATAAACAAAACAAAAAAATCAATTCACCCCTCGATTTTTATTAGGTATATCACACAAACACTTATCACACTGCTTTAATAATGATGTCGATATCTTTAATGATCCCAAACTGTTTTTATTAAAATTTATTTTGAACTATTCTAATAACTAATGTTAAAGAGTCAAGGTTTTTATGTATTGTACAAAGAAAAACATAGTATTTTTATGCAATAATTATTAACCTGGAACATCTATATTCATTGACCGGCAATCGGGTTCAATTCCCGTCGGCGGCAAATTTAATTTTTCCTCGGAAGATTTTTTTAAATTATGTAAGTGTTTCAGGCTTAAAAATAATACTTGTAAAAAATTATTAATCATTGCTTAAAAATAATACTTGCCATAAAATTGTACAATAAATCGAAATTTAAAACTCATAGATAATAATATTATGAAAACCGTTATTTTTTACAGTCACAATCACATACAAAATCATTATTTCTTTAGCACAGGCACCAATCATACGAGTATATTTGTAATTTTATTATCAGATCTATTATTTCTTTCACCTCTTTGGTTTGTCATTAACTTTTAGAAAACTATTACTTTGCTTTTTATTGTATAATTTTATATAATTGATTATTATCAATGCTTCAAAATTCATGTGAATTAGTTTTGCGATGATGTCTGTTTTATGTACAATAATAAAATTTAAAAAAAACTGTTGCTGCCGGTCTGTATGTCGCAGCAACGATGACCTATCGTGAATTATCGTGTATTAATGATTTAATCAATGTTGTAAAATACTCTGAAACAGAATTATTTGCTGATGATGCTAAGCTATACAAGCCAATAAAAATTGTAAATGATTGTGTCAATTTACAACATGATTTGAACAACTTATACACCTATTTTCAACAAAATCAACCATACCTAAATGTTTCAAAATGTCATCACATTGTCTTTTCCAGAAATAAAAATAAAATATTATTTAATTATTCTTTTAACAACAACAACATTGCAACAGTCTCAGATATTCGTGATCTCAGTATAACCCTTGATAGTAAACTACAATATAACCTTCATATCCATCAAATCACAAATAAAGCTGCTAAAATGTTAGTCTTCATCAGAAGAAACACAAAACTTTTTAATAGCATCGATATCATTGCAACTCTACTTTGCCTATGTACGAAGTCATTTGGAGTTTACATCAGTTGTTTGGTCTCCATTTTACAAAACCCACATAAACAAAATCGAAGCAATTCAAAACAAATTCCTAAAATATCTTTGTTACAAGTCATTTGTAAGATTTAATAATTATGCAGAGGCAGCTTCATACTTTAAAATTTATTCACTGAGTGTACGGAGGCATCATAAGGATGCACTATTCCTGTATAAAGTAGTTAACAATAATATTCAATGCCTAGAGTTGCTAAACAAGATTCCATTCAATGTACATGCGCGTTCAACACGCTCTTGTGTCCTGTTCAGGGTTGATCAAAGCAAAACGAACTCTAAGCAGAATTCTTGCCTGAACAGACTATGCAATAATTACAATAGCGTATTATCCAAGGTTGATATTTTCAGTTGCGAACTTACCAAATACAAAAGGTACATAAAAGAATATTTCTGTGATGGTTTGATTCATATCTACAACCTCTCTAATTTTTGTAAATTTTTCGTTATATATAATTTTTTGTTTTGTATAAATTTTCAATTCATATTCCTTTCTTACAAATTTAATTTACTTATTCCATATTATACTGTCTCAGTAGAGGTAAAGTCACAAGGAAGAAATCCATAATTGGTTTTATTTTACAAAATAATACTTTTGTACAAACAGATTAAATGTATTAAAATGAATAAATAAAATATATAAAAATAAATAAAATATATCAATATTATATAGATGTCACCTGTGACAGGTAAAAAGATGATTTTTTGTCTATATTTCTATATTACTAACTATCTATATTTCTCTATATGCACAGACTGACTGAGCCACAGCATCGCGTGGCAGGGTACACCTAGTTTATATTTAAGCAAAAGTAAATGTTCGTTTGTTCAACATCTTAAATCTCCGAAAGTTCCGGAAATACGCTTGTTTTATTATACCTATTTCATATAGATGTCACCGTGACAGGTAAAAATACGTTTTTTTGAAAAACAATGTAATCGGACAAAACACGCTTTTTTGAAAAACAGCGTAATCGGACAAAACGTGCTTAAAAAAACAGCGCCATTTGTTGGACGCAAAAACAACAAGCGCTATTGTTTCTCTGTCTGCACAGACTGACTGTGCCGCAGCAACGCATGGCGTGGTACAGCTAGTATTCAATAAAAAAAATGATCGTAAAAGACTGTTAAAAAAACCTCTATTCGTATTGCATTTCAAAGTTATGTTTTTATTTATTTTATTTTAGACAAATCAACAGTTTACAGTAGGATTGGTTTACACATATGCTGTTTACTTAACTTAAAAACCAGTAATAGATTTTCTCATTATATATTTCAATAAAACAGTAGAGGAATAAATAAATATAAGATACATTTAAAACAATTTCTTACTAAAAACAGAATTCAGAATAACGCCATATTTTTAATATTTCCGTATATCGCGCTCATACAGAGCAAAAAAGTGCTTTATGAAAGCGAAAGTATGGAACCTTTTATGAAAAGGCAATGGAACAATGAAAATATATTACATACATTTTTTTATAAAAGAATTGACTGGAGTTTTAAAACATCAAAGATGTAAAACTCCTCTGAAAGGAAAAATAAAAATCCACTTTCCATTCCAAAAATATGTTGAGAAAATTTCTAGACGGGAATTGCTAGAATTCTATCATTCTATCGCCGAGATTTGGCGAAATTCTTTGGTTCACTTTCTCGTCCGATACCGACAACGTCACAAAGAAAATCGACTAAGAAAGACACCGAGATTTGTACAGAATCCGCAGAGACAAATTTACACCTCCGATAGTGAGGAAAAATCAAATTTAATACAAAAGTAACAATAACCGGTTCTTATGTTCTTCACAAGACAATAGTTTTATGGCCGTAATACGTATTTTTTTCTAGGTTTCCATTTAGTTTGACTGTTGCATAGGAATAATTCTGAAACGATTATAATTAGGCAAAAATGGTGAAAATATTTAATCAAACACGACTCGTTTTAAATAGAGCAAAAATCTCTCGACAAGTGCTTTAGTTGAATTTAAAGTTGCACTGTAAATTTTCATGCCTATAAAATATTAAATAACAGAACAAAACGTGTATTAAATTTTTTTCAATTACTTATTTGTTACGATTTTTTCTATTGGGGAAATTTCATATAATTAACGTTTTGGCATAAAGATATTATCTTCAAAAATAACCTTTTTTTAACTTGAAAACATAAAGAATTAACGAGAAACTTGTTATAAATTGGTAAAAATTAGGTATGCGGGGGCTTAGATTAGATGAGAAACAGCGTTTTCACTAAACCCATGGGTACTGTTCTTTTTTTTCTTTTACAGGAACCGGTTCTAAAACTGACTGGATAAAGAACCGGCTCCACGTCGGTTCAGATATCACCATTACGCCAGTAATCTTCATGTTGTTAAATTATTTTTTTAAACCGGTCCACCAATTCGTTGGTGTGATTTTTTTTATAAATGAAACAACACTTAGAGATAAAGCTCTAATCAAATAACTCTATTCTTTATTATCCCTTGTGCTTTGCAAAAAAACTTAGTCTTTTAAACATCAATTTACGTTTAGTAAAAAATAATAATATTAGAAAATATTTCACCATTCCATGAAGATATAACAAATCTCGACGCCACCTAGTGAGAAATTAAGTTTTTAATATTACCTTTCCTACAAACATAATGTTGGTTGTTTTCAGATGAAAAAATGCAGTAATTGTTTAATGAAAACCAGGTATTCATTTAATTATTTGGTGGTTAAAAATAAGCCGACATAGCATAGTGGTTCCGTGCACCTGATCGGCAATCATAAGGTGCGAGTTCGATTCCCGTCGGCGGCATTTATTTTTTCTCGGATGATTATTTCAATTTAAATTTGTATTTCAGGCTAATAATTATTGCTTATAACAATTCTTTACAATTACATGTGTCAATTTTTATTGTTTTTCCGCATTTTCCATGCACAAAGTAGTCCAACTTTACTAAAGAGCAATATTTAAGAGTGGAGTCTAGCAGAATAAATGCTGAGAGTTGAATAGAATTGCAATACAAAAGAAAACAAAAGTGCGGTGAGTTTGAAAAGTGAATTATTTTAGAAAATAGAAATATAATAAGCGCCACACCATGTGTCATGGCTGCTAGCGCCACGCGTGGCAGACTGTGAAACGATGTGACTTCCGTATTATTAAAAATGATATTGCTACTGCACGATTTATTTAGGATGTTGCCTCATGCCAAATGTGCTTATTAGAAAAATAACACTAAATTATAATCCTTGTAATTGTAATTTGAATGATTAATTTATTCACTGAGAATTATACATTTGTAGCTCTGCGGATTCATTTACGACGAATTGTCATCAGGGTAGTTTAAAATCTACAAGTCCATCCGCAATACGACCAGATTTATACTCAAATAATAATAATTATCTTGAATTAATTGAAAACTAAATATATTAAAACAAACAAGTGGACACCATAATGCTTCACTATTACTTATGTCTTTCTCCTACTTCTTTCACCATTCACTACTGTATTCCACATGTGTTTCACATTATATCGACCTTAATTTGACTGCATATCTTATTCGGGTATGGAGGCGTCTCTGACTATTTCTACCGTAAAAACACTCTAAAAAAAATCACTAATAAGAAGAAACTTTGAAACTTTCTGCGATATCGCTAGACCACTTTTCGAGTTTAGCGAACAAATGAAGGCTGAATTTTTGTATATTAAAATTTATTTTTTCGATTTACCTCTAACATCATTTTTTTCTGTAGAAATAACCAGTGGATAAAATCAGAAATCGATTTAATCATTTTATAAAGTTATTTTGTTGTTGTTTTAGTTTAAAGTAGATCCAAAATTAGTTCAATTTTTAAAGTTTCTACAAAATTTTATATTATGGTCTAAAAAATAAATATTTTTGGTGGATAAATCTGTAAGACCCACGTAATTCAAATAAAAAAAATGCACACTGAAATCATTCTAAATTTATTCTAATGAAGTTTAATTTGTAGAACTCCATTTAAATTATATAAGGTTTTTGCTTTTATTTATTCAATAATAATATAATTCAATTCAGAAACAAATAATATTATTCAATTAAAAAAAAAAAATTAAGCAAGTTCTGTTGTGTAATTTTTATTTGTGTGTGACAGCTGATTCACCCTCTCAAGGCATTATCAAACTGTGATGAAGCCACTTACAGACGATGTATTTACGTTTTTTTCCATATTATGTAGGTTATGAAAAAAATTTGCAAATAGTTTTTAATTTATGTACCATTTTGGATTTTCGAGTAAAATATAAAAAAAAACTAATTTTTAAATAAGTAGAATACGTTCTCTTCTTATTAGGATATGTATTCATGAAAGATAATAATATTACATTCCGAAATGCATCTGTAAGATAACCTTACACTCTACAAGTATTAACTATATTGATATCACTACTTTCAAATATAAAAAAATATAATACCTAACTTGTAGAGAATTAATACTTGTAGAGTTTAAGCTAACTTTACACTCTACAAGTATTAACTATGTTGATATCACTATTTTCAAATAAATTAGTATAATTGCTAACTCGTAGAGAATACTTGTAGAGTATTGCTTACCTTACACTCTACAAGTATTAACTATATTGATATCACTACTTTCAAAAAAAATATATATATAATTGCATTCACGTTTCAGAATGGAAGACCTAAATAAAATCACTATTCAGAATTAAAACGTTGCTTGAAATGCATTTAGCCGTGTTTGGTAACAAGATCTAAATAGCCAGGTACTGCTCCACCTTCCTCTTTTTGTGCAGTATTCACATTGAAACACAATTTTTGCAAGTTATGCTTTCAAATATTTAGACGAATTATTGTTTGTGTACGCAACATGAATATGAATAAATAGTTTTATCCGTTAAGAATTCAATTCTCTCAATAAAGTAATACAAATACAATATCGAATGAAAAAAAACGAAAAAAAATCTAATAATAATTAATGAGAAACGTGAGGCGTGATCACGAGAAGGTCGGAGAGATCTGAAAATAAACGAATGAATAAGAAAACAAACAAAAGGGACCGATTTAATTGAATGCGCAATAAAGTAGATGACGGTAAACAGGACACACCGCCAACGCAAAGAAGTAGAGCGAATGACGTCAATGAGTAAAGAATGGACCATTTGGAGGTTTTTCACCACTTTACCACATCATTTTAAAGAAACGGATGGTTTCCTCCTTGACCACATACGTAAAGCGACTTTTTATAAAAATTACTCTAAAGTGATAGTAGGCACTATGCAAATGCGTACATGTTGAAAGTTATATATCTGGATTACATCACATCTCTGCCAATTGGTGTTGCTGAAAAAAATCATATAAAGATAAAAAAAAATTATAAGAGAAATATTAAGATGTGTGACTTGACCAAAGCAGCTAAGTTGCAGTCGTCTGGCATTCCTATCGATAATGAGCAGAGGCATCGGATCAGCCGCCTGCAAGACTCGGCGCCCACATTCCCGGTAGACCCTCGAAGAATGTATTGGGATTGAGGGGGAAAGAACCCAAAGACTCTGGGGATAAAAGTAAACAAAATTAGTGACCAAGAAAAAAATAACGTGGATCCAAGTCTGTCTTAAATACGAGATAATAAATGTATATCTACGCGATAAATAAGGAGATGAATAAAACACGCTGCAAAATAGAAACAGAATAGTTTGTAAGTAGCATGGGCAATAAGGAATTCCAGTAATTTAAAATAAAATAATATTTATTATGAATGTTCTTTATCTATTATAAACCTTCTAATGTAAGTAATATAATTTTTTTATTGTCGATTTTGTAGATAAAATAATTTTAAAGGTTGCATTTTTCAAAACCCACCAAAACGATCGAAATCTGGCCCAATGACGTCATACGTGCCTCGTTTTGAGGTATGTATGACATCAGGTAGCCGTGAGGTAGTGGAATGTCTTTCTCGAAATAATTGGGTTTTTATACCTACAAAACTATTTATCATATTCATATTCCGTATGTACATGAGCAAATAAAAAAATATTAAAATTTTAAAGCACAACTTGCAAGGGTGTTTTTAAACAAATAAATAAATTAGCGCCATCTATGAACGAGTACTTTATGAATAATTTTAAGTTAACACATTATCACGTGTATTTATTGACTGAATGAAATTAACTACTGAAATCAGGAATCCCCCATTCTACTAATCCGTTAAGCCCCACTTTTCTTCACAGAATTTATTCCAAACTTCATTGCCCTCTGTTAAACTCTACTGTTTCGTCAGCGGTTTTGAAAAATTTTTCTATCCAGGTGACAGGCAGCTGCCGGTAGTTACCCAGTGAATTCTATAAATCAGTATACTGATGGACACTGGCTTCTTGATTTAATGCAGTCGGTATAGATGTAACAATAGTGCATGTGCACCGACTATGACTGAAATACTGAAAATGTGCATGCTGGAACCGTAAACCTTCGATTCGTTAGTAAGGGGGTTCATAAAATCAACACTGCACTTCTGAATTTAATTGATAAGTTAATGTAGTAATTAGATTTTCCAACAAGCAAAGCTTTGAAATATGAAATTGCCTGTCTAAAAGGTATCCAATGGAGTTGAAATTATCACAAAATGTACGGATACAAAAAATATTTTCGTGTTATCTTATAAAAATTCTCTGCCTTTCCGATTCACTGGAAAACAAAGAAATTTACAGTGGCTTCTGTTTTGAAACCCAGCATAATCAACACCGTTCTAATTACACGCGATGAAAATTAAAATATGCGAAATCGGCAAAAAAAAACAAGAAATTTCTTGCTTTCTATAAAAGAGTTTGCTTTTATGGGAGGTGATTTATTCCCATAAATACGGTTTAATCCTTTCCCACTCGCCCCCCACTCTACTCCGCCCCCACCACCTTCTACCAGACCATACCTAGTATTCGCAATAACTGTCACAAGCAAAAACTAAGAACCATTCTACCCTTGTTTAAATATAGGGGTTCGTAATATTTTGACAATTTACAATAATTATTCCAGAGAATTTTTAATATAATAAAAATTGTATTAGGTAGTGTGTTAACTGTCTTATTTTAACGAAAAAAATTAATAATTGAATAAGAAATAATTGTTTTCAAAATAAAATTACTTGGTACACACTTTATATTTTATAAACTTATCTTGAAAAAACATATTAAAATTTTTTCTCCAATTTTGTACCTCTTTTAGGATTCTCTACACGCATTGCAAAATATTCAATTTCGTTCCATCGTAGAACCGAACTTTTGAAGTCTTTTGTTGAAGTTTTGGTAAGTTTTTCCTGAAAAGGTGATAGAATACCGAGAATTTTGTACTTTTATAAAGTTTTACAATGAAAATTTTGCTACTATTTTCATGTACCTATTTAGAATTAGTACTTTACGCAGGGTGGGTAGATCACAAATGAAAATAAAACATTTTTTCATGTGAAGCAGATGCTTTGTGATTTGATATTTTGATTTAAAATACAACAATAACTAAATACACATCACTTTTTTTATACCTAATGCCGATTGGTTCCGGTTTATATATAAATTTCGCTACAACTTTATCTTCTTCAGTGTAGTTAAATCTAAAATCTATAATTAACATACGTCATAATTACAAACAGTGTGTTGCAAAAAATGGGCTGTGCTTCAGTGGAGGAGGAGGAGGTGGGGGTAGAGGCAAGTGGAGGGTAGAAAAGAGACTGCTCTTTGTCAATATTGCACAATCTAAGTATCGGACTATTATTTACGTTTATTTGGTTGTTGTTGACTTTGTTGTTATTGTTTTAAAACATTAAAAAAGGAAAGTCATCTACAGCTAAATAATCCTATATGAATGTCCAATTTAATTCCTTATCGATTTATAACTGGTTTAAAATTACTTTATAGATACATAATTATTTTAACTGTGTTATTTTTAACTGTATTGGTTTGGGCATGTAGAGCGAATGAGCGAAGAAAGGAGTGTAAGGAGAATATACGATGCAAATGTGAATGGTAGCAGAAGTCGGGGACGCCCGAGGAAGACATGGCACGACCAAGTGAATCAGATACTTGAGTCGGGCCATGTCAAGAGTCAGAACAATAGAAGAGTATGTATGAGACGATGTATGAATGTGAATGAGGCAAGGAGTGTGTGCCAAGACCGAGTTGTTTGGCGGTCCGTCCTTTCTGCCTACCCTTGCGGGGAAACGGCGTGATGGTTAGTTAGTTAGTTATTTTAAGCCTAGGGAAAACAAATTTATGTTTTTTTTGTAAATATTTTTGTCATTCAAATTTTTCAATGATTTCGAAATCATTTAAAAATACTTAATATTTTCTTAAAAATGAGTTTTATGAGACCATTTCCTACAGTAAATATTTAAATGCGTATTAAATATTTATAAAAAATACCGTTCAACAACAAAAACTCATGATTTCTAAAATAACAGTATCCAAAACGTCTATCCGACGACTTATCAGCAAAATAAAAAAGTGGGTGTGTCAAGCCTACGCAAGACAGAAGTGAAACTTCTAGTATTCCTCTCTCTCTATTTTCATTTCATCATCTCTATTTTCTCTCTTAGGTTAGTTTGAAAATTAGAGGTTAAATAATTCAACGACGAAGCATGGATTTGCTTTTTCTAATATTTTCTTATAGATGAATGACGTTCGATTAATGTATAGTTCCAAAAATTTTCAATTTATTCACAAGTATACAATATTACATAAATAACAATATTACAATTAAAAATTACAAAGAAATTACAATGACAATTTACCAATCATGTGCCATTTTCATTGTCAATTTCATGAATATCATTTCCTAATGTCGTGATAATTGGGTTATGGTAACTAAAGTGCGAGATATATACATGAGCACTTAAATCCTTAATGAATCGTGCAAAAACTGCATCGATTGTTGTCCCGTGTCGGGAGAGAACGTTCGTGAGCGGCTCCCCCACCTCAACAAGCGCATATGGTGAGAGAGGGACAGTGAACGGTGAGCGGTGGTGGGGGTACCCGCATTTTCGTGTCGATCCTGACTCGGTTTTACTCCGTCCCAGAAAATTCATTACGCGCCTAAAGAAGTTTCACTTCAAAAACAATAAAATCACTTTAGTGGCAGAAGGTTAAAAATCATTATCTTGTTTCTTTATTTCGTACCCCCAGTAAAACAACATTTTAACAATCAAACAACTCAACGATTGAGCCCAGTATGGTAGTCGGGAAAATCACCAAAATTGTAATCTTGTAAAATAAAAAAAATAAAAAATAATTTTATGTAGCTCTTTAGATATCTTCATATATTTCATTAATAAAACACCTACGCAGAACGCCTTTTAAGTTTTGCTTCAAGTTTTGGCACTATAACCAATTAAAGGAGAGTCACATTATATATTGTAAGGTTTCCTCCGATACCTGTATTATAATTGAGGATGTTGAACCCATATAGCAGGATGGAGGAAGTATAACCGCAAGTAAATCATTGCACGAGTTTTTGAGCATGAGAATGAATCATTCCCGTGTGGATTGTTCTAACGTATGAAAAATTGTCGTGTGCTTTTTAACTATCTGTTGTGAACCGGAGCCAAATATTTAAAATAATATATTTTAGAATCTGCCATGATAATGAAAATTCTTTTCGAGGACATTTTATTAATCTGTCAAAGATCTCGGTATTCAAGCGCGAACACCTAAAAAAACTTTGATGGAAGTGTATTTTCAGTCCATTATCCCTGAAATAATTTCACAAGAACACATTATTTACGGAAGCATAAAAACGAGCGCTTGTAAATAATCCATGAAAAAATCTCAAGGTCTTTACCGAAAGACAATTTGATAAAAACTTTTTTTCTTACTGCTCTTCTTCCTTCGCTTTGTCCCCATAAAACCTTACGCAGTCTCGCCCGAATTCTGTGAAAAAACAATCCCTTATTTTTAAGCCACCCGCTTTGTGCCAGTGCTGAGCATGCGCCATTTTCTTTTTCCGGCGGATTATTTTTCTGGAACTAATAATTTGTTTGATTAAAAAGTGAAGCGGTGGTGTATACTTAAGTTAAAACCAGCTTTAAAGCTTTCCTAGTATTTAATTTAAATCTTCAGCACTAATTCGTGTTGAAACATACTGTTGTTGTTATCATAGAATTTTAAGTTTGTCTAAAATACTGTTCAGAAATAATTTATTGTAGAGAGCAACCACTAAGTTATTATGAACCTCTTTAAGTTATTGGTAATCCGGTTAAAAATAGGCCTTTCCGACGTCAGAACACGTGCATTTGACTTGATAGTATATCATGACGAAAAATATTTGGATTTTCATGAACACGTGTTCCTACATCATGTTAATATATTCGTATTTTAATAAAAGTTTATCAGAAAACATGTTAATTGATTTGATAAGGCCTCCAATTCAGGTTTGAACCGGATTACCAAAAAATTAAAGCGATTTTTTCTCCGTGTAAGATTGAGTAGATAAGAAAAAAATATTTCGTAAATCTTAAGCATTGATTTTCAAATTTTAGACTTCGATAATTTATTATAATTTAATTTGTACATAGCTGGACAACTAATGATTTTGAAACCGTATATGGATACAGTCAATTTATTGCTATTTAATCAAATATATACAAAATTTTGTACTGCACAATGTGTATTATTTCAGGCAACAAAACACATCAGTAATAAAACTCGACTCGAAAATACAAACCAAAGAAACAGTTGTTCATAATATTATGGTAATCTTATATAAAAATGTTATCTCTCTCTTAAATATTTTGACAAGATAATTGGACATCAGTTTCTTTCTAGTAAATTGTTATTAACCAATATAGTATTTTATCATTTCAAAGTAGCTACTTTTGTTACAAGAAACAGCAATATTACTTATAATTAGTATTTTTCTGAGCGGGCTTATAATCTTATTTGCCTCCATTATTTCATCGTGACATAACGAGAATAAAATGCGTCTTTGCATGTTTTTTACATTAAAATCTTAAGTTGATTTTTTTACTGCAATTAGTGATAACAGTATATTCAAATATCCACTTTATACCGAGAATAAAGCAATATTCACTGAACAAAAATATTCTTCTCACCTTCGACCAGTGCCTCCCATACTGCTCTACGCCGCTACGATGCTACGATTTTACGCCGCTACGACTGCTGTTAGCATAAAAGCATAAATATACGAGGGTGGCTGAAAAGTTACCCGGCAATAAAGCGTGGAAAGGCAATAATAATCAGGGAACATAAATAATTTCGTGGGAGTAAACGGAAGAGGCGGGGGGAAGCGGATGTTGGAAGCCAAACCGGATATACGATACGTTCTTGTGGATATATAAGCAAAATAATAATTACCATAATAGTTAACTTTGATTTCCGATGAGACGCAAAAAATATTTACCTTAAATTCACAATATTATGTACTGTGGGCAATACTGTGATGTTTATAATCAAAAAGTGAACAAAAATGTATACCTTAAATTCACAGTTCAATATCTTCTAAACAAATAATTTCTGGGCGATAGATGTATTTCTGGCAAAGTTTAAAATCTAAAATTAGACATCGATTTGAAAAATCATGGGTTACATTCCCGCATATCTAAAGATGGTTTTTTTACAGAATTTGAACGATTCGTCAAATGTCAAAGTTAAAATTCGAGTTCTGTGAAAGTACTATCCAAGTTTTGTTGAGTGTGGGTAAATAATTTTAGGCAAATATTTTTTAACTAATCTCTGGAACTATACTGAATCCACTTATATTACATACGACTCACAAGTGTAATCGTGGGAGATCCCATGCAATTTTGTTATACTCCAGAAGCGAGGACTTCTTCCTACAGAACGCGCCAATCAGCAGAGCGACTCAACTGCAACGATTCTGCATTGACCATCGATATTTTAAATGCCACTTACTGAAAGTTCGTCTTTTGACGAATGTAACAAATATTGAAACTCCCAACATGACCTTTTATACTTACATGTACCTAAAAATGGTGATATATTTGTTCATAACCGTTATATGGAGAACATGAATATACAAGAATATTAAATAAATAAGAATGAATAAACCCAACGTAATAAATTGAATAGGGCACATTTGCATTGGAATTAATAAAAACTCCGGTTCTTAACTCTCATACATTCTCATAAATATTTTGAAACAGTGCTTCTTTTATTATTAAAAAAATTCAAGCGATTGAGCCAAGATTATTTTTGGTTATTTAATAATTATGTCGTGGCCATTAAAATAAGTAGGTATTATTCTTCAATTTAAAAAAGGGTTAACTTGATAATTGCAAGTTTTGAAACCTCTGCGCTAGATAAATAAATATAATTCCCAACCCTTGCGAAGGCCATTTGAGTTTTTGGGAACGTAAGTATCATTGTTTTGATTAAGGGTAGAAAACGTCTTGAGGCTATGCGGTTAACCCCTAAAATTACTCAGCCGCTGGGTAAATACGCAGGGCAAACGAAAGACAGCCTTCGTAAACCCACACTATGTGTCTACCTTCACGTTTCATTTTCTTTCACGTATAAACAAACGGTATTAATATGAATTGGTCATAAATACTTTATTTAATTACTAAAAATACGTGGGGTGTTTGTTGAACCTCATGTGGAAATTATATCAGGACCCATATGAAAAACATTTGCTTCAAATAATCATTCTTTCCATTCTTACGATTTTATGCAGTTGGATCAGAGAAAAAGTATTTCTTATATGTATTCCATAATATTACTATAATTTAAAAAAAATGTCTATCCATAAACAAGTTATGTTGGGTAATTATTATTATTACAGCTGTTTCGCGTTCTGAAGGCATTATCCAACTATCTCGATTAATTACATGGCAGAACTTGTTTGTAAAGAAACTGTTTTTTTTTGTTAAGTGAATAATAAAATAAATAAGTAATAAATAGTACTAAATCTTCAAAAAATGGCAGTTCCTTGTAATAACCATGAAAGGATCTGTCATTTGTCTTCACCGTTGCCGTCAACAAATCATCAAAAATTCACAATTTCCAATATTATTAGTACGGCATAGTATGACAAGAGGAATGGTGCTATTGAATGTAAAATATAAAAGAGTGATTTGTTTCATTTATGGCTCTTTTAATAACTTTTTGTATACCGATCTGCACAAATGCTAAGAATTTTAAAATTAGAAATCTTGTATGTACTTATAACCGAATAACTAATCTGAAGTACAATTAAAAAGTAATATACATTCATAATCGTTCCAAATACATAATTTTATACTATTTTGTCGAATATTTAAAATATAAAGATTTCTACATAATAAATTTAATAAGTTGTAAAAAAACTGTGATATTAGAAAACGTAATTTTTCATACTGACACCAAATGAATATAAGTCCGTATAGAAACTGGACGAAAAAAGACATCGTGTAAGACGCCTGATGTTGCAACGTTATCTTCCGTAAATCTATTTTTTTTACCCTCAATTCGTTGTACAATTACATTTTCTATATATTTCTTAAATAAATAGGAAAATAATCGGTAAAACCGAGGTAATTTCGCCTACTGGTAGTAACCAAATAATTTGAAATTTAGTTGTGAAACATGAAATTGTAACGATGATAGAAAAATCCATGTAAATGTAATAAAATCATTGTTTACCATCATTTCAAATGTGGTTTGTATCAATCATACTTGAAGGAATAATTGTAGCAGTCTAAAGACTGAGAATTGTAGCACTCGGAAGATTGAGAATTGTAGCAATCTAAAGACTGAGAATCGTGGCAGTCTCAAGTCTGGGAATCGTAGCAGTCTGAAGAGTCAAAATCTATATATTTTTTAAATATATTATTTTATTAATAAATCAAAATACATTTTTGTGAAGCATTGGTTCGTGTTTTGAAATGAATTTTAAGAGGAGGTTTATCCTATTTTTTTTTTCGGATGTTTTCTCTTAAAAGTACAGTTAAAATAATATGAAAATGCACAAAATAAATGACAAAATTCATGCATCCATGAAAATTTAATCACACTTTCTTCTTGGCAGTATAAATTAAGATCTGTAGAGTCCCAAAAAAGTGATGACACACGCCTCTAGGGAGAGCTCTTGTTATTTTCTTTTCTTTTACATTTTTTACTTTAAAAAAAACTGTCTTATTTCACCAAATCTTACCAAGCTTTTCGAGGGTTATGCTTAAATGCTTAAAATAATGAGTTTTAGATACAGTGTAAAGTTTGCCTAAATGTCATAAAAATAATTTGGTAGTTGCTAGTAATTCTAAATGTTTATACTAGATATAAAATGTATTTTTTATAACTAAATAAAAACATTAAAATATATATTTTTAAAATTTTATTAATTTAAGGAGTTGTTTCGAAGAAGTTGAAAAATTCTTTAAATTTCAAGTTCTGTAAAAACTTTTTTCAAGTTCTGTTACTATTTCAGTTCTGTCAAGCAACTAGCCTATAATGATATAGTAACAGAACTTTAGTAGGACTTTCACAGAACCTGAAAATGAACGTTGCAATTTCATGAATAGTTCAAATTCTGTGAAACAAACAAATTATAATTCTTAAAACACTCATATGGCCAAACTTAAATGTTTACATATGTTGGGCGCGCATGTGACTCATTTGCCGACTATGATTAATTACGATAGTTCTTCTGTGCATCTAACATTGAGATACCGGTATAACGAGAACTCTTTTAACTTTATTTCTTTTGTTACTCATTCATCCATCTTTTTTTAACAATTTGCGGATATCTTAGTCGGTTTTGCTCTTACATATGTAGCAGTTTTAGAATTTTTACATCGAAGTTTGACGGTCAGAGGGTAAGGCTCTTTATTGACACTCCGGAGGTCGCGGGTTCAAAACAAATCAAATTTTATTAAATTATTTTTTTATTTCATAATTTACTCATTAAAAATAATACACATTATATTTGCGGCACGTTCGACAGTTGAAGATACTTGTCCTGGTACCCTGTCAGGTCTAGAAAGCCCTTTCAGGACCTGCCTTGAAATGGCTTTGATCGTTTTTGTTGACCAGATCTGAATAGCCAAGTACTTACCTACTATTCTCTTCTCCATCTCCTTGCCCTCTCCACAGTCTTCAGCCTCACAGCATACCCTATATTGTAACATACCACGTATATATTTCGTACAAATTTATTTTTGCAGAGGTTGCTAGATAAACTTAATTAATTTATAATATTGTGTAGAGGTTGCTAGATAAACTTAATAAATTCATAATATTGTGCAGAGATTGCTACATAAACTTTATAAATTCATAATACTGTGCAGAGGTTGCTAGATAAACATAATAAATTTATAATAAAGGGTTATTAAATTTTCTTTAAAATAATTATTAGTATCTTTAAAATATTGTTGAAATTTAAAATACTTCTGTTGTTTGACCAAGTTGAGTGAGTACGTAAATAAAATAAGGTAATTGTGTTATCAAAACTCTGTTATTATTAATTCCGAAGCTTTTATTGTTTCAATTGGCTGGCAAAATAAATAGGATAGGAAAAATAAAGCCAACAGTGGTCAGTTTTCAATTATTCGCTAAACCAAATACTGACCGCATTAATTCTCTTGTTTGATTAAAAGTTCATCCAAATTTTAACACGTTTTCCATAATGCAATGACATTTACATTACATTAAAGTTTTATTTCAAAATGCTTTTCGCAATAATGACAATTTAATGACAAAATTGCACAATTGGGTAATTTCATTTCATTAATTTTAATATTTTGAGTAATGTTAGATTGTAATGCAAAGTTTTGAGTTGCAATTGAATTGAGTATTTTAATATTTCTCCAATTCCATTTTTTTTTATTTGCGGCACATTTCACAGTGAAGTATTCAATCAGTATCGCCCTGGTGCAAGAGCACCATTCAGAATCTAAACGTTGCTTGACATGGCTTTAGCCGTGTTTGGTGACCAAATCTGAATAGCCAGGTACTTCCTTATCTTACTCTTCTTAATTTTCTTCCCCACCTCAATCACTACCTTAAGCCTCATAATATACCCCAATTGTAGATTCCATAGTCTCACTGGGTCCATATGTTTAGGAGCTGAAAAAAATTTAAAAGGAAGAAAAATTTACAAGAATGAAATCAAATTAAATAAATACTAAAAAATACCCCAAATACTGACAGGCAATATAAAGATAGACTCAATGAACTAAAATTACCAAAGTTAAAAGAACGAATAGAAAGGGGTGACTTGGCTTTTTTGGACATCTGCACATTATGTTTGCCCTGGCATTCAAGAAATCTTCACAACTAACAAAAATATTAATCTCCGTGTAAACTCAAAAAAATAAAAATAAAACATCTTTTTCGTCCAATCCGAGGAAACACTTCCTTGCAAATAGAATAGTGGATGCATGGAACAAACTTCCACAACAAGTCATCGATAATTGTTAAGGAAGCTAAAAGTCTTGCAGTTTTTCGTGGATTATGTCTCAATGTTGTGAAGTCCAAATTTTAGTATGTAAGTATTAAATTATATTAAAGTAGTCCTAGAAAAGAATATATTAGATATAAGATACAAGCCTACAAATTCTTCAAAAAATACATTTTGTACATTTCTACTGTTAAATCACGTAGACGCAACGTATGTGTGGTCTCAAGAACTCCTTCCAGCGCGACAGACCTAACGAAAATCATTATAATGTTTTTTTCCAGAAAAGTATTGAATTACACACATCTCAACCCCTTGGGGTGATTTTGCACAAAAACTGGGATATAAAAAAGTTTCAATTACTTAAAGCTAATTGAAAAAAATTAACCCTGAAATTTTTCAGTGGCATAAAAAATAACAATAATTATTAGCCTAAAACACTTATTTAAATTGAAAAAAAAAGAGAAAAAATAAATGCCGACGACGGGAATCGAACCAGCAACCTTCCGATTGCCGGTCTGGTATACTAAGGTTTCGTTTATTATCGTTTTATTTTAAACCACCAAATAATTCAATAAATACTGGTATTTTATCCAAAAATTATTGCTTTTTATATGTATTCACCTGGTAACAACCAACTTTATTTTTGTAGGGAAGACATTGTTAAATACTAATGTTTCTATTAGATGGCGTCGCGATATAAATATCATCAATAATAGTAAAATATTTTGACTTGTCAAATATTAAAAAAAAAATTGTCGTGTAAACGTATGTTTTTCTTTACAATAATAATGTAGTATACAATCGTTTTTTCTTTTATTTTTTTATCTGAATGCCACAAAAACAGTACTAAATTTATGGAAATGAATAAACGTTTTTTAATGAACACAAACTACACCATTAACCAAGCGAGAAAATAATTATTCACATGGATAACAGAAAATATATTTCTGTGTAAAGTGATGAATCATCCATTTTCAGGCCGAAAAAGAAAATTGCAAGATTTTTATTGATATGTATTGAAAATAACAGTGATTTTTTTATAGGCGACCTAATTTTTTTTATTAATACTTCGATTCAATCCAATAATGATTCGATTGGTGATCTTTGCAATGATAAAAGTGCAACTCCGCTGTATGGACTTTAACAAATCCATAAACTTAACCTTACAAATACATAAACCTAACCTAACAAATTTAAAAACCTGACCTAACAAATACATAAACATAACCTAACAAATTCATAAACCTAACCTAATAAATGCATAAACCTACCGTTTGGTATCGATAACGAGTAGGTCATTTAAATTTTTTTATCGAAATATTGTTATTATTTTTTTATTATTTATACCCGCTAAACTGCCAAAGCAGTTTGTCAGCAATTTATTAAATACTTTTATAGTGGAACAACTTTTTCAGTAAAACCTCAAATTGTAATATTTTCATTGAATAATGTACTAACCACTTTCAAACGAAAAATAGTAAATGGGTGTCCTGTCCCAGAAGCTGGCTAGTCGGTAGTGAAAAAAGAGGGGGATGAGTGCTCCCTCTCTTCGATGAACATCGCGGAGACACTGCAGAGCCTTGGAAGTCGGATAAGTTACCGGGATTAATTATTGTCTCCAGCACACCCTCAGCTTGTCCCATTGCGCTGCTGGGTATTGTGTCCACAGTTCAGATGTATACAATATACAGAGCAGTGCAGTATGTCTTGAATAGTAATTTTCCGACATCGTTCCTACAGTGGTAGAACCTTCTTGAGAGCATTCCGGCCTTATAACTCTTCTTTGTCTTTCCATATCTTTAATATCCTGCATATTTTATGTAAGGATATGTCCAGGTATTTAACGTGCGAGGTCACAAACAATACATTTCCTCCATTATTGGAAGACTGAACGTGGTTGGCGATAGCAAAATAATATCCGAAGAAGCTAAGCTAGCAGTCCACAATGGAGTGCTGGTACCTGCTCTGATGTATGGCAGTAAGGTGGAAAACTGGCAGAGGAAGGATAAAAATTAACTAAATTCTGTAAAAATGAGATCTTTTAGGTGCACGTGCTGTGAAACCACGAATTATCATGTTAGAAATGATTCGCAAAGAATGCAGAGCTCATGTAAGCGTAATGATTAAGATTAAAAAAGTGGTGATTAGATGTTTGTGAATGTAGAGCGAATAAGCAAAGAAAGAGATTTAAAGATAAAATACGTAGAATAAGGTAGAAGAAGTTTGGGATGCCTGATGATGACATGAAAACGTTAACCAGATACTTGAGTCGGCCCATGTCAAGATTCAAATAACACAAGAGTGTTTATGAGACGATGTTTAAATGTGAATGATGCAAGGAGTGTGCGTCAAGACTGAGTTGTTTGGCAGTCGATCAGCTCTGAAACGGCTTGATTGTTAGTTAGTTTATTACACGTAAACGTGTTTTATTGTAGCCCGCTCAGACTCTGTTCTAATGGTGTCTGACAATATCTAACATAAATTTATGTTGATCATTTCACAACTCCCTTTCAGTGGGATTAATAATGCATGTTACAATAAAATATACTTGCAATAAACCCCTCTTGGAATATTCATTATTTACCTAGCCAGCCATCCGCACAACAGATACCTGAAATGATAAGTTTTATGTTTAATGCTTTCTCGTAAGGATTAGTTTAAAAGAAACTATTAATTTAATTTTTATGATAGAAGTTAGAGCTTAAAGTAAACAAGCGGATTTGAAAGACGTGCATAATCTGATCGAGATGGTGTGCCGTTTGTTGGGATGAAATGATTGTTTAGGTTAAATTCGGTTAACACCAGGGTCAGATTCTATAAAATAATAAAAAAATAATTAAGGAAACTTCAATGCAACATATTCAGGTACATAACCCTACAACTAACAAATTATATTTAAGGATATCAACGGTAAGTGGCAAAGTTATAATCGCGTTTGGGTGGCACCTACGGGGCGTGTGTTCACTTCCTCTGCTGACTAAGTCTTCCATCACAACACAAGCAACATTTTCCGCTTACTGTGGTGGTAGTATGAGATTTTCAAATCATTCGTAGCTCGGGAATGTTTGACTTAATAAAAAAAAAAGAATATACAAGCATTATTCCTTAAATGGATGAAATGTCACAATGTTCTTACTTCATCAAAATTCAAATATTACCTTCCCACATAATTCTGCTTTTTCTTAAAAACCTGCTTTTTTATTTATCCATATATTTTATTACACCAAAATAATAATATTTATTAATATTATATCACATACACTCTCCTGATAAAGCTGATACTTGTGCTTAGGAGAGGTTAATTTATATATTACAACAAAGAGTTTAATTTATATATTGGACAAAACACTGGTCTATTTATTTTAAAGAAAGGCTATGTTTGGTTTTACATTATTTACTATATGATATGTAAGCTTTGTATATTTACTGTGAAAAATACAAAAATTAAACATGACAACTACTTATGTATATTATTGTGTAAAACTATAATATAAAACATTTTAAAGTGATAATTTTCATTTGATAAGTGAAATTTTAAAGTGAAAAATTTATTTCTGCAAGAACCAAACACAAGAGCCCGATTTAAGGCCAGTGAGACTATGGCACCCCCGATTTGGGTTGTTGTGAGGCTTAAAGTATTGGGGAGGAAAGGTGAAGGTGAAGAGGGAGGTGGGGAACTACCTAGCAATTGAGATCTGGGGAAGAAATACGGCTCAAGTCATTTCAAGCTTCTTTTTGATTATAAATAGTCTTTCACGAGTACTAAAAGTACCTACACTCTCTGGAACATGCCGCACATTTAATAACATATTTTTTCAAGTGAATATATATCTATCCGGGCAATATACAGATAGAAAAAGATTTCAAAACGATTCCATTTTAGAAAGCTAATTGATATCTTTGTACCTACAGATAAGAATTACTAAACTAGTTCTTAAGCCACTCAATTTATGCGCAAAATCTGTAAAAATTAAAAAATATATATGTACTTGAATTAAGGAAATTACTCGTAGAATAGATATATGCTGTTTTAAACTAGCAACTCTTCCTGTGTAACTATATCTATGCTACGTAATACATCCCACACACTAGCCGTCTATTTAATTATATTCTTACACCCCGGCTCAACTTTGGTGTGGTTAAGTCGGCCTTGAGCCTGGTTTAAGACCGTTTTAACCAAACAAACGCCATGATAAAAAGTCAAGTATTTCACTGATCTGAACTTACGCGCCACGTAATATTTTCACTGTGTTTTTTTAATACATATATATATTATTATCACTAGGCTCAGTGTGACCTTCCTTTCAAAGTACTTGGGTTTCACTCAGCCCTCAACTGAGATAATAATGGGTAGCAAAAATATTCGATCGGTTGAAAATGTTAAACCAAAATACGGAGGTGGTTATAATAACAACATAATAAACAAAATACAAAGATAGCATAATACGGTTAGATAGAAACATTAATAAATTACACAGTTGTGAATTTGTGAATTACACGTGAATAGAATTACAACTGCTGGAATTACAAACGTCGAAAAAATTAACATAACTAAGAGAACAATAATTTTAATTTTAAAATATTAATTTCAATCATCAGTGCGTCCCACGCAACTTTGGTTCAATGAACTCTAAATTGATTTGAATTTGTGTGTCATTATTAAAACAGGAATTGGTTTGTCAGGAATCCAGACTATCCCGTATTTTTTATCGATCGGAACTAGAAAATAATATCACTAGGCCTGAGGCCTGAGCCCTAGAATATGATCTAGATGTAATATTTGACCCCTTCTACCATACAAAAAATAAAATGATTAATAAATTCAACATTTCAATGAAAATAAACAACGTTTTCTGAAAATTAAGGAAATAAATCATTAGTTTTATTTCTTTACAAGACAATTATGAACATGTCAAAAGCAAGTCCGTATGATATCAAACGAATCCAACCTCTGACCTTATCATTAAACCACGTAATAATAGCGGTACGCCATCTTACCGGTTATCCCTAAACCCGACCGGTTGGGTAAAACTTCGGGTTGCCGCAGCCAACCGGTAGCCCGATCCGGTAGCCGAACCGGAAACCGGAACCGGGTTCCGGTTATAATTAGGGGGTTACAGGTCGAATGGGTTGGAATTATGGTATTGATCTCGTGAATTATTCCGGTTTTAATGTATGCCAGTTCGTTATTTACCAACGTTTGTGTTGCTAATAAATCGCGCTTCAGATTCATTCTATTCTAAGGCAAATGGCGAGGTTTAATTATGAAAGTTTTGTCGAAGAAAAATATTATTTAAAGGGATAAAAGTGAATTTTTTCAATACTAATATTAATGACATCATTTAGTTTATATCAACAGCGTCTGAAGTCGAAGGGTGAGGCTCTCGACTAGCAATACGAAGGGCGCGGGTTCAAATCCAAGTAAATTTCACAATTTACTCATTCAGAATGTTACTTTACTCATTTCAGAGTGGAAGATAATCTCAGTATCATTTTGATGTAAGACCACTATTCAGAATTGAAACGTTGCTTGAAATGGTTTGAGCCGTTTTTGGTGACCAGATCTGAAAAGCCAGCACACTTTCTCTCACCTTCCTCTACCCCATATCTTTACCCTCCCCACTACATTCAGCCTCACAACAAACCCCAATTACGGATGGCATAATCTCACGGACTCCAGACAGTTGGGAGCAGTTGGGACTCTTGTACGGTTTCCACGTAAAAAAAATCTTTGAATATGTTAATAATAAAAAAAAATAAAACAAAAACTGAAAATTATTTCCACAAAGTTGTGAAATTATTGTTATGTATATGTGTTACATTACCTACTTAATATGAACTAAACATATCAATTTGACTGTCCTGAAACAAGGAACCTTACCAGTGAGACAGTCAAAGCTTTATTATTATGTGATTGTATTTTTTTGTATCTAATAAAAACATAAAAAATATCATGTACACTGAGTTTTCACAATGAATTTTCAGAGAAAACAACATTTAAGTAATTTTTTTTTTTTTGGTAAACTTATAACTTTTTAATCTTGTCTTAAACATTAGTTTACTTAAAAAATAATATCAAGTATTTGACAAGTTCTAGTATCTTCACCAAAAAATGTAGACAATTTGTCTCGACGCCATCTAGTGAGAGAGTTAGCACTTACAATGCCTTTCTCATATAAAATAAAGTTGGTTGTTTTCAGGTGAAAAAATGTAACATGCAGTTATTGTTGAATGAAACACTAGTATATATTGAATTATTTCGCGGATAAGAGATAAGCCGCCATAGCTCAGTGGTCAGAGCTGTCGACCGGAAATCGAAAGGACACGGGTTCAAGTCCCGTTGGCGTCATGTATCTTTTATCAGGAAATTTTTCAATGTGGATGAGTGTTTCAGGCTTATAATTATTGCTTGTAAAATAATTGGTAACATTTTAGTGTTCAAAATATTACATAATATTAAGTAGATTGGATACAATATTGAACATACATAAAATAATAGAAAAAAAAGATTATGCCACTAATAGTTCAGAATATATTTTACATCCAGGAACGAATAATACTAAATTTGGTATCTAATGTATATATCATGTAGGAAGTAATAAAATTGTATGAACATCATTTTAAATCCTATTAAAAGCATGTCGAAAACCTCAGTTACGAACATCGACCATTTAGAAACTTATAAATATAACATCTGTTTTTAATATAATGTATAAACATACAATTTTCTATGAAGTGAGGGTATTGTTATTGAAGATATAAAAAAAAATTAAAGCAGTTCACTCCTTAGTTAATTCATCTTTTGGCTCAGATACATTTATAGATCTTTTAGCCAGTTACGATATACGACGAATATAAAGAAATTGAGTCAATTAAAAAAAAACACAGCGATCTGCATTGCAAAGTATTATGATTTAATCAATGTTTAACTATTTTTCTTTCTCTCCATTAAACTATCAGCAAAATATCATAAAATGTATCAAAATAATACATTTTCAAAGGTTATGGAGTCAGCCTTATGCCGTCCGAGCTACAATGCATCCCCTCACCTTTCATGATAGTCGCTTACTTTCCAAATTGAATAGCTAGACTTCTTTAGTAAACGTGCAAGTATGGTTGAATTTTCGAAGAAGTTTACCTTTCATTGGTTGAATTTTGAAATAAAACTATTTTTTTTGTTTAAACTGCTGCTGACAACAAAATATATAAATTCTATCATCAAATGGAGTGACGCCAATACATTGGGATTTAATTTTAAGAAATGCTCCATTATTAACGCAAACAAAACGATGTTCTACAATTACAAAAAGGCTTATTCATTTCTTGAGGACATTGTTATTCCGAAAGTTTTGAGAATCACATTTGATACGAACTTAACATTTCATGTCCACATATGTAGAAACGATATGCAGCAAAGCTTCAAGAGTGCTGGGATTGTTGCAAAGCAATTCCAGGCATTTTGCAGCTTAGCCGCGTTTCGTGTGCTGTACTATAAGTTTAGTACGTAACATTTTGGAAAGCGGTTCAATATTGTTGACCAGAGGATATGACTTACTCTCTAATGATAGAGAAAGTACAAGATAAGAGATATATGTATCTTAGATACTTCACGTACTATCCCTGGTCATATCCATCAGCCTGTCTGTCTGGTATGCTGGGTATAAATATAATAGAAGGAAAACTGCTTTGCTGATTTATGCTCACGACAACTTCACAAGAGCTCACAGGCACAGGACTTTAGTTGTTCCAAGATGCAGAATGAACCTACCATTGGTAAGGCCGCTAGGAAAAATGATTCTGCAATTAAATAACTAGATATTTTTAATTTAAAATTAAACAATAACTTTGTAAACATCACTTATAGGTAAATACTTAATGTCGACCGGGTTTCACTACAACCGTAGCTTCATCAGGACTGTATAATACTAAACCTAGACATCTAAAATATAAATTAACATGTGTTAATATCACGGTAAGTAGACGGTCTGAGCTACAGTGGAAGAGGTAGGGATAGGTGGGAGATTGAGATGCGAGTGCTCTTTGTCAATAGGGAACAATCTGAGTATAGGGCTTTTATTTAGGTTTATTTGGTTGTTGATGACTTTGCTATTGACGTTTTTGGCTTTCCTTAACTCTAACGCTTCTAAGTTATCCAACCTAAGGCCTATTCCGTTTTTATGCAATAGACTGACGCCAGTGTTTTTGTCAAACGTATGGTTGGTTGATATGAGATGATTTGCGAATTCGGAGAACCCATTACTATTTAAGCATCTCAGGTGTTTTTTGACTCGCGTGTTGATATTACGTGCTGTTTTGCCTATGTAAAGCGCGGGAAAGTCACTACATTGCAGTGAGTAAATACCTGAATGATTTAACGGATGTTCTTTGTCCTTAACGTTCATCAAAAATTTACCTATACTATTTTTAGTGTAAAAAGCTGGTTTGATATCTGGTGAGAGGTTTTTTATGCTTTTTTGAGAGAAATTATTGATGTACAAAATTCTATGCCATTTTCGAGGTTGATTATTATTAGTTGATATGATATATGAGAATTCGCAAATCATCTCATATCAACCAACCATACGTTTGACAAAAACACTGGCGTCAGTCTATTGCATAAAAACGGAATAGGCCTTAGGTTGGATAACTTAGAGGCGTTAGAGTTAAGGAAAGAAAAAAACGTCAATAGCAAAGTCATCAACAACCAAATAAACCTAAATAAAAGCCCTATACTCAGATTGTTCCCTATTGACAAAGAGCACTCGCATCTCAATCTCCCACCTATCCCTACCTCTTCCACTGTAGCTCAGACCGTCTACTTACCGTGATATTAACACATGTTAATTTATATTTTAGATGTCTAGGTTTAGTATTATACAGTCCTGATGAAGCTACGCTTGTAGTGAAACCCGGTCGACATTAAGTATTTACCTATAAGTGATGTTTACAAAGTTATTGTTTAATTTTAAATTACAATGGCACATCACAAAGTAACCGCTTCATATGAAGAAAAAAAAGATATTTTTAAATTGAACATTCATAAATTTAAAACTTGTATAATGTATAAATATTATTTAAATATAATGTATATTTATTATTGGTTATATATATAATGACCGGTCGGTGGCAGAGTTGACATCGGGATTGGGTCCCACCCAGGCGTAGTGTGTTTAATTCCTCGGCTGGTTAAGCCCTCCATCACAACACAAGCAACATTATCCTCTTTCTGTGGTGGTGGTGAGATTTTCAAATATTGTCAGTTTATTCGTTACCCGGGAATGTTTGTCTTTCTTCAATTTTTATTTTAAAATACGACAAACATGATCTGTTTCATTGATGTAAATTTACTCACTCTATTTAAAAAGGTTTATCTATCTAATCAACATCACAGAAATGGTTGAAACAGAAATACGTTATATATTTTCGTATTTTAATTGGAATAAACACGCAACTCTTTGAATCCATGAAAATGCTCTATTCCGTATGTAACACTAAAAGTGTTTGCATTTTAGCATACATGTAATCAATTTTTATATGTTTTCATAGGCAAAATAATATCTAGTATGTAGAAGCATCTCTTAATATGAACGTTTCATTTTGCGATTCGGGTCTGCCCGCGAAATTATGAGACCTCACATCCCAAAACTCATAAACTCCCTGCCATAAATAACGGCGCTCAAGTAATAAATAATACGAACCCTCCTTAATATTAACTGAGCACACACATTTAACTTTTTAATTTGAGATAACCAACGGCGGTACTGAAGTGGCGATACACAGCGAGAGTTTATACATATACTTCGTACATACGCATCTATCCTGCGTTGTACTTTGTATTATATTGTGGACTGGCAGTACAGAGATTTAGACGAAAAAGAGGCTGAAAATAGTGCCACACGTACGTTGGTTGCTTTCGGTAATAATGTGTAGGCGAATGAATGAATAGCTGTTGTTAGTGGCACGCGAGCACCGTCGGTCCAGCTCGTCAGCGTTACGTCGTCAGTCGACCGATGGTACGCCTGCCAATATTTCCAACCTTATAGTGTCCGTTCGCCAGTTATTATCAGTTATTATTCAACAGCCATATTATGTAGAAACGTGATCAAAACGTAAACAAAAAATGATTCGGTTTGTTTTGGTTATCTATTCATTTCCTTTGCTGAAGCGATCTAGTGTTATTTTCATTCAAATTGATGATTTCAATACTGCAACTTATCATAATAGCATATACATGGAGTAGATAAATATACGATGGTTTACACATTCCAATTGGCGAATTAGACAAAAAAATTCCCAAATTAATAATTTGACAGTATTTTGCACACGAAAAGTCAATATTTGCATGCATTCTCTCAACTCTATTAACGAGACTGTACTAAATTGGTCAAAGCCCAAAAAAGCCGTGACAACGTGTTTTTGCCGTCTAGTTATTATTATTCTAGGGGCCTACCAAGAAATGCTTATGTTCGAACTTGAATTTGTAAATTGAAAAGACTTTAATTATTATTAAAATAGTTCGGAGGCATTTAGTTTTCTGGTCTGGAGCTGAATATTTCTAATTCCGGAGAAAACTCGCGAATGAAACGAACCATTCGTTTGATTAACTCATATTTCTAAGCGGACGGTTTGAAGCCCTTAAAACAGAATACTGTGTTTGTTTAAATATTATTTCAATGAAAGCTGCTTCCTTGGCGCAAAGTTAACAAACACGCCGATCGCATACTCAACATATTTGGATACTGATTACACATGCAAGCAAAGCAAATGGGTAGAATTTCTGACACTTTCTTTCAAAAACGGCTGCGAAATACTTATGTACTATTTTTTGTTTGTTTATAGGTTTCTCTAAGGCCCAGATTAACTCCTTAATTTCTTACACATATATTGCAAAGTATCCTTTATACGATGTAAACACGAGGGAAATCCCCCTGATGGAGTTAAATAAAGAAAATGTTTTAAATTGTATGCAGTAGACATGCAAAAAAAGACTAGCCCTGAAATGGATTGTGTGATTGATTGAATGGGGGTAAAAAATAATCATTTTTTTGTATTTTGAGAACATCCATTATTTTTCAATGATCCAAAATCTACCAACCTACATATTCTTAGCCGTGAAAATTGTCCATTATTGGATTAAGCCCGCAATTTAAATATGAACAGAGAAATTTAATTAATTGTTGATATTTATATTCGGGGAGTGGTCCTGCGGGGGCGATTTGTGAGAGTCTGGAGTTTACTGTTGAAGCGAATCTGGTGGGAGGATTAATGTGTTAGTTCTTTCCTAGTTATCCACAGTTCCGTTTGACACAAATGTTGCGAATAATTCCTTGGCCTTATCGTTTTACCTGGAGTTAGCCAAAATAATTTTTTTCAAACAATTAAGCCACAATATTTAATTAATATTAATCAAGCAGATAAAAATTACAGGCAAATAAACACGTTTTGTGATTTCACCTGAGCAACTTTGAGAATAAATTGTTTGAATTTGTAGTAACAATGATGCACCTATTAAGGTATAGAACTGTTGGAAGAAAGGTGAACGTGCACAGAACGCAGTGGAAATGAGATCCCAGGGGCATATGCGTGTAAATGACGTGTGTAAGAATGACGGCCTCCGTGATCGAGGGTAAGGCTCTCGACTAGCAATTCGAAGGTCGCGTGTTTAAATTTAGGCGTGCGTAATTGAATTATATTTATTCATGATGTTGTGTTATTCCAAACCTATTTGCTTCTTTACTGAGTGGAAGATACTCTCAGTATCACCCTGGTGTAAGACCAACATTCGGAATTGAATCGTTGCTTAAAATGGCTTTAGCCATGTTTAGTGACCAGATCTGGGGAGAGCACTACCTTTATCCTCACAAAATACCTCAATTGGGGATGCCATAGTCTCACTGGCTCCAGACAGTTAGGAGCAGTTGGGACTCTTGTGCGGTATTCACATTTTAAAAAAACGGATAAACGGAGAACTCCGAAAAGTCTTTGATTGTTGCAACCCTTCAAAAATGGCTTAACAGCTATCATGAAAAAAAAATTCTGTCAGTAAAATTGAGCTGTGGTATTTCAAAACTCACACATTTGTTAGGAATATCTTAGTCATGCTTTTTCAACTCGCCATATGCATTCAACCATCGGTTATGGTGCTTTGAAATAAATCGCTAATTACGCTATATCAATATTTTTTATTGTCTCGGGTTAAGCCGGGTACTAAATATCAGTAACACAACCGTTAATCTAGACAGATTATAGATCTAGAATCTACCCCCGAGCTTTTAATTTAAAATCCGTCAGAGAAAACAATCAAAACAACCCATACAAGAAAATACGTAGTGACGCGCAGCAGAATTTGAGATTATCCGAAACATTTCAGGGATGGTATTTTTTATCCCGGATGTTTGCTCTCACTTGTTTTGTTAGAAAACTGAAAATGTTTTTTAAAGTTTTATGCTCTATGTAGAAAGGTGAATCATTATACTATGGTTATTTATTTTAAACAAGTAAATAAAAGCCCAAACCTGACTACTGTGATTAGGAAAATAACTTAACTTTATTTTTGGGGTTAATTAAGTAGGTAATTATTCCAATAATAATAATAATAATTTTCAATGAGAATGCCACCATTTTTATAAATCCCAACCAGGAATTATTAGATTCCTGGTCAAATAAAATTTTACACGAAAAACACTTCAATTATCTCAACCAAACGTATGTTGACAAAATTTCGTCAAACAAATGGTTGAGTATTGGAGAGTTGAGCGCAGAAATAGAAGGATTTATGCTTGCCATTCAGGATAGAGTCATTAATACTAAAAATTATAGAAAGCATATAATCAAAGATACAAATCAAATTGATGATTTGTGTAGAAAATGTTTGGCTTTTCCGGAAACTATAGAACATATTATATCGGGATGTTCTATATTAGCACCGTCCGAATATACATTAAGGCACAATCAAGTTTTAAAAATAATTCACCAAAATTTGGTAATTAAACATAACTTGATTGACCGCCGTAATGTAGTAGCATATTATGAATACGAACCAAATTCATTTTTAGAAAACGAATTTTATAAAATATATTACCATAAAACTATACTAACAGACCGAGCGATTAGTCATAATAGACCCGATATAGTTTTACATGACAAAATTAAAAAAATAACTTATATAATTGATGTCGCTATACCAAATTCCTGTAATATTCAAAAATCTGTTAGCGAAAAAATAAGAAAATACACAGATTTAGGAAATGAAATAAAAAGAATTTCGCATTCTCAGACTATAAAAATATTACCATTCGTTATTTCGGCTACTGGCATTATACCTAGCTCTCTAATTAAAAATTTAGGCGTATTAGATCTATCGAAAAATTTATATATAAAGATGCAAAAGTCGGTCATTTTGAATACATGTAGGATAACAAATAACTTTTTAAATATTTATGTTGAGGGATCAGTAGGATTTATAGGCCCTGTTAGAAGTTCTACCGAGCCGAACCCTCTGATATGAAAATATCTGGAGACGGTGAATTTTTTTCCCATTTGATATCTGGTGAGTTGACGTGTTGTTGTTCTTGTATTGTTTTGTATTTATTTTACTTATATAATGCACTTACATAGTGTTGATTGACTAGCTGATCATTTGTGGAAAAGCGAGTGGAAGGGTTTAGTTTTTCCTATGGGGAAGATTTAACCCGGACAACAAAATCGGAAGCATAAAAAAAAACATAGCATTTATATAGCGCAGTTTTGTGTTGTTTCACTTCAAGTGCGCTTAACTATAATAAACTTAAAAATAAAATTTCCTATTGTGTTCCTTTAAAAAAAAATAAAATAAAATAAAATAAAATAATAACATAATATGAAATAAAGAATAAACGGTTTACACAAAAGCAGAGAATAAAATTTAACAATAACAGTGCTATTTTAGTAGAGGACAACAATAAAAGACAGTAACAGTGCACGAAAAATAAGACTTTAAAATTAAAATATTATATAAAACAGGAAAACATTAAAATATTATATAATAGGTGGACATTAAACATAAAAGTACAATAAGGAGGAAACCGAAACCAAACAACTACCGTAACTTACTGGTGATGACTGCAATTGATCGAGCGTAGCGAAGTTATGTTTGAACTCGATCGTTTTTCTATTTTTTTTTGTATGTTCCATTTTTGTTTAAAGATGGTAGCTGTCTTGGATACTGCCTTTGAACTGTCTATAAATTATGGTTTGTACCTACCTGCCTGAAGAAACTTTGAAAAAAGAATTGTCTTTGAGATAGTCACAT
This sequence comes from Hesperophylax consimilis, assembly GCF_061612785.1. NCBI lineage: Eukaryota > Metazoa > Arthropoda > Insecta > Trichoptera > Limnephilidae > Hesperophylax > Hesperophylax consimilis. Next base: position 31,612,657 of record NC_142851.1, read on the forward strand.
ATCTTTGGAGAAATTGATTAATTCCATACTTGAAATTTTTAAAAATGTTACATGAAAATATATGGCTTCTAATTAAGTAGGTTGGCATTTAAGTAGCTACTTACAAATCTTATGATTTTTTTCTTGAGGAAATTTTGAATTTGATTTATTAAATAAGATAAAATTAGAAAACAACTAAGTTATTAGATATTTATTACGAGCTTTCTTAGTTGGTTTTCGGGCCCTTAAACACTGACAAATGAGTTGATCGACGGTCCTATACATAGATATATTACATTTAAATCTAGTCTAGAGTTTAATCAATTAGTGCCAATACAACCATAATAGCAAAACACCTAGGGCCTCTGGCAAATTGACTATTATATTTCACAAAGACGCCGTCAGAAGTTCGGAGAATTTGTTTGTATTTCATCTTTTCAAAAGAATACTTATGAACGCACCTGAAAACTGAAAATAGTTTTTAAATAAGCTTTCGAATTATATTATTAGAAATAAATACATAATTTTGAAATAATAAAATTTTTTATGAAAAAAAAAATTAGATGACCTTATGTTTTTTCTTTTTACCTTAGACCTTAGATCTGAACTAAAATTAAGGATAATTAAAAATAATACACATTTTATAATACAAAAGTACTATAAAGCATTATTCTAATCTGAATTTTTTGTTGTTTCATATAAAAACACTTAATTTCATTATTTTTTCTCAAATTGCGGTCGGGACCTTTGGTTTCATAACGGTTGTAAATTTGGTACATCCATAGTTAAATTCTAGGTTAACAATATTACTAATTAGATTCTTTCACGCCCGTTCAACGTTGGTATGGTAAACCAAACTAATTCCATGGTAAAAAAAGAAGTTTTCACTGTTCAGACATTAAACAGAAAATGCAGTGTTTTTTTTCTTTCTATTCTTCTCATTTTCACTACGACAGTAAGAGAGACAGAATAATTTCTAGGAAATAACATTAGCTGTTTCCAAAATCAAACAAATTGACCCTACTAGTAATAGCTCTGTAATCAATAAAGAGAAAAAAATAGCCTGAAAGGTTTAATATAATAAAATTAATTGAATTTAAGAGCTTTGCTTGAATATTCTGAAGGTATTTTAACCTTGTTTATCTGGCCAGTAACGCACGCGTCGCTGCCGTTCCGAGCTTTAAGCCCAAAATTTGTCTTAGGTTCACTCAAAAGTTATGAAAAATGAGTTACTAAATAACCCGGGATGATTCGGGGCGCTCAACTCGAGGAGCGCGGCGGCGGCGAAATTGCGGTACAAATAACGTACGTCAGCCGCGACCCAGAGATTTATTATATTTTTACGTAAGTTCACAACAAACGGTGCGGTGGAATAATCCGTGACAATGATGGATACTGCCGTAGAATGAAGGACCGAAAAAATATAGAAGATGTGTAACATTTTTTCAATACTTCAAATTCTATTTACAGATTTTATTTACAACAGAAAGCAACTCTCTTTAAATAAAATGAGTTTCTAATTCATGTTTTAGAACAGTGAAATTATTATTGCTTTTATTTGGTTTTTTTTTTTTACATTTGTTCCACACTGGAGGATCTGAAGTAAATAATTTCAAGGCCCTGAACTCAAAATGAAATACCTTTTTGAAAACAGATAAAAGTTGCCTTCAGAGTTTTATCTTACAAACGGACAATTAAAAAAATCTAACTTTGAACGCAGCCAAAGTTTATTTCTAAGCATTTCTAGTAATCTTTATTTACCTCCTTATTTGGCTCTAAAAATCAAATTCAGTTGGATATATTTTTTTATAACTTAATGAGTAAAACCTCAAATTGTAATATTAAATCTTTGAAGAAAATATTATCGACTCTTAAACAAATAATTAAAAAATCAGAAAAAATTAGGTCGGATCCAGGTAATTATTAATCTTGCAATTATAAATAAAAATATGAACCTATTAAGAAAATGATAACGCAGAGTCGTTTATATTGTCTTCAATGATTAGGAAATAATTATTTTTAACAGTTCATATGTGACATGGCGAACATTTTGGCAGTTTCTTATTTTAAATTATTCGAGAGCGTCTATTGTGAGCTTTGAAATTCAAAAATAAAGCTTGGTGTTCTTTTTTTGCTTAATCTGTTTATATTATTTCTGACCTTAATAGTTATCATAGAAGATGTAACGAGGACGTGCCTTTTGGTGACTGATATAGCTTTGCGTAATACCATAAATACACGTTGAAACTCAGAAAAAGTACAAGAAATAACTTTTGTCAACATAGTACAATCAGGAGCTCCCACATTTTCAACTGTTCCCTTCCGTCTGAAGACAGTAAGAGTATGCCATCCCCAATAATTGGCGTAAGTTGTAAGGCTGAAGGTAATGTGGGAGGAGATGGGAAAGAGGAAGGTGGGGAGTACCTGGCTATTCAGATCTGGTCACCAAACATGGCTTATTTCAAACAATCTTTCAATTCTGGAACGTGCCGCAATTATACTATAAATGATTTTAAATTAATTATTAACATTAACTGTGAGAGTAATCAAATTATCCCAGTAAACTTTACTTTACTCAACCTTCGTATAACTAATCGAGAACTTTACCCTTTGACCACGGAGGCCGTCAATTGTTTTGTTTAAAATTTAAATTAGTCATTTTTGTTTTGTTTTTTTTTCAACGTAACGGAATATTTTTTTAATGTGATGCGTCCTCTTCATTTCTACATTCACAGGTAAACCGTTGGTTTCATGCGCGTTTGTTTGATTTTCCGAAATTAAAGCATTTTCATATTTAGGGCTCGTCCGCGGTTTCCATTCCCGGGTAATATATCGTGTGTTTATCTCAGTTATAATTTAAGGCAGGGCCCTTCAACCGACCGACCGTCGGGGTTCGCAAATACTGATTGCTGTTTGAGGACGCACCAAGCTACCTGTGAGCAAACCTACACTACATCATCATACTTTCTCAGAATTTGTTTACCCTGAAAATTGCGAACATTATTTGACTGTAAATTTAGTTCTGTTTGAGGAAAATTATATTATAATATGACACACGGCAGCCGCATGCACCTACTCATTAAGCAAATAAACAAATTAAGTTTTAGTATTGCTAAGTTTTATCAAAAATTATAATTTCGGTCTGGCTCTGTCTGTAACTCCAATTTAATGAACTCTAGAAGTTCTACTTCAGAATTTAAGTGTCATTTTCAAAACTTGATGTGTTTGTTGGGAAAATTCTGACAAACGAAAATCAAACATTTAAAAAAATATATATTTTAATTGCCATTTTCGAAATTGAAACTGATTTGTCGAGAATTCAAGATACCCATGATTTTTTACGAGACTGCGCTAGTCTATCAAACATACTAATTTCGATTGTCTGTCTGTCTTTAACATTGTACTCTAGAACTCGGATTTGCTTTAAAATAATTTTTTTCTTGACTGTGTGAAAAATTCAGACAAGTGATAATGTACATATATTATATTTAATTAACTATATATATTTTGTTAACACTGATTTTTTTGTGTAATCTGAATAACTAAAAAAAATGAACATTTGCATTATTATATGTAAAAGCCCTATGGGCGTTTAAATAAACAAATAAAAAAAAAATAATTAAAAAAATACAATTATACAGAAAATAATAATTTAAATTTTTTATGGAAAATTAATTTTTTTCAAAATTCTGATAATAATATCCCGCGGGATTATAATATACTAATATTGACACAGATACTGTTCGGATTCTCTCAAGTATTTAAGCATCGTTTTTTTCGTGTTTGAAGTTTTTATTCGATGAAAGCTAGAAAGGTTTTTTTTACCTTTTTTTTATTTTACAAAAAAAAATCACATAAAGCAATTTTTTTCTTGTTTTCAGTTGGTGATGCCTGGTTTTGAATGCTCAAATCATTTGTAAATGCTTGTTTATTTAAAAAGGAAATTCCCTTATCTTGTCTTTATGATGCTCATAAAAAGCTGACGCGGGTCGGTCAAGTAAACGATACGTAATATTGATGTTTAACTTTGTGCTTTTAGTATGGTTGATTTTTTTTATGAAACTGGTTTTGGTTGTATAATTGAGTGGGCTATACGTCAAGAAAATTACATACCCTTTCCATAAAGTTGACCCTTGAATATAATATGATATTAAATGCATAAGTTTTTGTTCTTCTTTAATAGGGTAGCATTTCTTAGGTACTCTACATGAACTTGTGCATTTCATATATTCTTTCGTAATGTAGTTCGGTGCTTGTGCTCAGAAAGTTGCGCTTGTTATTATAAAGAGTTGTATATTTAAGACAAAATAAAAAAGGTAAATGTAACATATTTCAACAAAAAAAGCTATGTAGATAAAAACAGTAATATGAATAACAACTTTATGTTAAAGCTTCATCATTTGTGTATTAAATAATGTTGTTATTATTTATAAAATTATTCCCTTTAAAAAAACCACCAAAATTTTTTTCACAATATTTGAATTTTTAGGTTTGTCTAGGTTTTGGCAACGGATGCGTTTGCCAACTTACTGCGTGGCGGGTTGGATCGGGAGAGGCTAGTTGACTCGATCCATCGCCTTGCACCACAGTTGGAGGGATGGATTCATACGTCAGTCACTCTTGGATACATTGAACCCCACATTATTACCCACGCTTCATATATTGTTTCTTTACAGAACAACCTCCTCCATTTCCCTAAAACGATCTTCTACACAGCATTCTCAAATATGCCGCAGTCCCTGAGGATTTTTTTCTTTCTTTTAGGCCTCCTGTGTGAAGCTAATGTAAAAACACTACATTTGATCAAATTTAAATAAAACAATAATTGGGGGAAACTGTAAAGACTACTTAATAAAAATTAATATTTTCCGATATTTTAATAGAAATCAATAGTAGAGTAGGTAATCAAAATTAGAACAAATTTATTTTATGGAAATAATATAAATATATTATCTGAATCGGCTTCACCATAGTTTGATAATGCCTTCGGAAGGCAAAACAGCTGTTACTCGTAATAATAACTACATTCCAGAACTTCTTTATAAGCAAATTGAAATTATTGAATATTTCAAAGTAAAAATAAATATAAAATTTTATGAATTAAACTTGATAACATTAATATTTTCTTTAAATTACAGAAGTATGTAAATGATTAGTGTCTTATTGATGTACGAGTATATACGCTTGATCATATAAGTAAAAGGTGGTAAATCTATTGCGCATAGTTATATGATATTGGTGCGTGAGTTATAGTTAAAAATATTTTACAATTTATACGGACCAGATTTAAATACCTAGTTTAATTTATTTTTCAAATTTTTTTATTTTTATTTTTATTTTATATTTTATTTTTTTTTTACAAAATATAACATATTAAAGCGTATTTTATACACTCTTCTACAAAATCTGACGCTTGTGGTCAGGAGAGGACAACTTATTAATAACTTTAAAAACTTAACAACTTTGAATTTACCATATTAAAGATTTAGACATAATATTTTTTAAGATTATAAAGGTACTCGTAATTAAAACAAGAAATGTATATGGGATGTTCATAGAACATTAGTAATAACAAAACAGTCAAGAATATATCTAAGAGGAAGTAAAAATTGTATGATGGTACTGCAAAAATATGATATAATTTTTATTTTTTATTTTTGTCGTATTTTTTTTCTGTTCGCATATCAGCGGGTAATTGATGAAATAATTGTATTCGTTTATATACAAAGTGATTATGTGCAGTTATGGTTCGTACGGGTGGTACAGGTAGTCCACCAACAGAAGTATTCCTTATGCTAATATTTAGCAGTGGGTTATTATTTTCATTAAAAAATATCTTTGTGTAGCTGAAGTAGTGCGATTTTGTCGTAAATTTTTGTAAGTGGGGGAACAGCAAATTCTTGTAATAAATTGATTGTTCGGTAGTAATACGTTTTTTTTAGGATAATTTTTATAAGAATTTTGTTCAAATGTTTCGAGTGAGAGAAGGGATGATTTATATGCACTCCCAAGCTAATGATTCCATAGTATAGTACAGAGTGCGCAAGTGCAAAGTAATTTTTTTAAATATTTTTAATGAGATAGTATTTCTAAGTCTGAAGAATATACTAATATCTGTTTATTGTGGAAATTATTTGATTTTGAAAATAAATGTATGAATTTATATTTTTAATTGCTTGTTTTTTTTTTTTATTTTCATGTGAATACCACTCTAAAACTCAAAAGAAAACAAATTCATGATAATAATGAAAATGGAAATTGGTATCAGGGGGTTAGCATTGTGAAATTGATAACTTTACAAAATCGGATCGCTAACGCCTATCGCCAACGATGATTTTATACTGATTTCCTAAACACGGTCACAATATTTGATCCCGCATGGCATTGACCCAGAACTCAAAACAATATTGATACTGCAAATTCACATACGCTGGCAACACTGGCGCATATGTCAATGAACTAATATTCCTAAACGTTAGACGACTACGGAAAGGTTAAAAATACTAATAAACTGACAAGATCTGATTGAAATAATAACTTTAATATACTCGTACACTTTCGGTCCGCTGTACTTTTTAACAAAATCAAGTAAGTTATTTAGTTCATGAGGTCGTCTTTAGTTAAGACTCAATTGACGAAATCAATTGATCGTATCGTAGAGGAATTAATTTAAAATTAATCTTGTTTTCGATTTCCTTCAATTCTAAGAGCTTAGTTAGTTCACCTTCATTCATTAATCAGTCAATTATTTTGCGTAACGAACGACATCAACCAAAAAGTTATGCATATTGGCAGCTTATCCGACACCTTCAAGGCCGTGCTAAAAGTAGCGGCTTTCGTCAACCGATTGTTGGAATCGTATTCTGACCATGCTTCCTGAAAATATCGCTAACTGACCATAGATGACAGATATTTTCAGTATCGTATTGATATAGGGCTTTATTAATCGTCCGTGCCGGACCTCCAGAACCACTTGTGAGAAAATTAATTTCTGTAAAATCAGTTTACTGCACTTCAATTATCAAAGAACATTTTACATCTGAGACAAAACTTGTTCATTTGACTTCAAGAGATAATCCACGGTTTGTGTCTTGAAATTCTAACAATCCCCTTACAAAGCAAGAACTAAACGAAACAACCCTTAGATGGCAAAAAAATCCAACTCACGAATATACATATTTTTCAGGATTTTAGTATTCAACAAATTTTGTCGACGTGTACCTACTCCGAGAAGCAATAGATAAATTTCAATATATTGATATACCTATTGTGTGTTAACTTCAGAATCGATGACCTCAAAACTGAAAACTTCTTATAATTTCATGCCAATTTTTTTTTACATGCTTATTTAATTTATTTATAAATTTTATTTTAGCCTTTTGTGCACCGACATTTACAAGTGTCAAATATATTATTAATTACATACCTACACTTTTACACTTCTATCATTTATTGCGTTTTCTTATTATTAATGTGGCATCTAAAATCCAGCTTGAATCTCTCAATTGGTGCAAAATTTTTGGTCAATCTATATAATATTAACTATCTGTACTTCCAAACTTTCTCCCTATAAAAATATTATCCCTTCATAAAAATATTTTCATTTAAAATGTGACGGACGACTGCCGTTGTAACTAAGACTAGATTACTGATTAATGAATTATTAAAAAATGTTTACCGTCCGGTTTTGTTCATAATTCAAAGTTGTATCTGTTTCAGAAACTTCCATGATTACCAACCTTTATCTTCCTTCCCTCCTTATCTTTCGCACTTGCTTCAAATTCACTACTCTCAAGTTGGCGATGCCAGAGAGAATAAGCAAAACGTGAAAAATAGTGAAACAGAAAAGATTAAAAATATTTGTAATAATGCTTGGTCTCACCCGGGAATCGAACTCAGGACCTCGCCATTGCTCTGACCACTAAGCTAATTCAACAATGTAAACTTTCGTCAATTTTAACTTCATCATACTTCGACTCTCTAATATCTTGGTGTATGATTGCAAGAACCCAACCAAATTAAATTGAAATCTTGATAAATAAATAAGGATTTTTGTTGTAATACGTGACATTTATTAAGTTTTACAAGTCTAGGGTAAATATTTAAGACATGTCCTATTTTACCTATTTTTTCTGTCTTTTCTGTTTCACGGTTTTTGCATGAGAGTTGTTAATATCGTCTTTAATTATTGAATATATTAATTTGACGTTTCACTCAGTAAGTTATTCCATTATAAACAAACAGTTTTTTTTACTAGGTACTATGTTTTTTTACTAATCTATTTTTATTTAATTAAAAAAAATGTTTGCCTAAGGTTTGAACAGTCCTCTCCATGGACTGACTAATTTGATGTTACCAAGATTTATTTCGTGTCTTAACTGCTGTAAATTTTTATAGTGTCATTCAATTTCAGAGAAATGCGTGTGTGTGCGTGTTTTTGTGAGTGCCACCAACATTTGACTGAATGTATCGTTATCGCCAACGAGTAAATCTGCCGAGTTTCAGTTCAGTCAGATGTCAGAAAATGGGTTATTTTCCACTTCAAAGATTCCATTTCGTTCATCAATTTATTAATTCATTTATGCAAGAAAACAATTCGTAATTCAAATAGATGATAAAATAGCAAAAAATTATGTTTTTTTCTTTTCAGCCATTCGAGAGGCAAATGTATCGCCTGTTCATACATCACTACAGTCTTGATACAGTCAATGTTACGTTTATTCCGTTCCAATCGTCTAAAATAACACTCCGGCTGTTGACAGTGCCAAAGGCACATGGAACACGCCAATCCTGTGCCCTCCACTGTGTTGCACGCCCCGGCTTCGCTCTTATTTCCTCTTCGACTTGTTCCACTTTTATTCTAGGACTTCACATATCCGCAGTGGAACGTGGGATTTGTATAAACGAGTTTGTTCTTCAACTGCTTTACATATGTGAACGGGCGCCGATTCAATCGCAGATACTGGGCTGTCACGGAAAGGCGAAGGAAATCTAACAACTGTACATTATTTACCTTCATGTGCTAAAGCTTTGGACAATGATACCTACATTCTTAAATTTGGAAAAAGATTTTCAGTTTTATACCTACTTATTTAAGCATTTCTAGCATTTCTCTTAAATTTGATAAATTTAAGAGAAATGCTTTTCTTAAAACGAAATAGTCTTATAATCTTAAAAGTCAAATTTTCCGCGATTGCCGTCAATTCTGCGATTGCCGTCAATTCTGCGTTTGCCGCCAATTTTGCGATTGGCGCCAATTTCGCGATTACTTTTTGTAGAAAAAAACAAACCAAATAAAAATATAGATGACCTTGACCTCGTGATAATAACCACAGATTGATATATAATTTCAAAGAACTCGCAAATAATCTCCTTCAAATCCATGCAAATGTTCATAAATATAAGAAACATGATATATATTAACTAAAACAATATATTTTGCATTTTTTCAATCCATAAAAGAATATAGTAGATTTATTGTTTGGGTATGAGCAACGAGCGCAGCCATCGGACATATTTACTTTAATTATATATTATTGCTTTTTATATATTATTGCTTTTTTTTTCTTAAATAGTTTATATGCTTTTACTACAGGTAATACTTTAAAAAAAAACTTAGAATGACTGACACTGATCAATTATTCAAAATGTTTGATGTACTAGATATGTGCCAATTATGCATAAAAATACTACTACGACGAAAAGAACAAATTTAAAAAAATACAAACTATCACCAAAAGACCAATTAGACAAGCGTTTAAAAAAAAACATAAAAACTCCGACCGTAAATACAAGCTTTGGACAAAGACACCAAAAATACCAAGCAATTAAGGCATCAAACAATCTTTTACTCTAAATAAAGAGTCAGGGAAACAAAAAACATTTCAGACACAACATGAAAAGTTAGATAGAACAAAAAGGCAATATTACAAAATTTTATAACGTAAAATAATAAAACATACTTGTACATACAACGTAATTTACAATACCGTTACAATACAAACATCAATATGCATAACTACGTCTCATAGAAGATACTATGATTACCTATTTTTTCATTACCGCTTTTATTATTGTTTAATTTATTTATTTTATTTCATCTCAGTTTTATTTTATTTTATTTCACATTAATTTTTTTTATTTAATATTATTAAATTGTAAAATGGGGTCCTCAGCACGGATAAAGCACCCAGAAAGGCCCACATTATCAAATAATATTTGATAATTTGTAATTGTAGCTAATTCAAAAAGAAATTTAAAAATACCCATATTTTTTTTCGCCAAGCTGTGGACGATCTCAAAACTATAAAACAGTAGTTTGTTTCTATATAAAATTGATAATTTAATTGCTTCTTGTGTAATGAGGTTGTGTACAGTTTTGTATGAAGAAGCTTTCAAACACGAATAATGAATATTGCATGTAATCCTTATTTTATTTCAAATTTTTGCTTCAAAAGGAACATGTTTAATTAATATGATAGATAGAGAATTTGATAGAGAATTTATAATAAATCTACTAGACTCAGTGGCAGGCCTTCAGGTCCCTGGGAACCAACCTAATATTTGTTATTCCATTTGGTAAAATAATGATATCGTATTGTGTACATTCCGGATGACATATTCTAAACAAATTGGCTATTAACATTTTGTATAAAAAGGGGCAAAGAATTCTGGGGAATTTTCCATCCATTTCTTTACTTGTTACAATATATTGAAATGCTCGTTCAAAAAGTTTACAAAAATCTTGTGATTTCACAACAGAATAATAATTATAAAAGAAATGTACAAATTCTTGCAAGATAAGTTTTGAATTTGTGCCCACACATAATTGTGTCTAAATTGGTACCTACGCTCACACATTTTCAAGCATCCTGAGTAGGAAGGTATTAGTTTTGAATTGAATTCTTTATTATTTAAAATTCAAATTATCTTTGTTCGCTAAAAATTATGGGTGTACTATAAACGATAATATAGAAAAGTTCGTGAACGTGATGGTTAAATTACTACGTAGGTCGTTGGTTCTAACATTCAATTCCAGATGCCATCCACTTTCTGAAGTTTGATTGAGGATAATATATATTTACTTGAATGACAAACAAAACCCATAGCGGGCATCTCCGTCTTGTTCTGCAGAACAAATATACCAACATACACAAGCGAGAGCTTTAATTAAAATAGTTCTTGTGATTCCTAATTCCCATTGTTTAAGACGTCGTAAGATGTTTCACCTGAACACATTTAATAAATAATGTCGCCTATTTTAGCCCTCTTACCCTAATGTGTAGACTGTATAGTAAGATAGAGTGTGCTGAAGTAAACATTTTCGTCTATAATTTATACGAATTCCAAAAAAATGTTGAGTTGTTGCTGAAAAATATGTTGCGATACTCATATTATGTTTTAATTGTACTTCTATTTGTGTCTCTTTTGTATCTGGCCTTTTTTGTACTATTTGTTACTTGAGTGAGCTTTAATATAAACCTATTCATGTATTTATACTTATATTTTTAGGTTTATTTGTTTGTTTTCGAATCTTTTTTTTATATGTACGCAAAATTAATGTATCATGTGTCTGAATATATTTTTGTACTTGCATGAAGTACCTATTTGTGTATTAACCATTTTTGTTCAAAACCGGATTACTCTCATATAAGTGACAAATTCTGTAAAAATCTAATATAAATAATAGTCTTTTATCAACGAAATGCGTAGCTGACAAAAATAGAACGTGCTTTTCACTATCTTGAAATAAATTTAAAATTTAATGAACTGGTTTACTAACAGACTTTAAAAAATACTCTAAAATTACAATTTTTTTAGCTTCGTAGATAAAGCGGTATGAAAATTGTCCCTCAGGGAAATAAAAATGGAATCAAGCAAAAATGACAAATTAGACTATGCTTGTAACTTATTTTTGTCGTCAATCCAGCGGGTTAGGGGTACTTCAGAGCAGTTTGTTCTGCATATATAGGTTTGTTTGTTATAGTGATTAATGAAAGCAGGTATTATTGTGGACTTCCTTAAACAATCCTTTTCCTTCGGATGTTTTTTGATGATGTCAAGCATGCTTTCATTTTATTTAACACCTACCTACGTTAAAAAAAACAATCATTTCTTTATGATCAAGTTAATTACATAATTTAATTGAACCGTTTTAAGTTTAAAACCAATTTTGTACTCTCTCCACATTTCACAGACGCTATATCAACTGATATCAATTATTGCGATGCAAAGAACACCAAAGCCCAAGTTGTTCCGTTGTTGAATTCAACATTTTCGTTTACTTTTCAGTTTTGACTGAATAGTGCAAATATTGAAGTGATCAATAGAATTCCATTTTAAAATATCTATGTCATCTTCTTCTCGTTTTCCCGCAAAACCAATTGATTGAATAGAGGAAATGGGGGCCTAAGGTAAACAAGGTCCTGTCGCGAACAGCGACTCATCTCGATATTCTTCCAACCAAGATAATAAATTTCCCATCTTTATTTATCACAGCAATGAATTTCATATAAATTCTTACGTTTTCTGCATTTCCATGTTTTTCAAATCAGTTTCTTTTTTCCCACAAATTCATTTTTCTCTTCAGTGGCATTGCGGTTAACAGTGCAAAGTTCGATTAATTTGATTAATAATTATTTTAAAATTAATTATATTCGAGAAGAAATTTATATGTTTATATTGTTTGCGACCAAAAGCCTGGCAGGAATAAGGTCCGTGGTTCAATTCCTAGATGTGACCGAATCTTTTTTAGATTTTTCTGTTTGCACATTTTTTGTGTTATCAGAAGTAAGTTTATTATATTTTATTTTATTTAACTTTACGGCCAACTGGAATTTAAATAGATAATAAGAACATAACGTACCTAAAGAGCTATGCAATAAATTTTTTCAACTGTATACGAAGCAATATTATTAGAGTATGTAACAGTAATATAAAATATATTAGAAACTAAAACAGTTCCATAAGATAAATAACTAAAAGTACATTATCTACTCAACTATATTTTGTATGATTTAGCAAAAAGCTGGTATAGATTACGATCAATTCTATAAAATAAGTCTGCAATTATATCAATAGTGTTGTAGAAATATAAAGATAACACAAGAAGTACATTGCGGACGTTTTTTGTGATCCAGCGCAATCGAGGCATATATTTCCAATACAAAACTGCGTTAACGAAATTCGAATGGAATGGAGATTTACGATGTCATCATATTTCTAAGAATAAGAAATGTCCATTCAGTTTCCTTTTTATATATTTTTAACGTTTTTTATTTAATTTTTTTGTATATGTCCACGATGTACTTACGTACTTAAAATAATACGTGTACTTAGTGCATAACCGCAATAGGGGTCCGTCTACCCGATATGAGATTTTCACGGCCAAAAGGATTGAAGTTATTTATTTTTGGCGTATTACGCCGTGTTACGCTACCTTCTTATTTATCAAACGTTTCGGACCGCATTACAGTGTCCATCATCGGGGCAGATGTGTCCCTTACCACATCTCCGTCCGTTACAGTCCGCCTACACGTTCAAATTTACATGCAAAAACTCTAATATGCACAATTAATCATGCACGTAAAGACGGCAAAACGGTATATCGCGCAAACGGCAAGCACGAATATTAATTTGTACAAACTAAATTTGCATTACAAGTAAGCGTGTACGTTAAGACTACAAAACTTTTTAATGCGCAAATGGCTAACATACCTACGCTTCAAATGATTGCAACTTTTACATAAACCGTTTATGCATGAAAAATTAAAGAAAATCAGTAATTAATCATTTTACTAAGGTCCGTCGTACACAATCGATTTGTGTGAAATTTGTCGTATGGATGCCTCACGGTGTACCGTGTTTTATGCGCTAAATTTCGAGCAAACTGATCGCGCATGCAAATCGTTGTATGTAGACGGACCTTAATAAAATGATAAATTGCTGATGTTCTTTAATGTTTGACTTTTAAATCTCACGTTTTTAACATTAATAAAACGTGCCTAATACGTTTAATCGATGACTTAGCAATGCTCGTAAATTTACGATAATGTTATCACTTAACCTATTAGCATTAACCTCCAATTACTTGATCCGGCCCAGTTAACACCGGACGGGACTCTTCCGATACAATCTCCGTATAACTACAAGTAGGTGTAAGAGAACACCCTGTAGTTAATGTTAGAAGTAGGTGTAAGAGAACACCCTGTAGTTAATGTTAGAAGTAGGTGGGGACCTAAAGTAGGGAACCATCGTGCAGAAAGTAGGACAACATTGTCTTATTATTATCCACAACTGGCGTGTTATAAACATTTTAAAATGCTGACACTATCCGAATTTTAGTGATTATTATATTCTAATAAATGAATAAGAGAATACCATATAAATGTAAGTTGGTAGTAGGTAGAGATTTATTTGAGAGTTGCAGTAAATAACTACTTTTGAAATTAGGATGAGTACCTACTTCAATAACTCAACCCCATGCAGGTATAATTGGTAATGATAACATTATTTTCTACATTGTATATACTTATTGATTTCTATTCTGGTACATATTTGTTTGGGTGAGAGTGGAACTTTTGTGAACACCTCACTAGGAAAACGTGTATTGAGGTGTTCGCGTGTTTTATACCCAAAACGTGTAAATATCTCAGCACAGGTGATAAGGGTTATTATGCCGTAATAAATAAAAATACAACATCGTCCTTGAGAGTCTCTAGGATTATAATGTGGCTCTACCCATGGAGGCAGTATTGTATGCAAATTAGGTAAGTTAGCAGTCAGAGTAACTCCCTTAATCATGAAATTACATAAACACAATGTAGTAAGAATTCAGAGGAAAGAAATGGACACAATACGAAATGCACTCAATGGTGTAGTTACGACAAAAATATATAATAGAGATATATGTAGGGACACGGCAGTCAAATTAATCTCTCTATCTTCTACCTATCTATATATTATTTATATAAAGGAGAGTGTTTAAGCCCTGCTAGACGGTTGGTGGGGAATTGATTTGTATACAAATCTACAGTAAGCTAAATTGACAAAATTTTGCACACTTGGCCTTCCAAACGAGAGAAAAGTCACTGTTTACAATAGATTTCAAAAAAACTCTACGTAATGCTCTAAAAAGGCTGGGGTCTTCAACTTGTGTTATATAAACTCCACTTAAAAGTGGAAAAACTCTGGTTTCATAAAATGGGGTTAGATTGAGAAAATCAGAACATCAAAAAGTATCTATAATATTTTACATAGCACTGATATCACGATGATTGGCTACATTTACATATTTTGTTTGTACGTAAGACACGCTTATTTTGAAACAGTATTCAGTAGAAAATACGTTTGTCAGATCTTCGCTTTGCTTTTTAATGTTTTTTTTAAACTTTAAGATATTATAAACACCTACATATTATTAACTTGGGTCTTCACATTACGTTAAGTATGATAATTTTTTTTTGTTTCTTTCTCTATTTTGTTAAAATTTTGCAATTTCAATACTGTTTTTAAACTGTGTTTTGGATTTTAATTAATTAAAAGAGTCTTTCCAAGCAGTGTGAATGAAAAGGTATAAACTGTGAGTTATAGGCTCGTCTGTAAGTAAATAAACTCTCCTGCTAGGATGGTAATCACAAAACATGAAAGTATCAGTCAACAACTACTGTTTCACTTTTATTATTTAACTCTCGAGTAACGAAGTAAAAATACAGAACAATGTAGCTAATTTATAAATAGTACCTGTGTATGAAAAAAAGTGTCAGGATGGGTGTTTTTTTTACAAATCTACATTTTATGGCATTATTGGTGAAGTTTTGATAATTTTTTTTTATTGTACTACAGAAAATTCATTCCAGTTACGGTACAATTTTACATCATATCAGCATTTAGGTAAGTGACTCTTCAATAATTCAAGAGAAAGGTCACTGTTTTATGAGTTTTAGATAAATCACTCCATCCAGTTTTCCCACCTCTTCAAGCCGTATAAAATCCTGGCAACCCCGGGTAGTATTATGATTATATTCAAGAATTCTTTCAGATTTCAAAGTATGGCAAATATTTTAAAAAAAGTGACATCAGAAATATTAGTTCTTGAAATTACGAATTTTCCGATATTCATAAATTATTTTCACGTCTATCAATATCTTGCCTTTAAAAGTTTGTCTCAAAAGCTAAATTCCATCAACGAAGTGGATTTTTTACGCCTTAATAATATCAATAATATTCATCAACGCGTTGGAATCAGGATTTATTTTGCGCATTCTTATAAAATTGAATATGAGAAGAATGTAATTTTAATATAAACTATGAAGCAGACTATTTGCGTTAAAATGTGAGCTACGATAGATAAAATATATCATAGATTTTCAGTAACGTCTTTTTAGGTCTTCGTAACCTTTTCAGTCTGCTATCTCAATCGAGATCGTGGACATGAATTTAATACATATTTTTTTTAAGCACGTGCAAGCCACCCAGTGAGGCCAACATTACTGGAAAACTTTGAAATGTAAAAAATATTGTACCAAATAAAAAAAAATATCTCTGAAACAATTAGAATCAAAATATATTTTAATTTACGCATTCAAAAAAATCAGGATAACTTTGAACATTCAAACTAGGGTCGATTCACAAGATCCTCATTATAACAAACATTCCACCAACCTACAAGTAAAATAACTTTAAAGAAATTTGCAATATGTATATTTATTTATGAAATTATTTCATAGACAGGTACTCCCCATCTTCCTCTTACCCATCTCCTTCCCCTCACAAAATACCCCAATTGGGGATGCCATAGTCTCACTGGCTCAAACAGTTGGGAGTAATTAAAACTCTTGTAAGGTTTAACATAAAACATATATATATATTTTCAAATCAATATGAACTAAAAAAAAATAGAGTTGGTTCAATTTTCTTATAAGGTAGTTGAAACGCTTTTCCGATCTTCATAAATTTGCACATCATGCGTTAAAATGAAACATAGTAACGAGACAAAAAAGCGAACTTTTTATTCCTTTGCAAAAAGACAGCAGCAACCTTCGCCGATTTAAATTAGCCAATCAGGACGATCCATTATTCAGTCGGCGTCTCGGTGGCAGCGACGTGAAATCTTCGGGACCATCGCGTGTTATCTCCGCGCCAGATTTGTGAAACTTTCCACATATCGTTTATCACAGTTGGCGCCAATTTCCGCTTTGAATTCCGAATTGGAACGATTCTGGCGCGCGTCGATTCTGCTGTTGCCGGAGCGAATCCCAATTTCGCAGATAAGTTGGCTAAATTAATTTCAGCAGCTTTCGGAATAATTAGGGTAGTTTGTACCTACTTTCAACTGATTTATTTATACTTCTGTCTTTTACTGACAACGTAAATATTATTATTTATTGAACCTTCAATAATTCAGTTTGAAATATCTGTTTAAATTTTAAGAATGTAATAGGTATTACGATTTCTCTATTTTTATGAACCTTCTATTTTTTACTTAACATAAACATATTCGCAACATAACGATTCTGCATTGTTGCAAATCTTGGAAGCGCAAACAAACCCAATTTACGATATACGATCGAGCTAAAACTTACCAAATAGACTCGTTGTCGATTTCAATGCATTCTACCAATTTTGTTATAATCATATACGCACACGAGGGACATACACGCATCTGAAATCAGATGACATTTCATCAGTTAATATACTAAATAAATTTCAGGCATTTGGCGAAGTTAGTTGAGTTGTCAGCTCCAGTTCCTGGGTAGGAAGGTTCAATCCTTAGTCAAATTATTTATTTTTTTTAAGTTTATAAGTTTTTTTAGAATAGATGATACATGATTTTACGGTTAGGTATTTGTGTCTTTTCTGTATGTCTAAAGCGTGATTAATTTCCTTTGTGCTGTAAATAGTACCTTACCCAAATACAGGGGCTTAGGATCACAGGTACCTAACAACACTGCATTATCCACCAATTTGCCGCCTTGGTATAAGTAAAAGATTGAAGGTTACTCCTTCAGGTTCTCAGAAGGACTCTTTTTTTTATTAAATGAAGCTGATTAATGTAAAACGACTCTAGATCCTCGAGTATCCCTGCACTTTTTATGAATGATGGGTTGGTATTTGTGCAAGGGTGAGTAAGGCGTAGAGTTATAGTGAAAATACTAGAACTGTGGAAATATGGAGTGCAAATAATCAGACATAAATGTCATTTAAAAAAGAGAGAGAAGGCACAATAGCTGAGAGAAAATCACCTTATGTGATGCAGAAACAGGTATCTATCCTTGCTCTCGTAGGAGAGGTTACGGCACATTTATATATAAAGTTAATAATTGAACTTACTTTACTAAGATAAATTAATCCTGTTACGAAATTTAAGCATAAAATAACACGAAACAAAATTATATCGAAAATAATAAGACTCCGAATAATAGTTGCAAACGGGCCTAGCTAAAAAAACTGTGGTTTTGAGTTAAGCTTGGTTTCGGTAATGTTATAATCATATTAACTAGTGACACAAAACTGTATCTCGTACGTAAAACCATAAGGCATACAGTTGGCATTCAGTTAAGTTAAGCTAGAGCATTCAAATTTTTAGTTCCATTTATCACAAAACTATGTTTTTGTAGATAGGCCACTGTGATACAAATTCCCAAAATAAAAACTAAAATAACAAATTATTTTTAATGTTAACTTGGCTGTAAAACGTTTGTTAAATAACAACTAAAATAAACTTAAAACAAAAACATTAACAATATTTTCAGGTGAGCTTTTTCCCATAAAGATATAAAACACCATGATGAAAATAATTCGCGACGTAATTTCTATACCGTGTTTTGGATTTTAATTAAATTTACCTGGAAGTGACCTCGGCTGGCCTTTGACGTCGACGCACCTCCGCTAACAAGAAAGTTCCCCGGGGGAGAAAAGCACGGGGAGGGTGAGGACGGGGAGCGACTCTGAGAGCAACGCAAGGCACCAGGGGCACAACAGGAACAGGAGTCTGCCGGAGTAATCTATTACCCGCTGTACCTACAAGATACGCTGTAATTTATCTCCTCGCATCGCTAACCAGTCGCCACCTATGTGCAGGGGCGGACTGACTATCTTATAATTAGGTAGGGCTCAAATTTATTAAGCCTTTTAGGTTTCAAACTGTAGGTAGGAACTTTTTTCCTACTCTTATAGCATCAAAAAAGATAATTTTAAACGTTTTTACACTAGGTTTTCGTAAAAAGCATTAAAATTTACTTTGTGACTTGCCACAATTAGAATAAATAACTCAATTTTTTTTAAACCACTTTATCTACATATTCTCTATCTTCGTAGCAGGCGGGCCTGTGAGAGTGTAACAAAAAAATGTGAAACCGCGCAAGAGTCCTAACTGCTCCCAATGAGATGGGGAAGAAGAAAATAAGTAACTGGCTATTCAGTTCGGTCACTAAACAATTAAAAAATCCTTTTTCAATTTTGAATAAAATAATAAAAAAATATTTAAATTGCAGTTTTTTCGGTTTACTTCAAGTGCGCTATACCATAACAAACTTTAAAATAATAATTCAGTATTCAGATGATCATGTTCTTATAATTACTACTACAGTGCGCCTCACCAAATACAGTGGTCTTATACCGAGGCGATACTGAAAGTATCTTCAACTCTGGAACGGGTCGAAAATATACTATATATTATTTTATATGAGTAATTTGTGAAATAACACAAATTAATTTATTTGCTCACGCCAGGATTGGAACCCGCGAGACCTCCAGCTTGCTAGTCGAGAGCCTTACCCCTCGACAACGGAGGCCGTCAAATAAATGGAAAAAAAAAATAATAATTATAAAATCAAATCAAATAATATAAATTCCGGTTAATTTAACCGTTTTGCTATTTGTTTGTTTGTATTTTTTTGCGTTCCTCCTCAGAATGGCGGCCATTTCCATTGATTAATAGAGGTTATTTTTTCAACGTTGTGTTTATTTTGA
Organism: Hesperophylax consimilis; assembly: GCF_061612785.1. Classification (NCBI taxonomy): domain Eukaryota; kingdom Metazoa; phylum Arthropoda; class Insecta; order Trichoptera; family Limnephilidae; genus Hesperophylax; species Hesperophylax consimilis. The sequence continues at coordinate 31,632,607 of NC_142851.1, forward strand.
CTTTGTTACTCTCATTTTTTTAATATTATAATACCTAACTCAATTTACTCTATAGCGTTAATAATGGAGATATATATTTATAAAATGATTTATAATTAGGTAGGTAAGTACCTACATGCTTTCAAATATTATGATTTCAGATGAAATGTAGGTTTGGATTTATTAAATTTAATAAAATTAGAAACATTCTTTTTTGGACTTCAGGTCTACTAAATGATCATGAAACTTCTAGTAAAAGAAAAAACAAAAGATAAATTAATACAGCAGGTTAACAAAATAAAGTGGTTTAAAATATATTTTTTAGTGCATTTGTTTTTTTATCTTATTTTAAGCGATTATATTGATGCTTAAGTTGTTGGCATTTTTATTCAAATTATTAAAATTCACTGGACCTACATTTCCCGTATTAGTCGATATCAAGTTTTAAAAAAATGCCAAAAATTCAATTGAGGAAAATCACCCCTTTTATTTGTAGATGAATATATTCTAAAAATGCATTAAAAATGGCCAAATAACTGCCAAATAATTACACAAAAAATCTGTTTATATCTTTTTTCATCCCATACACACAAGCAATTGCTTTTTATGGGAGAACATTGAAAAATAATAAATATTAATCCTTATCTTATTACTAGTGAAATATATATATGTATATCACACATTGTAAATTTATTTATTGAATAAATTGAATTTGTTTAAAAAAAAAATATCGAATCAAAATTTAAATGTTTTCACATAATTTTAAAAAGTAGCTAAAAAGGAATTGCGCCTCTTTAAAGCATTCTCAAGCGAGTTTTTTTCCGGACGAAGTAGCATAAAAAATATACTCTTTTAAATTTCGTCGAATCAAAAACTAAATGTGTTATTTTGAAAATTTTTTAACCAAGATTATCATGATTTTGAAGACAAAACAATCACCCAAAGTGAATTTAGCTAATGGTTAAAGTGAATGTAGCCCATTGGTCCGACCCACCTCTGCTCGTAACAAGCTATGAAGCCTGCAGCAACCTCGCAGCTCCAGGTAGAAGCTAAAAGCTGCCTGTTCCTTACCAGGAGCACCCAGTACTTTACTGCTAAGTAGATAATTGTTACTTAGATGCAGGGGGTGGTGGAAATTAATAATGAATCGTCCTTCTTCCCCCCTCTTTCTACCCGACACACGGTGGATCTTCGTTAATTGGGTTTTTAATTATTAACGTGGATATTATTTATAATGTTCGCGATAATTAACAGTTTAGTAAAATATGTATCAGAATATTTACAACCATTTTCTTGCTACTTACTTTGAACGTGTGGAATACTATTTTGTGCGTATCGTACCGACAATATTTTCAACGAGAAAGAATCAAGCTATCGTGTTTGTTTATCACAAGGAAAAATAAGAATAGGGAACAGGAGGCCTTTACATTGTGAATGATGTTTGTTTCATTAGGAAGATCTGGTGGTTTCTGGAAGGATCCGTGAATACTATTATTATTTCATAGATGTATATCTAATAAGCACCGTTGTTTCCACAACACAAACTGGTTTGTAATCATAACACGACAATATTTTACATATTAAACATGGGAATGACAATTTACGCTATTTTGCGGACTTCCACGAAATTAATTGATACGAGGGGCAAAATAATATTCAACTATATACGAGTACAGTTATATAGACAACTTTAAACGACGACGAATGTTAGTACATCAAACAAAATAACACTTTTGGCGTTGGTCTTTTTTCTGGTTTCTTTTTTCAAATATTATTTCTTGCTTTCTTCCAAGAACCTTTGGGAACGGAATAAAAAAAGGGAAAAAGTAATTTGGGTAGGAACTGAAATATGGAATAATCACAAAACTATTTCAGTATTTAACATGGTGCAAGCATCAACATTAATTTTAGTGTTTAATATTTACCTATCAACTGAGGCGCTTTCAATATTTAAATCATTAATAAATAAACAAAATAAAGAATATTTATACAATACCATATTTTTAACGATTTTCCAATAATACATTTTGTTGAAATTAGATTGCGATAGTAAAATTATAAATATTAAACCTGCGCAAAAATCTATAATGCTTCACCGAATTTGATCAGCGTTTGCTAATTGACAAAATAATGAACTCAATATTTTTGCATATAATGCAAGAACTTGATTAAAATTACGAATTCTTGTAGTCCTTGCCCACTCATAAAAAAACTAGCATACGTTACTTTCTCCGGTAAGTAAGTGATTAAGGTCTTTTTAAACGGTAACCTGCTTACTGTTTTTATTTCGTCAAGTCGCAAATTTAATTTTTACAAGCAGATGTCACCCCTGTGAATAGGAACCATAATTGTACTGGTTTTGTAAATCGTTCAATATTCATTACAACAGTTGGCTGGAAACAAAGTCCATCATATTTAACAATAAACATCACAACAACAGACTAACAATAAATCAACAACAAACAAAAACAAAAAAACCATTCTAGAATCAAAATGTTCACAACAAAAGCCGCCTAAAGGGCAAAGCAGCTTGTTAACTGCCAGTTACGAGTATTTATTATTTTATTCATTTTAACATTTGCGATATTTCTCTTCTCTGATTTCAATAAAAAAAAATATATCCGTAATAAAACAATGTACTATGTACATCTCTAAGAAACCAAACCCAGTGGACACATCGTTCTTATTCAACGCTTTTAGGGGATATTTTTGTTTTTACGTGGACGGCCAAACTTATGGCCGAATGACTCGCTTCGAGCTGGCTCGAAGAGATTTGGAACTCTTAAAAAGGCTTCCACAGTAGCAAGATAATAATACATATAATAACAATAGATGAAGCTCAAGAGAATGAAAAAGAAGCTGTGGAAGTACCAAGAAGATATTGTGCAATGTGCAATCAAAGGAATAAAATATTCAGTCAGGTCACCTTATGTCAGAAAAACAACCGTATAATATATGTCGTTTATCGTTAGTGTAAAACTGTCCTAAACGACAGACATTAAATTATTCAGGAGAGCAATTTTTTTGATTTCGTTCACCTAAAATGAGATCTGAACGGATAGGTTATAAGTAGTATATTATTGTTAAAGGCGTTTATCCTTTTGTTTATGACGAAATATATTTGTATGTTTATTTTATCAATATTTAAACCAAAAGTGGCATTTAAAATTGCTCACTGACTTATGCTGATCACGTTAACCAGTGTAACACAAACCTAAGAGATATTGTGACGTTTAGGATTAAGTTACACGCGCGATTATACCAATAATCTAGCGAGGACCAAAGACAATTTTAAATGTAAAACTCTACCAAATACCTATATATTGGATAGTTTTACACTAAAAAAAGTAGGGTATAAATATAATAGTTGGGTATGTCAATGTAAAACTGTGCTACGTGTTAAGCATAGTTTTACCCTTACAATATTGCTCTGTTCAACATTTAAGACTAATTTACACTGTCGTCATTTGAACGTTTTGTCATTGGGAACGAGTGTACTGAACCCGAATACGAAAAAAATCAACTTTTGAAATATATTTATGTTTTGGTTTCAATGAGGTTTGGACCTTCCTTCCTATGGAATGACTCTTAACTACTACAATATTTTAAAATTTCTTTTAATACCAGAGTCAATCGCGCTGATAACTGAGCCGAATCTCAATTTGGTAGGACCGACATTTATTCGTATATTAATTCCTGTAATTTAATTCAATTTCAGAGAAATGAGTTTAAATCCGCGTGCTTATGCTTGATTGATATCAAAAGTTGATAGAATGCATTGTCATCGACGATGACTGTATCTGCCAACTTTCAGCTATGTCGCGAAGTGGGTTAATTTCATTTCCACGTTCTATTTCATATATACAGGGTTTTCCAATAAGAGGTGTTATTTTGAATAGCCCGCTATTTCGGTAGATGTTACTTTTAAAGCTGTCATTATGTAAATGTATGTCAAAATGGAACGATACACGCTTCAACAACGTATTGAAATTATTAAAATTCACTTGAGTGAATCAAATGCAAATCATCTTGAGTGATGAGGCCCATTTCCACCTCGGTGGCTTCGTCAACAAGCAAAATTGTAGCATTTGGGGCTCGGAAAACCCAAAAGTTATTATTGAAAAGCCTCTTTATCCTCAACGTGTGACTTTTTGGTGCGGTTTATGGTCCGGCAGAGTCATTGGATCTTACTTTTTTGAAGATGAGGCTGGAACAGTTACGGTGAATGGATTAATGATTTTTCATGGCCGGAATTGGATGGTATTGATTTGAAAAACGTTTACTTTCAAAAAAACACGCTACGTGCCACACAAGCAACGAAACCGTTGATCTTTTACGATTGAATATCAAAATAACACCTCTTATTGGAAAAGCTTGTACATTCATTCACAAAAACAAAAGTGAAATTCTAATAGATATATTTAAAAATCGCCAACACTTTTGTACACTAAGATAGACAGGCGTGGTGTTCAATTATTGAAATAAAGAAGCAAATACAAATAAATTCAGAAGACTCCAAGAACTTAATAACTACATTAACTAACCTCCTTTGAAATGTAGAATTATCTTTTGATGTACTGCTCCAGGGGCGCAGAGTAGTGTTTAAGCCACCCCTCGCAGCGGAGTCACGGCTTTACAGGAAATTTACTCTGCTCCACGTAATACCGGTACGCGGTACGCCACTGCCTTATCATGTGTAGTGCATCAAGTGGTTTTGTAACACTGCAAGGAATTCAACGCATTTACAATGCTAATTTTATTAACCTAGCATTACCTGATACATTTTAATCTCAAATATTTGTTATTATTATGTTGTGATAAACACATGGAGCAGGTGTATAAGTTCGTGTATTTGGGAAGTATATTGACGAGAGATGAAAAGGCTGATATTAAGGGAGATATTGAAAGAAGTGCAAACGCGAGTAATTCTATTAATGGAGGACTAAGCACGGTTGGAGCTAGAAAAAAAAAACTGTCCAAAAAAGCGAAGCGAAAGTCCACAATGGAGTGCTGGTATCTACCCTGATGTATAGAAGTGTTACATGGAACTAGCAGAGGAATGATGAAAGTAGACTGAATGGTGTAGAAATAAGATCCCTGAGGTGTACGTGTGGTAAACCCATGCGTGATCGTGTGGAGATCCGCAAAGAATGCAAGGCTGATGTAAGCTTAATGAGTAAGATTAAGAAAGGGTTGCTCATATGGTTTGGGCAGTTAGAGCAAATAAACAATGTGTAAGGAGTGTAAAAAGTCGGAGATGCCCGAGAAGACGTGGCACGATCAATTCAATCAGATAATCGAGTAGGGCTCATGTCAATAGCCAGAATAATAGAAGATAATGAGAATGAAGCAAGGAGTGTTTGCTAGGACCGAGATGTTTGGCGGTCCGTCCTCTCTGCCTACCCCTGTGGGAGTGATAGTTAGTTAGCATGTTATTATTTGACGATGGTTTAGTGTAATAGTATCAACACAATGACATTTGTTGCTGAGTGATAACGATATTTGGCTACGAATCCGGAGAGAACCTTTATCAGCTGCGAAATTAAATCTGTAAAAATAGCCAGGATTCAGGCGACTTCTGATAATATACTCGTACAATGACGAAATTCAACAAATTAAAAATCTTTAAATAATATCCTCGTACAGTGACGAAATTAAAAAAATTAAAAATCTTCATGCACCTGATAATATACTCGTACAGTGACGAAATTCAACAAATTAAAAATCTTCATGCACCTGATACTACACAAAGACGAAATTCGGAAATATTAGGTTTTTAACACGAGTACGAATAATATGAAGAGATACGAGTAGTAAATTTAAAATATTCAATATTTGTAATTTCTAACTGTGTACTGTTTAAAAAAATATAGCACATAATGTGATTTGAGATTTCACGGCCAAAAGTATTATTGTGATTTATTTTTGCGTTATTATACCGTATCGTGCTATCCCCCCTCCCCACCCTTTATATAACATTTCGGAAATTGTTACTGTATAACGTTATTGTTACACTGTCTGAAACTAGATAGCGCAACACGGCATAATACCCTAACAATAAATCACGTTAATAAATTTCCATTCCACATGACAAAAGCATTCAAGGCTGATTTTAAAGGCGCTTGTTTATCACTAAAGTTCTCACTTCCCACCGCTAAACTGGAGCCTGATTAAGAACAACACCTTACATCAAAGTTCCCCTGCATTGTTTCCACCGACCCCTGTATAAATGTGCTGCTGTTAGCTGTTAGTTGTTAGCCACCTCACCTCAAGTAAGCAATAAAGAGTTAGCTACCCAATTCTAGGTACGGGCGCACTTAGTGCTGTATTCCCCAAGTCTAGGTATACTAAGTACACTCAGTACGGTACACAGCCTCGGTGCTACCTCGTCAGTAGTTGGTAAAGGAGAAAACTTCATCCCTTAGTCGGGGTGGTCTGAAGTTAATCTTGCAGTGCGGCGGGCACACATTCCTCTTTGGGCAATTACATAATGCTGTTTTCCAACACTACGTTGTTTTTATTATCGTAGTTGCTTTCTTACCCGGCTTTGCCCGTGTTTGATTCGTTTTAATACAATATCATTGGCGATGTTTTTGTTGATTATATGCTTGTTACGACATCCAATTAACTTAATTTCGCTGAAAGAAAATAATTTCCATCAGAGCTATGTCATCTTTAGGGGTACTGGGTGGAGGGTATTTTTGATGAAAGGAAGGAGAGAAACGCACTAACTTAGAATACGTTATCATAAAACAAATACGAACTGTGTACAAATGTAAGCCGCGAATTTTGGCGTGTCCCACGACTGCACCGATGCCGAAGGGATCAATGACGCTAGTTCCTCGGAGCATTTCCAATAAAACATAGTATAAGGACATTATTCCCACCTGACGCATATTCTATAAATATTGTTATCCATTTGTTAAGACAGGTAAATCGATCAAATGGACCGCCCGTTTCTGTTTTTATTAGTATGTTGGGTCTCCGAAACATGCCAAATTCAAAAGTGATGTATTTCTTCTTCAATTTAGTATCTACTCTCCCAGTTTTCTGATTGAAACTTACAATTAAAAAAATATTAAAATTTTTAAATTTTTTAAATTTTTAATTTTTTTTCGCTTAAATTAAATTTTTCGCTTTATATGACTTAAGCCTATCTTCAGTGTGTGAACTGTTTTTTTATTTCCCACCAGGAAAAAAACCTTTTTTTGTATTTGAAGATTTGTATTATTTTCAATACATGTTTAACTCTTTTCGCTTATTTTTACTGCAGTGCTCACCTAACTAGGTCACCTGTTCCAAGGCGATTACAGTTTTACAGATATTGCCTGGAAATGCCAGTTTCCTAAGACTTGCGACTTTAAACAAACTACGGAGGCAGTTGGATAACTCAAGATAAATGGTGGTATCCGTTGTTATCATAAGTTGAATGATATTAGTACGTTTTGACTGCAATTTTTAAAGCTCTCAAAAAATACTCACTGATAAATATAAAAATTTAGGCAACAGGATAACTACATTGAATGTGTCACTGTCTAGGAGCCTGCATCTATAACATAAGTCTCACATGATTTTGATGTGGCCTTACAAAGACGCTAGATTGATTTTCTTAGTGTTAGAGTGAGACGACAATATATGAGCCTTTATATAATATATATATACAGTAGCGTGATTGAACTCAACCTCTTTTTTCTGAATATTATACGAGCTAAACATTAGCAGCGATACTGGAGGTTTTTTGAATAAGCTTATCAAGCAATAAACTACATTAACATAATAGGCAGACTGATGGAACCTAAGCGCAAGCCAAATACTATGTTTGGTGATTGCACTTTCGGAGTATCTGGGCCAAAGGCTTGGAATAAACTCCCTCCGGAACTAAGATCCATAACAAGTCCAACAGAATTCAGGTTTAAACTAAAAACTTACTTTTTTAAGCAGTCATACCTTAAATTAAATATACCATTACTGAGATAAAGTCCAGTTATATCCAATTATGTTCTAAATCCTGTATCTAAATTTCACTAATAAACAATTAGTCAATGTTAATTAAGTGCTAATCTCAAGTAACCTACCAGGTAAGTATTGTGCTTTATATAATCTCCATATTTTATTTTATTTTTTTATTACTTGTAAATTATTAAACATTACAAATAATAACAATATGCAGACTTATGTATATATATATATATTTTTGTTATTATTCTACTACTCCATAAGTTGAGCTCCAGGAGCTTGTGTTTATGGGAGGAGTATTTACCTTTAGAGTAAAAATAATGTTCTAGTGATTTTTTTAAACAATAATCAATAACTTATGATGTAAATACAAACATAGGTACACAAATTGGAAAAGTGTTTTTTGACAATTTAAATAGTATATCTTTTTACAGATTAATTAAGCGCAAGGAAATTAAGGGTACAATATATCAGGTACACAAATTTAGAAAAGTGTTTTTTTTAAAGACAATTAAAATAATATATCTTATTACAGATTAAGTAAGCGTATGAAAATTAAGGTGACAATATATCAGGGACACAAATTAGAAATATATATTTTTTAAAGACAACTAAAAATAATTTTTTTTTTCAGATTGGGTAATGTTCAATGACATTATTTCATCTAAATGGCCCAACTTTTCTTTTTTATTTACTGATGGATCCAAATCTCCCGACTCTCCTAACTGTGGTATAGGTATTAACGTTTACCACAAAAATTCTAATGACAGAATATTTCATTCAATTTCAAATCAATTTTCAATATTTTCAGCCGAGTGTATTGCAATAATAGAATCTCTCAAATATATAATCAAAAATAATTTTGAACATTCCCTCGTTCTCTCTGACTCTCTCAGTTCCCTCCAAAAACTTAAATCCAGTCCTCTTCTTCATCCTGATGATCACTTTGTATGCCTTATTCGAAAGATGATAGCCTCCATTCAAAGCTCTGGTAAAACTGTAACTCTGATTTGGATTCCTGGACATGTTGGTGTCATGGGTAATGATATTGCGGATGCCTTGGCAAAACAAGGAGCGTCCAACCCTGTTGTTACCCTCGTAAACCACATTCCCCTATCTGACATTTTTTCCATCATCAAAGATAGATCCCGCAATGTTTGGTCGGAGTATTGGCACATTGCTAGTCAATCCAAGGGAGCCTACTATGCCTCAATACAAAGGACTATTCCATCAAAACCGCGGTTTCAGCAATTTCCTCATTTTTCCAAAAAAGAAATTTCTTCACTCATTCGAATGAGGATCGGACATTGTTCCGTTCCTTCCCATCTTTTTAAAATTCACGTCCTTGACTCCCCAGATTGTAAATTCTGTGGTCTAGAAGTGGGAACTTTAGATCACATATTTTTTGGTTGTCCCTCTCTAAACAAATATCCTCTCTTCTATCAAGCCTTATCTAAAATTGCCTCCCCTCCATTCAACATCTCATCTCTTCTAAGTCTGAACTCGACTCCAATTTTCATTATAATTTTGAAATTTGCATATTTAAATAAAATTAATATTTAAATAAACCTTTCATTTCTCAATAATTTTAAATGATGGCCAAGAACACCCTTGAAGGGTGAAAGCCAGAAATAATGGAAAAAAAATATATATTTTACCATCTCACACTTAAATACCAATAGTGGTGCTGAACCGTTGTCATTCTAAGCATAAGGATGGCTATTAAGCCATTAGTTTTGAATCTATTGCTTATGCTATCTGAGGGGTGAATTTTATGTATAAAATATTATTTATAAATTTGATATAAGGCGATTCTATTATACAATTCTGAGATAGATGGTACATTAAATTCCCGAAATATCTCTAAAGTAGGGAAGTCATATGGTTTCCTAAGGATGATTTTTATAATTATTCTTTGAATTGTAATTATGGGCTGTAAGGAAACCTTAAAAGCCCCTCCCTACCCAATAATCTCATACTGCAATATGGACTGAATTAATGCATAATAGACAATTTTGATAATTTTCTTATTTAAAATGTTTCGTATACTATAGAAAATATAGAAAAGTTTTCTTATTCTTTCAAAAAAGAGATTAATATGGTCTTTCCATTTAACATTTTTATCTAAAGATTCCGAGATATTTTATATTAGATTTATGATTTAGTTTCGCGCAGTCCGTATTACATGCACCGTCATTAACACAATTTTTAGAATTAATTGATATGTTAATTAGGTTATTTGCACATCTTCTTGTAGAGAGAAAGGAATACATTATGTTTTTTCTGTGTTGAGTGATAATAAATTGCCATCGAATCAATTTTTTATAACCTTCATGTCTTAATTGGCCGCATGTATAGTTATTAATAATATAGATTATTGTAGAAATGTATATTACATTTGTACAGCGCCCTTGAGGTGATTTTACACAAAAATGGCGCTATACAAATCATCAAAATATTATAATTAACGGACTAGTTTCTAAATAACCAAAATTTCAAATAAAATATTAATTAATATTGGCGCAGCCGGTAGAATAAAAAAACAATTATTTATGAGTTTGATGGTCATGGTGAGATGCGTTCAAATATATGGTAGCTGCGGATTCATGTCTATTCCGAATAATCTTTCTAAAGTGTATCTACCCGTGAGTGTGGCGATGATAAGGTAATACACGCGAATAAGCTGACATAACGAAAAATGGACGTGAGATTGCAGTAATAAGTTTGGGACTTAGCAAGCGAGTGCTGAGAATCTCCACCGTGTAGAAGGAACAATGTAGTTTTCTACTTACTGCTCATTGTTTGTTTGCGGACAAAGTACGTGCAAAGCAGATAAAAATGTATCACAGGAAAAAATTAAATAATCCAGCCCATTAATATGTTTGTACGTAGGTTCCAAACTATCGTGCTATTTTTTATTATTATTGTATTATCATGTTTAACACTCAGGGTTTTTTTTATAAGAAATGCATTTATTTTAAATGAATTAAGTTAATGACTAATTAATATTCAAATATTTGTGTCCACAATGGTGAAGAAAATAAAAATTATAATTATTACTGATCCCAGGTTTACGAAAGGAAATTCGATCAATTCGATTCAATCCGAGGTTTAGAAAAGGATGTTCGATTGATTCGATTCAATCCAAGGTTTAGGAAATGAAATTCGAACAATTCGATTCAATCCGAGGTTGAAGAAAGGAAATTCGATCAATTCCATTCAATCCGAAGTTTAGGACTTAACCTTCCTCCCCAGAGACTGGTGTTTAATTACATGATCTGTGAAAATGTCTTTTAACTACATAATCTATGAAAGTGTCTTTTAACTGCATGATCTGTGAAAGTGTCTTTTAAAACTGATAACTATAAAAAATATATCTCGACTGTCATCCAATTTTAGAGAAATGCTTAAATGTCCACGTGTTTTGTGTGATTGTTTCAATTGCGTGAGTCTGATAGAATGCATTGTAATCAACAACAAATCTCAGCTCAATCGGATGTCGGGAACTGGGTAAGTTCTCACTTCCAAGATCCCTCTCCAATCATACATTTATCCATGAAAACCAAAGTAAAGTTCAAATAGATTTATCTAAAAATACATCTATTTGAGTTTTAACAACAGTGCAAAGCTCTTAAGCAAAAACGGTGTAAAAAACTAAAGCCGTACATTGAAGGCCAAAATATAACACTGAAAAAATCAATGTTTAGTGTTAATAAAGCCTTTGAATTATTTATCATACTTTTGAGAGTTTCCGAAATCAGATATTATAGATATTTATTCGTAACGTTGAAGACAAGTATCAGTTGATTTACATGAAAATATTGAAGATATAAGACAGCTATCGTATTATCTTTATGTACATAAACCAAAATATTTATTTGAAACTTCTATAGCACGACCTGATTTACAACATTTGAAACATTACTTTTTTTAAATATAATATGGTAGCAAATTGTTTCAGAGTAGTTGGGACTTGAATGCCATTACAGTAAAATAGTCAAATCTATTCCATATTGCTACAGATAATTATGTAATTTTTTTACCAAAAAATCGAAGAGGGTAAAATTTAAAAAATGACAGTCTATACATATCGACAGAAATAATAGTATGATTTGATCGGTGGGTATGGGTACCACCACCCTTGGAACCATTCATTGGATAACCATTACCTCTATTCACCCCATGTAGGCTTTGTATCTTTGGTGACCTCGCAAGGGTGCCTGATTTCATGGGGTGAGGTTTGTCTGGGTATTGGTGGTGGATGCGTCTTCCCACCAACCCTCTGGACCTATCGCCTTGCACCGTGTTGGGAGGAATGAATTCATTCGACGATGAACTCCTGGACAAAGACACACTGAATCTCAGATTCTTATCCACCCCTCATTCCATTTTCCTTCCGAGAACTTCCATTTAACAAAAAGACCCTTCATACAGCATTTGAAAATATGACATGGACCCTGATGGAAAGTATTTTATTCAGCGAGTGCTGTGTAGAGTTAATGCAACAAATTCTAAATCCACTAAAATATTCTTCTAATTCAGGAATAATCAATCCACCTATTTCATTTGTGTCTTGCCGGAACATCATAAACACAACAAACAGGTATACTATGAGAATTTTTTTATCCATTCAGAATAAAAATAAACATTACAAAAAATATGTATTCTTCATAAACGAAAGATGCACTTCATTTTCCATATTGACATCAAATACATTCAACACACATGAATACATATATTATTTCTATTACTATACAAGTATTTCAAATAGTCTAGTTCCACGTAAAATCGGCTGCAACACTCTGCACTCGTTGTTTTCTAAACAATACGTTTTCTTTGCCAAGTCTGTCTTCGATATGTGGTGAACCGATTCTGGACGAAAACCTACGTATGTTCGAGTCCCTACTGTACAATATGTAGTACCTACCACGTACACGTAGAGTGTATGTTCTCACTTTGTGAAGTCCCATTCGACAAACGGAGTGTTTAAAAAGTTTTGTGCTAGAAAATGTATAAGGCTAGGTTTGAAAACATGCGACAGCGTATTTATTTTAATGTTCTTGCCACATCTTTGGAAACTGTTTTTGAAAAGATTAAAACTTGAAAGTCAGTTTACGGACCCTTTCTCAACAATACTGTTTTTTTTCAGGAACGCCTTTTTCTTTTTTAACTTTTTTTAAAAGTTATACCCATCAATGTATTATGTCATTGAAGAATAAGATAAAACTAATAAATTTAAACGACACATGAAACCGAACAGAAAATAAAATGATATCGGTAACAACTAGGAATCTAACTCAGGATATCTTGTCTAACCGGGATACCGTCTTAAGCATTTGACCATTAGGACCTAGTTATTAAACATCATAATTGTCGATCTCATATTTCAAATTTTTATTAATATTCAGAATTAACAATCATTTTGAATGATCACAAATTTCTAATGAATTGGTTTGTAACCTAGATAGTGTCTCGGATACACTTGTCTTGTAATAAATTAATATTTGAATCGATTAAAAAAATATATTTAAAAAAACGTTCATTTTCTTTGAAAAACTTTGTAAGCTAAAATACTTATCACAGATGTTACAAACTTGTAATTTTCTCTGGTCAGCATTCCGTTTTCGTTACGACTATAAGCTCCAGATCGCTGTAGCTAGCCCGCTGCAGGACGGCTACTTATTTGTCGTGGCCCGTAAGTCTCCCAGGGGGCTGCGCAATGTGCCCACACAACACTGACTAACTATGCGGGGCTGAGAAGCAATTCTTACCAATGCACACGAAGCTTTTTGGGGTCATATTCTTGACTTGATCGAGTGGAGAATGGAAGTTTTGTTGGAAAACTTTAAAATACGACATGTTACAGGTCATTTTTTGTGCAGTCGCATACGATGCTTTTGCCAGATATATATTTAAATAGTACAAACCCTCAAGGATTATCAAAATTATTTTTTTTATATCTGAAGCACGACAGAAAATACCTGCGCTCATGTATTTATTTATCCATACTAGATTCTTCCAGATGATTTTACTCATGTACATGAGAACAATCCAGTCATAAAAACTCAGTTGATAAACAAATAGGTAAAAAAATTTTTAAAAAATATATAAAAACTTATTCAAATGACGAATAATTCAAAAAAGAGGGAAGAGACACAAAGTAATGGATAACTAGCAGATAAAGAGCTTTAAAAATTTTGCGGTTCTTTTCTAAAATAAAAGAGGGCGCCACTTCCGTTTCTAATCACTTTAAACTGTACAGTCTTTAAGGTAATAACACTATCAGATATAATTATTGGCTCAAAAACTTTCATATATCTTTGAGCGAAAGCAGGACATTTTTTCTGAATCTGTATAAATTATCGACGAAATTGTCTACTTCAGCACATTCAATCTTATTAAACAATCGACATGGTCCCAACCATGAGAGGAGTAAAATAAGCTGTCTTATTTTTAAATACATTCAGATGAAAAAAAATTTGGCGTCTTAATTATTTATTTCAATTTTTTCAGATGTAGGTATTTGAATAATAAATGACCGTGAATTATTTTGTAAATATATTAGATCAATCATTGCCAAATAATGTTATGTTAAGTATTCAAGACGTATGTACAAAATTCAAATATTGTCATTTAGTGAAAACTGACTTTACGCATGCAATCATAATATGGGACTCCGTTTCTTTCTCGTAAATGAGGTTTTCACTGATACAGTTATTTATGGTACGTTCGTTACTGTATTTAGTTCAATGGTACAGAAAACCTTCCTATATAAGACATAACATCAACTCTACTCTAATTTTCATTGATTATGTTTATATCAACTGAACTTTCTAAACTTGAACACCATAAAATGCCCAAAATATTTCCAAGTTTTATCAAAAATTTAGAATTACTAAAGAGATTCAGATATATGGTGAAAACATGGCTCATCACTATCAATCAATAGTTGTTATTCATTAGCATGCAGATTTATTATTATTTTAGATTATTTGTTTTAATGATGATAATCTATATATTTACAAATAGTAATATTATTATGTATATAATATTTACTTTATAATTAAACATGTACATTTGTTTTATTGATAAACACTTTAATTGTAGTGTAACAGAATAATGATTTCAAGAACAATAAATTTAATAAATCTATACAACCATCGAAATAACAATATTGAAAATTGATATCTTAAAATTTTTAATTGTAATACACCTGTTATACCTATTTCGTGATATTTCGAAGAAAACCAACTTTATTATGAAATGAATCAAATTACCTTAATATATTTTAAGGCTGCTAAAAAACCTGTATTCGCGTTGCGGTTAAATCAAATATGAAATCGCAGAATCACATTCGTCCTCAAACAACTCTATACTGCCTACTTGAAGAAAGCCTTCTTGAACCCAACAGGAAATTTATAACACCTTACAGTATATTAGGCGAGAAGGTACGCAAGTCGAGTGCGTAAGTTGGAAATGCTACCAGGAGTATGTACTTACCCTGGTATAAATTTAAACATGAAGTCTGCTTTGGAGAAGAAAATCTTGACTCAATAATAGGAGTCAAGGAGATCTTCTAGACTACATGTTTCATTGACTGAGACACATTCAACTCGACCGTTTGGTATTTCTTCAGTCTGTAAATTTGTTTGTTACGTTTTGTATTCCGTTCAAGATGGTAGCCGTGTTGGATACTACATTTTTACTGCGCCAGAGTTCACATGAGCCTGGTTCCAGCTGCGATTTCTCAAATCAGAATAATCAGAACGATTTATTGGATAACCAACACTTCTTTGGGGATCAGGTGGGGAAGGCACGAAATGAAAAGCGTGTGGTGAAGTTCACTGTGTTTATTGGTGAGTCAGTTGCCGTGTCGAGGAGATGATGTAGGACAGATGTAGAATATCCGGTTGCTGCGGTGATGTGCTGGTCAAGCGCGGGTCGGTGAGTCGACGCCGGGCGCTGGTGACCGGGACTCGATGAAGGTCAGGCACTGGCGAAGAACGTAGGTCTTCAGGCACTCCAGTGCTGACGAGACGGCCGAAGGTGCGACGGACCTTGTAGGCGGTTGAACGGGAACGGCGTGACCAGTGAGGATGCTGCGTGTCCTCGTGGTGGTCATGGTTGCGTGGAAAAAGCGCTGGTCAGAGACACTGGAACCAGGGCGCTTGTAATCCGAGCAGCGCTTGCCAGGAACGGCGATCTGGACAAGGCGCTAAGATGATGTCCCGATAGAGTCCATGATGGTACGGGCGAAGCCGGGTATATGTTGTCCTTCGCGGGGGGCGCGGGGGCGCACCGTCACTCGTGAGATTAGTACATCATTGGCGGCAGGTTGATGAATGACTGCCTGACTCGCTGCGTCGGGCTTATTTATACTACACGGCCGATGGCGACAGTAGGTAGTAAATTGCAATTAAATCGAGACCAATCGCTCGGACTGTGTGTTTCGGGAACCTTCGACATTGCGGCGATTATGCATAAGCCGTAGACTCGAACCTTCTGGCGAGTTCCCGTAGTATCCCAGACGGACTGCAGTATTATTGTCGTCGATAGACAGGTAGGTACTTGAAGTACGTAGGTTGCTCTGTTTACGATGCGAATTGGAATGCAGGTACATAATTCGGGAGTAGATACTAAGTAGGTCGAGTGGTTTATTATTAATTAGTTGATATAGATTTTTCTCGACGCTACACTTCTGCCATAGGTCATCTCAAGTGGTTCGCTAGGTTTGGTGGTTAAGTAAGGGTGCCCGGGTGAGGTGTGTTTAGGATGCCCCTGCCCATTGCGAGGCATGTCAGATCAAGAGAAGCTGGTTTGGGGAGACCCTTTGACTTCTCCAACTCGTCTCTCTACCCACCGTTTTGCGTCGCAGTAGGAGATACATATTCATATATCCGTCATTCAGGACCACAGATCCCTAGATTCATACCCAACCCTCTTACACCCTCCCAGAACTTTCTCTCCTTTCCTTCCTTAAAAAAAAATTATTGTTCTCATGACTTGCGTGGGGATGTAAAATAAAATCATCAAAATTGTTGTTGAGATGGTGACGTTTCTCTGGACAAATTGCATTATTTCTGCATATATGTTACATAAAATATAAGTTTAATCACTAAGCAGATAAGCATTTAAGTATCTTCTTACAAATCTCATGTTTTCAGATGAAATTTTGGCTTTGATTTATTAAATAGGAAAAAATAACATACTTTTTTGAACGCGCGATGTACAATTCATTACTAGGAAAACTACTAGGTTTGATGAATTTTGATAGTTTTTTCACGGTAATTGAACAATTCAAAAAAACATTTGGCTAGTTCATAATATATTTTTTCAACTTGGTTCAGGAATCATCTCCTGCGATTGTCCAGCCACGGAGTGTATTCAGTAAGGAATTTCCGCTTGGCTACAAGCTGCTAGCCACGGGAATAACTTACCAATTCGTAAATCCTTCGTACTCGCTTAGATTAAACTCCCTGTCTTATTTAAAGATTCTAGTACTGTGTTCCCTAGAGACATTACACAATCGTGTTGATTCACATTTAAGAAGGTATTGATTGGATATATTAAGCGGAGAAAGTACAAGTTATAAACGCTTTTGAAGTATTTAATAAAACAGAAAAATTATAAAAAGATACGGTCGCATTTAAGACTTGAACTCTGGACCCTCGATTTTACTCATTAAGTTATTCCAAAAATAAATACTTATCAAAGTAAAAAAATAAAAAAAATAAATAAGTTACTCAAAACAAAGGTTTTTTTGTTGAGAACGTCTGACGGAATTTCTAAAAAATGTGATTTATCTTCGTTTACTTCTACTATCACGTAGAATAATCTCCCGGTGTCTGTGAACTTTACCCCCGGACACCTGTACTTATAGTCTGACTGATTCTAGACGGTTGGAAGCAATTGGGACTCTTGCGCGGTATAGTTTGTGTTTTGAAAAAGAGATCTACCTATCTACATTTCACAGTATTTATTGCCCTGGTGAAAGGCCACCAAAGGTCCTTACAGAAGTGTTGCATAAAACGGTATTAGCTACGTTTCTTGACTAGATATGAATAACCAAGTATTGTCTAGCCTTTCTATTCTCCATTTCCATCACATCCCGTCCCCACTCCTTTCAGCTTAATTATTAACAATACCATTTGGGGATGCGATAGTCCCACTGGCACTGGAACTTTTGATCAAAATATAAAAGTATTGTAACGTTTCCAATCTAAATATACTGTTGCTGGAATGTACACAGCGCATCTGGAAGTTTCTGAAAGGTTTGTAGATTCAATTTACGTTTTACACTACACATTTAATATTGTTGAAAAATCTTTTAGAGTCCTAATATTTGCGGTAGCATTCAGTAACAGACTGCCCTCCATTTCTCAGCATTGAATATTTAAATGTAAACTGAATTTATTTTCACTTGAGTCAATTTGATGCATCTCTGGTCGCTTTGCGCCGTCCGCTGCAACGATTGCACCTTTGCCCGACCTGCCTGAGACGACCAATCTTCCCTGAGATCTCATCTGTGCATACATCCCCCCTGCTACCCTCTCACACCCACCCACCCACACTCCACCCCACACCTTCTCATTTCCATTGCCTCCCCCGTGCTGCTAGGGGCTGCAACCGCGATACTTCTCCATCGGAAGTGATGTAGAAAATATATTAAATTTATAGTATTTTCTTCATTTTTACCCATAATAAAACTCATAACATGTTTTGAACGTTTGGAAATGTTGAAATTTGTATTGATGTTTTATTTTTTTATTTGTGTTTATGGGATAAATAAGTACTGTGGTTGACTGTTTCAGTACAGAGCGAGACAGATATGTAATATAGTTAAAATATGAATGTAGTAAGTAGATCTCTCTTACATCCCAGCTGCGAGCCAGTTATGACGTATCCGTAAGGTTGTACTCGGTAAAAAACGTAATAATTAATCTTGGAGTATAATTGAAAGACGACCATGATCACACCACAAGTCACATCAATAATCATATAAGAGTACTTGTCATTTAAAACTGTCCACAACTACTTGTTTTTGTGAAAATAATGTACTCTACGTTATATTGATTATTTGTTTGTACAGAACTAACAGTAAGGAATAGAACTCGAAAGAAAAATGAAACATTACTTTTGAAATAATAAGCTTTACACATTCAGAAGGCAAAAAACAGTCGTACGATAATCTCTAGGGTCACTTTATTTTAACAGCCTTTTTTGTCTATCTCGCAGTATTTTTTTCAAAAGCTCTGAAGCATTACCGTTTCAGAAATTACTGTCGATTTCCTCTGGTTCAAACGTCCTATTTTGTGTTTACAGAAAAGATATTAATCATCCTTATTAAAATACATAAAAATATTACTAATGTAAAAAGTTAAGAAAATTAAAAGAATAACAGTGTCTAAAAATATTGAAGTTTAAAGTTTTATAAATCTATGCTACTTAGCCTCAAACGAAGAATTTTCTACAATGAAATTGTGTTCTATCTCTAAATAGAATAAATTAAAGTCACTATCCGCGCTTGTCTTTTTGTGCGCGTAGTTCTTATAAGCTACGCAACAGATTTTGATAGGGTTTTTACTTTCATTTAGATAATTTGCATATATATGTTTATAGAAAGTAGATAAATGAAAAGTTTTGTAATGAAGTAGTAAAGATATATATTTGCTGGTGCCTACATTGGGCGCTGGCTACACCTTATGATACATCAAAATAACGTGCTTCGGAATTGTATATCTTAAAATGGCCTCACAACCTAAAAACTTTTTCCCAAATCATTTATGTTTAAGTTCCCGAGAAAAGCCGAGTTCCCCGTCAGTTAATATAATAATAAAATCAATACACTCGATATACAAAATTTTGCACTAGCCAATAATTAAAAATAGTTATTTATTTGATTGCGTAATATACTATTTTTTGTCAATCGACTGATTTCAGTTTGATTAACAGTTGAATATGTGTTATGTATAGTGAGGTAAGTACTTTGTTGTATTTGAATGAATTTTATTTTATGAACGGTGGACTGTTAAGAAGATGCTTCTTTTCAATATTTTAATATATCAGATCACGAATTTAATCCAAGGATCAGTTCATTCTTGTTTTCCATTGCCTTTATTTTAGTGGGTTCTATTTGGTAAGCGTGGATAATACATTTAATAATAAAGAAAACCTCTCGGACTTTAAAAGTAAATGGACAGTTTTTATGTGAAACTTTACATAGTTTTGCTTTAGTATCAAAATATAAAGACTTGTTTATTTATATTTTTATTTCCTTTAATAAAAATCTATATCGATGTTTTAGGGCTATTACTTTTTAAATAGATCCATCGGGTTGATTTTTGTGAAGATGGACCATTTGACGAAACTTTCAAGTTTGCGGTTTGGTGAAATAAGCAACTTAAGTATAATTGCTTTTTAATAATTCGGAAAACTTGTTATGTCGGTTGACATCCATCAAGCTCCAGGTGACGGTAGAATTAGAAGGTATTTTAGTTCTTTCAACGAACGTTAAAAACATTGTTAATTTGTAAATAGTTACTTAGCTTTCGATCAGCGAACGATGTGACACTCAATCGCCCACTTTTTTTTATTAATTTTGTTTTTCACATTCACTCCACACAGGAGGGCGTGAGGAAAATAATTTACCTGAGATCCTATGTATTCATTGAGGATGCTATTGGGAGGGTATTTTCGAGGAGAGGAATGAGTGAATGTGGGTCTAGAAAAGACTCTTCAAGACCCGTGCTGTTAGAAGAAACATTGAGGCCGGCAAATCGTTCCGCAGATGAGCTGTTGAACTCAAGAACGAGTCAAACAACCCCAAAAAAGTGATGGGCAACTTTGAGTGTACAACTGCCCAGTATGCCCAGGTTCTGAAAGGCTATCAAGACTATAGTTTCGGGGGAGCCCCCGTGCCTGAGCTGGTCATTTCAAGTTACACCAAGCATATAAAGACATTTCGATCCTTTTGTCAACTTTGTTCTCTACTTAACTCCGCATTTAAATATTGTAAGCATCATATATTTTTCTCTCTACTTCTGCATTGTACCTACCTACACCAATGAATTTGTCTCTTCTGATACCTCGCTTTCACCTGCTCTGCATCCCTGCGCCCGTTCCACCCAAGTAACCTCACACAAGTAATACCGCCCGCCGCCCCTTGTAGCAGTCCCACCCACCGACACCAGTGATGGAGTCTTCATGTTTACACCACCCTTGAAATAGGGAGAAGGAAGCTCTGCTCGTTACTCGTTACACATCGAGAACTCACAGCTAAGATTGTATGCTCACTACCCAATACCCATGTGATCAATGTGTGGGTGCAATTTTAGATACGTTCAATATCCCTGTTCTAAACATGCAATAATCCACGGATATTCGTAAATCTAAACACACCATTTTTATTTGCTTATATAATTTATATATGTATATAATTTATATATATTTCCTGCACGTTACTACGGCGATACTATCAGTATCGCCCTGGTGTAAAATCAACATTCAAAATTGAAACGTTGCTTGAAATGGCTTTGGCGTGTTTGGTGACCAGTTCTGAATAGCCATGTACTTCCCCACCTTCCTCTCCTTAGTACCTCCAGCCTCACAACATGCCTCATTTAGGAATACCATCGTCTCACTGGCTTCAGACGTTTGGGTGCAGTTGGGATTCTTCTGCTGTTTCACATATATATTTTTTTAATCTCTCCAATAACTTTTATTATAGTCCTCCTGATACTTCCACAAATTGATTAAAAATAAAAACTTAAATTTCATGTAATAAAACCAGTTTTCAGGGTAAGGCTCTTTACGAACCCGGTTTGTGTATTGAAGGATGCATTATTTATGAGGCCTTTACAAGTTTTATAGCCGACAGAGAGGTGTGACCTCCTGTGGACTTTTCCACCCTTGTAAATAAGAGGGGTATCCTATTGTGATCAATACAAAACCGTTTTATTATTTAGAGAAACCTTTTTTCAACATTTTACGAAACGTCAAAGTTTAGCCCTTCTTGGGCGGGTTATAAATATTATTTTTTAAGATTTGCCCTAAGGGCATGGGGACTGATGCACCTAATGCTATATTAGATACCACGTTGACCAAAGGCTGTATTATATACCATTGATGGCCTCCATGTTGTAGGGGAAAGACTCTCAACTAATAATCCGTAGTTCGCTGGTTTAAATCCCGATGAGCGCAAGTAAATTTTATTTGATGAATTTGCATTATTTTCACAATTTATTAATTGAAAATAATATGAAGTATACTTGGGTCACGTTCTAAAGTGGAAGATACTCTCAGTGTCACACTGGTTTAGGACCACCATTTAGAATTTAAACGTTGCTTGAAATGGCTTTAGCCGTATTTGGTGACCATTTATGAATAGCCAGACACTCCCTTATCTACTACTTACCCATCTCCTTACCATCACAACATACGCCAATTAGGGATGCCATAATCGCACTGGCGGTCGAGAGCAGTTGAGATTTGTCAAGTATTCACGATAAAAATGTGAAAAAATTACTTTATTTAATAAGATTGAACTAATTAATAATATTTAAGATGTGTTTTTTTACCTAACAACATTCTTTTATGTTGAATTTTGGGGAGTAATTGATTATTCAAGAAAAAAAAAAATTTTCGTTAGAATAAAATAAAAACATATATTTCTTATTTTTGAGCGGTTAACAGTTAACTTTGTAATTTTTATTATTTGTTCGGGCTCGGTCAGCTGTTATTTAAATGACGTTGATTTCGAATATACCCTCTTTTATTTGTTTATAGATGATAATTGAAAGTCCATCCATATGAATAACTGCAGTTATTAGGTATGTACCTAACGCCTCTTTATAATATTTTATCCGATCACGTTCATCACGACTAGCAAAAGTAAAGCTACGATTACACTTATCAATCTCTAAATAGTATAAAACAAAGCCGCTATCCTCGTCTGTCTGTTTGTCTTCTAAAAGATTTTGGTAGGGTTTTCACCTTCATTTAGATAATTTCTTCCGGAAGGTTTATATAGATAATATATGCATATTTTATTTATATAAAGTAGAAAAAAGTCGATGTTTTGTAATCAAGTCTTGAAAAAATATTTTTGGGCGCTTTCATTGCTAACGCTGACTTCCTTATGAGATACATCAAAATAATGTACTACGGAATTGTATATCTTAAAAGGCACTCAGAAAAATCAGCAATGGTATATGATGCAGATGTTAAGAGTGTCAGAATGAGAAGATTATACTGTAAATGGAATTATGGCAGCGTGGAGTCGCCAGTATGATAGCGATGTGTGGAGTGTAATTTACGATGGCTGCCGGTATCTTAAATCTGTGTTCAAGGAATTCGGATGATTGAAAGATAAAGGTCTGCGATCTTTGTTGAATTTATTTGCGAGAGTGAATTTACAAGTTATGCGAACGCAGAGACGGTGGTAGTGGAGAGTGCTGGTCTGGTCGAAAGTTGAAACTAGAATGACGGAGAGCCGTCTTCCCGTCCGCGCCTAGCTCCTCCGGGTCTTCAGGCGGCGGAGTAATTATTTTAGTGTTATCATATGTGGGATGAGTTAAAGTAGTCCCACAGAACAATAATTCCCCCCCCTATTACAATGAAACAAATGGTTTTGGCATTACTTTCGACTTATAATTTTATTTTATTTTTTCACATAAATACAGTACTAAATAAAAGTTTAAAAATATTTTGCTTCATTATCCGTAATGTGCAGAAACTTTCAACACATAATAATGTTATATTCTTTTTTACTTTGAAGTCAAATCGAATTTAATTTTTCGTCTAATCCCCCCACTTTAAAATCAATTCCGATTCCATTGAAAAAAGTTAAACATAAATTTTTAATATATATTAATATACTATAAACTCGGTCAACCTATAGAAACTATAAATTACAACAACTTGATGAAAGAATTAAAATTCTCAGATAGAAGACTTGTTTCCCTACATGACTTTAATTTTTTAATGATATTATAGACAGTCATGATTTATTGAGCCTAATCACCTTCAACGTGCCAACTAGAACTACTCTATCGAAAATAATTTTGAATAGCAACAAACATATCAGGACTGAATTATTTAGATACTAGCTTGTACCTAGATTGCACGCAGTTTGCAATACTTTCGTAGATATTGTAGATGTGTTCAATTGTACGAATATAGTTACAAGAAGGCTGTAATAACATATCTCAATATATACAATAATTAATGTCAGCTGAATACTTTTCTTTTGCATGGGTTCTATATAATTATATATATTTGCATATCACGTGTGGTGCTGCGTAAATCCTTCGTTCGCAATTGTGCGGGGTTTGTTGCAGTAAAGTGCGTAAAGACTAAGACAAAACAAAAACGAATTGAATTTGCCTTAGTGTTTGCAAAGGGGAAATGAGTGGGAAAGGCCAAAGACTTACCCTGGTCTCGTCCTCCTTAGCCACTGGTTCCTTACACTTATCAGCTTGCATACAATTAAGGTCAATTCTCTTTTAACATTCGCTCACTTAACACAAAACAAAAACAGTGACATTCACTGGGGCGGATAAAAAGTTTCACTGGACGATTGTGATGGTTCAAAAAAAACAGTCACAGCCGAGTTCAACATATGCGGGTATTCACAAATGACACGAATGTTCGCGGTGAAGAAGATGCAACGATAACAATGCTCCTTGTCTTTTGGCCGGGTCAAGGAAAGGAGACAAGGAGCAAAGGGGGGGTGAAGGGTACACATTTTAAGGCTATTCAATTTTAAAACCTCACGCGCAACTAACGTGTTTGTACGTGTAATGAATATAAAAATATGAATAAATAAATTTTTTTTGTAATTAGAACTGCTTTGTTTAAAAAACTATTTTAGTCTTATTGCCCCCAATGTTCCGCGATATGAGCGTGGATCGCGATATATAATACAATGTTTCCGCAGCGGTCGGCATTAGGTAATATAAGTCAGATTATTGTTCCTCCATCAATCGATCAAGTTTGTATGGACCAAATGTGAGTTGAAATTGCCAGAAACCGGCTTGGGATGATATCACCTTTGCCCATCGTCTTTAAAACAAACTTGACTTATAAACGTCATGAATAATCACGTTTTCCTTTTGAAAGTTTTCCAATATCAATCAAACATTTTTAAATTAAACATGTAAAATTATAAGATTTTTTTCTTTCCATAATCATATTATCTCCATTGAACACGAATCTGTTTTCGCTACTCCATACTCCAGGTCTTGAACATTCCTAATGTCCATCGACTCTAATATTCTAAGCCCACAAAACTCCCGAAACCCTCTAGACTTATTATAAATGTTTGTGTTTGTGCAGCAAAACTAAACGCCAAAATTGGTTTTCTTTTTCACTAACTATTATACTGAAATACTAATACAAACATAAAAAATACACTTCACCACTATCTGCACATCTGAACTGATCATAGACAGCGTAACGCTGTCCAAAACGTTGACTACCTAAAGAAAGAGGAAGTACAACTCGACATAATAACGAAAAAATCACATAATTCGTTGTTATACCTCATCCGTTATAAGCAATTTTCATATTCACGAGGCTCCAAGAATATTCTCAAAAATCAGATAAATTAAAAATATTTTAAAATATTAATTCCTTGAACGGCTTTGACTCCTTTTAAAATTATAATTCAGTGACTTCCTCTCCGATAAACCTACGCATATTTAGTACCCGCAATAACTTGGACCACTAACTAACGCCATTGTAATATTCTAAGCTGATATAGGGTCGAGTGATATAATAATCCACATGTCATAAGTTAGATCTGGTATCCTCATCAAGGAATATCTTCATGCGGCGAAGGTATCTTGGCTTATGAAGTTGGATTTTGGAATTCTAGAATTTTACGAATATAACAATGTTATAACTGGGAAAACCCAATGGGTTAAAGTTCAAATCTGGACCTCGGCAAATAATATTTAACCCGGTGGGAATGAGCTGGGAAATTGTTACACTGACGGTTTTTGGGGTATCGCATACCCGTATAGTATGTTTTTTTCTAGATTGGCGTTCAAAATGAGTGAAATATAGTTTATTTATTTTGCATTAATCCCTAGAGGTAAATAAATTCCCTCGTGGCCTATGTCATCTTTTAGAATGCTGTGTGGAGGGTCTTTTTAAGGGAGGTGAGGAAGTTCTGGGAAGGTAAAAGAGTTGGGTAGTAATCTAGGAATCAGTGTGTCCAGGAGTGACGGATATATGAATATATTCCTCCCACTATGGTGATGGTTTGGGTATAGGTGATGGTTCGAGTCACAATTTGGAAAGGTCTAAGGGTTTCCCCAAACCAGCCTCTCCCGATCTGGCAGGCCTCGCAGCTGCTGGGCAGGCGCATCCTGAACACACCTAACCCGATAATCCAAGGCACCCCTGCTAAATTTACAAACGTAGCAAACTACAGGGTTTTCCAATAAGAGATGTTATTTTGATATTCAATCGTAAAAGATCAATGGTTTCGTTGCTTGTGTGGCATGTAGTGCCGTCTTGTTGAAAGTATACGTTGTTCAAATAAATAACATCCGATTCCGGCTATAAAAAATCATTAATCATATCTCGATAGCGCAACCCATTCACCGTAACTGTTGCTCCAGCCTCATTTTCGAAAAAATAAGGTCCAATGACTCTGCCGGACCATAAACCGCACCAAACAGTTACACGTTGAAAATAAAGAGGCTTTTCAACAATAACTATTGGGTTTTTCGAGCCCCAGGTGCGACAATTTTGCTTGTTGACGAAACCACCGAGGTGGAAATGGGCCTCATCACTCAAGATGACTGCATTTGATTCACTCAAGTGAATTTTAATAATTTCAATGCTTTGTTGAAGCGTGTATCGTTCCATTTTTATTAACGGCGTAATTTCTACTTGTCAAATGTTAAAAAATGACAGATTCAAAAGTAACATCTACCGAAATAACGGGCTATTTAAAATAACACCTCTTATTGGAAAATCCTATACTTGAGTTGACATATGGCAAAGGTGTTGATTATCCAATAAATGCTTTCCGGGGTGGCGGTAACTAAACCTGCCTCCCGAAATGTATATTGTAACAATGTTCTATTATCTTTTCCTGGATTCACTGTTCTTATAAACACGTTAAAACGTTGAAAAGAATTTATTTTTTGTTTTGAACTTCTAGTTATCACACAATAAACCAGAACGTAAAAAAAACGCATCAGTATTTTGCTTTTATACAATACGGCACAAAATACATAAAACTGTGAAGTCGGGTGTTACGTACCCAAGACGAGTTCACGCGCTTGTAACTCCCATCGCGCGCCGTCGACATAAACTGGCTACCGCGCCGAAAACCCCTTCCGCACCCTTCCCTCCAGAAAGACGGTAGGGTTCCAAACGCCACCATATTTAAAAAATATATAAATATGTCATTACCGCAAAAGAGTCCCAACTGCTCCCAGCCGTCTGGACCCAGTGAGACAATGGCATCCACAATTGGGGTATGTTGTGAGGCTGAAGGTAGTAGGAAGGGAAAGGAGACGGGAAGAGGAAGGTGGGGAAGTACCTGATTATTCAGATCTGAACACCAAACACGACTTAAGCTATTTCTAGCAAAGTTTCAATTCTGAATGGTGATCTTACAGGGCGATATTGAGAGTATCTTTCACTTAACGTGCCCGCAAGTATACTTCATACTTATGTTTCACTTCTTCAAAAAAATGTGCCGTAACTTTATAATTTACATTACAACTTGCTTGGTGTTGAATTTTTTTTATAAGTTCAATTATATTATTTTTATTACCCACGCATAGGCCGTGTCTTTGTTGGTTCCATTAACTTACTTTTTTTAAAACATTTTAAACGTAGGTATTTTTTTTATTCTAAAAATGTGAAAAAAAAATTTTTTTTTTAAGTATATGCTTTCAATTTGAAACAGTTCAAATTAGCAAAATTTGCAAAAATGATTTATTTTATTTAATGAATTATTTATTCTATAATTGAAATTTGTATTTCTTTTGCTTAAATTTTTGGAAGATGTTGTAAATTTTTTTACTAGACTTATTTGATTTAGCATCTTCCATTGGAGATGTGAAGGCTTCTGAACAAGGTTGGTCTACGTCACTCGTTTCAGAGATGTCTTCTTCGCTATGAGAATTTTTTTCGAAGAACCTTTTTTTTCTTAATCCGGCTGTTAAATATCTGGGTGTCTTTATGTCTATTGAATCTATACTACTCAAGTTCCTCCCAAACGTTATCAATATTTCATCCACCAAAATAATTTTCTTTTACAAATCATAAAATTAAATTATCCCGTGATTTTCCACGGGTCTACAATAGTGATATTTTAATATTGGTGGGTATTTACCTTGTTACGTAATACGTCACTATGTCGGAGTTGAGAAGGTTCCTACCCCATTTAGTTTCCCGAACAAACCCGTTTGGCAGGAAGTCAGTAACATTGTTGACTGCAAATTAACTATTTGAAATTGGAATCTGAAATAAATGAATGGGAACAGACAATTGAATAAACAGATTCGCGCATTTCGGGAGGTTCGCTAACAAAGTTTGTTTTGTTAGATTACATTCAAATATGTCGGGTAATATAGCTGGGGGATGCGGGAAAACTATGAAAAAATAAAGTTTTGTTCAAACTTAGTTTAAATATTTTTTTCTTGTCGATATATTCAGACCCAAAACACCGTTATCAAGCTTTGATGAAAATGAACGGGGAAAATTCACACGTACAAATTTTCTCCAATAACTGGGTAGTAAAATTGACCACTTCTGTATTTCTTCACCATATCTTTAATTTCAGTGTGCATCCAAAAGGATTTTACAATAAATACAAGTGTGGGTATTCAAGAATATTGTCAAATCCATTTTTTTTAAATCAACCCCTTTTGAAATCTTCCTTTACATGCTTTTGAATTGCGAGAGGATTTAACTCGCAACCTCCAAAATTGAATTTGGATGCGTATAGCAATATACTATAAATGCTACTTTGAAATGTGTTTCACGTGAAAATAATACTACGCGAACAATACAATTACTGTAGGTACCTTAGATCACAGAGCATGAAAATCATCACATTAAAATAGATTCAGATTTAGATTTTAGTCTAAGCATAGTTTAGTTTATTAGTTTTTACTGATAAAAAATTAGTTTGATCAATATGACAGTTTGAATGTGATTTTATTCATATGTATATGACAATACTATGGTTAAGATTGTATTCCTCTGTACATGACAACACTACGGTTAAGATTGTATTCATCTGTATATGACCATACTATGGTTAAGATTATATTCATCTGTGTATGACAATAATATGGTTAAGATTGTATTCATCTATATATGACAATACTACGGTTAAGATTGTATTCATCTGTATATGACAATACTATGGTTAAGATTGTATTCATCTGTATATGACAATACTATGGTTAAGATTGTATAAATCTAAATGTGACAATACTATGGTTAAGATTGTATTACTCTGTATATGATAATACTATGATTAAGATTGCATTAATCTGTACATGACAATACTATGGTTAAGATTGTATTAATCTGTTTATACAGTTAAAATTTTAGACTTCTATGGCATCAGGAATTGGCTCCATCGCTTGTTAATGGGATTTTTTCCATGCTTTAATTTTTTGATACAATTCATAAATAATGTGAAACATATTCTCCATAGTGCTTACGTTATCGGCAACAAACACAAAGTATTTGAGATTTAGTTGTAAATAGCATGCCAAGTGAAGATAAGGAAATTCATTGTGGATCATTCCTTTGGAAAATACCCTAAAATTGGAAAAATTTATTTTTAAACTTCCGTTACGGTAAATATGTCTTTAAAATGAGACGGTTAAAGTTCATGATATTTACATGGAGTATGGATGGATTAAAAAAACGAAAAATACTTTTAAATTCTTTCAAGAGTTTTATATATTTGAGAGAGAAGGTTAAAAATAAACACTTTATGAAACTTATTTTTTCGTGGAATGGAGGAAAGATTAGTGGTGCATAAAAATTAATTAAAAAAAGTGTTGTAATATGGTACTATTATGTGACCGGACGATTATAGGCTTACAACTGTTGACGACATATATAACAGAGCGATAACAACAAGTACTGATTGGCAAACAAAGGGGTAAACTATTGCCATTAAAGTATGGCGTCCCCCAAGGAAGCGCATGGGACCGATTCTATTTATTATCTATATAAATGTTATTACTAAAATAATCAGTTTTGCTGATGATGCCGTTATATTATTTCAAGAAAAAAACTTGACTGAAATATTTTAAGTGGCTGAACAGGGGCTTAGTGCACTTTAAAATTGGCTGAAAATCAACTCACTTACCCCTAATATAAGCAAAACAAAATATATAACATTTTCAATGAACTAATATTAGACGACTGCCATAGAAATAATGTTCGATTTCAATGCCCAATTATAGAAAAATCTTGGGGTAGTAATTGATGAAAATCTTAGATGGGACCTACCAAAGGTATCACGGAAAAACTTACAAAACTTATGTATTTCTTTAAAAATCTAAATAATATTGTACATAAAAAAGAAATGAAAAAATCTATTACACCATCTATTTTGTCATTCTCGTATTGACTATGGAATTATAGGATGGGAATCTGCTGTAAGTATATACATAATCTGAACACAATTCAAAAATTAATCATAAATACCACACTGAAAGTAGCCATAAGAACGCCTTTGATTGAAATTTTAAATCGTTTTGATGTACCAAATGTACAACAAATATACGTTAAATATATACTTTTGAAACTATTCAAAAAAATTTTATCCTCTGCAATATTGCGCATTCATTAAACTAGGTCAAATACAATGACATAAAAATTGTTCCAGATCATAAAACCACATTCGGACAAAGAAATTATATTTATTTTGCGACGAAACTCCACAACATCTTTCCCCCCGACATAAATTGAATGGAAAATTTGAATGATTATAAATCAAGAATAAAAATCTAGCCTGAAAAAACTCAGACAAAACTCATTAATAACTTTAGTTCGCTTCAGCACAGGTCACCCTAGTGAGGAGGACTAAGAAATACAATTTACTATACAAAAAAACTGTTATGACCTGTTAGCCCAATGTAACAAAAAGCAGTTGAAGTACGAGAAAGTGGGTGTGTCGATTATTATTGATCGTAAGCTCGTTTCAATCACTGGTTTGTCGACGTTTTGATATTGAGTCTATTTTAGAAGATTGATTCAAAACGTAATTTCCTGAAATTGAATTACAACAAAGTTTGTTTGCCACGAGTAAATAACCCTTTCTTAAGTTCTTGAACAATGAATTGATGAAATATTTACAAATAAAAAGTTTTGGTGAGGCTTTTTTTGTCAATTTACACCAGTCAAAGATACTCTCAGAATCACCCCAGTGAAAAACAATCATTGATGATTAAAACTT
Source organism: Hesperophylax consimilis (assembly GCF_061612785.1). NCBI lineage: Eukaryota > Metazoa > Arthropoda > Insecta > Trichoptera > Limnephilidae > Hesperophylax > Hesperophylax consimilis. The sequence continues at coordinate 31,663,994 of NC_142851.1, forward strand.
TGCTTTCAATAGTTTTCGTTGTGTATAGTAATCAGATCTGAAAATCCAGGCATATTTCCATTTCTCTGTCATATTTCCCTCCTTACTACCTTCAGCCTTATAACACACCCAAATTGAGGATGCCATAGTCTCACTGGTTTCAGCAAGGTTTGAAGCAGTTGGGACTTTTGTGCGGTACTCACATAAAAAAAACGTTGAATTACTTTTTTATGCCTCTACTTTTAGTGAAATTGCACCGCAAGGGCGTTTTCCAAAATCTTACATTTAATTAACTTTAAAATTCTGAGAAATTCTCATTTGATCTAGCAAGAATTTTCATATTCTAACAAAACTTTGTTGACGGATTTTTGTGTCACGGATTACAATTTTTTTTCTTATTTAAATGAAAAAATACTAGATTTGAATTTGTCAGCTGGTTATTTTTCGTTGACATCTAAAATAGGGAATAAATTTTATAATACATTTCATTTGATGAGATACAATCAATTTTGTATAAAACCACTTACTTAAATATGTCATAAATTAAAAACTTATTCATCGAATTTATTTATCCAATGACACAACTAATATAAATTCCAATTTTAAAATTCTTTCAAGAGAAGTGTTATTTTTATTGGAACATACCATAAGAGTTCAATTCCGACGCCACAAGCGAACATTTACATATTTAGGTACACACAAAAAACACTTTCAGGAATTTTTTCTGGTATTCAAACATCGCCGGGAATATTTTCAGCATACAGTCGAGTATTTTTATGCCACCAGGTATAAGTAGGTACCTAGTTTAGGTAGGCACCTAGATTTCTACCTGCCTAGTCCAACCACATGACTACGTTTACGTTTTTACGAGAAATGCTGGAAGTTTTTTCCTAGCGGAAAAGAGGTAATGGATATTTCATTGTTTCATTTTTTGGTATTCGCAGAATTTAAACATATACATAATGATATCGTGGTTAGGATTTTTTAATATTTCTGGATCTTTTGGCTTGCGAAGAATATTTTCTAATTAATTTCACTCGTTAAAAATAAAATATTTTTTAAAATTAAATCAGTATTATAAATATAATAAAATTGGTACGAGTCATAGAAAATAAAATATCCCAAGTGTACATCGTTTTAACCCCTCAGTCTAATTTGTTCGGTTTTGCGAACAAACAGCTATTACCCGTAGAGTGCATTTTCGTTTTCGGGAACAGCTCATTAATATTGTCTCATAGAAATAGTTGTATCTCCCTTACTGTCATAGAAAGAAATATGAACTAAACGGTGTTCGAAAGAAAAAACAGCACGCATTATATTCAAATCTAGAAGTTATTAAAATGTATTTAAAATAATTTAAATGTAGCCCAAAGATTCCGACCGCAATTTGCGAGAAAAATTATGACAATTTTAGAATTTTTTATGAATTATTTTCATATGAAACGACAGTAAAGGGAGGCGACAAGAATGTTTATAAAACATTTCTATTGCAAAATATGTATTTTTTTATTAATTAGTAATTCTACTTTAAAAAAATTTGAGGTCCAATTCTTAAACTTCTTATGTTTGATGTTGAAATTTTTGTATAAAAAAATTATAGTGTTTAAATCTTATAATAAAATATGAAAGTGTATTTTATCGCCTTTCAAAAATCAGTTTTTAGTTTTTGGATACGTTCAGAAATTTTGACAGAATGTGCCAGAGGCCTGAAGGGTTAAAGGGTAAATCATGACCCCTGAAGGGTAAATCATCCCCATAAATAATATTATGGGAATGATTTACAGGCTGTTTGGCTTGTGGTGAATATTTTCAAACAGATTTCCATCGTTTAAATAAAAATACATGTTAAAACTATCTGCCTATGTTCGTGTGAGTAATTGAAAAAATAATTGCACGAGTCTAATATCCTGTAACAGGGATGCCCGAGCAGTTGATTGCCCGAGGGTTCGTGCTCATTAATTTAGAATCTCAGATCACATCTGCACTGATGATGAACACTGTATTGCTGTTCGAAATGTTGGCTAAATGAGTTAGAGCAACATGACATAATATCCTAAAAATAGATCACTATACTACATACTTGATTCTGTTCAAAGGTTGGCGGTACGACCGATTGCCATCTCTAGTGCACAAACGCAATGTAGGTATGCTGAGTCTTTTATACAAGTATTCCAATGGAGCCTGCTCTAAGGAGCTAGTAGCATTGATCTCTTGTACACCGGTACAAGTACGCAAAACTCGACGGACACTTGTGGAAAACCCCATTCACGGTTCATATTGGCTTCACAAGAACCGTGTTTTACTTTTTCATATAAACAAACCTTTTTAAAACCTGCATTAATATATCTCTGCCTATTGCCCCTACCTTAACCCGTCTCACAACGCTACCTAACCGGGTGGTGATGAAGTTCCCCTGTTTTTTCGCCCGTGGGCCCAATTCGTATGGCTCCTGTGAAAATAAAATATCAACTTGTTTCCTAATAATTTGAAATACAATCTCTATGGATATGAGAGTACGGCCACAGCTGCCCTGTATTTTTTTTTATATTTCATTAGCCCCCATAAAAAAACTAGTACCACCCCGAAATGCTACACGTGTACATTTTCACTTCTTAGTTAAATGTAATTTTTAGCTACATTTTTTCTGTCATTGTTTCTCTCTGTCAACAATTTCTTACATAACATTCTTCTCCGGATAATATAAACATTGTCTGCCGTCACACAAATGATCTAAGACACTTGAAACAATAACGCCAACTTTAAAAGAAAGATGACTGCTATAATAAATCAAGGATGATCTCTCCTGGTTTCTGAAAACATTTCACGGAGCACAATACAAACTACGTAAAAAAAACTTTTCGACAGTGTCGCTGGTTTTATAATATCTCCATTTTCCTAGGGTTATTAAATTTTAAGCAGACAAACTTTTCTTGTATTTGTAAGAAATGTTTTGACAATTCCGTGAAGACCAACAATGACTACAGCTGAAATATTAAAGTTAATTAAACATTTAAGTTTGCTCGAGAGACTCGAGTGGAATCCATAGAAATGATTATACCATGTCCTTGAATGTTTCGGTTAAGGAGCTTTCAATTTACTAAAGGAAATAATGTTAAGGACAATTATCGTTGGTAATTATTTTCTTGTTAACAGAAGTGATTTTTAATTAGAGGTACCGTTTACCCATTTCCATGTTATTTTTGTTATGTTCATATTTAGTATTAAGGTAACAACACTAAATTAAAAAATAATTCATGTTTAAGGCACCGTTTTGCTTAAAATTTATTTTTATGGTATACCGCTCAAGAGTTTCATCTATCTAGAACTAGTGGGAGTGTCTTTCCTCTTTAGGAAAACTAGTGAAGCTGAAGGACTTAGGAAATTAACTTTTATTTAAGTCACCCCAGACTTAAAATATGCAGCTCTTTTTAAAAGTGTGGTTTATAATACGCATTTTTGTTAACTTATCTATCAGGCTAATTCGGTCGGTTTTGCGAACACACAGCTATTACCTGTAGAGTCAATTTGTTCGTTTTTCCGAAGAGGTCATATGATTTTTTTTTATTTTTTTTAGTTTTTTTTATTAGTAAAAAAAGATACACGAATTACATAATATAACAATTACATAATATAATTACACAATATAGTAGGTTATTAATTACATAATATAAGTATTCGATGTACCCCCATAAATAAGCAGGGCTTGTGTGTATGGGGGTGTTGTTATATTTGTTTATATTTGGTACGATTCAGTTCAACTGTTCGGAATACTTTTTAAGGTGGCTTTTGAATTCGTTTATATTTGCATTCATGTTTCTAATTTTTTCTGGTAATGAGTTAAAAAATTTAACCCCGAGATATTCATGGTTGAACTGTCCTATTGTTTTTTTACATTTAGGAGTAGGAAGTATTGACGTTTGTCTAAGATTTCTGTTATTTATGATCAAATTATTGTTATTTATGATCAAATATAAATGGTTGTGTCTTCATTACTATTATGGCTAGAAATATGATCTGAACGGTGTTAGAAAAAATACAACGCTTTATGTTAATTTATATGAAACTAAAAGTACCGACCGTAATTTAAAAAAAAAATATGCATGTTTGATTTCAAAGACCGAACATTTGAAATAAGAAATTTCTAAATATAAAAATTTAAGCGTATTTTATCTCCTTTCTAACATGGTTTTTAATTTACGGATACGTTCGAAAATATCCCATTTATTTGGATATTATTGCCAAGCGGAAATATACACAAATTCTCCAAATTTCTGACAGCATCTTTAAGAAATATTACTGTCAATATGCCAGAGACCTGAGGAGCTAGAGCTTATTGCTGTTTCAAAATGGTCATCTAAGGGCCCGTTCCCACTTCCGTTTTCAAATCGGAGGCGGGTCCCGTTTTAAAAACGGATGGCCAATGGCTCTGTTCACACTTCCGTTTTAAAAACGGATCCGTTTTAAAAACGGACCATACTCTACGAAAAAAAATAATTGTCGATTCAACCAAAACATGTTATCCGCTCATTCTTCAGTAATGGTGCGCAATAGACGACGATGAAGCTCTTGTTGTCATGTGGTACTTATTAAAAAGAAGGAAAAAAGTGAAAAGAAAATTTTGGGTACACCCAATCATAGCTGAATGATTTTCTGTGGGAATTATCTAAGTGTTAATTGGTGAGTTGAGAAGTGATGAACTAAAGTTCTTTAATTATTTTAGAATAATAATGATTGGATTATTTATATAGCGCCGTTTTCACCGTGAGAAAATCACCTCATGGGCGCTTAATGGCTTAAGAGAATGTCTATCACTTCTTTTAACCATCTACTGGAATGAGTTTCAGAGAGCTTAACATATCAAAATACAAAATTGAGAGAGTGCATTTGTCCCGAAGAAAGGCTATCGATATTTTAAAGTAAGAAAACAATAACAACTCAATTTTTTTTTAATTTGTTTACAAAACTAATACGCTCTTCTCTTCTTAAAAGCTTTAAAATTTATAAAAAGTAAACTTTTAAAAATTAAAATATAAATTTTGATTCACAAAAGTTGTGTACACCAAGTGTTTTGTTTTTATTTAGTTAAAAATAAAATATTACTTTACTCTTTCTTCGACCAGTGGTATTAAATTTTCGGGATTTATTTCCTTATCCATTATTGTAGTTTTGATTTATTTACTTAACAAAATAACCAAATACAAGCACGCAGCGTGCCTGCTTCCTTGCGACTGGGAGCGGGTGGGGAGGGGTTGGGGTGTGGCGGGGACTCTGCCGGAACGACTAGACGACAAGTGTGAACAGCTTCATACAACACTATGAGCGAGCGTGTTCCGACACGATTTGAAAACGGACGCGCTGCGCTAGCGAGCCATCCGACAAAAAATGTCGGATCCGTTTTCAAATCGTATCGGACAAGTGTGAACAGCTCCATACATCCACTACAGCCACTAGGGCATCCGTTTTTAAAACGGGATCCGCCTCCGTTTTTAAAACGGAAGTGGGAAAGGGCCCTTACGTTGAAATATTCCCCGAGAAAACTTAGAGTTCTCTGCACAGAGATATTTCAAAATAGTGTACTTCAAAATCATTATTTATATTTTTTATGAATGGTTTTTGTAATAAATACACCCTTTCCGCCATACAAAAATCTTTATATTATAATTGGAAACAAATTTGGAGGAGAACTAACTCACCTTGTTCATGAAATGGAGGGGCAAACCTATTTATTTATTTTTTAAATACTCCAAACTCGGAAAATGTCCATATCATGATGGTAACATAAAACAAATGAGAACACACAACATATATAATGATGTGCATATATGTAGTAAAACTAATAATATAAAAACAATAATAATATTATACAAAAAAAAACAAAAACAATGGATTTGGGTGCCTTGGTGTTGATAGGCAATCCGGATAACAGCAGACTTTAAATCTGCTTCTCCAGTCCTTTAGTCCAGTTCAGTCATCAGTCCAGTCCTGTACAGTCCAGTTTTCAATTCAGTCAGCCAGCAATACTGTAATTATGTACTAGAGACATCTCTTGGATAACTCTATAAACTGTACCAGCTACTAGCACTAGAGGCATCTATGTATCTCTGATTATCATAATATTATGTTAAAAACAAAACCTTCTGATCCAATGTAAGCCATTAATATTACCACACGACTATGGTTTGGTCAGATCTCATCAGCACCTTTCGTTAAAATAAAGGTTGTAAAGTAACCCTAAATCCTATTTAATTAGGATTATGTCATTAACGCTCATAAAATTATTAAAAAACACCCCGTTCTTACCCTATAAAATTGAAATACACAAACGTAAAAGTATTTTGGGGTGGAAACCTGGGATAAATCAACCCAGAGAATATATCAGCCGTAATAAAAGAAACATAATATCTTTATAATAATATCAACCCTTCCAATAATAGGACCGTTATGCCTTTTAATGTGTTTGGAATGGGGGTAGTCCGACGGTTGTGACTTTTATGTTCATATGAGGTGGAAAACACGACCTTCCCTGAAGGGAGGACCAAGGGAGACTTCACAGTAGACTGAAAAGTATAACCTTCGCTTTATCACCCCTTTTATTATAACTGTACACTTGTTTTCACCCCGATGAAACCAATTGCATAAGGGTGATTTTTTTATATGAGATATTCATAAAAGTATACTATAATGTTAACAATAACAATATGTGTGTGCACCTCATACTTAACCCCTTTTATTTATTTACCACCGTCGAAAACCAAATAAATAACCTACCGCATAAGAGTCCCAACTGCTGCCAAGCGTCTGGAGCCAATGAGACTATGGCTGTGAGGCTGACGGCAATGGGGATGATAAGGATATGGGGATAAAGAAGGTGGGAACGTTCCTGGATATTTCGATCTGGTCACCAAAGACGACGAAAGCCATTTCCACCAACGTTTTGCTTCTGAATGGTGATCTTTCATCGGGTCAATACTCAACTACCACGCTGTTACTTCGAGTTAACGATACCCAAACTAATAGTCCTAGCGCAAAAACACGATATTATGTTAATAAACTAATCTAGTTTGTTGAAAAATAACGCTTTCTTGAAAATGTAAAAAACGCACTCTCAATAAATCGAGGAATCTAACTTTACTTGTCAATATTATCTTAACAAATTTAGTCAAAAGAAATACCTACGCATTTTAAACAAAAATTTAATTACAGAGATTTATTTTTGCGGTATTATGCCGTGTTGCGCCACCTTTTTTAGCCATTGATTCGGGCAGCATTACAGTGTCCATCATCAGTGTAACACGGTCAATATGAAATTAAATAACATAATGAATATTTCTAGATATAAAACATCAGTGACCACACCACAGTCAATTTTAAACATTGAACTAAATAATTTAATAAACATTTCTGACCACACCACAGTCAATTTTAAATATGGAACTAAATAACTTCAAAAACATTTCTGACCACACCACAGTCAATTTTAAATGTGGAACTAAATAACTTCAAAAACATTTCTGACCACACCACAGTCAATTTTAAATATGGAACTAAATAACTTCAAAAACATTTCTGACCACACCACAGTCAATTTTAAACATTGAACTAAATAATTTGATAAACATTTCTGACCACACCACAGTCAATTTTAAATATGGAACTAAATAACTTCAAAAACATTTGTGACCAAACCACAGTCAATTTTAAACATGGAAGTAAATAATTTCATGAACATTTAGATGTTTTAATTTAGACAAAATCGTTATCACTTTGTTCTCCACTTAAGTATCCCAATCCGCCAGTTTATTCCATAGCTCAGAGAGCTTCAGCCAGTTGCAGCTGTTCCATCTTTATCACTTAATAAATAATTCCTCTCCTCTGTACACCTTTCCAACTTTCTGCGGAGCGTGCCGGCGGGAATTATTTATTTAGCATTCCCAACTTCTAAGTAGTCATTTATCAGCAGTGTCGCAATTTTCAGTTGCGATTTATGCATCGATGAGATTGGCCGATTTGGTAATTAATTCTACGTAAATAGAGCAGGACCTCGGAGACGTGAGCACTTATCTTATTCGGAATACTTTGTTCCTTCAGATATCTAAATAAATTAATAAAACATGTTTTTACCTTCTGTGCTGATAAAGGTTGAAAAAATATGTTTATGTTTTATTCAAAGTCTATTACAATTTAATGTTGATATAAATTGATTGACACGCGTACATATTGTTTCACTTCTATAAATAGATCACCACCATCACAAAACTCACACTACAAACACACTCACACATGTCACCTGGTAATTAATGTACATGCAAACAAAAATATTGTCATATAGGTAAACAAAATATTTATTTGTTTCTATAATACTGTATAACATTAAATTATAATAACAATGAAAATAAACTATTTTATTGGCACCATTAACACCCCAAAAAACAAATAACAAAAAAAATAGTTTATTTGGAAAAAATATACCCTAAAAACGGGAAAAACGGGTAGCTACTTTTAACATTTTTTTCTAATATGTAATGTGGATGCATATCTATATAGGTATGTTTATTATATTAACTCTTTTTCCATTGCAACTGTCGTGTATGTAGAGTGCTATTTTTATGTGAGGCGGTAATTGGAAAAGTGTTTGGGTAATGTTTTCGTTTGTTGAAACAGCGTTGAATTGGGATAATTCGAGCTAACTACGCATTAGATTGTATCAGATCGCTTTATTTGTAATACGCATGCTTACTCACTTTTGGAAAAGGGAAAACCTTCGTAACAGGTTACCCAACCCACAAACACAGTTCTTAGGAAATGTTAAAGTTACTTTTGTGTGTTATATCTGGTCTCAAATAAGACTAACCAATTTAAAAACAAACTTTGTTCTTAAAATTTCTTTCGCCCTTTTTAAACCATTCCTGATTTCCCTTTCTTTAGGCGTATTTTATTCCCTCTAAACATTCGTGTATTCTTTTCAGATCGTTCAAGGTATATTTCGATAAAATAGTATTACTTTTTAATGGTAGATTTATGCAAGTCTTCACAATGTTTTTTTTAATCGGTAGATTCATGCATGCCTTGACAATTTTTTTTTTAATCGGTAGATTCATGCATGTATTGAAAATATTTTTTTTAATTGGTAGATTCATGCATGTCTTCACAGTGTATTTTTTAACCGGTAGATTCATGCATATCTTCACAATATTTTGGTCAAAAGACTTCGTCTTCCATCATCTAGCTTGAATTTTAGAAATCTTGCCGGCTTTTAGATTGTGTCAAAATTTTTAAATAGTATTTGACTTAATAATTTTTTATTTATTTGAAAACCGCACAAGAGCCAGTGAGTCTTTGGCATCTCAAATTGGGGTAAGTTGGGAGGCAGAAGGTTGCGGGGAGGGAAATAATATGTTGAAAAGGAAGGTGGGAAAGTACTTTTTGGAAGTACTATCTGGTCACTAAATACGTCTATAAGCAATGTTTCAATTCGAAATGGTGGTGCGATACTTCTAGAGTTACATTCGAAAATATGCCGCAAGCATAATATATTTTTAAAAAGACGTTAAATTATGAAATAATACATAAATTAATCACATCAAATTTTGTTGCACACGCCGGGATTTGAACCCGCCACCTCCGGATAGCTAGTCAAGGGCCTTACACCTAGACCACTGAGGCCACGTATGATTAATTACAATAAAATTTTCAAGAAAACTTACCTATTTTTGACTAAAAAATATGTTTAGAACTTTAAATTTGTTCAATTAATGCCAGTGTTGTGGTTTCGTCTAACATTCATTAGTCAATGGATTGTTTTTCTCGCTTTTGTAGAAAATAATTTCCATATTCAAATATGAGTTTAAAAATTAACCTGCAGGAAAATCATCAATCAACGTGCTATCCTGTGATTAACGTTGGAATTTGAAGAATTCATCAAATTTCAATGTTTTCCGAGCTCTGTGAAAGTTCTGTTATTATATCACTATAGGCCAGTTACTTGACAGAACTGAAATGATAACAGAATTTGAAAAGAACTTTCACTGAACTTTAAAACTGAGTTTGAAATTCGAAGAAATGTTCAGATTTTCTGATACAACCCGTCCTTAATATTTGAATTCCGCTGAATTCAAATTCCCTTCTCATCAGATAACACAATCCTCACAGTATAAATAATAATTTCAAATAGCGGTGGTTGCTAGCGTCCAAATAATATCCTAATACTTCGCTTAATATTACCCAACATGCAAAAGCTTCGATGCCTCCCCACTTGTATAACTTGTTTCATTAAATTCAAATTTCTTGTTTTACTTATAAATTCAGTTTCTCCCTTCCTCCCCAACCCTGTCCGCCTACCCCGCCGTCACTTCTTCCCCCTCCCTGTCGTTCAGTCCGCATACACCGCCGTCACTTCCGGCTGAGAACGAATTTAGGATTTAGGTTTTTTTCTTTATTTTATATCCAAATCTCCAAGAAAAATCTCAAAAAAACCAAGATTTCTTTTGATGAAATAACTGTCAAAACTTGAGAGGATTTTTAAAACTTACCTGTATACTGAAATATGTACGTCAACCATAAAATAAATAATAACGCAAAAAGTGCCTAGTGGACGTCTTTAGTAACTATAAGCCCAATTTGGGTTACAGTTTTTCAAAATGATTACAAGTTACTTCTGCAAGTATCTATATTTATACTCCTTATAATATTTATTGTTTGGAATAACTTATACTTATATTTGAATTATACTTCGAATAAAAATTTTGTCTTCATTTTCTATCTGCACATTTTTATTATCTGATATTCACATTGAATGAAAATCTCGACTTTCGTTTAAAGATCGCTAATATTGTATCGCTATCGCTTGCAGAAAAGTCAATAGATATTGCACAGATAGAAATATGATATATTTACTGTAACATACGCGTTTATTCCTGCGTTCTAGATATTTTATTGTGAGACAGGCATCGTCCAAACATTTATATAATCACGCTTAGTAAATAAATTAAAAAATTCTTCTCTAACAAAATTATAGACACAAAAAAAGACATTCACATTTATAACACAAGTACATGCAATGAAATCAATCTACCGAAGAAAGACAAAGCCAATACGCCAAACTGTTTATTCTGCAAAGGGACGAAATATTATAATTCACTTCTGGAAACCATAAAATCTAGATAAATTAATAAAATCAAAAACATGTTTCGTCAAGGTAGTTTGTCAACGGTAGCTTCGTTCGTCTACCGCCAACCACAAAGGGCTCGTGCCTTTAATTGGGTCCGCGCTTGATTTCTACCTGAACGCGGCTCATTCTTCTCCGAGACAATGAGCGACTTTTTCTGCCTTGTCAACATGTGAGAATAAACGTACAGCCGTAAAGTTTTCCACTTTACTTATCAAAAAGTTCCGTAACGACTGACATTTGCGTCCGCCGTAGCTGCCATTGAAACTAAATACATTGAATTTAGTATTAATCCTTCCTTAAGAACCCCAGAAAATCAAATTAAAATATGTGCTTTCAACCTGACAAATACGATAACATGTGATTGCCCTTATTTAGAACAGGTTACTTAAATTAAATACTTAGGTATTATTTTTGACAGCAATTTGGAGTGGAAACAACATATAACCTCTACAGCAAACAAACTTAGAAAATTCATTTACTTTTTTAGACAAACTCGCAACTTTCTCAACCTAAGCCAGCTCAAAACAATCTACTATGCACTTTGTCAATCTTTAATAGAGTATGGTATCATAGCATGGGGAGGAGCAAACGCTGCCGTCATTGATCCAATATCTAAAGCTCAGAAAATTATAGTAAAGATTATCCTCAAACTACCAATGAAAAAACAGCTCGGATGAAATCTTTAGTAAAATCTGTGTTATGGACATTAGGCCATTTATGCCAAAAACATACTAGCATACCTCTTCAAACACAAAACTACTTTTGACAATATCCAAACTGATCGTGATACTAGAACCAAAGGACATAATTTCTTACAAATCCCTTTTGCTAAAACAACTTTTGGCCAGAGAAATTTTAGATATTTTACAAAAAGCTATGTAATGCTCTCCCACTAGCCATTAGACTGTATGACGAATTTTTTTCGAAATATAAAACAGACATCAAGTCTTGGATCATCAGCCAAAACAGATTCAAGATCAAAAAATGTATAAAAACCCTCTCATAAGTATCCTCTCGACACAGGTTTATCCTAGTGAGACAGACATCGAAAAAAAACCTGTAAAAAAACTTTATATTGTTAATAAAATTTAAAAAAAAAAGAAAACGTAATCATTGCAACAAGTGATTGCTTTATGTGTGTGCAATGGTTCTAGTTTTAAAATGATTTGTAATTTATTAATTTAGTCTGGTAAGATCAATCTAGCGTTATTACTCTGTGTTTGGTTTGGGGCATCGTGATCCTACCTCCTCCTTTTTCTGACCCATTACGTGAGGCGATCTAAAGCGTTATCGTACAGGTTGTAAGAACTGCGTGAAGAAAGATTAAACATAATTATTATTAATTTGTAAGCGTTAATAAATGCATGGCTTACATAGTATGTTAAAATTACGCACAGAATTTTTTTTTTCTGTTTTATTTGTAACGTTCAATAATTGGTTGGCATGAACGCGTTATTAATCAATACACCAGAAACCTATACAAATATCATCACCATTAACTTAATCAAATCCTCCGTAATGTTTTATCATTGAATTCCCACGAAAGGAAAACGGTTCAACGGATGGAGATGATTATTGGTTCTTTTCGTTCCTAAGTCGAGCATTACTCGGAACGTTGCGGAACTTGACAGACAGACAGACAGACAGGCAGATTTCAACATTTTGAACAAACAAATCTGCCAAGTACCTAATTAAAACCGGCTATAACTTTGATTTTGTTTCTAAAATACTAGTAAAGACCAAAATGCATCGAACACGCCTAATAAGGAACTTGAACGTGAAAAATATAATGGTTTAAAAAAATTAACCCGCAACAAATATTTGTTTTAATATCTTTTAAAACTTAAAAATAAAATATTTTTGGTTTGACTGGGAGTTGAACCTTGATACTCAGGAACTGGAGTCGACAACTGAGCCAAATCCCGATTGGGTATATCCGATTTAAAAGAATGCGTATATGTCCCAGCGTATATGTGATTGCGACCAAATGTTCATAGAATGCATTGTCATCGACAACGAGTCTACAAGTCAATTTTTAGCTCGATCAAATATCGGAAAGTGGTTTAATTTCCACTTCCAAGATTTGCATTCATTCACGAAAACAAGAGTGAATTTCAAATAGATGTATTTAAAATCAATTATTTATAAAGAATACAGTCAGTGGGTTCTGACAGAACTTACATCGCTACCTCACGGGTCAGTCGGCCGCATTCATCATAATGCGGACAATTTTGTGCAAAGTTGAGCTGCGTAAACAATCGCAAAGATTAACTCAGCGGTATACAAAATACTTGAAAAGAATTCATGTTTTTTTGGAAATTTTTGAGAAATATTAAAAATTTAGATTTTTTTATTTCATACCAACCCGAGTAGGATCGACCTTACTGTTAACCATCGAAAACAAGGTACGTATGACGTCACGCGTATCCCGTCAGATTTCGATCGTGGCGGGCTGTAAAACATGCAAACCTTGAAAATTTTTTGAACCCTAAAATTGACATTCATATTTTTTTTATTGAATTTCTAATATCGTCATATATATCAGCATGTTCAATAAAAAATATTCACGAAAATGTAATAATAGATAGGTAGGTACTTTATCTCACAAAATCCAATTTTTAAAATGACAGTTAAAAATACCTTACTTTATCGCTTTTCTGAATTATTCACGCAAATAGTTCCAATTTTGAAAATGACTCTTATATTCAAAGTATAAGAGCTCATTGAACAAGAATTACACAAGGCAGACACACGGCCGAAATTAGTATTTTTGATGATATCGGTCAATAATTGCAATGTAGGTACCTATCTCTATGGAAAGCAAATATATTATCTCGTATTATGTGTATTTTTTCCAATGACTAAATAAATTGCAAAATGGCACAATTCAATCAAATAAAATATACTTGCGTACGCTGGATTTTGAACCCGCTACCTACTGATTTATTGCTGAAAATCAAAACCACCTAACCACGGAGGCTGTCTGATGTTGAATTTTAGGGTGTTTTCCTTGTTGGGCCTTTTCCTTTTTGATCCAAGGTGTCAGACAGCTTTGCGGACCGCACCCTATTAACATTAATAGGGGTGACGGGTCACCACTCAACGCTTCTTGGAACCCGACTTTGAAGGGTGTTTCCTAGTAGGGTACGATGTAGCTTACGTTAACGAGAATTGATTATGACGCGTTATCGCTGATACACGTATAAACATAAAACATTCTACAATCTACATATTTGACCTGATGATGGAGGATACAAGGGTGTTCGAATCGTTGATTCAGGGAAGAGAAAGCACAACGCCTATAAATCAACACATTTGCCGAATATCTCTAGGTTTTAAAATGATATAATTGAGCCCTTGAATACTTCCTCAGTTAAATTCAAATAAAAGGAAAAATCTTGTCACCATAAATACAAGCATGCATAAAGAAAATTAAGATAATGTTGTTAGGTTTTGTTCAAAGCATGATACAGTTAACTATCCCGGCCAAGTGGGGGAGTAGGTAGTACCCAAAATTACTATTCTCCTTATATTAGCTTCAATACTACATAGACATATCATTTTAGTATTTTACGTATTTCTGCGCAAATACATAAGTTACCATTAGTAATTGACTGAATAATTGGGATTTCTATAGTTTAAAAGCAAATTAAATAGAAAAATGCATGTGGTCGTCTGAAGTCCCACTTGGTTACGACGTTTTTTTTTGCATCTTGGCCTGTCAAGAGTTAACTATGACCGCATCGAACTAGATCAATGGTACAGCAGAGCCACGGTAATATTTTATATGATTTTTGAGTTCTAGTGACTATCAAACCAGGTTCATCGGCAGGTTAATAACAATTAAAATAAACTTGTGATTGTGTGAAATATTCAATGCGTTCAATAAACCTACGTTGACATAAACTTATAATAGATAAGTCAAAAGATGTTCCGTGAAATTCAACTCCATTTAAAACTTACGTTTTTTATTAATTTTTTACACAAATATTTATTTTTATTTATAAATACATGATATTTGACATGGAAATTTAGGCTGCCTGTTTTATGGTGACCAATGGAACTAGTTATTCTTTATGAAGCTTAGGAAATCTTTATTAACATGACGAAAATTGGAAGACTTAAATAGAAAATAGAAAAAGACATGCAAAAGTATTAGTCTACATACATATCTATATTCACACACATACGTATATTCATATACATACATACACCTAAACACACATACACAATATATATTCATACATATACTTATACAGCCTAAAACACACTCTTACAACACAATCACGCCTTTGGAACTACACCAACTGATAGTTAAACCTAAACTTTACCACTTTACTTTGTACTTTACTTTTTACTTTACTTTGTACCTAAACTTTACACTTCGTCAGCACAGATATAAATCATCTACCTTGTTTCTAAAATTTTCAACCTTCTCCCTGATATCTTAAAAACCGTAATCTACCTCCAGATTTTCAAAACACGAAAAATGCTTTGATCCGCATCTGCAATACAATCAATTAAACATACAAATCTCAAATAAATTTTTTTTTTTTTTTTTGAGAAAGTCATACACTACCGGGTTACGAATAACCAGACAACATTTGAAAATCTACTACTACCACTACAGTAAGCGAAAAATGTTGCATTTGTTGTGATGGAGGGCTTAGCCAGCCGAGTAATTGAACACACGACGCCTGGGTGGGACCCAAACGCGATGTTAACTTGGCCACCGATCAGTCACTTTATTAATTGCTAATTAATAAATTTATTTGCTTCATAAATAATAATTAATTATCCTAAATAATATTTATAAAATAAACAGGATTGTATAATTTAATAATTATTTCTATCAAGTATATTATGAATTAACACAATCTGACATGCTATAAATGTATTTTTATATAAATATATACTTGTTTAAATCAATATGTTCACGATATCAGAACTTTGCACTCTCACACAAATATGTTAGCCAATATAATATTGTAAATAATATTGAAAAGCAGTATAAATATCTAATTACCAAGGGAAGTATAAATATTTGGTTTTGAAATAAGAGTAATATGCATAGTTCCTATCGAGATGTCATATATCCAGTTCCTATATAGGTATCCCTAATCATCACATTTTTGGAACAGTATTTGAAATTTTGAACAATGAAAAGAACATGGTGCAAATTTGAGTGCATTTGTTGAGAAAACATCAGAATTATTGGGACTTGGAATCAAGTTGTTGGTGTTTTTCATATAAATAATCTAGTTGAGAAAGATATTGTTGTTGGTATAAGTTGTTGAAATCTTGAAAGTGCATAATATCGTTGTCGTGAAACTCACTTTATTGTGTTGTGTGCTCATTCGCTGAGATACAGTGGTAAGTGATTGGTCATCCTGTTTTCTTCCTTCAATGCATTGTTCATTCCGACAAACTATCACTCATTTCCAGCAAATACCAATTCATTTCGTCTCGTTTAAATTATTCACAGTACATTTTTACATTAATCTGAAACATTAATTCGAAAGCAGTTTTGAATGCAACATTGAGAATCCTAAAAATGGCGGAATAACAAAGTCACAATAGCTCAATTGGTAGTCACGCCAGTTCCGGAGAGACTATAGGTTCTGAGTTTTGTCAAGACCGTACAGTTTTATTTTATGTTTTCTTCTTTCATTGAGAAATATGTTCAGTAATTATATTAACATCTTTGAAGTCTACTGCTGTCTCTGAAACAATAAACTGATGTACCTATGTACTTTGGGTACATAATAATCATAATTTATATCACATCGAATTAACATCGTTACAGCGGCGAGTAGCAGGCGTCCCCGGTGCGGGCCAAAACTGTTGGTAAATTTTGCCAACATTCGCGGCCTGCACACAAATTTAAATTCCGTCCATCACCATCTTTTGTCCCAACGTCCCAACCTTTTTTTCCTATCCGAAACTCAGATAGCCGAGCCGCCAGACTCCTCCTATCTGGACTGCCCGGGCTTTACCCTCGCAAGCAAATTCCGACTCAAAGGAGGAGTCTGCCTCTATAGTCGAGCTGACGTCAACTGTGTGCGACTATTGAGTCTGGAAAACTCCAGATTTGACGTAATGTGGGTGCGCGTCAATCTTGCCAGTACGGCAAGATTCTACGCATGTCTATACCGCTCACCGAACCATAGCGAATCAGACACTTCCGAGCTCTTCAAACATTTGAGCGATACTATTGATGATCTCTTGCCCCGCTACCCTTCGGCCGAGTTTGTTGTTCTGGGGGACTTCAACGTTCATAACGAACCATGGTTGAAGTTCTCAGGCCCAACGGACTCGGCTGGCCGACAGGCGGAATCCTTTGCCATTTGCTACGGATTAGAGCAATTGGTTCAGGAGCCTACAAGGGTTTCTGATGTCCAGACTCACCGCTCCAATCTGTTAGACCTATTCTTAACTACTGTGCCACACGGTTATAAGATTGACGTCACAGCGCCTCTGGGATCATCTGACCACTGCCTAGTGACGACATCAATCCCCGTTAGCCTCAGACCAACCAATGAGAGGCTGAGGAGAAAAGTGTGGCACTATAGGTCAGCAGATTGGTTCGGTATGCGGGCCCATTTCAACGCTTTTCCGTGGTCAGCTGTTTGTTTTCGGACTTCGGACCCTTCAAGATGTGCCCAGGAGATTGGTGAAGTCATCAAATCGGCGATGGATGGCTTCATACAATCGACTACTAAAGAAACTGGTGTGGGCTCAAAGCCGTGGTTCAGTCGACAATGCTCCGAAGCAGTCCGACGAAAAAACGCGGCTTACCGAGCCTACAACACATCTCGAACGCCCGAAAGCAGATCAGCATACAACAAATCGGCAAAGGAATGCAAGAGAATCATCAATAGGTCAAAATTCGAACACGACCTGCAGATCAGCAAAAAGCTGGCTGCCTGCCCGCATGGCAGCAGAGCATTCTGGTCGCTTGTGGGCTCAATAGGTCGAAATTTTTGCAAACCCAGTTTGCCACCTCTTACCAGACCTGACGGCTCACTAGCAAACACCGCCACCGAAAAGGCTAACTTATTAGGGAAAATGTTTGCGGAAAACTCGACCCTCGACGGCGGGGGTGCTGTTCCGCCGTCGGTTCCTCACTGCGGCTTCTATATGAAAAAGCTGAAGATCCGGCATCGGGATGTACTCCACGTCGTACGGGGGCTCGATGTTAACAAAGCTAGTGGACCTGATGGAATACCTGCCCTGGTATTGCAGAGGTGTGCTGCGGAAATAGTTCCAGTTTTGACAAAGCTCTTCAAAATGTCCCTGAAGTGTGGCACTGTGCCCTCTGGTTGGAAAAAAGCGGTAATTCACCCTATTCCCAAGAAAGGTGACCGCTCCAACCCGGCCAACTACCGCCCCATAGCGATCACATCAGTTCTGTCCAAAGTGATGGAACGTGTGATCAACGACAAACTGCTCACATACCTCGAGAAGAACAAAATTATCAACGACCGTCAATACGGATTCCGGCGGAACCGCTCGTGCGGTGATCTTCTCGCGTATGTGACGCATGTTTGGGGGCGGTGCCTGGAACGTCACGGTGAGACCCAAACGGTCGCACTAGACATATCCAAGGCCTTTGACCGGGTCTGGCACCGAGGACTTGTCAACAAATTGCATTCTTACGGACTTCCCGCATCCCTGTGTACGTGGATTGCTGACTTTTTAAGGGATAGGTCGATTCAGGCGGTTGCTGACGGTTTCACCTCTTCCTCGCACTCCATAAATGCTGGCGTCCCACAGGGATCGGTTCTGTCTCCGACTTTGTTTTTGTTGCACATCAATGACCTTTTAACATGTGCACCGATTCATTGTTACGCGGATGACAGTACAGTTCATGATAGCTTTTTGTTTGACAAGCCCCCAAAGGGCACACAAACTCCAACCGCTCGGAGGGCTTTGAAGCAGAGAATGGACGGTTATCTCGAGAGTATTTCCTCCTGGGGTAAAAATAATCTCGTCGAATTTAATGTTTCAAAGACCCAATCCTGTCTGATTACGTCTAAAAGGGATCCAAATGATAATCTAGTCTCCTTCAACGGAAGCAATCTTCCGAACAGGCCTTCCATTGATATGCTTGGTGTAACTATAAGTGACCAGCTCAGGTACGGGGGCTCCATCGAAGCCAGAGTAAAGTTGGCCTCTCAGAAGCTGGGCGTACTGTACAGGGCCCGCAGATACTTTAATAGTACACAACTGCTCACCCTGTACAAATCGCAAGTGCGCCCTACTGTCGAATTTGGCAGCCATCTCTGGTCTGGAGCCCCAAAATACCTGAAAAAAACCCTTGACTCTGTGCAGAAACGGGCGGTCCGTTTGATAGATTCCCCAATCTTAACAAACGGACTGCAATCTTTAGAGCACAGGCGTCAGGTAGGTATGCTGTCCTTGTTCTATCGGTATTACAATGGAAGATGCTCTGAGGAACTAGCGTCATTGATCCCTTCGGCACCGGTGCGTAGTCGGGATACACGCCAAACGCGCGCCCAACATTTGTACACAGTTGACACTTGTCACATGAGAACGGGTCGCTTCTACGATTCGTTCTTAAGTTCAACAGCTCGGCTGTGGAACGAACTGCCGGCCTCTGTGTTTCCTCCCTCCTACAACATGGGACTCTTCAAGACCCATGTTCACTCCTTCCTCTCCAAAAAAAGACCCTCCACACAGCATCCCCAAAGATGACATAGGCCCCGAGGGAAATTATTTTCTTCTGGGCCTCCTGTGTGGAGTAAATATAAAAAAAAAAAAAAAAAACATCATTTAAAATTTTGTATCAACCCATTACAAAAGAAAAACGTTTCGGAAATTTTAACTTAACCAGTATTTTTAAGGGTTGATGCATTTAAAAAAATGCCTGTACCTATATATCGCACACCTAGATAAAGGGTAGCACAACTCGAAATAATTCAAAATTGAGTTATTGCGATTTTCGGAATCTGCGTCGAAAACTACACAAACTACAAAGACACCTGTTTTAAAATCTCCATCAATAATAATGTGATGGCGATGTAAGTTAGTCTTTCTGAGTTGCTCCACGTACACCCACCACCAACAACAGTAACACATCACCAATTACGACATACCAGCCGTAGGGGAAGGTGCTGTCAATACGCACAAAGACTGGATTATTTCGACTTAGTTTTGTATTCGTGATTAACTGCAGTCATAAAGCGTGAATTATTTTAGTTGATTTGGTATTCGTGATTGAACCTGTTTTGTTTCTCGGGCGTTCTACATATCAACTCCACATACTCCGGTTTTGTTAACAAAAGTAAGTAATTTTAATTTTACTAATTCATAATAGTTGATTAATTTGAGTTGATAAAATTATTAAACAATGATTTAGTCACGAATACTAAAATAACACGAAATTAATTAATAAACAAGTGATACGTGTATTTGATGATAAGTAATTGAGCAAATAAATATCCTAGTAAAATAACATACAACATTATATAAAAATATTTTTAATCGGTCACATAAAAATCGAGTAAAATGTTTTTTGCTGTTCCTGAAAAAAGAGGTATTTTGAGTTGTACTACTCTTCATCTAGGTGTGCGATATTACAAAACTGAATACAAAACAACACGTATAGTTTACTTTCACATGAAATATGATCCAATTGTGTGTTGCTTGTTGTAACGTAGTACTTTTACAATAGCCGAGAAAACGGGGTAAGAAATTAACATTTTATTGCTCTGTTATTAGTATCCTCTCGGCAATATAAAATAAACCTATTGCCTCCCATAAAACCGAAAATACTTAAATTATTTATGCAAATGCGAACTAAACTACCCTGTTTTGTTTGAATGTAATAAAACTGTTTCATTTTCGAAAACAGTTACAACTTTTTTGTTTACATTGACATGCACCATTAATCATGTTTTTTTTTGTTACTTTTGTTTTTTTACAATCATTTCTTCTTTTCGAAAAGAGGGTAACGTTTTCATATATATTTCTAAAATATGCAAATTTGTTTGTTAGCTTCGTAAGAAAGTTTTTTCATAAAATTAGCATGCTAATGTGTCACTCGAGTTTTATACCTGCTGCGAAATGTAACTTGCCGAGAAAATTATTTATAAAAAGTATTGTTATTTTACAGCCGATTTGGAGAAAAGACAATTCTTTATTAGAATATATCTGTGTTGAGTAGCTACAAAATAGAATACGGCAGATTTAAATAAAAATATTGTAAAAATATACAAAATAGTTTCTAAATGAATACGACATCGAAATGGAAGGTCAAATTACTGTAAATAAATAATTAACCGTCACGCCATTTCCCTGCAGGAGTATTCACACTCCTTGCTTCATTTACATTCATTGATAGCCTAATCATACTCTCCTGTTGTTCTGCCTGTTAACACGACTCAAATATTCAAATTTTCTGGCGTCCCCAGCTTTAAATTTATATGATACCTCATAAGGGCTCCCTTATCTGCACAGTGTAAAGGCAGAGGTGCTATGGCGCCAACCAGCTGGGCAGCGTTGTGAGGCGGGTTAAGGCGAAGCTTAGTGCTAAATCACTATTTTTATTAATCTTTATAACGAATTAATGTACATTATGAATACCAAAAAATATGCTTCAGATAAATTGAAAGTTTTCCTATCGTTTCGCTTGAGTAAAATATGAATAAAAAAATAAATTACTCAATAAAAAAAATAAATGTAAAATACTAAAAAAGTATTTTTTCAATAGAAATGTTTGAACGTGTAAAGAAAACAACTTTAAAAAAATACAGTATTATAGCTAAGATTATCTGTGACAATTTAATTTGATTTACTTTTTTGCTTTCTTAGTAAATTATATACAAAATAAATAAATACCAGTTTTGTGCTTGAAATCGAACGTTTCTAGACTGCGTTTGTCAAGCGATTTTAATGCCTATTACCTACAATGTAGGGTATACCAAGAATATAAACACTTTTGGCTTGTAGGAGGGGTTGTAGGAAGGGTTTTATTTATGCGAGTCTTGAAGAGGCCCGAAATATATGAAGGAGGAAAAACTGATGCCGGTAGCTCGTTTACACATACAAGCCATTTTACACAAAACGAATCGAAGAAGCGGTTCATTCTCATGAAGCCAATACCAACGGGAACGGGTTTTCCGCTCGTATACGTCGAGTTTCACTGGGGATCGATGCTGTTAGCTCCTTAGAGCTGGCTTCATTAAAATACCTGTATGAAATACTCAGCCTGCCCACATTGCGTAGGTGCATTAGACATGACAATAGGTCTATTATTTAAAAAAAAAAATAATTTATTTATTACTTGTCAATTATTTAACATTATAAATGATAACAATATGCAGACTTATATATAAAATTTTGTCGTTATTATTCTACTACTCCATAAGTTGAGCTCCAGGAGTTTATGGGGGGAGTATTTACCTTTAGTTCTAATGATTTTTTAAACAATAATCAAAAACTTTTGATATAAATACAAACATAATATTAACATAGGTACACAAATTAGAAAAGTGTGTTTTTAAAGATAATTAAAATAATATATCTTTTTACAGATTAAGTAAGCGTGAGGAAATTAAGGGTACAATATATCAGGTAAACAAATTAGAAAAATAGTTTTTTAAAGACAATTAAATTAATATATATTTATATATTTATCCCCTCTCGTACTATGTTGATCTCGCGCGACGGTACGCCAGGTATATGTTGATCCGTTTGCATTTGTTGATCCACCCCGGATATGTTGATCCACTACCCAAGCTGGCATACATATGTAAATCCCTACAGATCAACTTGTGTCATCGAGATTTTGCTGTAAGCCACGCCCATTTTTCGGTCGCATATACATTTTACACGATTTATTTTGTTGATCTATATATTTCTGACAAACTTGACCGCTTGCATGTGTTGTAACTTGTAACCGCCAATTTCGCGCGCGTTGTGGTACTTTTTAGATTCCGTTAGAACATCCATATTCTATGAAAATGACTCTGTACTTAAAGAGGATAGACTGCCTCACGCGTATTTATATTGAAATGGAACTTTCAAAAACGTCAAATCCATGCTTAAAAAATCTTTTGAACTTGATTAAACAAAAATATAACTTCAATGCATCATTTACTACGTTTCGTGACTTAGCAGGGGTGCCCGGGTTCATGGGGTGAGATTTGTCTAAGTCATTTTATAAGAGAAATTTTGAACATTGATTGAATAAAATTTTATTTTAATGTATCTTTTACCATCTCTCCCGACGTAAGTTTCTTGTAATGATTAAGTTGAAACAAAGCGTAATATCCATAATATGTGCCTATTAAAATTGCGGTGATTAGATTGGTGAGAATTAAATTTTTCAAATTTTAAATTGAAATTGCTGAAAAATTTATTCCAATTTGTTTTTTACTAAACATGGCTAAAGTCATTTCAAGCACCGATTCCAACCAACGATGTTTTAGTATATGTTCGTCAATCAACAGGAGCCATAATGTCTGTACATCAGAGCCCTCGAGAATTATTACAATTATGTGTACCGCTGCCCCGGGAGCCATTTATTAGATAACCAATACACCTACCATTAGTCACCGCCAACGATTTAGCGAGATAGTTGTTTATTTTTTGTATTTTTTTACATCGTCTTCACACAGGAGGCCCTAAGGAAAATCGTAACCCTCAAGGCCTATGTCATCTTTGTGAATGCTGTGTTGGGGGTATTTTGAAAGAAAGGAAGGTCAGTGAGTTCTGGGAAGGAAATAGGTATGGATGGGTGGGTAGTATTCTGGGGGTCAGTGTGTTCGAGTGATAAACATAAGATTCCAACTCTCCTACTGCGTTGCAAGGCGATGCGTTGAAAGAGGATTAATCGATCCGGCCCACCACGCATTTGGTAGGCAAGCGCATCCGCCGCCAAGAACCGAACAAACCTCACCCCATAAACCCGGGCACTCCTGCTAAGTCACCAAACATATCAAACTACTTGAGGTGGCTCTCGACTAGCAATCCGAAGGTCGCGGGTTCAAATAAATTTTATTAAAATTAATTTGCACTATTTTACAATTAGTGTTTATTAGTTATAATTAGTTATATCTGAATAGCCAGGTACTCTCCCACCTTCCTCCTCGTCATCTCTTTTGAGGTCTCCTTTGAGGATGCCATAGTCTCACTGGCTCCAGACGGAAGTTTTTGTAAGTCTCCATATTCAAATTCGGCGGTATGATTTTTTATGTGACACCTCTCACTAGAGCGCCCCTGTCTTTACACGTTAAATACATAGAAACTATGTCGCCAACCGGTTGGGCAGCGTTATGAGGCGGGTTAAGGTAGGGGCTGTTGGAATGAATTTATTAATGCTGGTCTTAAAGAGGCGCGAATTATATGGACGAGGAAAAACAGATGCTGATAGCTCGTTCCACATGCGAGCCGACTTACGGTAAAACGAGTCGGAGAAACGACCCGTTCATACATAGATAACATCAACTTTACTGTGAACCTGTGTTCCGCTCGTGTCCGTCGAGTATCACGCACGTGCACGGTGCACCGGGGATCAATGCTGCTAGCTTCTTTTAACAGGCTCTTATAAAATACCTGTAGAATAGACACAGCATACGCACATTTCGTCATACATGATTTTACTGCACATATGCCTCAGGGATTTCATTTCTACAGTATTCTGTCTACTTTCAGCCTTCTTCTGCCAATTCCATGCCTCATTTCCATATATTAGGGTAGGTACCAGCACTACATTGTGGACTGCTAGCTTCGCTTCTTTGGACAGTTTTTAGTTAGCTCCAACCGCGTCCAATCATCCATTAATTACCCATTATAACCAAGAACCCGGCCTCCCCTACTAAGTCACGAAGCGTAATCAGGAGAGATGGTAAAAGATACAGGTTCAAAATTTCATACATAACATTATTCCTTTTGCCGCCATTTTGGATTTTTATGGTCGAAAGGTATCCCTCAACCAGTTTCTTTCGATCCGGCCCGCCACGCAGTAGATGGGAAAACGCATCCGCCGCCAGGACCTAGACAAACCTCACCCTATGAACCCGTGTACCCCTGCTAAGTTATGATTTTTTTATGGATTTGTTTTTGCGAAATTTTCGTTTCAATCTAAATACGCATACATTTCTTATAAACAATTCAAGCAACACACGTTATTTTGATTTGAAACAGTACCATTTCACAGTCATTTCATGCGATATTCGACTCTAGAGACTAATACTTTGAGTTCAATATCACAAAAGATTACGGAATCACATAAAACCTTGTGATGAACAGTCCACCGATTGCCCCTTGATTGGTTCATTTAGTAAAACCATATATAGGAACACAGATCAACTTTGTCTAATAACTTCTTACCTGGATCAACATACTACGGGAATAGATCAATATATATGAGATCAACAAAATCTTTTGAACTTGATTAAACAAAAATGTAACTTTAATGCATCATTTACTACGTTTCGTGACTTAGCAGGGGTGCCCGGGTTCATGGGGTGAGATTTGTCTAAGTCATTTTATAAGAGAAATTTTGAACATTGATTGAATAAAATTTTATTTTAATGTATCTTTTATCATTTCTCCCGACGTAAGTTTCTTGTAATGATTAAGTTGAAACAAAGCGTAATATCCATAATATGTGCCTATTAAAATTGCGGCGATTAGATTGGTGAGAATTAAATTTTTCAAATTTTAAATTATGATTGTTAAAAAATTTATTCTAATTTGTTTATTACTAAACATGGCTAAAGTCATTTCAAGCTACGATTCCAACCAACGATGTTTTAGTATATGTTCGTCAATCAACAGGAGCCATAATGTCTGTACATCAGAGCCCTCGAGAACTATTACAATTATGTGTACCGCCGCCCCGGGAACCATTTATTAGATAACCAAAACCCCTACCATAGGTCACCGCCAACGTTTAGCGAGATTGTTGTTTATTTCTTATATTTTTTCATCATATCCACACAGGAGGCCCTGAGGAAAATCGTAACCCTCAGGGCCTATGTCATCTTTGTGAATGCTGTGCTGGGGGAATTTTGAAGGAAACGAAGGAGAGTGAGTTCTGGGAACTAAATAGGTTTGATGGGTGGGTAGTAATCTGGGGTTCAGTGTGTTCGAGTGATATACATAAGAATCTAACTCTCCTACTGCGTTGCAAGGCGATGCGTTGAAAGAGGACTAATCGATCCGGCCCACCACGCAGTTATTAGGCAGGCGCATCCGCCGCCAAGCCCCTCACATACCTCACCCCATAAACTCGGGCACTCCTGATAAGTCACCAAACATATCAAACAACTTGGGGAGACCTATGGCAGAAATGTGGGTTATCAAATAAATGGTTCCCGGGGCGGCGGTATACATACCCTCCTCCCAAATTGTGATAAACTTCTACTTTCAAATGTAAAACATAATTTAAAACGTACCTAAATGACGGCCTCCGTTATCGAGGGGTAAGGCTATCGACTAGCAATCCGAAGGTCGCGGGCTCAAATAAATTTTACTAAAATAAATTTGTACTATTTTACAATTAGTGTTTGGCAACCAGATCTGAATAGCCAGGTACTCTCCCAACTTTCTCCCCGTCATCTCCTTCGAGGTTCACAATATCTTCAGTCTCACAACAACCCCAATTGGGGATGCCATAGTCTCACTGGCTCCAGACGGTAGCAGTTGGGACTCTGGTGCGATATTGCACCAGATATACCATCAACTTATTTTACCGTACATATGCCTCAGGGATCTCATTTCTACAGTATTCAGTCTACTTTCAGCCTTCTTCTGCCAGTTCCATGCCTCACTTCCATATATTAGGGTAGGTACCAGCACTCCATTGTGGACTGCTAGCTTCGCTTCTTTGGACAGTTTTTTGTTAGCTCCAACCTTGTCCAATCATCCACTAATTACCCATTATAACCAAGAACCCGGCCACCCCTACTAAGTCACGAAGCGTAATCAGGAGAGATGGTAATAGATGCAAGTTCAAAATTTCCCATATAACATTATGCCTTTTGCCGCCATTTTGGATTTTGATGGTCAAAAGGTATCCCTCAACCAGTCTCTTTCGATCCGGCCCGCCACGCAGTAGGTATTTTTTATTGATTTGATTTTTGCGAAAGTTTCGTTTCAATCTGAATACGCATACATTTCTTATAAACAATTCAAGCAACATATATTAGGGTAGGTACCAGCACTCCATTGTGGACTGCTAGCTTCGCTTCTTTGGACAGTTTTTAGTTAGCTCCAACCGCGTCCAATCATCCATTAATTACCCATTATAACCAAGAACCCGGCCTCCCCTACTAAGTCACGAAGCGTAATCAGGAGAGATGGTAAAAGATACAGGTTCAAAATTTCCTACATAACATTATTCCTTATGCCGCCATTTTGGATTTTTATGGTCGAAAGGTATCCCTCAACCAGTTTATTTCGATCCGGCCCGCCACGCAGTAGATGGGAAAACGCATCCGCCACCAGGACCTAGACAAACCTCACCCTATGAACCCGTGTACCCCTGCTAAGTTATGATTTTTTTATGGATTTGTTTTTGCGAAACTTTCGTTTCGATCTAAATACGCATACATTTCTTATAAACAATTCAAGCAACACACGTCATTTTGATTTGAAACGGTACCATTTCACAGTCATTTCATGCGATATTCGACTCTAGAGACTAATACTTTGAGTTCAATATCACAAAAGATTACGGAATCACATAAAACCTTGTGATGAACAGTCCACCGATTGCCCCTTGATTGGTTCATTTAGTAAAACCATATATAGGGACACAGATCAACTTTGTCTAATAACTTCTTACCTGGATCAACATACAACGGGAATAGATCAATATATATGAGATCAACATAAGTATGCCAATTTGGGTAGATCAACATACTACGGGAATAGATCAATATATATATGAGATCAACATAAGTATGCCAATTTGGGTAGATCAACATAAATTATGCATCCGATTTCCATACAAATTTTGAAAATTTTACTAACAGTATATCAAATGGTTTTTCTGGCAAACTGGCAACATTGATAATTATTGTACCACTGTTGTCAATTCATTCAGATGTATTCCATGATAGCCAAGTTATATGGTGTTAAAGGTGGATCAACTTAGTCTAACAACTTCTTACTGGATCAACATAATACGGGAAGAGGATAATATATATATATATATATATATATATTTATCCCCTCTCGTACTATGTTGATCTCGCGCGACGGTACGCCAGGTATATGTTGATCCGTTTGCATTTGTTGATCCACCCCGGATATGTTGATCCATTACCCAAGCTGGCATACATATGTAAATCCCTACAGATCAACTTGTGTCATCGAGATTTTGCTGTAAGCCACGCCCATTTTTCGGTCGCTTATACATTTTACACGATTTATTTTGTTGATCTATATATTTCTGACAAACTTGACCGCTTGCATGTGTTGTAACTTGTAACCGCCAATTTCGCGCGCGTTGTGGTACTTTTTAGATTCCGTTAGAACATCCATATTCTATGAAAATGACTCTGTACTTAAAGAGGATAGACTGCCTCACGCGTATTTATATTGAAATGAAACTTTCAAAAACGTCAAATCCATGCTTAAAAAATCTTTTGAACTTGATTAAACAAAAATGTAATTTTAATGCATCATTTACTACGTTTCGTGACTTAGCAGGGGTGCCCGGGTTCATGGGGTGAGATTTGTCTAAGTCATTTTATAAGAGAAATTTTGAACATTGATTGAATAAAATTTTATTTTAAGGTATCTTTTACCATCTCTCCCGACGTAAGTTTCTTGTAATGATTAAGTTGAAACAAAGCGTAATATCCATAATATGTGCCTTTTAAAATTGCGGTGATTAGATTGGTGAGAATTTAATTTTTCAAATTTTAAATTGAAATTGCTGAAAAATTTATTCCAATTTGTTTTTTACTAAACATGGCTAAAGTCATTTCAAGCACCGATTCCAACCAACGATGTTTTAGTATATGTTCGTCAATCAACAGGATCCATAATGTCTGTACATCAGAGCCCTCGAGAATTATTACAATTATGTGTACCGCCGCCCCGGGAGCCAATATATTAGATAACCAATACACCTACCATTAGTCACCGCCAACGTTTTAGCGAGATAGTTGTTTATTTTTTGT
Source organism: Hesperophylax consimilis (assembly GCF_061612785.1). NCBI lineage: Eukaryota > Metazoa > Arthropoda > Insecta > Trichoptera > Limnephilidae > Hesperophylax > Hesperophylax consimilis. The sequence continues at coordinate 31,693,304 of NC_142851.1, forward strand.
ATTTTTTTACATCGTCTCCACACAGGAGGCCCTAAGGAAAATCGTAACCCTCAAGGCCTATGTCATCTTTGTGAATGCTGTGTTGGGGGTATTTTGAAAGAAAGGAAGGTCAGTGAGTTCTGGGAAGGAAATAGGTATGGATGGGTGGGTAGTATTCTGGGGGTCAGTGTGTTCGAGTGATAAACATAAGATTCCAACTCTCCTACTGCGTTGTAAGGCGATGCGTTGAAAGAGGATTAATCGATCCGGCCCATCACGCATTTGGTAGGCAAGCGCATCCGCCGCCAAGAACCGAACAAACCTCACCCCATAAACCCGGGCACTCCTGCTAAGTCACCAAACATATCAAACTACTTGAGGTGGCTCTCGACTAGCAATCCGTAGGTCGCGGGTCCAAATATATTTTATTAAAATTAATTTGCACTATTTTACAATTAGTTTTTGGTTATACCTGAATAGCCAGGTACTCTCCCACCTTCCTCCTCGTCATCTCCTTTGAGGTCTCCTTTGAGGATGCCATAGTCTCACTGGCTCCAGACGGAAGTTTTTGTAAGTCTCCATGTTCAAATTCGGCGGTATGATTTTTTTATGTGACACCTCTCACTAGAGCGCCCCTGTCTTTACACGTTAAATACAAAGAAACTATGTCGCCAACCGGTTGGGCAGCGTTATGAGGCGGGTTAAGGTAGGGGCTGTAGGAATGAATTTATTAATGCGGGTCTTAAAGAGGCCCGGATTATATTGATAGCTCGTTCCACATGCGAGCCGACTTACGATAAAACGAGTCGGAGAAACGACCCGTTCATATATGTATAGATAACATCAACTTAACTGTGAACGTGTATTCCGCTCGGTCCGTCGAGTATCAAGCACGTGCACGGTGCACCGGGGATCAATGCTGCTAGCTCCTTTTAACAGGCTCTAATAAAATATCTGTAGAATAGACACAGCATACGCACATTTCGTCATACATGATTTTACCGTACATATGCCTCAGGGATCTCATTTCTACAGTATTCAGTCTACTTTCAGCCTTCTTCTGCCAGTTCCATGCCTCACTTCCGTATATTAGGGTAGGTACCAGCACTCCATTGTGGACTGCTAGCTTCGCTTCTTTGGACAGTTTTTTGTTAGCTCCAACCTCGTCCAATCATCCATTAATTACCCATTATAACCAAGAACCCGGCCACCCCTACTAAGTCACGAAGCGTAATCAGGAGAGATGGTAATAGATGCAAGTTCAAAATTTCCCATATAACATTATGCCTTTTGCTGCCATTTTGGATTTTGATGGTCGAAAGGTATCCCTCAACCAGTCTCTTTCGATCCGGCCCGCCACGCAGTAGGTATTTTTTATGGATTTGATTTTTGCGAAAGTTTCGTTTCAATCTAAATACGCATACATTTCTTATAAACAATTCAAGCAACATATATTAGGGTAGGTACCAGCACTCCATTGTGGGCTGCTAGCTTCGCTTCTTTGGACAGTTTTTAGTTAGCTCCAACCGCGTCCAATCATCCATTAATTACCCATTATAACCAAGAACCCGGCCTCCCCTACTAAGTCACGAAGCGTAATCAGGAGAGATGGTAAAAGATACAGGTTCAAAATTTCCTACATAACATTATTCCTTTTGCCGCCATTTTGGATTTTTATGGTCGAAAGGTATCCCTCAACCAGTTTATTTCGATCCGGCCCGCCACGCAGTAGATGGGAAAACGAATCCGCCGCCAGGACCTAGACAAACCTCACCCTATGAACCCGTGTACCCCTGCTAAGTTATGATTTTTTTATGGATTTGTTTTTGCGAAATTTTCGTTTCAATCTAAATACGCATACATTTCTTATAAACAATTCAAGCAACACACGTTATTTTGATTTGAAACAGTACCATTTCACAGTCATTTCATGCGATATTCGACTCTAGAGACTAATACTTTGAGTTCAATATCACAAAAGATTACGGAATCACATAAAACCTTGTGATGAACAGTCCACCGATTGCCCCTTGATTGGTTCATTTAGTAAAACCATATATAGGGACACAGATCAACTTTGTCTAATAACTTCTTACCTGGATCAACATACTACGGGAATAGATCAATATATATGAGATCAACATACATAAGTATGCCAATTTGGGTAGATCAACATACTACGGGAATAGATCAATATATATGAGATCAACATAAGTATGCCAATTTGGGTAGATCAACATAAATTATGCATCCGATTTCCATACAAATTTTGAAAATTTTACTAACAGTATATCAAATGGTTTTTCTGGCAAACTGGCAACATTGATAAGGATTGTACCACTGTTGTCAATTCATTCAGTTGTATTCCATAATAGCCAAGTTATATGGTGTTTAAGGTGGATCAACTTAGTCTAACAACTTCTTACTGGATCAACATAATACGGGAAGAGGACAATATATATATATATATATTTTACAGATTGAGTGAGTGTAAGAAAATTAGGGGTACAATATATCATTATCCAATTTGAGTGACTTAATTGACTTTTTGAATTGTTCATAATTCACGGTTTCGGTTACACTAATTTTATTTTTGGACAATAATATATTATACCATCTCACACCTAAATACGAATAGTGGTGCTGAGCCGTGATCGTTAATGGATTTTCAATCAGACGGACCGCCCTCCTTTGCACAGAATCAATTATTGTGGGGTTCCAGCCCAGAGGTGGCTCCCAAATCAAATTGTCGGGCGTACTTGAGATTTGTAGAGAGTAAGCAGCTGGTAACTATTTAAGAATCTGCCATACAAGATGCCCACTAACATTGAATTCCACGTCATACATTGTTCAATAATATCCATGTCATTGTTTATGCCTATTTCGAATGTTTTTTATTTATTTAAATATTACTTTCAAGAGAAGAAAATACACGCAATAATCTTCTTTTGGTGGTCTTTTGATGGTCCTGCAAAGTTGCTAGATCTGCAAGATCTACCAAAATGCATTTTGACTTAATTTATAAATCGGGAGCTTAATAGTGATTATGCAAAATATTAAGATTATTATTCCCGTAGACAAACATTCATACATACCTACATTACAGGTCTTACAACTGATGTATATTTCGACTGGTCAAACCACATTTAAAATATTAGGGTAATGCAATCGACTAAGATCCTTGTTTGGTAAATTATAGCTTCTGAAAAAATTGACAGCAAAACGAACATAATTTTGGCACTGTATCTATAAAGCATTTGAGGAATAAATTTACCGGATTTACGTTGCCATCTTGGATTTTAGTGCTGTATTTTTTTTGTTTTAATCAATGTTTTTGTATTTTTCAACACGTCAAACTCAAATAAGTTTCGTAATAAAGAAACATTTCCTTGGATTTAATCTGCTGTCATTCTGCAGCGTACTTTCCTGGCGCACCGGGGCCCATGCTAAATTGCCACACCGAAAACAATGCATTATTCAAAGGCAATAACTCATTTCTGCCCGCCTTTGCCTATTATTATTCGAAATAAGAACAGGCATTGGCAACACCGAGGAGGTCGTATTGCAAGATGGCGGGTGAAACGTTTGCCCTTTCACGATTAAAAAAGGAGTACAACTAAGCGGTCTTTATGACATAAAAGGTATGCCATTGGCGTACTGCTTTTGTATTATATTCTTCTTTCTCATAAATGACTAATGGAGATAATACACGAGCCTTACAAGACCAATATTTTAAGCCTAGGATAGTAGGCTATACGGTAATATGGCAAGCTAGTAACTCTTGATACATGCAAACAGAACTAGCTTCGTTTTTATCTAAAGCCAGGATAATTTAATAGGATGGAGTTCTATTATTTGAACTAGTTGCGCTAGTAACACCGAACTTGGTATCCTTGCTTTGTTTTTAGTTTAGCTTCTTTCGGGCGAAGATACTGCATGATCAAAAAGCCATACTGTAAATTATTCTGAACATCCAGCTCTTCTTTGGGAATCCAGCTCTACATAGAATCCTAAACACCGCAATTTTAGGGCACATGTCCTCTTCTTTTCACTGGCTCTAAGTGTCTATGTTTCCACATTGTATAGAAATATGGGAAAATCAGCGTCTGACGAGTTTTTCTTTAATCTGGAATAAAAAAACTTAGAATAGTCCATACACATATTTTGCATTGTATGGATTAACAAATTTTTTTTTAAAAGAATACATTAATAATAACTTTAATCCATTTTATCTATACTAAGTACATTTTGTTATTTAACTATATGCAAATGAAATCCTAAAAGTGAAGATATCAGATCTCTATTTATTACCAAAAAGGGAATAAAATAAAACACTTATTTTTATAATTTATAATATGTTTTTCTCCGGAGTATGATAAGATTACTTTTTTATCTAGATAATATACCTACATATTATAACATCGAACTGACCAACATGATTTTTTCATCTGTCTAAAGGATTTTTTTCCTCCCTCTTTAGATCTCCAACTGAACTCCCAATGAACGAACCAAGAACCGCCACTGATCTATCATCTAATTAAACTGTGTTTTTATTTGCGCCCTTGAAAAAACGGCGAGAATCAAATTATCCATTATTTATTATATTTATTAGTATTTGACCAGCTTCGCCGGAGTTTCAAAACTTTTATTAAGAAATTATTTTTGATCTTCTTTCAATTTTTATTTTTATTTTGAAAGAAAGAAAAAAATTCCGAATAACCTGACAATATTTTGAATATCTTCTTTTTAATAGTTAATTAGATATTTCAAAGATTAAAAGTTCAAGATCACAATAAATCTAAAGTTTTACATCTTAAAAGTGCAAACGGAAAAGTTTTGACCATTGAACATAAAAATTCTACAGTAAATCTTAAAGGTTAACCTTTTTTTTAATATTTTATTTATTTCTTGGCTTATTTGTATAGCGTCGCTTTTGTTAGACATCACCTCAGGAGCGTATTACAGTTGATACAGGTATTACAAAAAATATAAATATTACAAAAAGAAAGTGAAGTTAAGTTTAGTAAAATAAAGTACAGGAACAGGTGACACGAATATATAAGATGGAGAGTCTGCAGCAAGAACCCTAGCTGGTGAAGAAATTGGACCAGCGAGAGAGTCAACGAGTCCGCACGAGGTTCGTTATCCGTCCAGCTATGTGTTTTCTGCTAATAAAGGGCTGACACAATAGATATTCTCACATAAATAACAGACCTTGGCAGCACCGCTGTGACGTTCTATATAAAATAATAAAATATAGGTACCTATAATGGCCTGTTTAAAATGTAATCTTATTATTTAGTTTTAAGTAAAACAATACTTATTTTCTAGTTATTACTTACTTATATATTTATGGCAAAAAGAAGTATGTAACTGACGTTAAAAACAAAATATTTCATCTTTTTATCAAATTACGAGTAATTTCAACCGAATCATTTCCAGAAAGAGCCGTAAAACAATTCGCATCTCTCCAAATCAAATTTAATATCAATTTCGTTTCTTTTTCATAACGCTGGAGAACCCTTTTAAGTTTGACTTTTATATTAACAATAATTATTTTTTCCTTCAAGCAAGTTACCATTTCATACTCGGTTGGAATATGATATTGCGCAATATTGGATATTTGAACACTTTTGTTATTATTATGTATGCGTTAATCTATCTTCTATATAAATAAAAAAAGTAAATTTTCACTTTGCATTTGAATACGCGTGTGTTTTTATGTACCTTTAATATGTGGATGTTATTTGAGACATAACAAAACTTTTTTTTTTTTGAAAAACAGTGCCATTTTTTGACGTAAAAGCAAAACGAGCTATTGTTTCCTTTTCTGCACAGATAGACTTAGCTTCAGCAATGCTTAGTATTCAAAACTATTGTTTCTTAGAGATTTTAAATCAGTTCATTAGAAAACAAATACAATGTTTAATGCATGGAACATTTTCGCTGAGGCAAAGTTAAATAATAAAAAAACATTTCAAATTTTCTAAATTTTACTGACTTTTATGTTAGTTTTTCTTTTCGGCCTTTCGGAAAATGCGGAATATCGGTGTTTAATTTTGGTGTAGCCATCATATATCATCTAGAGTAAAGTTGGCCTCTCAGAAGCTGGGCGTACTGTACAGGGCCCGCAGATACTTTAATAGTACACAACTGCTCACCCTGTACAAATCGCAAGTGCGCCCTACTGTCGAATTTGGCAGCCATCTCTGGTCTGGAGCCCCAAAATACCTGAAAAAAACCCTTGACTCTGTGCAGAAACGGGCGGTCCGTTTGATAGATTCCCCAATCTTAGCAAACGGACTGCAATCTTTAGAGCACAGGCGTCAGGTAGGTATGCTGTCCTTGTTCTATCGGTATTACAATGGAAGATGCTCTGAAGAACTAGCGTCATTGATCCCTTCGGCACCGGTGCGTAGTCGGGATACACGCCAAACGCGCGCCCAACATTTGTACACAGTTGACACTTGTCACATGAGAACGGGTCGCTTCTACGATTCGTTCTTAAGTTCAACAGCTCGGCTGTGGAACGAACTGCCGGCCTCTGTGTTTCCTCCCTCCTACAACATGGGACTCTTCAAGACCCATGTTCACTCCTTCCTCTCCACAAAAAGACCCTCCACACAGCATCCCCAAAGATGACATAGGCCCTGAGGGAAATTATTTTCTTCAGGGCCTCCTGTGTGGAGTAAATATAAAAAAAAAATAAAAAAAAATATACTGGATATCAAGAACTACCATAAAATTCTTCCAAAACTTTTATTTTCGTTAGATTAAATACAATATTATTATAAATAAGTATTAAGCTACTCAGTACATTGATGTATTGGTCGATGACTCAATGCATACATTTTTATGAGCCCTGGGGGTGATTTAGCACTAAAACAATGCCATAAAAATATTGTTACTTTCTAGAAGTGAGAGTATATCATTGTTTTTTTTAGTGAGTCTAATAAATTATCAGACTACATAGCACAACTGAATACGAGAATTCAACAAAGCACTGAGTTCCTATTTTTTTAAAGTTACTTTTTGGAAACGTATATACGTGCCGTTGCAAATATTTTAAATAAATACCCAAGTCTCACAAATGTATAGATAAACAAATATTTTAGGAAGTTTCAAAAAAGTGTTTTTTAGAATCTTTTCACGAATCAACTGGATCTTTTGGTTTAAATGAGTAAATTTGAAACGAAATTAGCTGTATATTTAATATGACGGTTAATTTATTAAATATTTTTTAGCCTAACAATTTAATGTTTTTATTCAGTAAATTCTGTATCTCAGTTAAAAAATTTGGCATTTAATGCTTTATTTAATTCAAATATTCAACTGTACTTCGACCTAGGCGTTTATTGAAATTTTAATGGCAGTACACGTACAACAATTATTGTACCATATTCACTACCCGCCTTATTAGACGTTGTCTGTTCATAATATTGTATTAAATTTATTATTATACAATGTTTCCTCAAAAACATGTTTTTATCCAGTTGCTAAACTTAGACTTAATTTTTAAGGATCTATCTATAGCGCATATCTTTCTATTGCAAATAGGTATTAATGTGGAATCCTACAATATAAGGCGTATTCATTACATTAGATCGAAACACAATGACATAAAAGTTATAAAACCACATTCGGACAAAGAAACTACATTTATTTTGCGACAAAAATCCACAACGTCTTCTGCCAGATACAAAGTGAATAGAAAAGTTTAATGATCACAAATCAAAAATAAAAATCTGGCTGAAAGTGCTCGATGAAAAAACTGTGAAAAAATATTAAAAACGACATATAAAACAAATAAAATAGAAGTGAATAACTTTAGTCCGCCTCTGCACAGGTCACTCTAGTGAGGATGACTAACAAATGCAATTACTATGCATAAATTCTCTGTCATATTCTGAATGGACGATGTGTAAATAGTCACAATAATAAAAAAGTTATTTTTACCTTTGAGAATATCCAGGAATATGCGAGGATATTCTGCTTAACGTCACAAAGTCGCTCTCCGCTAGCTTATTCTGGGATATGGAAGTGTCGGCTACACTGCTTCAAATGAAAGATTAAGGTGGTTCCATCCTCTTACTTGTTCCTTGATTCCTTCAGCCTTCAAATATCACCTATATGAAATACGAACGAAACGGCTATGTCGGATCAGATCAATATGGAATATGGATTTCGAATATATATTATCTAGGAATAGATCGACAGACTACCGATGTCTGAACTTAAGCTGGATGCAATATTGGATGCGAGAATCTTATCAGACACCAAGCTTGAGGCTAAAACGTTATGCATTGTATTAGTTAATCTTAAACGCAGCTTTGTTCTGACTGTCGGGCAGATAATAATAATATATCAACTCGTGTGTACGAACAATGAAATAATCTCGAAAAATAATAAAATCCACAAACAATGAGGATAACGATTTATAGTGTCACAATTATTACTACGGAATCTTGTAAAAACGTACCCACGATATTTTTCTTTATTTTAATATCATATCCTCCAAAACACTAATCGAGACACAAGTTTAAGTATTTTTACACTTTCTAATTACTAATTTTGTTATTCAATTAAATCAAATTTAAAGCAGGTAAAATTTAAGAACAAAAAACGTCTCGAATTTTAAGAAACAAAACACATTTGAAAGAATATATATATGTTTTCTTTATTAAACTACTCAACTATATGACGTCACGCCGGACATGCCATGGATTTGGAGCATTTTGACGGAATTATTTTAACTGTGAAGACAAACTTAAAATAACTACAATTTTAAGATAGAGGGTCAATAATGATTTAAAAAAATAAAAACAACAAGACATAGAGTTTTTTATTGCGAAGAAGAAATTGGTTGTTCTGTTTTTGAGAAATATCTTTTGAGAGCAGAAACGTTCAATTTTTTTAATTCAGATCGCGCAATTTAAGTAAGTATCTAAGCAAACATTCTAAATTCTGTTGCTCGAAATTATCCACTTTACACCAGAATACGAACGTGCAAATGCTCTGTCTTGAGAGGTTGTACTGCAGCATAGGGAACTTTTAATATATTTATAGGGGAGACACTTCACACTTTGCACTCTGCATCGACTATTATTTGTTTGAACTGTGCATCCGCTGGAAAAATCTAACAAGGAAAACGCTGCATCTCCTATAGTGGGAAGACTTCAGACTGATTGTTAGCTAACTGGAAAATCTTGTTCCTTGCTGAATTTCGATTGAAAACAAACACTTCAATAAACCGTGTCGGAAACAGATTTCGTGTGATGATCTATGTTGAGATTAATAATTCAAAATCAATATTGTTTGTATTTTTTGGGCATTAACTAAATACCAATTTCTAAACATTTTGTTTTAAAGAGTTTTATTTCACATTTACATTTGCTCTTCATTTTTATTGATTTGCTACCGGTTTTAACACATCAATGTCATTCACTAGCAATCTTAAAACTAACTTTAAAATTTTGCAAGTAACCAAAAAAAACCCAACCCCGACGCTACAAATTCCAACCTGGAAAAATGTAGAATTTAATTATGCAGGTTTTTCATATATTCTAATAGTTTATTTGCATACCGTACGAGATGAAGAGATACGTTCACCACCTACTCGGTGAGAGTCCATTGTGCAGAATAGAAAAACTAATAGAAATAACTTTATTCAATTTGCAGTGTGTCAACCGCCACACGCAACGATTGTGTCCACCGCGCTGTTCGCGACCGGCTCGTTATTGTTACCACGCGTGTAGGTAGTGCAGTGAGTGAAGCGGATACCAAATTAAGTGGGCCTCCAATTACAAACAATGCCGCTATTTAAGGGGCTGAAGACCGACAGGTCTCCCGGCCAAAGAGAATCGATAAATATCGGGGAACAATAAACATGTGGTCAACGAATGCCCGCTCCATTCATTCCCCGGCGGGATTGATGAGGTCCACATGGCGACGCCTGAGGCCCTAAAATGGCTCGCAGATCTAGATGTCCCCCTCTGACCCCCCACCATACGAAAGAAGAAGAAGAAGAACGAATGCCTGCATTCCCCGGCGGGATTGATGAGGTTCAAATGGCGACACCTGAGGCTCTAGAATGGCTCGCAGACCTAGATTTCCCCCTCTGAACCCCCCACCATACAAAAGAAGAAGAAGAATTCAATTTATTTTAATAACTGTTACGTTAGATATACATATAAATCTATTATTCAATCATTAAAAAAGTTAAGTCTTGCTCTGAGACCAAGGTCCGAGGTCTCAATAGCTCAGTGGTTAGAGCGGCAAGATAGAGGTCCTGGGTTCGATCCCCGGTTGCAACCGTTATTTTTTATTATATGTGTCGTGTTATTTTCGGTGTTTCGTTTAGAGATTTATTAATAGTCGTCCTCTTCAATGAAATCACTTTAGTTATGTTTGGTTACAAGTTCAGAAGAAGCAGGTATTACCGTTTTCTCGGGGAACTAGGAATCTAGGAAATGAAACCAGGACCTCTTCCTGTCTTTCACTGTCTGTTTTGTTTCACATCTTTCGTTTGAGGTCGTTAATATATTTTTCAATGATTAAAAAAACAATCACGATGATAGTTCAATATAACAGAATAGGAAAACTTCCTGAATAAAATCGTGGTCTGACTGAATTGAAAACTGGACTGGACAGGACTGGACTGGACAGAACTGGACTGGGTAGAAATGGACTCGAGGACTGGAGAAGCAGATTTAGAGTCTGCAGTTTTGCACATGACGTCTCTGGATTTCTCTATTAAACAGAGACACTCAAAAACGTTTTTTTTTAATAATATTAATTTTGTTTTTATGTTATTAGTTTTACTACATATATTTATTTATTTATTCAAACGCCATAACCATAAAGTGATAATCAAATTACAAGCGTACAATGGTAAATAGGATAATAATAGCAATAAATTAAAGAACAATAAATGTGTAAAGAAAAACACTGTTGCAAGTGATGCAGTTATTAAAATAAGTGCTGTAAGACAATGCATAATTCAAAAGAAATATATACCAGTGTAACAACAGTTGAACTACTTTATACTAGGGTTGTATAAGACCTGTCATAAGTCTAAGTATGAGGTGTCTATGATAAAAGTCCGTAGTGAGCTTATTGTTACCCACAAAATTAATTGAACTTTGAATAGCTGAGTAGGTGAGTAGGCATCGCAACTTGGCATTAATAATTCAGGTCTGTCAGCGATTCAATGATACTAATGCATATTATTGTATTTGTTCTATGTTACCACAATGATACGGGTATTTGCCTAGTTTGAGATACTACAATATATATATCCCAACAAAATCACATGCACTTTCAATATCAAACATTTCTGTCGTATACTAAAACGAAATTAATACCCAAATACACTCTCGGCAACTCGGCTCGTACTGAAATATCTCTAAGGCCCATGAATATTTTAAGGCTGAGATTGAGGAATGCACACGACCAAGGCGGTCTTGCTCTATACCTAGTAGAACTGGATGTCCCGTGACAAAGTGAAATATTATGCAATGTTTCAGATTTCCAGCAAATAGCTTGAATAACTTTGTCCTCGGACGGGTCATTGAAGTTACAATTTGCTTTGAATGTGTTCAACGCTGTGGACCAGCAAACCTCTGTTAGAGTTCGAAAACATTCACCAGTTAGGTAAAATGGAAAACAACGGTTTCAAACTCAATTTCCATTTTGTCATATTTCAATGGATTTTTAGTATCTCTCTTTTTGTCATTCTGTGAGAAATTATATGGTGCAATATTTTGTGTAATTTTTAACATTGCATTTTCATATTCTCGATTTTAACTCATAAATTCTATTTCTGCGTTTTGATTCTCCATTTAAACATTGCTAATAATAATTAATTTTCTGAATAACATTTTGTTCTTTGTTGAAAGCTAACCACAACTACTGGCTTCGGAATTTTGAGAACTTGGTTCCCGTAATCTTTAACTTAAGTAGTTCCCATTCATGTTTTTTTCTTATGAATTTATATAGATTGTGTTTGGATATATGTACTTATGTATGCATAAAGATTGTGATAGGATATATGTATTTATGTACCTATTAAAAAAACCTTAAATACATATATCAAATAATTTATTCAAAACTTCGTAGACAGTTTAAATAAAAAACAATAATTTTTACAGCATATTTCATTTGGCATTTTAACGAGCATTTGGTTCATTGGAACAAGCAATCTGCCTAGCTAGGAACTAATATCGACCTGATAAGACATAATAACACTTGAACTAATATATAAAAATATTTGAAAAATTGTTGCGTTGGATAGAAAAATAAGAATTAATTCTATAGAATTACTTCGGTATAAAGGCTCACATTGGGCTGGACTTCTGTGTACAGGGTCACAATCGGCGGGACTTCTGTATACAGGCTCACAATGGGCGGGATTTCTGTACACAGGCTCACATTAGGCTGGATTTCTGTATACAGGCATGAGCTGTATATTAGGCTGGTCTTCTCTATATATGCTCACATTGGGCTGGACTTCTGTGTACAGGCTCACAATGGGCGGGATTTCTGTACACAGGCTCACATTGGGCTGGATTTCTGTATACAGGCATGAGCTGTATATTAGGCTGGTCTTCTCTATATATGCTCACATTGGGCTGAACTTCTGTGTACAGGGTCACAATCCGCGGGACTTCTGTATACAGGCTCACAATGGGCGGGATTTCTGTACACAGGCTCACGTTGGGCTGGATTTCTGTATACAGGCTCATATTAGGCTGGTCTTCTCTATATATTATGCTCACATTGGGCTGGACTTTAATGTAACTAGAGAAACGTATGATATAGCGTACATGGTTCATAATAACTTTCGTCAGAAATCATAATGTTACTGATGTATGTTTTTGTGCAATCCATCATTGTTTTATTCAGGTGTAGCTACATACTTGTAATTTGTAGCTCAGTGCCTACCATTCTCTTTGTTCTCTTTATTTATTTATTTATTGTATCTCACCATACATAAATCATGTTTTTTTCTAATAAAAATCAACCTCTCTAGCACTAAGCCTGTATCGAGGTTAACAATTTACATTTGAGTGAAGCAAATGGCAAACAATGAGTTATTTTTTTAAAGAAAGATAGACATTCCCGGGTTATAAATAACCTGACAATATTTAAAAATCTCCTACTAATCTGTTGTGATTTAAGTAAAACACCCTACGGTGCTTAACTTAAATCATTACCCAGGTTGAGGGCAGATGTATGCCGGTGCTTACTATTTAGGTACAGTATTTTCTTGTACAGACAAACACTTCCCGTACATATCTAACTATTAATAATTGGTATAATTATAAAAATGATTATTTAAGTACAAAATAAATGTAACATTAGCATTTATAATGAGAAAAGGTGAATGTGACAATTAGATAAGAACAATATATCATGCTGGAAAGAGATAAATGTAATAAATATACAGTAAAACAATAATGAATAAATCATTATTGAAGTTTAAATTTCACATTTTATTTTTCACCATTGGGAACAATGCAACACAACTAAAACATTTAACCAAACACATTTTAAAAAGCGTTGTAAAATTTCCAAATTAAGTTGATGCAGTCACATATCAAGTTCCAACAGTTACAACAGTTACAGTTACAATTTACTTTTTAAAAGCACCTACATCCTATGTAAACAAACATTGTTTTATCAAAAATGATTGAACATCTGACGACGTGAAGTCAAAATATGCTGATTTACACATAATACCGTTAATATGATTCAGTTGCTGAATCAATCCATCACTTAGAATTATAATGGCTTGCAAAATAAAATCGATTTATTCTTAAAACTTTTTCAAACAATAAACTACCATTTTTGGGATAAAAGCTCTCTAATAATTGGCAGTGAGCATGTACCTATTGAATGCACAACATTTCAAGGCACAAACCAAAACAGTTCGTAAGTATACATGGTTGATCATCAATCCAATAAAAACGACACATTTTTGTTCATAATCAACATTTGTTGTAAAAAAATATCGTAATAACAACTTTTCTTTTTGTATTTTATTAATGACAATTTAAGATCAGTGGCGGCTCGTGACTTTTCAGTGTGATAGAGTGGTAATGGTTGAAAAATTTGACATTATTGATGTTGTTTAGTCCAAAACGGTTTTTTATTTATTTTTTATGCATTCGTTTTTTTGTATGAAGATTTTCAGGAAATTAGCGCCGCACGGATTTCATGAAGATCTTCATACAAACAAAATTTTCGAAAAATTCCCAACAAATCAATCCAGATATCTGGGATTTGTTGGGAATCTTGAAATTTATATATTTGTGTTAGGTAATGATATTTTATGGACATATGTAATAGGTATTACAACTATGTAATAACCAAAAATATCCTTAACTGAATCTTATTGCACTGTGTCTGTCTTAATAAATAAATAAAAATATAAATAACATTTTTTTGAAGATTAAATTTTTTCTTTACGCAAAGTTTTTCGAAATTTAATGTAGACAGTGACTTTTTTGTTTTGAAGTTCAATTGTGCAAAATTTCATCAAACTCTGAATAAAACTTAAGATTTGTATTACACATCAAATAAATGCCACTTGTCCCCCACAGACACTCTTCTTTGCATTAATAGATACATATTGCGTATGTTTCTAAAAAAAGAAAAAAAAATTGGTGAGTTTTTTGACATACTGTTTATGTGGGAGTCCCTTCGTCGAATGACAGTAGCATTTTGTGTTATTCCTTAAATTATATGTATTAATTTTTTAGAACAATCATCAGTTGGCATTCCTCTGGTATTTATAGAGAGCACCAAATATTTTGTTTGTTAATTATAATATAAATTGAGATTTACACCCGATAACACCATTCCCGAAAAACTTAGTTTGCCTGCTCATAAATAAATTATTACGTGAAATATTACTAACCGAAAGTTCTTTGTAAATATATTTACCAAGAATTTTCGGTATCAACTTTGTTTTCATTACTTCTGAATTACTTTGAATCATTATCTTTAGTTATAAACTTTTAATCACTTTCAATGCTTGTTACTTATTATTTGATGCTTTCAATATCTTAAAATATGAAGGTGTTCAAGGTGGGATATTTTATCAAATAAGTAAGCTATCAAATGTACTCACAGGTAGGTATATTTACAATCGGTTAACTCATAATTTGATAGTTGATATTTAAACGAGAAGGTGGTGAACAACACGGAACTACTTCACTGGCTGTGGTAACCTGGGCAGTCAAAAACAGAAAGAATCGGTTGGGGCTAGCTCGCCCCGTCTTGGTGTCAGTTGTCTCGTCCGCTATTGTTGAACGAGTCAGGTACTGTAACGTGGATCGCTGCTGTGCCCGCTTTCAACAAAATTTTAATTGGATAAACTAAAAGCATGGTGTGTGGGTCTTTAAATGTAAACATCTGAGTGAGAGTTATTGTAATTTAGAAGAGGTGCACCCCTGACTATAATATTGTAGTGTCTAATAAAGAACACAGAATTTGTTTCGGGAAAATATAATGATGTAATGAAACATTTATACACATTTTGATACAGATACCAAAGTGGAAGATACTCTCAGTGTCGCACTGGTGAAAGACCACTTCCAAAATTGACACCTTGGTTGAATTGGCGGGCTTGGTGACCAGATCTGAATAGGCAGGTACTTCCCAAAAATTTTCTCCCCAATCTCATTCCTTTCCCAACTCCCACCTTACAACATACCGAAACTGGGATTTCTATAATCCAACTAGTTCAATACAGTTGGGACTATTGTGCTGTATTCACAAAAATCCATTACACGGCTTTTAAAATGAAAAATGAAAAATTTTACGGGGCTAACCTAATGCGTTATGTTCCTGTATCGTGAAATACGTATTACAAAACATTTATGTAAAATTCACATAGCAGAAAATTATTTACACGTAAATTGGTACGCATGAACAAACATTAAAAATGTTTTGCAATATGGCGAGCGAGCTTAAACCAATTTAACGGTAAAAGTCAACTGAAACACCTTTTTTAAAAATGAATGTCAGCTATTCACGATTCAGGGCAATGCAGCATTGTTCGGTGTTTGAAGCGGCCAATTATTATTGATATTATGAACTCAATTCATTGAATGAATAAAAGCCCATTAAATGAATTTAACTCAATCAGCATTATAAAATTAGTTATAACTAATATCTCAAGCATTATTTTAAAAGCTAATGCTTACAAATATTTTGAGAATATTTTTCAAAATATAGCAACAGAAAAACTTTTAGGTATTTTTTTACAGATTTAGGCACAGATGATACACCTTGGCAGAAATTCTTCAATTCATTCATATTTATTCATTTTAAACCTTCACACGTACTTTTAGAAATTAGAAACTGTTGGCTATCTCTAAATTATCCAACACAAGTATGCATTGAAGTAGTTTGTCTCGACCGATCCATTTGAAGAGTACACATTCTTCGCACACTATTTCCCCGTTTATTCCCTCTAAATATTACATTGAGAGCTTAGTTTAATTTATATTCTAAGTTCACCCTTTCATAAGTGTATAAATAAAAAGAAACACTTCCTCATGCTCATGCATTTTGAAATATCTATCATGTTCAATTTCACCTAAATAAAAATGAATAGACAACAAATTGTTACAACTATGAAATAAATACAACTATAAATGCTCAACATATTCAGAAAAAAATATGCTGTAGGTCACACCAAGTGGTTTCCTACGTTTATTGACTTAGCAGGA
Organism: Hesperophylax consimilis; assembly: GCF_061612785.1. NCBI lineage: Eukaryota > Metazoa > Arthropoda > Insecta > Trichoptera > Limnephilidae > Hesperophylax > Hesperophylax consimilis. The sequence continues at coordinate 31,710,022 of NC_142851.1, forward strand.
GTGCTTGGGTTCGCGGAGTGAGGTTTGTTTAGGTCTTGGCGGCGAATGCATTTGCCCACCTGCTGCGTGGTAGATCAAATCGGGAGAGACTGGTTGAAGGAGACTGTTTGACTTCTTCAGCCGAAATCTCTCGACCAATCGCTATGCACCGCAGTGGGAGGGATGGCTTCATACGTCCATCACTCCTGAACACATTGACATATTTTCCAGACTTCTACCTACCCGTCATACCTTTTTTCTTCCCAGAACTTCCACTCCTTCCTTTCCCTAAAAAGATCCTCCACACAGACTCCCCTAAGTTCGCATAGGCCCTGAGGGATTTTCCGGCCTCCTGTGTGGAGCTAATGAATTATCTAAATACTTTTGCAAATGCAGCAATACCGTTAAAAAATACTGTTCAACGCATTTTGTACTGGCCTGTATACGTGTGAGACATGGTGTCACTACCGAACTTGCTCGATGGAACGACTCCGAATTCAATATAATGACGCCTGTAGAATTATATTTGGATACCGAAGATACAGCAGCGCATCGACAATGTTCACGGAACTAGGACTGAATGGATTTGCCGGCCTGATGAGACACCGGGTCACTGGAGCCAGGATGCGGCTAATGGCCTCCGCCTACACGTTGGTGACCGCAGCCTACCAGCACCAAGCGCCACTCCTGAGTGAGCACTGGGTCCAAGCGCACTCAAGACCACCCTGCATAGTTGTCCTTTTTTGTTAATTTATTATATCTATTATACAAAAAAATGTATATCTATATGGGACGTGTGGGATTGCACTAACATCCCCACATTCTGGAATAAAATATTTTATTATTTATTTAAAAGTTACGTATGTTTACAAGACAAGGTTTTTTTATGCAATGCGCAAAGGATAACAAATTATTATAATCAATAATTATTAGCCTGAAACACAAATATAAATTAAAATACATGCTTTTATTTAAGACTTTTTAAATTAATGAAATACTAGTATTTATTGAATTATTTGGCGGTTAAAAATAAGCCGACGTAGCACAGTCGTTCCGTGCACCTGACCGGGAATCAGAAAAAAGGTGCGGGTTCAATTCCCGTCAATTTATATTTTTATAATTGTATAATTTGCTAAAATATAACTATTTTTATAAAGCTATTACTCTACCTACTCCTTATAAGAAAACAACTGAATATAATTTAACATGTATACTTATCTATACAGGGGTAGATGTGAGATATATTATTTATTAAAGTTACTCCTTGATTACACGACGTCGGAATAGGACGAGTAACAAAAGCGCACGCAACAATAATATGTAATGAATGCTGAGTGCCTAAGAGTTTTGATTCGGAATTTTCGAATTTAATCAACATTATTTACCCACTCAAAAAGAGCTCACTCGTTGTGAATTTGCGGGATTTCTGCGTCCGTGTCAAAGGCGTTTTCCCGTAAAGCAATTTATGTGTTCATTTGCCATAGCCGAGGAGTGAGCAACTGAACACAGAACAGTGAACAACTCTAGATACGGAATTCCTCGAGTTTTTGGAATAGTTTGCACGACGCAAATTAAACAACAGATACGTTTCGAGCACGCCTGATTGCTTGAACTAATATTTTCTCAATTACACGTCAGATTAAGTGCGAAATTCATGGCGACAACGAGAACTGGAACTGCCGGCTTGCGAAATACAAGAAACAATATCTGGAACGAACGTTTTCTGGAAGTGACAATAACTTAGACCTTAGTTCTAGAGTACGGTTTGTTGTGTTAGTCTCGTGTAGAACTCGCGTAAGGAATATTCTTTTTGTTAAGAGTGAGTGAAAGAGAATTTAATTCTCTAAATTTCGAGGGTTACCGTTTTAGTAAAATTAGGTTAAAAGGTTTAAGCTTTTAAAAAATTGGGTTGTGTAATTCTCAATTTATATGAAGGTAGAGGTGTTTAATTAAATAAGATAAGGGAGAAGAAGATTTATTCATGCCTACCTGACTCTTCAGATATAGTTAACAAACTTGGCTACATTTAAATTTCAAGTACCTTTTTTAAAGTAGTTTTTTTTTTATTTGCAACTTCTACCTACTTAGTTTTAATACTTAATTTTTAATTTGTAACTTCCTTGGTTTCAAAATTATGATACTTTGGTGTGCTCTACTTGCTCTACTCGACACAATATTGTTTTTTTTTTCCTAAATGTATTTGGGTAATTGCATAGTCCTTTTCATGACGTATGATAGAAAAATAAGAATTTTAAGGATACGCCTAAAATAAGTAATTTTTAATAATGTTTATTTTTCTTCTTATTTGCAGTTCCTCCTCATCAGCTGTTGGTTTACGACGCCTCTGGGCGGGATGTGGCGGGAATAGTCGGGCCCCTTGAAGAAGGGGCAGTTCTCACCCTTACATGCGAAGTCCGAGGAGGTAAGAAACTATAACCTTTTTTATCGATAAACCGTTATTGGTGTATTTTACGTACGTGTATTTGAAAAAGCATTTTAATGGTAAAAAAAACCAGAAAAACTTTCAATTATCGTTATATTATCATCAACAGTTGCAAGTATGTACTTGGAATTTTCATAAAAAAATAAATAAACAGTATAAAAACATAATAGACCAAACCATTTTATTCATCTTACAATCGCGAAAAGTGTATTTGAAATATTTATAATAAGGTATTCTTTGAAAGTATTTAGAGAAAAGATGAAAGTAAATCATTTATTATTTATTTCTAATCATTGATTACAATATTAGCAATTCACAAACGAAAACTTGAAAATGAAAAATCAGAGAATAGATTTGGTCGCATCTAGGAATTGAACCCAGGACCAAGGCTACGACCACCCCAAGGCTGAGACCTTGCCGTGTTTTTGCTCTAATTGTAGAAAAGACAATACATGTCACAAATTAAAATTAAAAATATATATCTATCTAGATTGCATTTAGTTCGGAAAGAATCTTGCAATCATACATAAAGATAGCAATTAATAAAATATTTATTAAGAAAATGATGATAATGTTAGTAGTTTTTATTTGAAGTATAATTTAGTTTAATATGATCGGGGGGAGTATGGTCGAATTAGCTCAGTGGTAGAGCAAAGTCCCGGCAAGGCTGAGGTCCTGAGATCAATTCCTAAATGCGTCCAATTTTTTTCTGTTTCCAATCTGTCATCAATGAATAAATGTAAAAAAATTAAGGTTTTACTAATTAGGTTAATCGAAAAATAAAAATATATATTATATATTCTTCAAATTTCATATTTGTGCGGAGAATCTAACAAAACATCACATACAAAATACTCCCTGGAAAGATTATAATATGTATTTATAAAAAGTTTTAAGAAAGCATAGCTAAACATAATATAATATAATCTTAAATTCGTTAACATTTTACTACGAAGATATCTGGGTCAAATTTTTATTAAAAATATTTCATGAAATTGGGTGCGGTGGTAAATTTAATTTTCATTCTTAAGTGTAGATGTAAGCTCCTATTAAAAAATATCAATGTAGAAAAAGTATGTGTTTCAATTGTTTTCTATAAACAGTAATAGTTTTTTTATGAAAAAACAGTAACAAAAACAGAAGAGCTTTAAAAGTGTCAAAATCTTGTTAAAATTGTCGTTATATATGCCATTGTCGTTCAAAAACTTGGAGGAATTCGTAAAGATAGACTTACCCAAGTGTGTTTGAATTTGAGATATCTACAAAATTTACTCAAACAACAATCCAAGGGAGGTGGAAACGTGATAAAGTAAGCCTCTACAACCAGAAGAGACCAGTACATTATATACATTGTCATGAAATTAAATTTAACTAAATTTATCAACAAAATGATTATGTGTTATGTTGATGAAATTAAACAAGAATGGTAGATTAATGGTAATTCATTAACTTAGTAATTAATTATGATTTTTTTAATGATAAACTAACGTTTATAAGACAAGGTTTTATGCATAGCATAAAGAATAACAAATAATTATAAGTAATAATTGTTAGTAATAAGCAGTAATTGTTGATTGAGGTACTAACACATATTGAATCATTTGGCGGGTTGGAAATAAGGCGACATAGCTCAGTGGATATAGAGCACCTGACCGGACATCAGAAGGCACGGGTTCAATTCCCGTTGGCGGCATTTATTTTTACTCGGAAGATATTTTCAATTTGTATTAGTATTTCGGTTGACGAATTATTACTTATAATTAATTATGGTAGACCATGTAGACAAGCTGCCGCAGGGTAGTTTTTTGTGACTATTATTGTTTTTATTGTCATTTAAATTCTAGTAATATCAATGTTTTATTATAAATAATAAAAATAAATTTAAAAAAAAAACGTTCTCAAAAGATCCAAATGTAATCATGTCACATAACAACCTACCCGCATTTTTATTTACTATCTGCAGGCACGTTTGTATCTGTACAAAATTCATAAAAAAACGATAAACATAAATTTAACCACATTTATTTTTAAACTAAACAAAATTGTATAAAAATATCAATCTGGTTTTTGAAACATAGCAAAACATCATCGAAAATAATCTTTTATATTATAGAAGTAGGAACTAAATCGTTCACGGGAGGTTATGTATTTTCTTACATTATTTATCTTGATAATGACGAGTAGGTACCAATACTTTTTATGGTACTTTAAAACTATATAATAATATTAGGACGTTTTCTGATATCAGCGCCACCGAATTTAACGTGGAAATATAAAATCACACTAACGTTTAAAACAATTACAGCCTTACTAATAAATTTAGTGAAAAAATTATAAAATCAATAAACAACCGTGCATGTGAAAACAGTACAAATAAAAAGTGACCTAAAATAGTTCATGGAAAGGTATGCATCGTTTAAACAGTCAAATAAGGTTGTTTATCTGTTGCATTAACTTGAAATTTCTCATAGAATTTCGGACATTTCTAATGTACATTAAATTTGCCATATATTTCTTCTTTTTGAAATTAGATAAAATTACATTTCAAATTTTTGTTTGTGAAATGTACTTTACTATTTTTTTTAAATTATAAACATGAAATAAAATACATGTGTATGTTTTTCCTCCAAACGTCGGAAAATCGTAAAGGTTGCTGATTGTAAATGACAACTATTTATTTAACGTGCTTTTAAAATGGTTATTTAGGTTACGGTAATTGTAATTATTATCAAATTGACTATAATTCTTGTCTTACACTGTACGTCTGTTGCTTTTTTCAAAGACGACGTATTCACAAAATCTCTCTAAAATATTCAGCCTGTAAAGTTCGTCGAATGTGTCACTCCAGCCCCAGCCTTTGGAGTCATTGTCATGTCATTGGCATCGCCACTTCGCCGACCCTACCCTGTCCCCAGAAACAAGCAAAACCACAAACTAGATTGTATAGCGTCCGCCGTTTGAATAAATAAACTTCTTTCCCTCCGAGGAATACGTTACAGCATTTACGGTAATCTGCCGTTGACATACTGGGGATGGTTTAAGGTTCCGTCCCGTGAGTATAACCTTCGACTCACTCACTCACCCCAGCGCTGCTTCGCTCATCTCCCACCCCTCGGACCCTGCCTGCTAGCTGCTTGCTACCCTTACTTTTGCGCTGATCGGGAACCAACCCATTACTGGATTGAAATATTATGCTTGCTAAACTCTTACATTGGTTTCCGATTATTTTTGATTGCAAATATAATGCGTGCTGCTTTTATAGTGTTTTGTAACATTATTAGTAAAGTGTAAAAAACAATTGCATTGTGCCAAAATATTGGTAACAAAGTACTAAGGTGCTGACAAAGGTGGACGAAGTAAATTAATACTATGATAATTATGGGAACAAAATTTTAAGGTACTAACAAAGGCGGACAAGGTAAATACTGTGATATTATGGAAACAAAATATGGTGCTAAAAAGGCGGACAAGGTAAGCACTGTGATAATTATGGGAACAAAAAAAAACAAAAAATGTATAGGTATCTATATGGGACGTGTGGGATTGCACTAACCTCCCCACATTCTGGAATAAAATAATTATTATTATTATAGTGCTAACAAATGCGGACAATGTAAATACTAATGTGATAATTATAAACAAATCTGATTACAACGACAAAGTGATGGAATTAATAAATAATGACAATTGTGTTATTATACGTAAGGACCCAACATCCAAATTTAATGAAAGTGTTCATTGATTTTAATTCATATAAATTAACATATTTTGAAATGATAAAATACTCTAAAATCCTAAATTATATGGCTTTTTCAATATCCATAAAGTAAATATTCCCATTAGGCTTGTAGTTTTGTTGTGTAATTCCAAAGTTTTAAGCTATCGTCATTAATAACTGATTAAATTATCAAAAGTAATGTGTTTACCCCAAAATATGTAATTAAGAACTCCTATGAACTGTTTAATATCTTGAAATTTTTTCATCGTTTCTAATGACTTTATATCACTTTTTAAAGGTATGTTGAATTGTCACTGTGTTGAATTATGGCGTAAAATTTTAGCTACTAATAATTTTTCATTTCAATGTAGAAAAAATCTCCCTTTTAATATTAAATCTGCTTTTGATACAAGAAATAATATCTGTAACTTTTGAAGAAAATTAAAGTGAAGGACCATAAATTGAATCATTCCGGTATTTATAAACTAAAATGTAATGTAAAGTTACGTTTTACCATTGACCGATAATCAGAAGGTGCGGGTTCAATTCCCGTAGGCGGCATTTATTTTCTCTCGTAAGATATTTTCAGTTTTTCAGGCTATTAATTATTGCTCATGAAATTTGTTCAAATTTTATGACTGTTCCTCATCTTATATCGACAAAACAACTGTAATTTTGAAATTACAATCAAAGAAAATTTAATGGGTCTCAATTAGAATATTTTTTAAAATTTCGCTAACCATATTGCGAGCAATCATATTTTTTTTAAACACTTCACATTAAAATTAAAGTAAAACGATTAGATAACGTTGAAGCTTTAGAAATAAATTCATCCCTTAATAATCTTCACTAATCCTTAGTCACGCCCGCAACCCCACTTCTAGTAATATATAGTGTTTACCCATTGTTTTGTAAGTTAGTATACGTTTTGCCCTGAGCAAGGGAACGGTTGTTCCGAAAATAAATTTACAATGTTTAATTTATTTATAATGGATAACCATAAAGTTATATCAACTTTATTAAGTATGTTAAAGAGTGTTTTAACATCGAGTGTATCGTGTTAAAAATGTCAATGTCATCACAGTGAAATCGGTGAATTTGCTTGATAATTTGTACATTTGACATTGATATTGAAAAAGGTGAAATTGTCTATTTTGTAAGGTACTTTTATGTTGACCATACTCCGAATACTAGATAGTTCACAGTAATCAAACTCCGAATTAAGAATTTTTAGAAATTTCATACAGTTCTACATTTTTTTGTAAAATTGTTATAATATCTAAAAAATATCTCTTCTTTCTATCAATATAAGTAAATTTATTTCTAAAAACTATTTATATTATAACTTTGTTCTTTTACGTTTCTACGCCTTTTTATTCTTTAAAAAATATTCTAGGGGTGTAACCAAAACCTCCTAGATCACAAGGCCAGGACACTGAATCAAATCAGCCTCCCAACTTGTATGAGAACCTAAAAATAATGTATTTTTTATTTGGTTTTTTAAATTAACTAAAACATTTTAAGATATTTTAATAAACAAGAAAAAATTGAAAAAAAAAAATGAATACGAATATTTTTGTAAAATCCCACACACGTTTGGAGGCTGCATCGAATGAGTGTCCCGGCCTTGTGATTAAAAAATATATCTATGTATCTTGTTTCCATTAATGATATGTTATTAAGATTAATAAATGAATACAAAAATAAATAAAAATACAACTCATACTTTGCCGGGCTTTTGAGAAAAAACAGTTCGTAATCATAATTTTCGCGAAGAGCACTTTCAAAACTATTACCAATGACAACTGTATAAATTAATGTTAGCCAACATTTTAACCAACTGAATTTTTTTTTATTTATTATAGATAATAATAATGCGAGAAGTAATTACAATGTGCGGTAAAAAAGACCTCACCTCCACCATAAAACAAAAAATGGTCACTCACGGTTTTATATTATTTCTTGAGGTCTGGATCAACATTCATTTTACACTCTTTTTATAATTTAGCCGTTTTTTGTCACTGTGACCGGAGTGAAATGCATGCAGCCTACAGCGAAATAAGAAGTCGGACAATCCTGAGCGACTTTGGCAGCGATTAAAATGCTTCTGTAAGGTAAACCAGAAAACTTCAAATGGTTTCAACCAGATTAAAGCTATTAAGCAAGTATGTGTACAGTTTTGCAGCGTACATTGAACACTTAACGACCTCTGAAGATGTCCCCGGTAGGAGTTTAGTAAATCCATGATTAGGTATTGGTTTGGGTCCTAGATAAAAGAATCACAATCCTCTGCACAAACAACAACAATAAAAAATGTTTTTAATAAATAATCAACCTGCTCAAAAATGAAAAACAGATAGTCTTAACTTTCAACTTAAATTAACCATTGCAAGTAAAAAAATGAGATATTACGGTGATACCATTCGAATGAATCTCATATAATATATGTAATATAACTTAATACTAAATACTTAACAGCACATAAGAAATAATCTCAAGTAGAAACATATAAAAAAACTGGTGATCTGATAAATCATCAAAATGTTAATTCATCACATCGTTAAAAACTTATATAAAGTCATGGAAAGTGATGAAACAAAAAATTTATTAACTGGGTTAAGTAGGTTAGGTTAGGTTAGGTTAGGTTAGGTTAGGTTAGGTTAGGTTTAATTTTTTTTCATCGTTTCTAATGACTTTATATCACTTTTTAAAAGTGTGTTGAATTGTCATTATGATTTATCATGGAACCAAACTATAGGCACAAAATCGTATGTATCTTACAATTTCCCTCTGCATGCTAATGTTTACCAGACTTAACCTGAGGATAAACTTACTCCATAACCTTACCACTTTGTAGAGATTACCTTACTTTTCCTCTCTAAGAAAAGAAAGGAGTCAGCATCACTTTTAATTTAATACACAAAATAAATAATATCTATCCATACAATATAATTTTTTTTTAATTTCGTCTAAGTGTCAAATTTCTAAAGCGTGTTTCTCACAACTATTACTTTCTGCATTTCAACATAAATGTTAAAATTTACCTGACCTCACAGAGTGGCAGGGTTTACCCAACACTAGGCAGAGAAAAGAGTCAGCATCGCCGGAGCGAAGTTGGCCTTGTCTTCCCGGTGAATGGCCACAATTTGGCCAATTTTTTGCCAGTGTTTTGTAGCGGTTAATTCGGCCATACAACAGCCGTGATGCTTGCCGCGCAACCACTGCACGTTCTGAATACGTAATAGGGCAGTTTGGCAAGCTACGGGAAATATACCAGTTTGTAGGGGATTTTAAAGGGAACTTTCAGTGTGTTGGATTACGAAGCAGCAAGTTTGAACTTTTTCAAAAGCAAAATCATGCTTTTTCGGTTAAAAAATTTGATCGCTTACAAATACTGCGAGTATAACATATCATGACCGAGCAATTTTCTCAAAAAGTCAAAAAAAGTATCAGGTCTATAGAAACTGTTTTAAAAATTAAGATCTGCTACTAAAATGTGGAAAATTAAGTTATTTTGAAAATGATTTCATTAAACATTTAGATATTTATGCGTCAACTTCGCAAAATAAAATTTAAAATAAAACATTTTTGCTTTGGTTTTTTCTTTCATAAATGAAAACGCGTGGCGGTGTTAAGCTAGAATTTAAACCTTATCGCCATCTACATAAAGAGTGTTATTGTTAGCGGTCCGATTCCAAATGTAACATGACGTGGTGCATTGCCATATCGGGATTGAAGATGAATCCACTGCGGAGAGTTTAGTTTAACTATAATTAACCTACTGATTTAAATTTTTTTATGACTTTCAGACCCATGTTAAAAGTTTTATCCGCATATTAATACAAAATATGATCTTGTACAATAATTCATCATACATCCCAACAGTTGCCTGATATAGAAGAGAAATAATCCGATTGCGTTTTTTTTAAATTATCCACACAGGAGGCCCTGAGGAAAATAATTTCCCTCGAGGACTATATCATTTTAAAAGTGCTGTGCTGAGGATCTTGTAAAGGAAAGAATGGAGAAAAAGTTCTGACAAGGAAAAGGTATGATGGGCGGGTTGGAATCTGGAGGGGTCAGTGTGTTTAGGAGTGACGGACGTGTATACATGAATAAATCTCTTCAACTGATGGGCAGACTAACCTCACGCCATGAACCCGGACAACTCTGCTAAGTCGCCAAACGTAGCGAACCACTTGGGGTTGACCTATGGCAGAGGTGTTGGTTATTCAATCAATACCCGGGGCGGCCCATACCCGCCTCCCAAATTGCATTGTCAGAGCGATAGAGACAGTGTTTCGACGGATTTTCAAGTTCTACTGACAACTAGCTGAACTGTGCTATTTAATTTAATCAATAGATTACAGGAAACACCATTTACAGAAATAAGCTAACAGAAACTCTTAAGAACCTTCACTTAATATTTCAGTATACATTAATATTATACAGTCCCACAATAAATAAATTAAATAAGTCGAAGCAGAGCTTGAGGCAGTTAGTTCCACTCGATATTCTGTTCCGCTTGCTGAAATGAATTCTATTACGGCCTGTTTATATTTAGTGGTTAACACGTTAAATATGTCAATAACACACTTATAACCATCACCCAAATTTTGTATATTAGTACCTCACTTGAAACTTGCCCGATTATATTCATAACTACCTACAATTGTGGGTAAATGTTGGATAAAATATTAGATTAAAAGAAATTAGCCTCAACCAAATATGTATGGCGTAATAGTTATTTTTGACAAAACTACGAAGTCGATTTGTTAACTCCACACAAGAGGCTCAGGAGAAAATGATTTTTTTTCGTGGTCTATGTCATATTTGGAAATGCTGTATGGAGGGTCAGAAATATGGATCTAGAAGACATCCTTATCATAGAAAAGGAACTCTAATATGCATATCTATTTCGTATTATTTTCTATTATGTCATACATTAGCGATCACGTTTGAATACCAAATTCAATACAACAATTTTGTAAAAAAAAATAGCCCGTAATTAATAAAGTTTTTTTAATTCATTTTATTTGTGAAACTCCAAAATTCTAAACTCTTCCTAACCGTCAGTGAGACTATCGCATCCCTGATTAGGGTATGTTATGATGGTAATAAGGAGGAGAAGGAAATAAAGAAGAAAAAAGTGGGAAAATACCTGGCTGTTCAGATTTGGTTACCAAACACATTCAAAGCTATTTCAAACAAGGTGAATATTCTTTTGGAAATTTCGTTAAAACATTTATTTTTGTATCAACTGACGATTGAACCTTCCTACCCAGAAACTGAAGTCGACAAGTCTCCCAACCAAGCCAAATTTTGATTGAATAAGACCGACATTTATTACTTATATTAACTGCTGCAATTTCATCAAATTTTCAGAGAGATGCATATATGTCCGCTGTGTGTACCAGACTGCCACCTACTGCACATAATGCATTGTCGACAGCTTGTCTATATGCCAAGTTTTAGCTCGATCGGTTGTCGAGAAATGGGTTAATTTTGACTTCCTAGATTTACATTCATTCATTCCCAAAAAATAGATGTATTTAAAAATAGATCGCATTTTGTTTGATATTAATATTATTTGTGAAGTTCTGGAGTTTATTGCTTAGATATTATGGCAAAGACAGGACGGTGTTTACTTGTGTGGAAAGTGTTCATATCTTTGTACATTCTTGTCATGATCTTCACATTGGTTACTCGGTCTGCCCTGGGAATTCTCAGCGTGCAGCCATACACTCAGAGTTCAAAGGCTTTTGGTTGATACTGATCTGTCCAGGTGCATGATACAGCATGACTATAGTAATATATATGACCACTTGCTGACATAGATAATTATATTTCTTCTCTAGATTTTGCAATATTGTGATTGTAATTAGTTCTCTGTTTTTGATTTTTTTTATTTTGTTAAAGTCATCTAGGAACAGATATTGTAAAAAGTCCCATATATTTGGCCGTTCGCTAATTTGAACATACTAAATCGAAAAAAGAGGCGTTTTAAAATAACATTCATCTTGATTTTAAGTTTTCATGGTCAAAACAATCACGGTATAACGTGATGGATCTGCCTGTGATTGACATTGTAAGGCTCTTCGAAACTTTGGCAAAAGATGGAGGAAGCTCAACGGGGCATAGTTACCCAAAATCACGATATTCAAAACTTTATTCCGTCCGAATTCTGAAATAAAACAAATATAAAAGAACTCTTCCTAAACATGTGAATAGTATGCTTTAGTGAAAATTTTATGCATAATTTGAGTTATTGTAGAAGAATACAGCTTTATAACGTAAAGCTGAGAAAAAACCCTCTTACCGTTAGCTCTAATGTCACGAATGCACAGCTTTTTAGTGTGGAATTATTAGGACACAAATGTGTAAATTAGCTTGGTTTGGTTTAGGTACCCTTGGCATGAACCTACAGGCTTTAATTTTTTAACGGTTAACCTTCCGATGAGCAACATCTGGTAGGCGGTAAGTGGTGCAACTAGGTCTGTGCAGACCTTATATATAATAGCGTTATGCATGGCCATTGGCCAGGTGTGCTAAAGGGGTAAATTTAAGTATGCGTATGTTTATTAAGATGTGTGAGTGTATGTGTGTGTGAGCCTAATATGTGTTTGTGAAATAAAAAAACAACACAACGGAATAGAATTTGTGTTGCTTTATACCTTCACTTTTGCATTATGCACACCACGTTTTGTGACTACCTAAGAATTGTTTTAACGCCGTTGCTAAATTAAACTCAATTCTAATCCGCCATGAAAACAAGTGTCTTGAAAACACGTTCTAACAAGCTCCCAATCACGAGAACACACACCAAATATTTTCTAGGTCTGCACAGACCTTGTTGTGTTTCTCCACAAAACCTGTTTTGAAAAAAAAAACTACGAAATCCAGCTGTTTCTGCGCCCGTTGTGTTCGCCGCACCTACTTTAAGTCATGCAAATGTTACGTTCTATCAAGCTAGAAAAAATGTTACTCAACTTTTAAAATGGAAAAAGTCTGGCCAGGCCTTTTCGCTCATCGGAGGGTTAATTAAATACTTGAGCAAAGCCGGCTAAATACTACAAGTTATTTTATAATTAAAAGTTCATGTGCATATATAAATGTGAAGAACTTTAAATAAATGTAAGACGGGCTTTTATCTAATTAAACGGATATGCTTAAGATAATTATATGTATTTAATCCTTTTAGAAAACAGAAAAAACAAAACCCCCTCTCGTACTCCTCCTTTAGCCCGCCATACATTATGTACATCCATAAAATGGTGACCATTTCTTTCGATTTATTTCGTTTTGTCGTTCTTGTTCTATCCTTGAGCCTTTATGGCCCCATTTATCTTACTTTAAAAACGATGAAATTACTCTTTCACGATGAGCAGATACAAAGTTGTTAGGAAGACTCTGTAATTTCTGTCACAGTAATTAACGGAAGAGAATAATGATAATACGTACAAATTTTCACAATGCGTTTTTTTTTCTAAATACGCCTTTCAAAAGAAAATCCACCCACATATTTTTTTCTCAAAATTATATTGTTTACACAAATAATGTGAACCTTTTCATGAAACAACCCTCATATCCCAAAAACAACCACCTTTAAACAAAAACACATTTCCAAAAAATTAATTCTACTTCCAAGCTATTAAAAAAATACATTTGCTGTTTTTCAAAGCGTGTTTGAAATACCTGTATCCATTTTGTAAAAAAATTCAGATGGGAAGTCCAATATAATCTCCTTTAAAAATGCATTGTATTGTAAGTTCATCACATCGAAACTTTTGTTTTACATTAACTCCATACAGGAGGCCCTGAAAAAAATAATTCACCTCAACGCCTATGTCATCTTTTGGGATGCTGTGTGAAGGGTCTTTTTTAAGAAAAGAAGTAGAGGAAATTCGGGGAAGGGAAAAGGTATGAGTGTTGGGTAGGAATCTAAGGTTTTGTGTGTTAATGAGTGTCGGACATATGAATATATTCCTCCCACTGTGGCGCAAGGCGATGGATCTAGAGACCATTTGGAGTGGTCAAAGGGTCCCCGCAAACCAGCCTCTCCCGATCTGGCACGCCACGGAGCTGGTGGGCAGGTACATCATGAACAAACTTCACCCTGCTTAGTCACCAAACGTGGCGAATCACTTGGGGTAACCTATGGCAGAAGTGATGGTTATCCAATAAATGGATCGCGGGACGGCTCGCTGAAAACTATTAGGTAGCAGTGTAACCTCTCGCTATTTTTATAAACGGCGCATTTTACCAATGGAGAAACAATCAGTGGAAGGATCATGATTTACCCAAAAGTTCCAGTCAGCAAAGCTATGTTAACTTAATTTTGAGTTCAATATAAGGTTAAACATAATGGACGTTATAATGTACGCATTCATAGTTAGCGTCAATTTAATTATTTTATGAAAACTTTTTTTGCAAGACATGCTTTAAAATATTAACACGAAATATTTTTTTGCGCCCGTAAGTACGCAATATAAATATGAATAAATAGTTTTGTCTGTATAAAAACAAAATTCTTTCAAAAAAGACGTAAAATGGCTTACAATTTTGTATAGGTGATTCAATACAATTGTAATATCCCGTGATTTTTCACGGGTCTGCGCCAGTTAATAATAATAATAATGTTTATTTCAGCTGGACAGAGTGGTGGGTGAAATTCTCTGCTTGCCATAAAAGTTTACATTTAAATTAATACATAAAAAATCAATATAGAAATAAATAAATAAAAAAATGAATAAATTGATGAACACATTAGGACTTTATGGTGGCTTGAGTGAAATTCTCCATTTCTGGTGAAGAATATTTCATTTCCGATTTTATGTCCGGGTTAAATCTTCCCCATAGGAAAAACTAAACCCTTCCACACACTTTTCCACAAATGATCATCTAGTCAATCAACATTATGCAAGTGCATTATATAAGCAAAATAAATACAAAACAATACAAGAACAACACGTCAACTCACCAGAGATCAAATGGGAAAATAATTCACCGACTCCAGATATTTTCATATCGGAGGGTTCGGCTCGGTAGAACTCCTAACAGGGCCTGTAAATCCTACTGATCCCTCAACATAAACATTTAAAAAATCTTTCGTTATCCTACATGTATTTAAAATGACTGATTTTTGCATTTCTATACAATTTTTTTTGATAGATCTAATACCCTTAAATTTTTAATGAGAGAGCTAGGTATAATGCCAGTAGCCGAAATAATAAGTGGTAATATTTTTATAGTCTGAGAATCCCAATTTCTTTTTATCTAATTTCCTAAATCTGTGTATTTTTTTATTTTTTCAGAAACAGATTTTTGAATAATTTTTAATTTTATAATTATTATTATAACAATATATGTTATAATATTATTATTATTTCTTATATAAAAATCACGTATCACTGTGTTCGTACACGTTAATTTCCGAAACGCGCAACCTATTTCAATGAAATTTTGTGAATTTGTATGGTTGGTTCTAGCTTGAAATATATCTATATAATTATCAAAAATACATGAATAAACAAATTTTAACTTCTCTACATAGACCGCGGTCTGTGGCAGGACAATGTTTTGTATTATAAAATGCATTCCAAATGGTTTAGTTGAATTCCAACTGGTTTCTTCTAGTTCTTTAGTTCTCTACTAATCTTAATATTTAAAAATTCAACCTGCGTATGTTTGTGCTAGCAAAACTCCAAAAGTAGTAGGCCGATATAGCTGAAAATATCAAAGTGTGTTCTTATTAGTTCCCTCTTTGCAAAATTTGTTCTGTCTTTCTTTGAATGATGGAGGAAGACGGGGACGCCCGAGGAATACGTAACGCAAAATCTCTGCACCGTAATTAGATACGGAGTCGAATTATAGTCTATGTAATGCATTTAATGTAACATTGCGGTATGCAGTAGTGAATGGTGAAAGAAATCGGAGGCGCCCGAGAAAGACATTTGCAATTGGGAAGCATTGCGCGGGATCCACTGGTTTATTATAAAATAAAGTCAAATCAAGTTGTACCTTGAATATTGGATGCAATTTCCAATCAATTATTACCTCGGGGCATTCTTTGTACTAAGCTCAATGCATACTACGTACTCAAGATGAATCAACAACCGGCTAACATTATTCATGACATTTGTGTAGTTGTGTATGGTGTTAGTTCACGCGCGTACACCACCATCTATGCATGTTTGAGTGACTACACATATGCCACATGCAAACATGCCGAGTGTTTGTGTTTGTAAAACATACACAACTTTACACGAGAACGTGGACAAACAATAGATCTCGGCAGCCTGGAAGCTGTGCTGACAAATTGCACTGCGATTGCCATTTCGTGAGACTACGACTGGACCCTGAAAGCAATGAGAGAGTTCTGAGATATTGAAGTCCAAACCCTTTGAATCTTAATGTCTCTGCACTCAAATTTATTGGTTTTCAACTCTCTGAAACTGAGTGATTGGCTGCGGTGATCGTTTATTGCTTTCAGCAAACTGTATTGACCCGTTTCAAAACCGTTAAAAAAATTACTATCTCTTGATCTTGTAAACCAAATATCCCCTTATTTTGCATATGGCTTGTAAAGGATATTCCTCCTCATGGCGTCTATTTTTTCTGATCCTTATTTCAGCTACAAATACCGTAAATGCAAGAACTGGGATCCATTATTATTCTTACGTTTTTTTTAATCTTAATATATTATGTTTATGCACATCACACTGTAAATTAATATATTTCTTTAAATTAAACAACTAGTGTGATGTAATTTTTCTCTCTAATAAAAAATATTCCTTTGTGGCCTAAAAATATTAAATTTTTTTTTTTTTTAATTAGTACAAAAAAAACTCTAAATTTCAAATAATTATTAAGGTGTTGTTAAGCATACAATATGGTCTGTTTGTGAAAACAAAATTGCGGTACTAAAAGGTACTTTTGTAAGTACAAACATATTTCATTTTAAACGTTTTCATTTTTTCAAATTCGCATTAAAATCAACTAAAGATTTTTAGACCACCGAACTTTGCATCATATTCTAAGTATGTTAATGGTGTTAGTATTCTATGTATGTTAATTCACACGTTTTTATAACAAAGTAAATGAAAACGATAAAAATATTTTACACTCCCAGCTAAAGTAGGCAGAATGGAATGACGGCCAGACAACTCTCTCTAGTCACACAAAAGATAATAGAATATAAGTCACACACTTCTCACTTCATTCACAGTAGGTACATAATGTATGAACCATCATACGTGGGTACTCATTTGTTATAGCGACTATTGTCATGACCAGAATCAAGTTTTTGATTCACTTGGTCTTGCAATGTTTTATGTACTAGGGTAACTCCCGAACACCTGATTGCATTAAAAAAAATTAAAATTTCCCTAAATGATACTGTAAACTGTCCTAAAGCGAAAAGTTTATCGAAACATGTCCAATTTTTATTTTCACTGAGTAGTGAATCTCACTTTTAAAAGATAAAACCTTGTTTAATGTTCTGGGTACTTATCAATTAGTCCTTTTATACATAATTTCAAAAAGTTTTATCACTTTAATTACAAAGAAAGATAAAATTGTATTTGTGGTTGACAAGCTATTGTCTATATTATTTTCTTACCCACTGCAACTAAAACTAACTAAACATCACCATTCGCCATTTCCCCGCAAGGGTAGGCGGAAAGGAAGAATCGCCAAACAACTCGGTTTTGGCACACACTCTTTGCCGCATGCACAATGATGCATCGTCTCATACATACTCTCCTGTTATTCTGACTCTTGACAAGACCCGACACACGTTTCTGATTCACTTGATCGTACATTGTTTTCCTCGGGCATCCTGAAGTTCTTTTACCATTCACATTCGCGTCATGTATTCTCCTTGAACTTCTTACTTCGTCCATTTGCGCTACTTGCCCAAACCAAGCGTCCATTTTTAAACTTAGTAATTGTGCTAACGTCAGTCTTGCTTTCTTTGCAAATCTCCACATTTCTCACACGATCATACATGGTTTACAGTCTTCTTTCATCACTGTCATTCTGTTTGTATTACTTGAAGGAAACGACACAAATTTTACCAACGATAAACAAATCAACCAACATTCTAATAGCCAGGTGCATTGGGTAAACTTTGATTAATCACTTAGCAAGGGTTGTTTCCACTACCCCGTCCTATACTGACTACAACCATACATATATACATCCAACTAGAGATGCAGCACGTGAGATCATCCCAGTAGAACTTACAGTGGGCGAGGTAAACATACTAAACAGTTGATTTGGGTCAACGCCTGACGTGTCTAACATCCCTCTGATAATTGTTTAATTTACCCTTACGTCATAAGGCTTTATTGTATAATGATAACGCTAATTACCGAGTTGTGAAAGTATAAACAACCTTTATTCAAAGCTCCGTAATAAAATTATGTTCAACAGAAAACAAAGTAATCAAATTATTTTAATTGGCCATAATAATTTTATTAAACTTGAATAATTATTTTTTCGAAAACTATGTAGCTAAAAACTAAATAAAAACAACACACCTTTTTTCACGCACGTGATTTACAATTTTTTTGCTAGCTGAAAGCCGTCAAAAACAGAAATTATTGATAGAATAACTGCTAGCGTTAGTTAGCGCCCTTTGTGGCAGCTGGACGCGTCATGCCACTTCCAACCGCTTTGTGTTTTTTTTAGTATTTTCAAGGGAAACGAGGCAACATCCCTTTGAAATTATTTTAAAAATCAGTCAATCAACATTTTAAATTAACTTACCAATTAGTAATCAGAACTTTATAGTAATGTGATTAGAGTGCAGTGTGTTAAAAATGAATAATCGAAAATTGTGCTAAAAAATATTCTAAATTCGATGAAGTTGAACTTGGGACGAGAATCGGTAACTGTAGGTACGCCAGATGTTTTCAATGGAATTCTTGGAAGCCCTAACAAGTGCCCAGGGTAATTTATTATGCCAATGCACCACTAACATAATCACCAGGAACAAGTGTAAAATGAGATGGACTTGCCGAACGTCACAGCTGTGCGGCCAAGGTTTGTTATCTATGTGAGGATATTGTGTCAGTGCTCTATTAGCAGCAGACACATACCTGGACGGATGAAGAACCTCGTGCTGGCACTGTTGGTGGGCACGGTGCACTCTTTCGCTGCAGCAGCTGGTCCAGTTTCCTCACCACCTAGGAATCTTGCTGCAGAGTCTCCATCCTCTACCTTCGTCGAATGTCACAGCGGTGCTGCCAAGGTCTGGAATCCATGAGAGGACATTGTGTCAGCGCTCTATTAGCAGCAGACACATACCTGGACAGATGACGAACCTCGTGCTGGCACTGTTGGTGGACGCGGTGCACTTTCTTGCTACAGCAGCTGGTCCAGTTTCCTCACCACATAGGATTCTTGCAGCAGTTTCTCCATCTTCGTGTCACCTGTTTCTGTACTTCATTTGATTTAACTTAATTTCAATTTCAATTTGTAATATTTATATATTTTTTTTGTAATATCTGCATTAACTGTAAAGCGCCCCTGAGGCGATATCTCACAAAAGCGGCGCTATATAAATCATCCAATAAATAAATAAATAAATAAACTGCAAAAATAATTGTCATGGTGAAGAACTCATGTTTCGGGGAATTTTGATGATTTTTTTTTTATTATTCATAAGATAAAATTATATTCTCATTAATTTAAGTGCCTTAAGCCTTCCAACCGACTCTTTTGGGCTTTTTCGTATAGACAGAAAAAACTATAATCATGATGTCTCATAAAAACTATTACCGATTTTATTTTATTAAAAAATCTTCTTTTAAGTAAAAGATAAAAAAATTATTATTCCTGCATTTATGTGGTATTTATAATAACAACAAAATCAATCCGTAAAAGCATGGTTTTGTTATCTGTGAAACATATATTTTTAATAATAGGTGTATTTAAAATTAAATGTTTTTTGTTGTTGCTTTGACTGACGATTGGACCTTTCTCCCCAGGGACTGGCTCATAAATTATAGATTCCCCAATCTTAACAAACGTACTGCAATCTTTAGAGCACAGGCGTCAGGTAGGTATGCTGTCCTTGTTCTATCGGTATTACAATGGAAGATGCTCTAAGGAACTAGCGTCATTGATCCCTTCGGCACCGGTGCGTTGTCGGGATACACGCCAAACGCGCGCCCAACATTTGTACATGGTTGACATTTGTCACATGAGAACGGATCGCTTCTACGATCAGCTCAGCTGTGGAACGAACTGCCGGCCTCTGTGTTTCCTCCCTCCTACAACTTGGGACTCTTCAAGACCCATGTTCACTCCTTCCTCTCCACAAAAAGACCCTTCACACAGCATCCCAAAAGATGAAATAGGCCCTGAGGGAAATTATTTTCTTCAGGGCCTCCTGTGCGGAGTTAATATAAAAAATAAAAAAATATATAAGCTATGAACCTTCAAAACAAATTTTAAAACTTAAAAAAAACTGGAATTACCAAATATTTAGAAATCCGACAATCTTAAACGACTTAGTAACAAATAAAATTGATTAAAACCCTATAAACTACCCCTCTCCCCCCTCCACCATATGTTGTGTATATAAACCGTAGACTAAGAATTTTGTGTACCAGTCTGAAGATGGCTTTGACGAGCTGAAACCGGTTACGGTCAAAATAAAATTAAGTGGAATAAAGTTTTTTATTAAAAAAAAAAACTCTGATTTGGCGAGGTCTGAACTTTTCTTCCGAGGGACTATAGTCAACCGCGCTAACAACTGAGCCAAATCCCGATTGGGTAAGACCGAAATTTATTTCGTATTTTAACTGCTGTAATGTTATCCAGTTTCAGAGAAATACGTATATTTCCGCTTGTATATATGTGATTGCCACTGAAAGAATGCATCGTCATTGACAACGAGTCTCTTTACCGAGTTTTGGCTCGATCGGATATCGGGAAGTGGGTTAATTTCCACTTCCAGGATTTGCATTATTCAAATAATTAAATCGGAATTCAGATGTACAGATAAGTACTTAAAATAAATAATTGAGAAGAGATAATACTAAAAAACGTAAACAATAATATTCAACAGGTTGGAACAATACGGTGGTAAATGATAACAATATATTATGCACTATTTTCCCGTTTATCTGACCCGCTTTGCTTTATTCTGTGAATTTCTTCGCTTTGAATAACGAGGAGTAAGTTTATTAATATTATACCGTCATTAAAACTTTTATATGAAAATAATACTGCTCTCTGTTTGCCGCTACACGAAAAGTTTCCTAGAAATTTTCCTTTCATATGATAATTTAGTACAACTTCTAGGAATAAACATTAATTTCACGTTGTACACACATGCTGTGATGACAGGAAGAAGATATTATTCAGATACGAGTTTTATTGCTTTCTTTTTAGCAAAAACGTCATTCTAATAAGCGTTTTAGCATACTAAAGGTAAACATTTTGTTTTTTTTTTAATTAAGAAAAATGAAAAATTTTCACCGTGCTCAAAATTATTTTGTTTTCAAGAAAGGATTAAAAATTATTAATTCCTCGAAAAAGGTATAAGATTTCGTGTATCATATTTTATGTCTGTTGTGATAATAGACGAATCATTGCTGGAGAAATTTTTGTAGTGTGTTGGTTTAATATTATTATGTATGTCAGTGTTCTACAACCTTTTATCACCCACGGCACACCAAAGATCACCAAAATTCTTGGAAAACCAGAAATAAAAATAATTAAAAAAATGATTATTCATATAATTTTATACAAAAATAATAGCTAAGGGGCTACTAAGGCTTAACAACTTTTTTTTTCGAACCGAGACAGTTTCTCAAAAACTGAAGTGTTCATGGTAAAAATCATTTTATTATTTGTTATTAAGATTAATAATTTAATTGTAAAAATATACTTTCGTAATGGCAGCGAAGAAAAACCATAATCGCGTTTTGACTGTTGCTATTCATGTTCCTCGAGGACACGGCGGAAAAAACTCATTCTAGTGTTTTATTGCAGCTATTTGTATGCACAAAAGTCATGTTCAGACTGTGTCATGTGCAAATTCGCACTGTAATTATCCATTTTCACGTTCTGAATGCAGTTAATTCATGTTCAAAATAGTATTACTGTAAACGCACTTTCGAACACAGTGGAAAAAAACAATCCAGTGTTCTTATTGTATCAATCTATTCGTGTACACAAAAGTAATATTTAAACCAACATGTGCAGATTCTCACTGTAAAAAAACATTCTAGCATTCCTAATGCACTATTTGTAATCGCTAAGTATTATGATTTAATTTAGCCACAACTTTTCGTCTGGATAGCCGTGTTGTAGTATACCTACGTCAATTTAAAAAGATAATCATTCATAGCTATTTTAGCTGACACCCTCGGCTTAGTCCGGTTGCGGTCTAAATTCTGCGAAATATTTATTGTTTTGTGCACAGTACTTGTTACACGGTTTACCGTTATTATGTTTTTAAAAGGGACCAATTTTGTAGTTTTTTTTTCTTTCACCAAGGTGCGTGCGACACGGTAAATCATTCAGCATAAAGTTTGCAGACCACCGATCTATACTTATTATTTTCAGTCTATTTCTGCCTTCAAATTTCGTATGGGGAATAACCAATTAATTTAATTATTTACCCGGTGATTTTATGTATTATTTATTAAATTCTATTAATAAACTCTTTCCTTCAATCAACTATTCAAGCAGATATCTTTATTAATATTTAGATGCACTGTTTCAAGATCTCTGATTTTTTTCAGTTTCTAACTCCTCGCTTCAAAGTTATCAATTATAAATAGTTATTTATAAATTCACGCCCGGCTGGGCTTTTACATGTTATTTTCTTTTTTTTTACAAAGAACACAACAAAATAAAAAAGAAAAAAAATCAAAGTAAAATCAAAAAACAAAATCAAAAAGAAAATAGGAGACATAATAAAACACAACCTCAAACCATGTCAAAACGAAATCAAGTGGAAACTAAACACTCCACCATGCAAAATGGAAAAATATAATGGAAAATTACAAAACTTTGGTAAGATAAACAGAGCTACTTTGTTATTAAAGTTAAATTATATTATATTTGATATTCTTCTTTCTGAAATAAATTGGGTAATGACTTGTTTATATTTGGTGAATGATCTGTTGAATATATTAACAACATCTTTATAGTCATTACCCAAATTTTGTATACGGCGAACGGGGATAAAGAATTGAGATTTTGTGTTGGAGTTATCACAATACAACGGTAGATAATGCCTCGATGTTGGTTGGCGAAGTATATGTAAAGATTTCAAGCATAATAGTTCAGGGCTGTCAATTATTGAATTAATGATTTTATATAAATATTTTAGGTCATTGAGTATTCTACGTTCAGATAATTTTAATAAATTGAGTTGACATAGTAGATAATCATAGTTGACGCATTCCCTTGTAATACCCATTCTGAAATGATTAAATCTTAAGAATTTTTTAAAATTCTTTCTATCGTGAGTGAATGACTAGCGTAACTAGGTGCCCACACTGTCGAGTTGTACTCAATTTGACTCCTAACCAATAACATATACACATTTTTATAGGTTTGAATATTTTTAAATTGGCTGAAAATTCTTATAACGAAATCCAACATTTTCAAAGCTTTATTTGATGTAATTTCAATATGGTTTATAAAATTCAGTTTTTGGTCAAAGTTTACACCTAAATCATTCACATCGGTTACAGCGGTTAAGGCTGGCCGCATACATACGTTTTCCGTATTCGATTTCCGAATTCGTTTTCCGTATTCGGAATTCCGTGAGACTAGCGCAAACGTTCGTTTTTCTTCATTCGGAATATATAAGTCAGAACCAGTGTTGCCAACAAGGGCGATATATCGCCATTTAGGCTACTCAGAGCGAGAATCGGTGCCGAAAAAATCTAAAAGGCGACTGGTCGCCAATTAAGCTACTTCAAAAACATCAATTTTAAACATGTCCCGAAATTCTCTAGCCACCCCCCCTCCCATGAAATTTATTTTTCTGGGGACAAATTTTATATTTTATTGAAATTCTCTAGCCACTCCCCCATGAATTTTTTTATTTTCTGGGGACAAATTTTATTTTTTTGAAATTCTCTAGCCACCCCCCCCCCACAAAATTTTTATTTTCACGTAAAAACATCAATTTTAAACATGTCCCACCTAACAGCAAATTCGGCTAATTTACGCTACCTTATGTATGAGAAACGGCGATATTAGGTCAAAATCCGTTGGCAACACTGAATTACTGAACGGAAATTTCCGAACGTTTGCGTCGGCACAAACAACATGCATGCAAGAGCTGCGTTCCACATGACGTCATTAGGTTTTTTCCATTCGGTTTCTCCGAACGCGCCGGTTGCATTCGGAACGTGCGTAAGGAATTTGTTCCGTTCGGAACTAAAACGAACGTGTGCGGCAGTTAATGTGTTTTCTACTGATTCCGTGCATTCGGATGTCCGAATACGGAAAAAGAATTCGGAAATCGAATACGGAAAACGTATGTTTGCGGCCAGCCTAAAACTACATCATTGATGGAGTAATAATAAATAATTGGATTTTTTATTATATGAAATCTCCTAATTAGACATTTGTCCATATTCAGTTGTAGATAGTTCTCTTGACACCAAAGAAATAGTTTAAACAAGTTATATAACAATATCACATTCATTCACATTCAGTAGCATTATTATACATTGTAGTAATTTCAATTTCATCACTAGCCCAATGATATGTAATAATCATTTTTATTATTCAATTTTATCACATGGTATAGAATTCTTCTTCAGTATGTACCAGCACAATGAAAAACTTTGGAATAATATATTTTTTTCCTCCTATTTATTACCACGAAGATTTACTTACGGCAACACTCAGGCTAACTATTTCATGATTTCTGACGAATCTTCAAAATCCCTTCATCGCCGTTTCACCTAGCATCCCTTCCATCAATTTTATCTTTTTTTATATTTTTTTTATTTTGAACATCTCAGTTAGATGCACTATTCGAGGTTCCCAGTCCCCAAGCAATGGTACCAAGAAAGGTGCACTCTGCAGTACGTGCACTCAAAATGCAGTCGCTGCTTTAAAAGGCCGCCTGCATAAATACTCAGTTAAGGCCTCACATTCGTTTTCCTAATTCTTAAGTTTACATCCTAGAGTGGAGACTCTTCAATGGAGAGAAATGCTTGACTTAATTTCAGACTTCGTCAAGTGTGAATACCATCGCTTCAAAGCAAACCATTATACCTACTAATTTAAAATAAAATTTATATTTAAATTTAAAAACACACTCCTGCTAAAAATAAAATATTGGTGAAAAAAGGAAATTCCACTCCAGCCTCTTTCCATTTCTTTGAAAACCGTAAATTGGCCATCAAACACTTATTCTGTCGATCGGCAACATTCCTCATAATCCAATTCTCTTTCACATATTGCGGACAACACTAAACAATTGTGAAGGATTCGAGTAAACCAGAATGTTTTAAAAAGAAAGAAGGACTTTCCCAGGCCACACAAAACCTAAAAATACTTTTAAAATCTCCTACTGCCAGCACTTGTATTGTGATGGCGGACTCAGCCAGTGGAGGAGTTGAACTCACGACGCCTGGGTGGTATCCAGACGGGGTGCCAACTCAATCACTAGATTAAATAAATGTTTTTGACGTCACGTACTTAAAATAAATTCAAGTACACATCACAAAGTACGCGCATGAACAATAAACAGTGTACACGAGTATGTTTGAAGTATATGTGTAACATTTAATGCTGTTCTTTAGGGGCCATTTACCTGTGGCTCGACTCCACGGGAGTAATGGGCTATGCGGCAATAAAAGGGATTTACTGTGGAACTTTTAATGGAGACAAATCAGCTGCTCCGAAGTCACACAAACTAACTTCCTGCACCGCGATTATACACCCATAATGTATAATACGCGCCCATGGTTATTGTGGCCTGCGGGGATTTGTTCGAGTTTTTCACTTTTATGATGCTTTATAAAATACTACAACAGTGCACGAAGGTTCTGTGTATATTATGCTTTGCTAAGCCCTGCAAGTGGTGTGGTCTGATTTTTATGACAATTTTCAAAAATGTTTTATTTTATTAGCTTACCAAATTTTACACCGTAAAAAAATAATGTGACATGATAATGTTAGGTAATAAAGTATATTATTATAAAAGAAAACGCACGTGTTATGCCGGTTTGTTTCGTCTGATTGCCGGGATCACACGAGGACAATACAGAAGACAATACAATCGTGTCCTGTCCCTGCTCCGTGAACAGCCTGTACCTCGCAGGGCAAGACAATGGGTCAATACAACACCGTATTGATTTCTAAGAGCTACAGATTGTTTTTTAAAACATCAAAAATACATTTTTTGCATGCATTATTGCATCTAGAACTACAAAGATTATTTTTGATACTTTTAAACAATCTGTTCACATTTTAGTTTTTAGCTTCTCCTGTTACGTTTACGATACATTACTAAAAGTTACATTTTTGAGACAATTATGTCTCAAAAATATTACTGTTAGTAATAATTATTAAGTGGTTGGATTATTTGTATATATAAGAAATATAAATTTAAATGGGTTTTTGTATAAAGTTTTGTTATAATTTACGTTATGCTTTATTTTCGAAATATTTTTTGTTTATTTTATACTGTTTTTTTCAATTTAATTTTTGATCGTTATGTAAAAGCCCAATAGGGAGTTAATAAATAAATAAATCACTATAAAATATATTGTTATACATTTATTACGAGGCAGAACAAACAATAATGTTAGTAACAGTACTTTGAAACATGTTCAGATCTACCATTAACATCCTATTAAAAGCTGCCCAAGTTTGTTTTTGACGCCCTTTTTTGTTTGTAGTAAAACACAATATGGGTCTGAGCTCAGTCTCCGGACTTGAAACGGCGGCGATGAAAGTTTTATTAAGCCTTTTACAAGCCCCCTCGCCCCCGGCTGGTCCACGTTACCCCACTGCGTTTTGAAAACTTCAAAACACCAACAAAATAGAACCCGACAAGCCGTATTTTGTAGTTCGCTTAGCCGCGCGCTTAGTACTGTTAGAAGGGGCGCGCCAACTGTGGTTCTTGAGCAGATTAAATCCCGGGGCCGGTTGTGTCAATTGTGGTCTAGCTAAAACCATGATTAAAATCAATGGAAATTGAGTTGTTTCATTGAAATGATCAGTGTTTTACTCAAAACATCGAACATAAATTCATTTCAATAGATAACCAATATCTCTCCCATAGGCAGGCCGGATCAGAAAAGACTGGTTGAGGGAGACTTTTTGACCTCTATAGCCGTACTCTCTCGGAACATGGCCTTTCACCGCAGTGTGAGGGATTGGTTATCCCCTTCTATTTCTTAAAATACCCTCTACACAGCATGCCAAAATATGACGTGTACCCTAAAGGGAAATTGTTTTCCTCAGTCCCATATACGTGAAGCGAATGCAAAAAAAAAGTATGTAGTGTCATTTTTTGCCAATTAAACTGATGCTTTTAGCTCGTCTGAAAGGAAACTCAGATTTAAAATGTCACAAGGATAACAGAAACTTCAGTGTAGTTTATTTATAAAATCTTCATAGAGATCATAGAGAAAAATGTATCACCAAATATTTTTGACCATTAACAAAATTTACAAAAAAGGCACTTTTTATTTCTTGCTCCTTTAAATAAATACTTTATCTCTAAAAGATCAGTTCATCTATTTTTTCTCGCGGTTTTACAATCATTCTTTGGAGATAATATAGTATGTAACCCACTGAAATTCCTTTCTCGTTAAAGTAATAGCCAAATAATGAACCACAGCAAGCCAGAATAAATGTGCCAGAATCTCTCACTCAGAGACTTCTGTATAGCATTCTGTTAAGATAAATTCACACAGTGACTCGACCAGTGTATTAGACAAAACTGTGTCATTTGAAAACTGTAAGTGCAATGAATGAATTGTTCTATCATTTTTTTTATATTTTAAGACGACGAATTCCGAATTCTAACCGAATTATAACACATTTCCCCTAGACACGTATGTAAAGTATTTTAGCTCGTAAAAAGATTATATTATTATTTTTTAAGATTATCTATAAATTTGAAGAATAAAAACGTAATTGTATGAAATTCCGTACATACAAAAAAAAAATCGCAAAGTTATCCAATCTGGTTCGGTTGTGACACGTTATAGGTATATCTTTAAATGCTACTTATGGACGGGTTGTTTCTCAGAATTCGGAAAATTCATAAAATATCAAAGTTAATAATTTTCAAGTTTTGTGAAAGTTTTATTCAAATTCTGTTATTATACTCGTAATATCATTATTTTTGCTGTTAATCATTGCACTCCCTCTAAAAATCGTATTTATGGTATTTGAAATCGTCTTTTTTAACGCTTATTACGGAGCCTTAAATGTTTTACCATACCTGCATAATAGTATCAAGATCGTAGAAGCATTTTCATAATATTAAATTATTACGTATACGACCTATTCTGTGTTCAGACATAATGAAGGTCATTATTCTTCCCCGCCAGGGTGTGAGGATATGGGTCAATGTTTTTACGTGATGTCTGTTGTTGGTTTCGGACATGCTTTGTTTTGATTAGGTAATTTACTTTGGGAGATAAATAATCATCCAGCATATATTTTGCATTGTTTTGTTTTATGTCTCCTTGTTTTTGAATTGAGCTACATTATGGTAACCCATTGGGATTTATGGTGGTTTTAATTTGATCTATGAAACTTAGGGTTAGACCGTCATAGGAAGATGTCAAAACACTTAAAACTGGTTATACACAAAAGGTTATAATTGGTATATTAACAATACTCTTATACCACATGGTATAAGAGTAATGTTTTTTAATAATTTTTAATTTACCAAATAGTTGGATTTAACTGAAAAGGATTTTATAATTTCGGCTTTGAAAATATCAACTGGTGTGTTTACCTAACAAAACTTCATTCGACGTTTTTCACATCAAAATGGTAATTTGCTTAAAACAATAAATTTTTACATTTCCTTGGGCGTTTAGGTACCCCAAAGTAAAATGTTTTTTTGCGTTATATAACCCAAACACTACATATCCAATTTCGATATTTGTACTATGGAACTGTTACACCACTTTATTATACGCGTCATGTTTTTTTAGCGCATATCACCATATCGCTCGCACTACAATCTCCATTCAGACCTGTCAAACCAGACAAATGATGTGTTATAAGTGTGGACGTAGTGATGAAGAAATGCCGTCATCTGCTAGCCAGGATCTATTTGAAAATGATGCGATCCCCTCTCCTGCCGTAGTCAAATCAATTGGAGAGCTGCCGAAGTCACATGACTGTCAGTTGCCAAGGTGACAGATCCTGAACAACAAAATTTTATTGCTCTGTAGCTCCCCAGTTGACCTCTCCTGCCGAAGGAATAGCTTCGTGTGACACTAAAAGATATAATATGTATAGGCCACGCGCAAAACAGTATGGTGCGTATAGCGTAGTATATATTTAATATATACTAAAGCATTTATGATATAGTCCTGATAATCATCCCAAAACTTCATAACCATTTTTTTGCATTAAGACAATTTAATAGTTTTTGTTTCACGTACAAAACACAACATATTATTACTTCAGTGAAGGTTTTTGTCATTAAATGAGCATAGAACCTTGCTAAAATGAGCTTGTAATATATGAACGATAAAGCATTTCATCATGT
Organism: Hesperophylax consimilis; assembly: GCF_061612785.1. Taxonomy (NCBI): domain Eukaryota; kingdom Metazoa; phylum Arthropoda; class Insecta; order Trichoptera; family Limnephilidae; genus Hesperophylax; species Hesperophylax consimilis. The sequence goes on from NC_142851.1 coordinate 31,739,902, forward strand.
TATCGTTCTAACAATACAGTGGAAGTGTCATTTTTTCACCTTTGTACCTTGGCAAAGGCTTTCTTAGAACAATGGATAAAATGCTCCCACAAAGCCAATTACGCCAGGAACGGGAGCCGTATCTATAACCATTGAGAATACCTGCATAAATCGTGTAAGCTTTGGTGCCACGCTACACAAATGATCATAATCTCCATGTAAACAATACGTCTTTGTTAACCTGTGAATCAAAGCGATTCGCACGTGAATGATGTTTTTTTATCATAAGTCCTCCAAGACGGCGTATCGCTTCTAAAAGCCATTCAAAAGCTATGGCTAAAACAATGATACGGCGTTTTCTCTTTGTTTACGGCATAGGTACTTGTACCGACAGCGTTAATACAAGGATGCTGTGTAATTCTGTATGACATATAATGTATAACATGTCACGGCAGAAACTCACTCGGTGACGGGACAGAAACGCCTAAGCGAATGACAAAGACATTGTCAAGCAGCCTGGTTTTTTTCTTACAAAATACAAGCATACTATGAATTATCTAGAATCTAGATAATCAAATAGGAATAATTCTTCCATCAAGAAATGCCGAGATTGTAGCTTGGCTATGATAAAGGAATTAGCATCCAAAACATTGCAAGGTTCTCAAAATTTGCTTCTCGCCGTTTCCTAGAATCCTTATAAAGATCTTCGCGTCTCTCTCTCAGGACGCTTATTTATTTCAAGAAGTGTACAAGTGACTGAAACCTTAGTCCTTGCATTGTGGGACAAATCGTTGCTTATAAAGCTCTATAAACTTTAATTTTTAGCTCTATAAAATTTAATTGTTTAGTTTATTTCATAATTACATAAGATTTTTAAATACTTTAATGGTTGTTGTCTATGCCTACACATATTCACAAAGTGCACTAACACTTTTGGTATTTTCCGAAATGCACAATAAATGTAGATGGCATTACAGTGTTCTTTATGAACGAAAAACGCAAAATAAGATTAAGCCCTCCATGGTCGAGGGGTAAGGCACTCGACTAGCAAGCTGTCGCGGGTTCAAATCCCGGCTTGCGCACGTAAATTTTATTTGATTAATCTGTGTTACTTCACAATTTTTAAACATTTAAAATAAGAAATAGTATACAAGTAAATAGCCACAAGTGGGGTCCCTCAGGGGTCTCACCTGGGACCAATTCTTTTTTTGTTATTTATTAATGATATTGTTAGCATATTTAAAGATGTAGAAGTTCTTCTTTTCGCAGATGATTTGAAAATATATAAAACAATACGCAGTTTAGACGATTGTTATACTTTGCAACTTAATTTAAATAAACTATATCGTTGGTGCATCGTCAACTCTCTGTTTCTTAATATTAAAAAATGTCAGGTCATTCGTTTTTGTAAAATACGAAATCATACAATTTATGAATATTCGCTTAATAATGTAAAATTGACAGCTGTCACTCAAATCAGGGACTTGGGTGTTATATTTGATGAACAGTTAACATTCAATCCGCATATAAATGAAATCACAAATAAAGCCCTAAAAATGCTTGGGTTTATATGTAGAACCGCATGTGACTTCAAGTCACTAGAATGTTTGAACACACTGTACACATCTTTAGTAAGAAGTCAAGTAGAGTATAATTCGCCTATTTGGTCCCCGTTTTATAAAGTACATTCCAACAATATTGAAAGGGTACAACACAAATTTTTAAGATTTATTAACTTTAAACTAAATATTCCAATCCAAAATATAAATTATATCCAACTCATGCATCAACTAAATTTGATTACGCTATCAGATAGGCGAATTATCTCCGACCTTGTTCTACTAAATAAAATTATTAATTATAGAATCGACAGCCCTGAAATTCTTGCCACAATAAAATTATTTGTACCTTCCAAAAATACGAGACAAAATTCCACCTTTTTCTGTAACAATTTCAAATCTAATTATCATGCGCACATATCGTTAAATCGAATAAAAAATTTTGGTAATAAATTTGGTAATGTTGTTGATATATTTAGAGATTCCGTAGCAGTGCTCAAACGAAATCTACATAAACACTTTGCTGATATGTATGACTTCTCCACTCCATAGTAAAAAACCCATTTTTTAGCTTCTGTTTTTTCACTCTTTTCTTTTATGACTTCTTTTATGACTTTTTAACTTTAATATATATGTTTTAACTTTACAAATTAATATTGTAATTTAAATAACAATTCGAATATGATTTTAAGTCCCTATAAATGCTGATTAATTTCAATCCATTTATTTTTCTAAGTAAGTAAAAAAAGAAAAAAAAAACTGTTCTCCATAATGGTATTCTGTATTATTTGTAAAACATTTATGTACTACAGATATAATAACTATTTTATTTATATATGTACGTAAACTTTTCAATGTCACATAGTTAATGTAATAACACTAATAACAATGTATGTAAAAGCCCAATGGGCGTTTAAATAAATAAATAAATAAATATTACGGCACGTTCCGGAGTGGAAGATACTCTTAGTATTTTATTTGTGTAATAAAACCATTCAGAATTGAAACGTTGCTTAAAATGGCTTTGGCCGTGTTTGGTGACCAGATCCGAATAGCCAGGTTCTTTCCCACCTAAAAAAAAAAATAATAAATGCGTGCATTTTTCGGTGTTCTGAAATCGACCTCGTCAATTTTGAATAGTAAAAGATCAAGATCAAAATACGACTTTTTCTTAAAAAACGATTAATTTGTTAATGTTTGTGGTGAAGGTTTGAATCTGTCAGCTCTCCATACATGGAAGCCTATATGACGTGACTACTTGTCTTGTAGTATTTAATACAAAACCGAAACATAAAGAACAACATAAGAGTTAAAAATTGCACAATATAGTTCAATTTATTTTTCATAATAATTGTCTTTATGAAAATTACTACAGCCCAAATGATATCTGTGTTTAAATACATTCCATACTCTCATATTAATAATCGATCGTACGCATTACTTCATATCGATATTTCTTTAGGTTACCAAAAACGTCAATGCTGTAAAATTTTGTATTATATTGTGCATATATACGAGGAATTTTTTCGAATGTTTGTCCTACACGAGGGTAGATAAAATAAATCAGATTTTCGGGTTGATCTAGACGGAATATGAAGCTTTATTAAATTGATTTAACAAGTACAGTTTTGTAAGCACAGCTTTTAAGATAAGCTAGCCTTATAACATAAAAGCCTTTGAATTAAAACTTGTAGATGTTATTTTCATGAACGGCGAAACTCCCGTTCGAATGCGCGTACTTCTTCCCACAAACCCTTTGATTTCAATCCCTTTGTTCACCACCTGTACAGCAAGAGGCGAAGAATCAAGAATCCTCAACGATGCGACGTTTTCCGTTAACGTTAGAAAATCCCTCAAATTTCAGTCCTCGGGTGCGCGACGGAAGCTCGTACATAGTTTTAATAAAGCTAATTCTCATTATGATGCGCACACATTAGCTTTTGTCGGCGATGTGGGTTCGCGGAACTTCCGTGAAGCTTTTATTGCGAAAGGAAACTTCCTGTTTACCGGCAACTTGCAGCTTATCGTTCTTGTTAACTTTTGCAAGAGGCGTTTTGCCGTTCTCACAGTTTTCTCACTAATTTTTCGTGAACAGTATTGATTGGAATTAACAGTTGAGTTGTCGTTTTGCAAATCCCAAGCTAGAATTTTTCGAAAATCTGTAGGTGTCATGAAAGAATGTTTGGAAAACTTTGAAAAAGTGTAAAAAATATTTATTCTAAATTACAACATAATTATACATTATAGTTTCATATTTATTATTTTACTTTTATTTATTACTTATTGAAAAAAAAAATTTCATGAAATTAAAATTTTCAATTAACTTTGAGCAATTTTTGTGCATTGAGAAAATTAAATGATTTGAAATATTGATAATTTATCAAAAATCTAGTCAAATTATTCGTTTTCTGTTAAAAACGGGACTGGAGGCCTAAAACGAATGATTTGACAAATTTCATAACAAGCTATCAGTAAAGCACGATTATGTTATGAGAAGGTCGGAACACGTGTTCTTCAGTATAATAATATTTTTCTATTATATTTTTTCGGACAAGGGCACCTGCGTAAACATGTATTCAGATATATTCCGAATGACTTATATTTTACAGGGCATTATTAGAGGGCAGGGTTACATTTGTAAAAGTATTTTCATAAAAAATTGTACTCATTTTTCTCCGTGTGAATATATCAGAACCAGCAGAAATTTCCAGGGCCAGTTTTACCAGTCGAAGATTAAATTATTGTTTTTTCCTCGCCTAATAAATTTTATCACGCGTTTAAAAATCTCACCAGTATTAAGTACCTAGTTGTATTGAAAACTTATTTAATATTATTAGTACTAGCGCAAACCCTTTAAAAATCAATGCATTATATAAGGTGTCCGGGGGTAAAGTGCACTTCAAGGGGTCATTTTACACGATGTTAAGTGTAAAAAATATCAACAAAATATCCGAAATTCTGACTTTTTGCAATATAAAAGACAAACCTATTAAAAATCCTTAGTGAGGTACAAACTTACTCTATAGCTTGCCAAGAACGAGTGTGGCAACGTTGCATATTTGTGATTGGCCTGTATCCATGAAAACCACATGTCAACAATAACATAATACCGAAAGTTTGACGTTTACAATTTGAAACCAAATCGTCCGTTTTAAACCAAATTCAAAAAGAGAAAAACAAAATGTAGGTATTTTATTTTTGTATTCCCTGTGCGCAGCGCGTGCATTCCCATCGTGTAGCCAGTGAATATGTATTAATGTCTGTCCGTTCTTCGTGTGTAAATAAAAAATTACGGACAAAAGGAAAGCAATTTTAACAGTTGTTAGGTAAGTTTACAACTAAATAAACACATTTTTAAAAGTAAATCTTTGGAGAAAACACCCACTGAATAAAGATGTTATTTTAAGTAAGTCTTAATATATACACACTAGACAAAATCACATTACATCAGAAATTTTTTTTGTAAGAAGGAATTCCCGAAAGAAATTTCAGCTATATCAAGTCAAATTTAGTATTTTTCTAAAATTACTAATTTTAAATAGTACTTAGGTACTATAAAATAAACTCAATAATCAGAAGCACGTAGGGTATATAACAACATATTTCAAAAGATTGTCAAGAAATTATAAAAGAATCTTGTTTTCCAAAAACAATATTTTTATTTTTTTTTACAAGCTACGTAAAAAGCAAAGAAAATTATTTTCTCCGTGCATACAATGGATATTATTCTCGTAATCTTCTTAAGCACTTCATTTGAAAGGTCGACAGCTGCATAGAATTTTATTACTTGTTTGCAAACTCCAGTTTAAAGGGTTGACTTTTTTCTTCATGAAAATTATACTAAAACGAAGCTCACTTACAGAGAATGGAAAAGTGATACCTTTTGAATTGGCTTTTTTTCTTCTTTTCCTTGTTAGAAAATAATAAAATTCTTATTATAATCTTATAAGCTTTAGTTGTTTGTGCTTTAAGGTTTGTTTACTTATACATTTATACTCCACCAACCTTGGAATCAACCTATTAAATTTAATAAATAAGAACACAATAGATATTTCCTGAAAATCTTTTCCTGTCAATTATAAAAGAATTGAAAATTTAAAAAACTTCTTGTTTTGTTTTCAATTCGACTTTGCTTATATCTGGAATCTAGACAGTGTAGAATTTACAGAAGAATTTCAAAGAGCCGCTCATATTAAATTTTTTGAACACTCAAATTTGTTGAGATAGTTTTATTGTTTAATTCACCAGTGTAAGTGTGATACTTTACACACTTAAATGTATCTAAATTTAATTTGCGTTCTCGCAATTATTATCATTTGTTAGAAATATTACATTTATATTTCCCGCAAAAGTAGTATCCTCTTGAATTCACCATACCATTATCCTAAAAGATCTGATCCATTTTCAATTACTAAAACAACCTTAAATTATTTCAAACGCTTTTCGTTTGAAGGTTTGTTTTTATGTGTGTACGATTTGATCAAAAAATAAATTGATTATAACAAAAGACGGTATAAACTTTGCAGAACCTTGGTCACGAGTAGTCAAAGCCATTTAAGACAAAAGTATTTCATTTCTAAATAGCGGTCTTTTAACAAAAATACACTGATTGCTATAAAACTTTAAACCTGTTCTTTTTCTTTTCATTAGCAAAATTACTAGGTGATAAGTTAAGTTAAATCGATGGTTATCGCCACCACTCAGTGTCCAAGCTCACCCCACCGAGAGACAGCCTGGGTTCTCATTGCTTCCCAAAACCTGGTCCGCCATCAATAGATTAAGGTGCTCCCATAGCCGCTGTGCCCACATGATGCACAGATGGGGCCTTAAAGAGTCGGCGATGTATGAATGTGGTGCGGTGCAGACCACCGAACATTTGGTCAACGAATTCCCGCTCCATTCATTCCCCGGCGGGATTGATGATGTCTACATGGCGATGCCTGAGGCCCTAGAATAGCTCGCAGGGTCTAGGACGTTTCTACGCCGCCGGTTCTTTGCCGCCAGTTCATCGCCGCCGTTTCTACGCCGGGACGGTTCTGCACTGGCCGTTTCTACGCCAGCCGATTCTACGCCACATTCAAATTAAATTAACGATTACAATTAAACTTAATTTTTAAAACCTAACCTAACCTAACCTAACCATAACATCATTAAGATAATCCGGATTAAAACTTCTGATTACCTGCTTTGTCATGCTTACCTGCTTTGTCAATGGATCATTAAGATAATCCCGGCGATTGTAACTTGCATATACAAAATTTCCATTCGGAAATTCTTTTATTCTTTTAAATTGAAATAAATGTTAATGCTACTTTTTAAATGATTCGATAATTTTTGTATTGTCTACTTTATTTTCTATGAATGTATGTAGGTATGTTTTTAAACAATAAAGTTTAATTGTAATTGTTAATTTAATTTGAATGTGGCGTAGAATCGGCTGGCGTAGAAACGGCCAGTGCAGAACCGTCCCGGCGTAGAAACAGCGGCGATGAACTGGCGGCGAAGAACCGGCGGCGTAGAAACGTCCCATTCCCTAGCTCGCAGACCTAGATATCCCCTCTGACCCCCCCTCCATACGAAAGAAGAAGTTTTCAAGCTAAAATCCACACCATTGAAATATTTGTATCTAATCAGAAAAAAAATCATGCGAACTTTATCTTTATATTAATTTTTCTATGTTCTGTAAAACGCCCAATCGGGCGTAATAAATGTTTGATAATTACAAACGTGCTTTACAACTATGTTACAAACTAACATTAACTACGATATTAATATGATATAGTTATTAAACTTCAGCTATGTTCTGTTAAATACCCAATCTAGCGTAATTTAAGTATAACATAAATATAATACAAACATGTTTTACAACAAATTTTTCGTGTTTATTTTTACAATAAAGTTACTACATATTTCCCTGTGAATACTTTCGTTATACCGTACTTATCTTGTACTGTTATTGTATACAATTATTGAACTCCTTTTTACAATATAACTCTCTATGATAATTTCTATTGAACCTGCATATTGTTAATATTCGGCTAATTATGTTAGGTATTATACACTTATTATTGTATTCCTGAACAACTTACCTATGACAATGTAGGTTTACATGTGAAATCTCTCATGGCGTGAATAAATAAAATAAAATTGTGTCGCTGACTGAATATAATTGCGTATAGCTCAAAAATTTGTAACTTTGTATAATTTCCTTAAAAAAATTATTATCTTGAGTGTTCGAAATTTTTGCTGAGAAGTTTTTTTTTTCTTTATTGTCATGATTAGGATGCATCGGAACTGCAAACGCGGGAATACGAATAAAAAAGATAAAACTAAAATCCATTTTAAACAACGCCCCTGATAGCAGAACCTGACAAACAAAGGGGGATGCAAGCAAAACAATAAAATCATTTAATGTTAGGTTACCCCAAGCTTCGTTATTACTTATTAGGAGCATATAAAAATCGTAACAGTTATATGGAGTGACTTTTGAATCGGGGGTCGACTTTGAACATCGCAGATATCTGGATAATTCTCGCTATCACTTTGAAAATAAGTGTCAATTTAGTTGGTCTCTAATTAAATTCAAACGTGTTATCCGTTGAAATATGAAGCTTTTTTAGGTGCTTTCAGACCGAGAGAAATATATATAAATTTTTTTGTGATTGGCGTATCATGGTAATATACTTATAAAATATGGTACATAACTGTCACCCCACCCCGTAAAGTGTGTTTACTTGTTTATTTATTAATTTTCAATTGTTACAGAAAAAGGTATAAGCAATATAATAGACCTAATTATGTATACATGGGTATTGGAATATGACAATTATAATGTATCTCGAGGATGAGCTGAAATCCAAAGTGAAAGATACTTTCAATATCGCCCTGGTGTAAGAACACCATTAAGAATCGAAACCTTACTTGAAATGGCTTTGGCCGTGTCCCGTGGTCCTCACCTTTGTCTTCCCCAACGCCTCCTCACTACCTTCAGCCTCACAATATACCATGATAAATAATGGCCTTACTGGCTCCAGATGGTTGGGAGCAGTTGGTACTCTTGTGTGGTTTCATATTAAAAAAAACAGACGTTAATACATTATAGCCCAGTCAACATTAGTTTGTAACTAGGCTGTACCTGTTTTATGTTGTGTCGTGGTGTAGGACTTAGCCAGCCGAGGAATTGAACACACTACGCCTGGGTGGGACCCAAACGCGATGTCAACTCATCCACTGACCGGTCAAATTTAATTTCAGAGATAAAAAATGATCAAAGTGACCCAATTTTACGGTAGTTTTATTTCCTTCCTTTTATTTGCCTTAGGCCTTGTTTCTACTGGCCGCTCATTGGGTGATCTTATCAGCTGTGGTATTAATCATCCGTTGTTATTTACTTAGGGGTTGTTTTCACCGCCACTGCACGAAGTCAGTTAGCGTCAGACAATTAATTTGATGTTTTTTTCTTTTCCTTTCCCTTTGAAATAACTCTGAAGAAAACTTATCGCTCGCATCGCGGGGGAAATATAAATAATTATTAATGATGAGGCGTTACCGTAACGAGATGACTGATGACTTAAAAAGTATACGGGGAATTTATTTCTTTCGATCCGTTGGTTTTCTATCCGTGGTGATTAGTTGCACGTGGTCTATCATCTCACAGAAATACAACTTTTACAAACTAGTGAAAGTATTAAGTTAATGTTGTACATAAACCAATGAATATTGTCACTTTTTCGTTTCAAAGAAAAACGTCTCTTTGTTTTTTCTCAGCAAGCTCTTAAACTTTGATTGGCATAGTTGACAAATAGTTCTTCTAAGTCATTATTAACAATTTTTTTCTTCTTACCCTTTGTACTTGTTTTTTATAATTTATTCTTTATAATTAACTTAACTTTATATTTAACCTTAAACTTTACACCTTAAGTTTTAATTTATATTTAACCCTTACACTTTATACCGTATATTAAACTTTATACTGTATACTTTATACCTTGCACTTTTTAACTATATTTATGTTAATGGCACATGTCGTGCCGTTTGTGTTTAAATAAATAAATAAACGATGGTTATTGCTTAGTAAATTTGTACAACTTCCTCACGTACGAAATTATTTATTTATTTGATTTGAAATGTACATTAGTAGTACCTTCTTATAAACAATAATAAACATGTTGAAGTAGACGCTCACACTCAAGACATCGACTTTAAATTGCCAGCTTCTTCTTGAGGGTACGTTGGGTAAGGATATTCAAATGAAGTGACTTCACAAATGAAGTCTACACAGACTGATTGGACCAGTTTTTTGCCTATTTATTGAGCAAAAATTAAACAGTTTCTGCACGTGCCAATGTGGAGCAATTATTCTTTTCTCTAAACAGAATGTATAAGAGCATTGAGAAAACATAAAAAGAGCTGAAATTTAATGACGGTTAAATCCTATTTTACATATTATGATAGGTGTGGCGGGATTAACCTCATAAAGGATTCGTCATCGTAAAATTAAAATAATTTATATTGCTGATAAATATTAATTTCCTTATTTACATTATATTGTACATCTGCTGTCTGATACACCTGCATTAAAAAAATATATAAATACGGTTTTCAAAAATATCTCCGTTCAATTGAATAGTTTTACTATTTTAAGGGGACAAATTAATTAAATCTTCAGTAATTTCATCATTTTTGTACAGTCTATAATTTTTTCTGTGTATTTCAAATTCGCTATATACATTTAATTTTCCGTAAATACAAATACTATTTTAGAAACTTATTAAATTATATTTCCGGTGTATGCATTTAAAATAAACTTTTTTTTCTAAATAATAAAATTTTAATAACAAACGTGAAAAATTTTGTCAAAAACGCTAACCACATTTTTACTTCGATTATAGAAAAATTGAGAGAACTCGATATTTCGAAACCACGTTCGTTTGGTTTGGGGAATTTGTAAAAAAGCTGTACCTTCACTTTTATCTCGTTTATGTAATCCAAAATATTTTTTAAAGTTTATTCGATTGAGACGATAGCGGCACAAAATATGAATTATTCATTTTGGTCATTTTAGGATCTTATTATTGAATTCCAGTTAAAATATTTGAGGCAAACTTGAAATTATAATTATTTTTCTTTATATGGGTTTTTCAGTCTAATAATTATTTTAAAATTAGAAAAGTTCCAACAATTTATATAATTCAACCCATTTGAAAGTTCTCTTAAATATAAAAAAGCCCTCAAATAATGTAATGAAAATAGTACTTACTTAATAAAATAATTCTCATAAATCGGATAGTTTTAAAATGACTGGTTGAGAAAGGTTGAGCCCCATATGCTATTTTAAAATGACTGGTTGAGAAAGGTTTAGCCCTATATGCTTTTTATATTACTAGTTGAGAAAGGTTGAGCCCCATATCCTTTTTAAAAATGACTGGTTAAGAAAGTTTGAGACCTATATACTTTTTTTAAAATTACTGGTTAAGAAAGTTTGAGCCCTGTATGCTATTTTAAAATGACTGGTTGAGAAAGGTTAAGCCCTATATGCTTTTTCTAAATGACTGGTTGAGAAAGGTTGAGCCCTATAAGCTTTTTTAAAGTGACCGGTTGAGTAAGATTGAGCCCTATATGCTTTTTTTAAAATGACTGGTTAAGAAAGGTTGAGCCCTATATGCTTTTTTAAAACGACTGGTTGAGAAAGGTTAAGTCTTATAAGCTTTTTTAAAATGGCTAGTTGAGAAAAGTTGAGCCCCACATCCTATTTTAAAATGACTTGGTGAGAAAGGGTGAGTTCTATGTGCTATTTTAAACATCGTGCTCTATTTCTAAATCAAAATCTTGTTTGCATAGGATATAATCTCCGAAAGAAGAATCTTGTTTATTTAACATAACATATTGATTGATTTCTCGAGAATTCTAGTAAATCCAATAAACAGATGTATGTAGATTCCAGAATCAAGAGTCGAGATATTTTAGGAATCATCCTATTATAGGATTTTGGTATCAACGTACAACACGGGTTGATGTTATTATGTGAAGCGGATTCGGTATACTTTATTTGACAGGGGGTAGAAAAAAACAGACCATCATTCTTGGAAATTGATGCTGTCTGGTCATGAGTGATTGTCATTTTCTTGCTTCCTTTGAATCTCGTTACAAAGACTCAAAGATCTTGGACCTTTTATCATAATGTGGCTTTATAAGGGAAAAAAGAGCCGATGGTGTCATTTTAATCCCCTTTTGAACCATTCGATTTATTTAAACTTCTTAAAGGAAACCCACCTTCATTCTTCAGGACTAGTTTTAAAATAAATAAAAAATGGAATTATTTAACTTGATAATATTTTTACAGATATGTTAATAAACTAAATTATTTTTACTGATTGAATTGCTGACTTTCCTGCAAAGTAAATTATTGAATTTTGTTTACTTATCTGGAGACTGATTTATCTATAGCATGTTTTAAAAATTAGGTTAAAGTATCAGATATGCGTATTGTGCTATAATTTTTGTGTCGTGCTATAATTGTTGTATCGTCCTATAATTATCGTACGTCATATAATTGTCGTATCGTGCTATACTTATTTTATCGTCATATAATTGTCGTATCGTGCTATAATTATAAAATATTCTAAGTTCAGAGAAAATGGATACATTGTAATATATTGAAGAACGGCAATTATGTATAAAAACATTACTTAACTAAATATTGAACCAAAAAAAAAACAATTTTGAAAAGTGTACAAAAAAACTCCGAAGTTAAATACAAGCTTTGGACAAACATTGAACAAAAACCAGGCAATAAAAGCATTCAACAATCTTTTACTGGATACAAAAAATGGGAGAAGCAATAAGCATTTCAGGTACAAAAGTAAGAGATGGATTAAATAACAAAAAGGCAATATTACAAACATTTTATAACCTTAAGTAATAAAACACGTATATGTAAAATATACAACCGTAGTTTATAATATTTGCTGTATTTTTTTCATGGCCACCTTTATTACTGTATTTTATCTTGTTTAAATTTATTCTTTCAAAATTGTATAATTGTAAAATGGGTCCTAAGCGCGAATGAGGCAACCAGTAAGGCCCAGATTATCAAATTATGTTTTAAATTATGTAAAGTTATTCTATCAGTTATTGAAAAAAAACATGAAATTCCGAAGGCATTTACGTAGGTACTTAAATCATGCGTGATTAAATTTCAATGGAAAAATCAATAAATAAAACAAAGGCTGCTTTTAATACAATATCGAGGGTGTATTTCGCAAAAGATTTAGAGCAGTGGTTTCGTATGATTACCCTTTATTCTGCCTTGTCGGATATAATGCTTTATAATACTGTGATGTGAATACGACACGTGATATTCTTGTAATAAGGCACCCCTTTACAAATAATAGTTTGGTGAGCAACTTTGAAGGAAAGGTTTAATTTTGTTCAAGTTTTGGTAAAGTAGTCAAAGGATTGAACTTTAGCGGTACACAATAGAGTTTATAAACCAACTCTGGCACTTTAGGCAGTAAGGCATAGTGATGAGGATGAAAGTAGACTTTATGCAGTATTAAAGTCGATGAAATTAGAAGTCATAATCACTATAAGTCACAAGAAGGTGGCACAGAAATTACTTGAGTTGGTAACAGGAAATTGAAAAGGAATTTGTCACTAAACGAAGTGAATTGGCGTTCTATTATTGTGTTATGGTCAGTTAGGTTATATTTCGCCGTAAACGAGTCTCAACTATTCTCAATCGTCTGGATCCAGTGAGACTATACCATCCACAATTGGGGTATGTTGTAAGGCTTAAGATTGTGGGGAGTGGAAGCAGATTGGGAAGAGGAAAGTGGGGAAGTACCTACCTCAGAAGTAATCAGATCTGGTCACCAAACACGGCCAAAGCAGTAAAATTTTCTTGCGCATTCCGGGATTTGAACCCGCGACCTCAGCCTTGCAAATCGAGAGGACTACCACGAAGGTCAAAAAATTCATTTTGTGATATTTTATAAACACCGTACTTAAACACCAAGTTTCTAATCGTTCCACTATGTCGTTTTAAAAATATTCTTGTTTCATAAAAATCCTTCAATGACTATGAGTATAAATTTTTGACATTTATAAATTCAAATTTTACCAGTATTATTTACCACTTATGAGTGATTAAAATGCATTGTTTTTTACCTGAATATTATGAAATATGTTTTTTTTCTGAGAACCGTTTGATATCCTTTGTAATGTATTCGGGGTCAGATGATTTCGCGCTTTGAAGTGATATCCTTCATTGCATAGTGGTCTGCGCATTTGACTTTAAGTCCAGTGGATGCGGTTGAAATTCCCACTGAATATGTTAACTTTTCTTTTCAAAATTTTAAAATGCTTGGACGCTTCTAGTACCTATTCTACGGCTGTGATTACTTGTTAATTTTGAGAATAAATTTGATTCTGCAACAATCGCTAGGAAAAATTCAAAAGGATTATTTATTTTGATTAAATTTTTATTAATATTTCTATTTTTGAAACTGACAATTCATGCAGGAATTTCATTATAATTTATAATAATAAAACAAATTTTAAACTTTTTTCTACTTTAATTTTGCTGACCGTAACCGGTTTCAGCTCGTTAAAGCCATCTTCAGACTGGTACAAATTATTCTTAATCTACGGCTTATATACATAACATAACTTCAAAAAACAATATTAAATAAAAAAATCCCATACATCATAATAACAACTTGACAATACAATTAGGACATTAATAATTTATATTACTTGTAAGGTTTTTCTCTGAACAATATTGAAATGAGCTAAAAAAGCCAAAGTAATTAGCCTACTGGAAATACTAAAATAATTAGAAATTCGACAGTCTAAAACGACTTTGTAACAAATGTAATTAATATAATTGATTAAAAAAAACCTTGTTGACCACACCTCTCCCCCTCCCCCAAATGTTATGTATATAAACCGTAGATTAAGAATAATTTGTACCAGTCTGAAGATGGCTTTAACGAGCTGAAACCGGTTACGGTCAATCAAATTATAGTGGAAAAAAGTTTCATATATTTTTTATTATAATATATTAATTTTTTATTGTTTCAATTTTTTTATTATAGTGGGTTTAGCACAATGATTTTCATCTCATTTTGAACTCACAAAAAACGTCAAAGTTGTCCTTAAATTATGAAAAATTTAAATCCTTAATAGAAATTATTTTGAAATTAAAAACACAGATAAATAAAGGAGCACGTAACCATTCTTAATATTTTCCCTTTCTTTAAAATTCTTTTTTTCTAGTTTGGTCAAGTATTGTGGTCTCAAATCGAAATTTAAGTTTTGCATGAAAAAACCGCGCACCCTTCCTTTTCATAATACTTAACAGACTCTAAATATCGGAGGTTTGTTCTAACCTCACATTTTAAATAATTTCGAAGAATTTTGAACGATTAAATTTATACGATTATCTTCATTAATCTTCATTAACGACCTAACATGTAAACTTCACTGTAATTTTTCTTTATACGCTGACGACCTCAAGACATATAAAGCAATTAAATCTATGGAAGATTGTGAACTCTTACAACAAGACCTTAACACATTATCTGCCTGGTGTATTGACAATGAAATGGAATTGAATATAGCTAAGTGCAAAGTTATAAATTTCACCAAGAACACCAACAAAACTCTATACTCATATAGCATATGTGGTCACAATCTGGAAACAGTTGAATCGATCAAAGATTTAGGAATTATATTTGACAACAAAGTAACGTTCAACCAACACATAGAATACATTGTAAATAAATCAAATAAAGTACTAGGTTTTATTGTAAGATCAACTAAACTGTTCAAGAACTCTAATAGCCTAATAATTCTATTCAATTCGTTAACCCGTAGTGTTCTTGAGTACGGGTCAACAGTCTGGAATCCACATTACATTACACAGGTATCCAGACTTGAATCTGTCCAAAGAAAATTTACACGGATTTTGTCTTATCGATCATGTGTCTATCATCTTCTAAATGGGTATGAACAAAGACTTACATATTTCAAACTAGAGAGTTTAGTTAAAAGACGAAATATAAATGACCTCTTAATGCTTTACAAAATTGTGAATAATCGTGTAAATAGTTACATAGTCAATCAAATCAATTTTTACGCCAGGCCCAAATATACTAGAAATATGAACATATTTTGGACCGAAATTTTTGCCAATAACACTGGATATTTTAATCCTATGTCTAGAATGTCTCGATCATACAATGATCTTGCTAAAACACACACTGTCATAGATATTTTTGCAAATAATATAACTTGTTTCAAGAAATATCTCCACGATTTCTGTACTTAGAAAAAAAAAATAAAATAAATAAAAAAATTGGTTAGTGGTTTAGAATTTTTTTAATATATACTCTTTAAATTTTTCAACTTATTATGTGCTTCAATCTTTCTAATTAAGTTTTAAGTTTTGTATATAAATACTGTCATTGTTTTACATGTTTGCTTATGTGAATGTGCAAATGTGATTGCTGCAGACACATTAGTCTAGGGATATTTGTACTTGTTTTTTTTTTTTGTAATCCATAATTAATGTTTTTATAAATATCTTGTTTGTGTCTCGAATAAATTAAATAAAATAAAAATAAAATAAAATATACTTACAGCGATCCCTACTGATGTAAGTTATTTATATTGATGATTATTAAAAACAGTATGTAACCATTAAAATGTTTTACGTATAACTGTTTGAAAATTGTATGAAACGTTTTTTAGCTATAAAATTAGAGGTAAACAACAGCTTTTATTTTTTCAGAAGATGAATAAGTAACTTCTCCAGAGATCCATCTAGAAACATCTGAGGTTTTAGTAATACGTTCACGAGAAATAACTCAAATACACACTACGGAAAGAGGAATTTTCCATGCCTGCTAGAGCAAATTCGACGATACTGTGTTATCACTTTTGTCGTTAAGATTCCCACTTTAATTTAGATATTTGCTACGGCAAATTCAACCGTAGGTCGGTCCAATACAAAAGACCGCGCGTCGCATGTTTTTCTGCATGGCTTCTTCACTTATGTCGTAAAGATTCCGACTTTATTTTAGTGTTTGGTTTCGTCTTTAGTACAACTGAAATCCCACTTATACTATAACGATTGTTGCTCCGATACAACAACATCGAATTTTGATATCATGTGACACATTTTTCGACATTTAGATAGTTGTATACCCACATATTGCTTAACGGTCAAAGCCAACCGATTTGTCGAAAACGGAACAAAAATTAAAACAACAATTATTCCAGGAAAGCTATTTATAACCGCCCTCGTCCCTTTTATGTACTTCCTGACCCTTTTCTCAAACACTTCATAAAATTCACGCAAAATTAAATTATTACAACTGATTATTCTGCAGGTACCCCGCGTACAGTTTAAAAGGGATTCACGTCAGCACAGTCGGTTGTATGAAACAAATAAACATACAATTCTATTATTGTATGAAGAGGTACCTACCTTCCTGGCCAGTGTTTGAGTTCAGTGACCCTTGTCAACCCAACAAACGCCGCCACGCCACGTCGTCGCCGCGGGCGTGGGCCGCACGGGTCTCTGCCACGCCGCCGCGCCGTGGCGCGTGGCGGTTCCTTTTAAACTGATCAGTTCTGAAGCCGTTAAATTATATTGATCTAAAACTCAAGTTTAAAGATCAGTTCAAATAATTCAATTAAATTTAATTCTATTTTATGCAATAACCTAACAATAATAGATTTATATACAGTTTGATAAAATTTTGGCAAATGGACTAAGAAAATTAATGTTGAAATTTGTAAGGTAATATTCCATACAAAATAAAACAACTTTCGCTTATTTTCAATTTTTACATTGTACATCTTAGAAAAATATACAATTTAAATAGATATGGATAAACTGTATTTACAAGATCATAATACGGTCGTGACTTGCAGTCGTTCACGCAAAACTGATGGTGTGATCAGTTTGGAATGAAGTTCTAATGACCGCTTTAGTTTATCTCCTCAACTACCATATTATCTAATGAACGACACAGTTTTACCACTATAAAACTGCCCTTAAAACTGTTCCCTGTCCTTTAACGTCATCCCCGTCCAATTAACAACGCGGTCCCTCGGCGATTAAGGCATATCGTTAACGTTCTACGACGCAACCTTACCACGATGCGAATATTGCATGATAACTTCCGCCACATTTCCGACGGTGTAGCGCGGAGTTATCCATTCTTTTCCTTTTTCCGTTCTCCACATGTAGCGGGGAAAATCTTCGCAAACTCGATGTTAGTTTATTGGAAATGAACATAGAGCATGCCCTCAGGCTTCAGGTTCGATCAATCATACCCCACAAGTAGTGGTTACCTGTCCGCGAGAGTTGAAGGCAACTTCCCGGAAAAAGTGCCGCATCCCCTGACCACCCGATCCACCCTATCCACCCCATCCATCCAGCCCAATCAATCATCATCCATCATATCGTTTTGGCTGATGGAAATTGGAAAACACTTTTGACACCAGTGGTATTGTTATTCAAAAATATTATCCACAGGTCCGAGGGAATGTTCATCTCCGTGTTTGGAGTGCAGAGTGACTTGATTTTTTAAGACTGTTTACTATTTTTCTCCATCCTATTTTTTCTGCCAGAAAGTGTGCCTGGTGAATCAACAAATTTATGAGGTTTGGGTGGTTTTCCTGAAAACCCATTTTCTGAGAAACGTGCAAAGTACCTTAGCCATCTACATAATAAATTCCACCATAATATATTCGGTATTGGATGAAAGTAAAATATGTAGGACTCATTTTTAACTTTGGAATAAATAACTTAGGACGTTTTCGGTGGGCTTTATATATAACTACTTGAAGTCCCCGACGTAGCCCGGGCTTGACGCAGATTTTTAGAAATATACTGTAGATCTTCAGGATCTAGATCTACTTTTTTTGAAGGTCAACTGTGAAAAATTTCATCAATCATGGAATGAAACTGTAACTTTGTATAAAAAATAAAGCCACAACGATACACTCTTATTTATATTGTAACTAGCTCACATGTACCCGGCGTTGGTCGGGTTGTGAATGGTTTGGAACAAGATTATGAATTCTAATGAACCGGAAAAGTAGATGCAATTTTAGGGTGGAAAAAATATTATTGTAATGAATAAAAAAAGTTTACGACCTCAACTTCTTCTACAATTCCACTCCTTTCTTTGGTCATCACGTACGCTGCATTTTACCACCAAAAATTATTAAATTAATTTCATCATGCCATGTATTTCTCGGGTATGCCTGACTTTTTCTAACATTATTTCGACTCCGTATCTCATTCAAGTCTCTTTCTCGATCGTCGGCAATATCGGATGAACGTTGTATCGGAACGCTTAAGGGACAAAGAAACTTTAATCTTTATAAATATATTTCTATAAAATTATAACTGTTCATTACGTACCTACTTAAAAAAAACGAGTTATTAAAAAATGCGTTTTATTTAAGCTCACTTATTCACATTCATAACATCGTCTCATACTTTTTTTCTAATACTCCTTTCCTCGTTCATTTGCTCTACAATACCAAACCAACAAGCATTCATTTCTTTAATCACTACGCTTACATCAGCACTTGTATTCTTCGCGAATCTAAAAATGTGTTTATTCCTAAATATATATGAATATTAAAACTTTGATTATTCAAAATACCTGTTAATATTTTGATTCAAACTGGGAAAAAAATAGATAACCAATTTAAAAACTCCAACATTCAGGCACGATGCACAAAAACCAAAAAAAATCTTCAAATTGAGGAGTTCTTGTTTCCTTAAAAAAATTCAAACTTTCACCATCACCATCGTTGGCACTCCAACAAGGGAAAATCAAGTCACCTCTAAGAAATGCCTCTTCTTCTACCGGATTGCTGCTGATATCTTCCAGTTCCACATACATGTGGTTGAGGTGTTCTACACCGTCCAATCACCAAATTTTAGACTTAGTTGTCACCTACAACGTCCTGCAGGCTAAATAGAGAGAGACCTCTTTGGCAGTTGGCCTTCTTTCATCCTTGGTGTATGTATCCATTGTTCTATTAGCAGAGTTGTCCCTGCTTATAATAAATTTATAAGAATTTTTTAAGAACAGCGTCGATTATTGTATTTGCAGTACATTGAACGTATTAAATATTAAGTATCAATAAGCATCAACATGAGTTGAACGACAATATGTAAGAACAAATAGGAAATCAAAACTATTACAAACACGATCACAAAAAGTATAGTGGAAAAAAACATTGGCAATCTTCATAGACTTTTAATACAATAGATCATAAAATCTCATTTGCAAAACTCTAAAAAATCGTTATCAAATATATGTATTTGATTATGAGAATATATGATCTAAACTTTTAAAAAGCTACGTAACAGAGCGTACGCAGTGCATTCAAATAAACAAGCGAAAAAGTAAACCTCTCCTAATCAACTATAGAGTACCGCATGGGAGCGTAGCAGGACTGATATTATATCTAATATTCACCAATGATATATTTAACCTAGAAGCAATAGGAACAATCATTAGTTTTGCCGAAGATAGAGATATTTTATTTATTGATAAGTAACTAAATAGAAGCAAAAAATTGAAATGATGATGAACTGGTTTAAAAGAAACTCTCTCATACACAATAAAATAAAATATTTTACATTACTATAACATAGAAAACAGCAAACGGATGATTTTAATCTCAAATTACGTGTATGCCAAGGAACCTGTCAACATAATCAAAGTTAACATGCATTTGTTCCACTATATCACTCCCCAAATGCACCAAATATCTTGGAATTTAAATTGGTGAAAATCTCCGACGGAACTCACACATTGACGTAATTACAAAAAAAACACCAGATACATGTGCTTCTTTAGAAAAATTTGTAATATCCTTAACATAAACGACATTGAAAAGCATACTACGTTTTTTGTCAATCACAAACACAGTACGGGATAACTGTATGAAGTCTGCCTTGAGCACTCAGAGTGCTCATACTTGAGTGGTTCAGCACTGCCCAAAAAGGAGTACTAAAGACAATTTCGAAAGTTCCGGTTAGAACTGCGAGAAACAATTTTTTTTAAGCATTCATATTTTCAATGTACAAATTTCAATGCTTTATTAAAAAAAAGTTTTATTGGAACTAAAACAAAACACATCTAAATACTCAATTTCCCAAGATAAACACTCAACCCGGGCAATAGACCGAAATATACTGGTTACTCCCAGTTTGAATACATCTTTTTGGCAGAGAAATATATAATGCTCGACCAAATCAAAAAATAAAATAACGAGAGTTGAAATTAAAACAGAGCAGAGTTATAATCATATTACAAATATTATGTGTACAATCTAAAGACAACCACCGAACTACATTCATATATGTATGAATATTGTTTTTCAATATCGACCGTTGCAGACTTCGTAATAATAAAAGACACTACATGTAAATGTATAAATATTTAATTAAGTGCTCTTACGTCCCTTGAATACACTTTTTCGCATAAGTGTACACCAGCAATCTTTTAAATCACGCTCGATATTAAGTGTTGCCAGAAAGCTTGCTAAGGGAAGTCAATTTCCCGACATATTTTCCCCCGGAGCAGCCCCTAAGGGAAGATTGCTCTTCGGTGTTGGCCATTAGCAGCAAATGACCCCCCGCTACGGCGACACAACCCGCCCCCAACTATAGGCACACTGCTGGTAAATCCGTTATAACCTCTCCCTCTTTCTTATGAACGACCCATGTAACAGAAAAAGGGTTTTCAACTGAGCTTTCGGCAGCACGACCGAATAGAGTACACACCGTTTAGTAAGAAATTCCTTGCCACGGAAGTTGTGTTTATCGTGGAATGCGTCTTTCCTCCATGTTTCGACGTATAAAGTCCCGTGTTTATTAATCCTCTTTGTTTTTCGTAGGAAATAGAAAATCTACATCTTTTCTAAGCTTTCCATCAAATTCAATGTGTGTTGTTTGGAATAATTTTATTTCAAGTGTTCGTTATCGCAAAGTTCAAGTGAGATTAAGTTAAGTTGCATTAATATTTATCACGATAAACGCAGTATAATTCTGATCCCTTATATGTTAATTTGATGAAACAATATATCAATAATATACATAATATTCTTAAGAATGAATGGATTCAAATAGAATACCTACACAGATCTGAAAATTTATTTTATTTCATCCATATATTAGCGAAATTTATTGCAAATTAGTTAAAATGATGGGATTTATTCACAGCATTTGTATTCCGTTCAAAAACTCTCAATCAATATGAACTCTTTACAATTAAAAATAAACTGGAATATAGAAGAAATCTATTTGGAATCCACATTACTCAAATACGATAACATTGTGGAATCGCTGAAAATTATATGTAAAGACTGTTATCTTTCAAATGTGGTCTACGAGTTTATCCATAAGACGTACCTTTACCTCTAACTCCTAAAATCAGAAGAAAATAATTGATATAACACATGTTTATGGACGTAAAACAATTCAATAAAAATGTAAACAAAATAAACCTCTCGCAAAGCTTGAAAAGATGATTTTCCAGGCCTGTTAGGGCAAAGTCGATCGTAGGTACGTCAATTACTCCCGGGCCGAATGTATATTGTTTTTACACGACTTTATCACTTGTGTCGTTAAGATTCCTGCTTTATTTTAGAGATTTGATATGGAAAATTCAACCGCACGTCTGTCCAATCCACCAGAGCCGCGTGTAGCATATTTTTGTGCACGGCTGCTTCACTTACATCGTTAAGGTTCTGGCTTCATTATTGGGTGTTGTCTATTCGTAACTACTACTATATAATAAATGAGGTTAAAGTGTTATATAATATAAATTATATCTTTATTTAACATGGCGGAAAGGAAGGTGGGAAATTATGTGGTTATTCAGATCTGGTCACCAAACACGGCTACAGCCATTTCAAGCAACATTTCATATTTGAATTGTGGTCTTACATCAGGCCGATATATATAGTTTCTTCTACTTTGGAACGTGTTGCAAATATACTTAATGAGGAAATTGTGAAATAACACAAATTAAACTTGATTGCGCACGCCGGGATTTGAACCCGCGACCACGTAGGCTGTTCACGTTTAAAATATTTCAAAACCTTATAAATAAATATGTTTATACGTTATCAATATTTTTACTAGGTCTGTATAGTGGCAGTTCCACCTTAGGTTTTGATCAATGATCACATAATGATATTGTTATGGTAACATCAGAAGTCCTGCTACAGACGAACCGATACCAGCTAGAAATATTTATCTTTTTGCATAGAGCTTAAAGGGGGAACTTCCAAAAGTCCCCCGTATCCTATTTCAACTTTACAAGATAAAAATTGGAATAAACACTTTGTCTTAGAAAAACGTGTTCCCCGTCATCTTTGCGTGGTGGTTCATTATAGCTAACCCCCTATCCGTAAAACAACCCCTGGGTTACGTCAAAACTTATCAGAATGAAAACTAACTACCCCGAGCTTAGGATAATAGCATTAGGAATATCTGTATGGATGTAAAATATTTCCCAGGAGGCGGGGTTAGCGTTGCGGAAAACGGATTTTTGTTAAATGTAAATCGATGTTATTTTGTATTTTTTATACAAAGCTTTCCTAGTTTGCAATAATGCTACCAAGGGATCAGAGATGACACGGGATTATTGGCATACAAAGGGATTGATTTGTCTAAACTAAAGTACATCGATAAAAATAAATAGACCTTAACGTAAAAATACAATATGTTTCGCTGCCAAGTATTTATTTGTTTGCTCCGTAAATATGTTTTAAAGACAGCTCGTTTATTTATCAACTCGAACAAGCGACATGACAGTATGAATTTAATTTATTTATAAAACTAGCGCAGACACCTGAGAAATCACGGAATCGTCTGGAGTGTTGACAGATCAGTTCCGATTTTGAAAATAACAATTAATGTAGTTTTCTGTCTTTTTTGGTATTACTCCACACAAGAGGTCCTAATGAACAAAATCTCTCAGGGTCTATGTCATCTTTGGGGATGCTGTGCATAAGGGTCTTTTTAGGGGAAGGAAAGAGAGGAAGTTGTGGGAAGGAAAAAAGTATGAGGGGTGGATAAGAATCTGGGGGATTTATTTATTTATTTATTGGACAATTTGAGACATCACCTCGGGGGCGCTTTACAGTTGATGCAGGTATTGCAAAAAATATAAATATTACAAAAATAAAGTGAACTTACATAAGTTAAATAAAATGAAGTACAGGAACAGGTGACACGAATATAGAAGATGGAGACTCTGCAGCAAGAATCCTAGGTGGTGAGGAAACTGGACCAGCTGCTGTAGCGAAAGTGTGCCCCGCGTCCACCAACAGTGGAACGACAGACGTATGAATCCATCTCTACCACCGCGGTGCAACCGGGCTCAATCAGTTCTCCCGATCCGTCCCGCCGTGCAGTAGGTGGGCAAACCAATCCGCCGCCAAAATTTAGACAAACCTCACCGCATTAACCCAGGCATCCCTGCTAAGTCACCAAACGTAGCAAACCACTATCACCAAGTATTATATTAAAAGTAGGTTATTTATCACTTGTCTGAATTCTTCACACAATCAGTTCCAATTTTGAAAATGACATTTAAATTCAAAGAAAATACAAGTTAACTGAACCAGATTTATGCAGGAAAGATACAAATAACCGAAATTATGTGATTATGAAAGTTCATTTTTATTTTTCTGATAAATTAACCCCGTGGACACATCATTCATTGTTACAAGAATGATGCAGGATACAGGAGCGAAAATAATTATGCAATCACTAATGTCAACGATGGTATCCCTAATTGAAATTTTTGTTCGAAAAACCTGACGGAACGAATAAAATCGTTTTAAAATATTGCATAAATAGTACCTGCGTGTTCTATCCTGATGAAAAAACAATTGGTTTTGAAACGTGTCGATTGTTTTGGTTCACTCCTCAGGCCTCTGACATATTTTGACACAAGGTCGGAATGTTTATATCGGAACTTATCGGAAAACTAAAAACTTTTTTTGAGAGGTGATAAAATACACTTAATAGTTGTATTAATGTAAATAAAAATGTATTTTTCATATATTCAAATTTTGAATGAAAGAAAAAAATTTAAAATGGCTCACCTAATTTTTTTGTAAATAAAATTACAGATAACAAAAAAATATATAAAAAAACAGATATTATAAGGCAAACGTATAACGTTACTGTAATTTCACTTTTTGTCGTTTTATTTAATAATAATTGGTCGAAAATTCACAATTTCATTTTTTTTTTTCAAATTGCATTTGAAAACCTTGGTTTCCACAGGAAATATCGACATTTTAATTCACCTGTGGCTGACTTCTAGATTTGAACATAAAGTGTAGTGTTTTCTCTTTCTAACACCGTTTAGAATGTTTAGAATATAAAGATCATATTTTTCACCATGACAGTAAGGGAGATAAAACGATTTTTGTGAGACCATGTGAGTTGTTCCCAAAAGCGAACAAATTTCCCTGAAGTGTTAAATAGTGATGTACAAAAGGGCCTTAGCAATAAACGTATGTTAAAATTTACACAATCGATAAACATCCATTAATGTATTGTTAATGTTTCTGTGTAAATTTTTTAAAATTTAGTAATCTTTTAACTAGCTCTCAGTAGGAAAATTATATGGCTAGGTATTCAATTTTTACCATCCAGATACATTTGAAATAGTGTGGAAGTGTTCACATGGGAGTCGTAACCTGACTTAAGTTAATAAGTACAGTTTTCGGCTAACTTCTACAACTGCCGTTAACGTTTAAAAAGAAACAAATGACGTTTAAGGTCTAAAGTCTCTTTCTATTTTACAAAATAAAAATTTCTTTTTCATAAAAGTGATAACGAAAAAACAATAAGTCCGTAAAACCGGGAATTGAAGTCAACTGCTCTAATAACTGAGCCAAATCTCAATTTGGTAGGACCAACATTTCTTTTGTATATAAACTGCTGTAATGTTTCCAATATCAGAAAAATCTGTGTGTGTCTGTGTGTGTATGCGTGATTTCCACCAAAAGTTGATAAAATGCATTGTCATCGACAACGAGTCTATTTGCCGAGTTTCAGCTCGATCAGATGTCGGGAAGTGGGTTAATTTTTACTTTCAAGATTTGTATTTATTCATTCACAAATAAAATCGAATTTCAAATAGACGGATTTAAAAACGTTTAATTCATGGTTGCTTGAAAAAATATTAACCCACCAAAATGGCGGATTGCACGTCACCGTTTTGAAAAATCACATCTGTATATAAATAAAACGTAAGTACCTAATCGTGATTCGACTACGTAACTCATACACCGTGACGTATAACTCTCCGAAATTGTATCTTTTCATCACCAATAACTTTAACCTTACATTAAATTTCATCTTACAAAGTATAAGGCTTGTGTGGCATTACAAACCGTGGCAATGAGCGGCTAATTTCTCCACTAGAAGCGGCGGCGGTTCATGGCACTACCGCCATCTTTTTGGCATATTTACGTACCCCCATGACATCCATAAATATATCTGCTGCAATTCAGAGCGGGTCCTGAGGGGGTTGGAACAGATGTACGCCACTGTTCCGGGCTCTTCATCTCTTGGTAAATAATATCGCAGAATACCAATGAGAGAATGCAACCATTTTACGGAGTAGCTTCGTTAACACCGTGGTGCCCGTAATAATAAAGCTTTAAAATAAATTGCGTGGTTAAAAGAACAAAGAAGAATTCATGAAATGCGATCTGGGCATATTTTAGAATAAAAAGACTCCGCAAATTATGCTACATTTTCAGATTTATCCTTAACCTGAAAACATAAAAATGTGTCTACTTTGCACTCTTTCAAGCAATTGCTACTTCTGTGATTGTGGGATGAGGAGGTTGTGCATCTTCATTTCTCCGTCCCTTGATTTTAACTCAAAAACAATTGCCAAGGATAATATTAAAATGTCACCCGTCACACTCATCAGAGCCATTTTCCAAAAAATTTATAATCCTACCGGATAAATCATCAAAATGATAATTCATCACATTTTAAAAAAGGTATATAAAGTCATGGAAAGTTATGAAAGAAAAACTTTATTAACTGTGTTATGTAGGTTAGGTTAGCTTAGGTTAGGTTAGGTTAGGTTAGGTTAGGTAATTTTTTTTTCATCGTTTTTAATGACTTTATATCACTTTAAAGGTATGTTGAATAGTCCTTGTATTGTCATTATTATCTCGTGTCATTAAATTAAATTAACTGCTCTTTTATTCCATTATATTCAAATGTTTTCTTTTATATTTATTTTTATATCCTTTTTTCTCTCTCTTATTTCTGTATTTCTTAACATATTAACATTGTAATCTAAAGAAATATGATCCGAAATATGAATATAATCTGGTAGAAAACAAAAAACTGTAATCATTTATTTTTTTATGAATAAAGAAGCAAAAAAAAAATGTCGTTATCCAAAAGTGTAACTGATCATGACGTAAATTTAAAATGTGTTTTATTACGATTATTAATTTTTCATTTCGATGAAACGGGATGGCCATATACTATGTCAGGCAAGTATTTAGAGAGACAGAGCGGATGCTAAATAGCTTAGAACCAAAAAGTACTAAGTCGGTGGCGACAATGATTTCCATTCAAATGTACATGGAAGGCATTTCTAGTATGTTTGTATTCAGTGCTCTGAGACCATGATAATATTTTGGGAAGAAGAAAAAAGAAGTGAAGATAGCTAAGAAAGTCTATGTGCCTTTTTATTACTTAACTGAATCTATTCGGTTCTGAATTATTTCTCATCACGCCAAGTCATAGCCAAGATATCTCTAACCAATTCAAAGTGGACAAATCGTTAGTGAAGTAAAAAATTATTCCTAGCACCAATAGACATGTAACATTTTAGAGAAAGTTAATAAATATTTTGGTGGCTAAATTATAATTGTAAGCCAAAATTACCCCTACCGTTAGTTGACAAAAGATAGATTGTACGGTTTAGCCTAGTTTTAACTCTTATAACGGGGTTCCGCTCTAGGCTCACATGTGAATTAATTCCGACGAATTCTTAAAGATAAAATATTTATTTTTAGAACGGTCCCTACAGATGTAAGTTATTTATATTAAAGAATAGTAAAAAGTACCTTGCAATTAAAATTTTATATTTAAAATGGTTTTAAAATTGAATAAATCGTTTTTCTACTATGAGATTAGCAGTAAGCACTAGATTTTATTTGTCTAGACGTTGAATTCGTAATTTCCCGAGGGATTCCTCTAAAAGCATCTTAGATTTTAGTATTACGTTTATTAGAAAAAACTAAAATAAACCCCACGGAAAGATAATTTTTCTAGACCTGCTAAGGAAAATTCGACCGTATTATTTTTAAATAATTACATCACTTATATCGTATATTTATTTTAAAGATTTGCTAGGGCAAATTCAACCGTGGGTCTGTACAATACACCAGGGCCGCGCGAGGCATATTTTTGTGGTATTTTGGACTTTTAATGCTGAAATAATTTAAAATAAGTTTAAATAATTTTTATATTTTGAAAATTAGTGTTCCATATAGAAAGGTACATCTTTCAAAATCAATATTTATATACATTTGTGGATTTGAAATAATTTTAAATAGTTCTGTCGTAACACTGATAATGGGAAGGTAGCAAGGTTATTTTTTTCTTTTATTATTATTACCAATGAAAATTCGAAATATTCAACGATTGAAGGCTAATTACTTTAGCAAAGCACCAGGTATATCGATATTCTATCTCCAGATCAATTCAAGGTGAGTCTTCAGGCAATTAAAAATATCGGATTAGATTTGCGCATCATTTATTATCGCTTTCTCGTTGACATTTATTTGGTACTCAATGAATTTAATATTTTATTGAGCGAAAGAAAAATGAAAAAGAAATTTTGCCCGTATTTTGGCAGATGCCATGATTACAAAATTTCTAATGAAATTGTTTTGTAACCTAAATAGTGTTTTATTTATATAAAAGTCTAAATGAGTATTCAGGAACAAGTTTTTATTTTTAACTTATTTTGAAGGTTATACCAATTTAATACATAATTGAAGAAGAATATATTATTAATAAATATAAACGAAACGTGAAATAGAACAACACAACTAGGATTCTAACCCAGGAACTCTTGTCTTATCGGAACAGGCGTCTTAAACCACTCGACGTTATAAAAACGAAACGTGAAATAGAACAACACAACTAGGATTCTAACCCAGGAACTCTTGTCTTATCGGAACAGGCGTCTTAAACCACTCGACGTTATAAAAACGAAACGTGAAATAGAACAACACAACTAGGATTCTAACCCAGGAACTCTTGTCTTATCGGAACAGGCGTCTTAAACCACTCGACGTTATAAAAACGAAACGTGAAATAGAACAACACAACTAGGATTCTAACCCAGGAACTCTTGTCTTATCGGAACAGGCGTCTTAAACCACTCGACGTTATAAAAACGAAACGTGAAATAGAACAACACAACTAGGATTCTAACCCAGGAACTCTTGTCTTATCGGAACAGGCGTCTTAAACCACTCGACGTTATAAAAACGAAACGTGAAATAGAACAACACAACTAGGATTCTAACCCAGGAACTCTTGTCTTATCGGAACAGGCGTCTTAAACCACTCGACGTTATAAAAACGTCGCCATCTCTTTATTTTTCTGTTTCTTGTTTTGTGTCATGTTTCATCTGGATTTGTTAGTATTATCATCTTTTTCAATAAGCTATTTAATTTTTTATATATTATCTAATCGTTGTATTTTTCATCCTACAACGATGAACGGAGTATGCATGAAGAATGAGTTAATGATGAATGTAAGTAAGTCTAAGTAATGGTGTTTGAAAGAGAGAGTACGAAAACAGTGTGCAATATAATTGTGAATGAGGAATACTTGGAGCAGGTGGATGAGTTTGTGTATTTAGGAAGTATGTTTACGAGAGATGGGAAGGCTGACAGAGATATTGAAAGAAGGGTAAATTCAGGTAATTCCGTTAATGGAGGACTGAACGCCGTTGGCGCTAACAAAAAATTGTCCAAAGAAGTGAAGTTAGCAGTCCACAACGGAGTGCTGGTACCTACCTTGATGTATGGAAGTGAGGCATGGAACTGGCAAAGAAAAGATGAAAGTAGATTAAATGCTGTTGAAATGAGATCTCTGAGGCGTATGTGTGGTAAAACCATGTTTGATCGTGTGAGGAATGTGGAGATCCGCAAAGAGTGCAAGGCTGATGTAAGCGTAATGAGTAAGATTAAGAAAGGGACGCTTAGATGGTTTGGGCATATAGAGCGAATGAGCGAAGATAGGAGTGTAAGGAGGATATATAATGCAAATGCGAATGGTAGCAGAAGTCGGGGACGCCTGAGGAAGACATGGCACGATCAAGTGAATCAGATACTCGAGTCGGGCCATGTCAAGAGTCAGAATAATAGAAGAGTATGTATGAGACGATGTATGAATGTGAATGAGGCAAGAAGTGTGTGCCAAGACCGAGTTGTTTGGCGGTCCGTCCTCTCTGCCTACCCCTGCGGGGAAACGGCGTGATGGTTATTTAGTTAGTTAGTTAGTTGTATTTTTAACTTAATGTCTAAAAATGTACTCTTTTTCTTCTTATTGTAAAGTATGAATATAATATAAAAGTTAAAAAAATGATATAAATTATGTATTGTAATACATACTTTCTTCACAACTTCATACATATTTACTCAATCTTACAATAACTATTACAATGGCTATTTGAAAGTGGACGAGCCTTCTTTAAATAATACACCCAGTGAGATAAGTAATGTAAAGTATACAACTAAATTATTTTGAAAATTAATTATTTATTTATTTATCTATAAATTCACGCCCGGCTGGGCTTTTACAAGTTATTTTCTTATTTTTTTACAAAGAACACAACAAAATCAAAGTAAAATAAAAAAAAATCACAAAGTAAATAGAAGACATAATAAAACACAACCTCTTAAACAAAAACAATGTCAAAATGAAATAAAATGTTACCTACATACTAATTAAACGTTGTTTTCTGTACAAAAAATTTAAAATTATTTTTCAAAAAACGCCGATTTATTGGCACTGAATTAAACTAAATAGTGAATAGTTAGTTAATTTTTTTAATGTTATATTTGACGTTATTTTTTGCGTTGACATAAATTAGTTAAGCGAACAAAATTTTTATTTAATTTTTTACGTTTTAAAGAAATACATTATTTTTTTTCTTACCCAAACATTTGCACAATACCGGCGCCAAAGGAGTTAAATCCTAAAGACTTTCCCGCAGACGGAGCCTTTGAGAGTCCTTTGACTTGCAAAACGCTCTTCCGAGGTCCATTGCTATTATTTGCATCAAGATTTGCGTGGCCATTTCCCCTGAAAGCCTTCAAAGAAGCCTGGCGGGTCAACTTGCCATAGAAAGACCTGCAGGATTAAGAACGATATTTCACCTGAATTTTGAATTGGCAGGTAGATATACATGTTCATGTAAATTCAAATCTACTTGGAAAAGAAACAAAAAGCTGCTTTCTCGAAATCAAACGTATAACTTAGTTCGACTTCTTGTGGATGCATAGTTTTGCGTTAGGGAGAAAGGATTTGCGTCTACATGGTTTTGTTCAGAAACTAAGACTTATTTATGGATCTAGAAGGTGAAATTATTTAAATTTAAGATATTTTCATCGGCGTCAAGTAATGTTTTTTATAATTTGTTAATTCTTTTAATTATCGACTCTCATTATTTTATTTATTTACTAACGCCCTACTGAGTTTTTTACATAAAGATATTAAATTAAATTGAAATCAATAGTATAACATAAATAAATAAGATTAAAAACTAAAGATAAAGCATAAAGAACAGTAATTTAAGTTTTCATCACAAACTGAAAAATTAAAATATATTAAAAAAACCTTTTTATACGCGTAATAAAACAATTAAAAAATTTAAAAGATATTGTAAATTTATCTTCAAAATGCGCCTAAATTATGATTAACTACTCGTTATTTACATTAACTGAAAACTGCTGAACTCATTTGGCTTTGAATGTGTCTAGATTTAAAACGAATATATCAGCGACATCTATAAGCTGATTGCTCACTGCTCAGTCTATGTACTCACTAACAGAATTGAACACTGAATTGAATTATTATAAGCAATAATTAGTCGCCTGAAATATCAATACAAATTGAAAATATCTCCCGAGTAAAAATAGTAAAAAATATTAAAAAATCAACTATTACTGCTTTATATACATATATTTATTTATTTTAATATTATCATAAAAACTATGACTCATAAATATTACTTTCTTTATCTTTAAAAATAATAAGAATTGAACACAGCCACGGGACATTTTTTTACTACACTCACGGAAGTAATACTGTTTATCCCATCCAAAAACAAAAATAGTTATAATAATTTCGTAATAATAAAGACAAACATATTTTCTCAAACTGGTTTTGTAAAACAATAATTATTTCTATCTCCATCAAAATAAGCAAAAACTACAGATAAATGCTTTTCGATGCACAAGATTAAAAAATAACATCGATAAATATTTTTTGAATATTTAGCAATCCTACGTAAATGTTTCCAACAGCAAAAATTTAATCAGAATAATGAAGATGCAATTGTTTCTCGTTCAACTCTTTTACACTAGTAAACAGACTATGTTTGTTTGAAATGAATTAAGGTTTGTTTTATTTTATCTATAAAGATATTTACAACTTTTCTCAAATAAATTTCATACTTGTTCCGAATGTCGCTGTAAAATTCATGATACAAGTAATGCCGTACAGATTTGGTGATATCTAAATATCACCTAAATATTGGAGTTAAAATTATTCAAATAGCCTCAGTGCCTCAAACCTGCTCGAGCGTTCTCCGCAGTGCTGCGCAGAGTGTACCGATTGGTATTCATATCTTATTTGAATATTTCCTGCAGTTCGGGATTTCAAAAAGAGCTGCTTCGAGATAGCTATATAAAATCATGGAAATGTTTTGATTTAATATAGATTTGCCGGAAACATGAATCTTCTTGACAAAATTTCGTATCGTATGCATTTATCTCTCACACGAGCGGATTTTATGATTTATATTTAAGATTAGATTTAAGGTTTCTAGTAAGAAAACGTAACGATGTGACAGGTTTTTCGATATGAAATATATATATTAGGTCAAAAAATCTTTTTTCAGTCAGCAACGTCGTTTCTTCTGATCATTTTTGGCGTCCTCTTTTGTAGAAGGTTGAGAATAATCACGGCAACTGCACTATTACCAGTTACATGAGCTTCAAAGTCATGAAATAGGTCGACATCCTATACCATGTCTTCCACTGAGTTTTGAGTTCGGTTATCTTGTATATGTTGCTTCTTATCACGATACTAAAATATTACCATTTTTAATACAAATCGCAATATTTATCCCTGCAATGAAGAACTAAATAAGCACCATACCTGTTGATGGTATTTTGAGAATGCGGCTATGTATTCACATTTCAAAGATTAATTAGGTATTAAAGGAGAAAAAAACAACATTTTAATGCTAAATGACTCGAATAATTGACTTTTTAAGTAGGATATCGATTTTTACCGAAAATATTTATAAATCACTTTAACCATTAAGTTCAAAATAAGGGAGAGGTAAATAAAATCATATTAATAAGTAGCCTCTATTTGGCATAACAACAGTTTGATAATGGCCATGAACGCCAAAATAGCTGCCACAAAAATAAATAATAAATCTCTCGTGTGAATGCTGCAAAGTTTAGGGACAAAACATATAAGTTGGGACCACACTCTTGGAATGACCTGCCAATTAGTTTTACAACAGAAACTAATTTGCAAGTGTAACATATTCACCAATTGGCCATTTAGCGCCAATTTTTTAACATTTGATACGATCCCGTTAAATGCTGATTCTAGATGCATTTCGGCATTCTATCCAATTAAAATAGGATGACAAGCATGTTGTTGGCCTCATGATTGTTGGCCTCTTCTGCTGAACACAATTTATTAAAATGCTGAAACGGACTTAGAATCGACATTTAATGGGAACCTGAAAACGGTGTTTTTTAAATGGCGCTGAGTAAACATTTGATGATTGACACGTGAATTTTTGCGAAAAAAATGGGCCTAAGTGTGATGTTAGATTTTTTTTTTTAAATTACTATGATGCTATGAATTAGTTTTGAAAACTCGACCTTTGCAATCTGCAATGTTCCACTATATGCACATATAGAAACATTGCTACACGGTACATGCCAAAAACTAAAACTACTGGAACATTCGAAATCTCATTGCTTTCGGTAAGCGCTTTGTTACAGGGAGCGCTTAGCCCGCGCTTAATCGACCGTAGAGTGAAGAGTTCGTTACGAGAGCAGTTGGAGTAGGGCCAGCCCTGCACTGGCGGCATCAACTACTTCCTTGTTATGGCGTATTTGAAACACACAAGTAGGGTGACAGAGATATAAAATAAAAATTGTATTATTTTATCCAAATGTTTTTATTTTTGTCTAATCATTAGGTACATCACACAAAATGAAACAAAAGTGACAGAAGAAGTATAGACAGTGTTTTGTCCAATCATTAGGTACATCACACAAAAGGAGACAAAAGTGACAGAAGAAGTATAGACAGCGTTTTGTCCAATCATTAGGTACATCACACAAAAGGAGACAAAAGTGACAGAAGAAGTATAGACAGTGTTTTGTCCGATCATTAGGTACATCACACAAAAGGAGACAAAAGTGACAGAAAAAGTATAGACAGTGAAAAGTTCTTCGTGATTTTCTCATAAACTCTCTGATTCAATAAAATTTCTGCTTCAACAAACACACTTGGACTTACTATAACTACTATAAGATAACCTAGTAGAGTAATCTAGTGCCATCTACAGGTGAGCTCATACACTAATATCAAAGACATTATAGACACATGCATAAAACAACTAGGAAAGGTACACTATTGTTCATTAGCCATAATCCACCATCATAAAACCTGGGCAACTTTTTGATGGAGTCCACGATTAGTCTTCAATGAGCAATTTGGAAAACGTTTATTGGATAACCAACAATGCCATAGGTCGTCCCATGTGATTCGAATATCGGTGACTTAGTAGGGGTGCCAGGGTTTGTGTAGTGAAGTTGGTCTAGATCTTGGCGGCGCTTGCATCGCAGTAGGAGGGTCGGATTCATTCTGTCACTCCTGGGTACACTGACAACGCAGCATCCTCAAAGATGCCAACACAGACCCCGAGTGTGAAGTTAATGTAAAAATAAACATTAAAATAGAAAAAGACAAGCGATGCGAATCATGACAGAGACTCAATAAATTACGAACATCTTTCCCCCCTCAATATCTTTTCCGTCATCACGTCACAAAATCTCCCGAAATGGAGACGCCATAGTCCCACTGAATTCAGGTACTTTCTCAAGTTATGGTCACTCTAGTGCCTTCTATTTCCAAACCCGTTAATATTATGATTATGATTTCCCCAACAAATGAACGCCGCTTGTTGGTGATTCTGCAAAGCTATCCGAGCTGGCGTCCCGGATAAGATCCCTGGCTGGTCTGAAGGTTTTCTCTATCTCGCGCGATAATGCGGGGTCCCCCGCGACACTAACCCTCTGGAATGACATTTGGCATGAGTGCCACTGTGAGATTTTCGAAAATGGTGCGAGATTCAATGAGTGATGGCAGCTAGTTCTAGTATATTTTCGGCGGACTAAATTACATATCATCGAGGTAATGCGCACGACGCGACGTGCGACGTGTCGAGATAAAATTGTCGATAACATCGAAAAAAATAATTTTTCGTGATTATTCTATTGACTAACGGGAGACCTTTTTCATATAAGAAGGAATAAATCTGGTGCTTTAAGATTCCATTTTCCTAGGAAACAGTGTGCAGAAACGGGCTGTTCGTTTGATGGATTGCTCGATTACAATCTTGAAAATACAGGTTGGAATGCTATCCAGTTCTACCGGTATTTAAATGGGAGATACTCATAGAAACTAGTGTTATTGATCCTTTCAGCGTCGTTAAAGAATACACCAAACGCGTGCACATCATTTCAACACGGTTGAAATTTTTTTGCACGAGAAGGGTCCTTTCTACGATTCGTTCTTGAGTATGACAGCTCCGCTATGAAATGATTTGCTGGCTTCTGTGTTTCATCCCTGCTAAAACATGAGTCTCGAAGATACTTCATTCATAGAAAACACCAAGATGTTCACTTCTTCTTCTCCTCAAAAAGACCCTCCACTTAGCATTCCCAAAGGTGATGGGCCCTGAGGTAAATTATTATCCTCGGGGCCTCCCAGTATGGAGATAATGTAAAAGAGAGAGGACAGAATTTTTTACATTTCCGGGATGTTTATTATAAGAATGATTTTTTTTTGGCTTATTATTTCAGACCTTAAAAATGATCCATCTACTAGGTGATCATTCTCATAGCCTTCTTCATTGTATGGTTTAATCTCAAATTTACTGCTTTTGAGTTATTTATAATTCATTGAGTAACTACTATGTACTTTCCAGAAAATTTCATTTCATCCACAAACAAATTAAAGAACCATGAAATCGATAAAAAGCCTGCACAGGAAAAAGCTTTTTACTGTTTGGGGCATAAAACAATACACCTCGCTGAATGAGAATTGATTTTTCTGAAAAAGTTAACTCACAATTAAACATATTTGTCGACAGCATGGTACAAAATATTTTTTCCAAACATTTACGGTCGTTGTTTCCAATCCTACTGATCAACAGTTGAGCCGAAATTTTGCCAACACTGTTCAAACACACAACTACGCTCTTTCCAACGGAATGCTGATGACTGAGTGATCAACCAATTTAAGGAAGCCGAACTACTAGATTAAGCCTGCCCCAGTAAATGAATAGTTATAAAAAGTGTCGAAAGAGTGAAAAATATTTACAACGCTAAGAAATGGTGGCATTAAAGTCACACTAACTATTTATGTTTAACATAATGCATTCGTTTGTTTAAAAAAATATAAATTATCGGTTAATGTATTACAGTATTAAAAAAATGTATGCATTAATAATAAATACAATAGTTAATTTGTCAATGTTAATTTAACATTGAAAGTTTTCACTTTGATGTCATTTTATCGTCTATGAAAGTGGGCAGGGCCATTTAAGATAATCAACCGTAAAGATGTTTGGAAAAGGGCGAATCAAACGTTACTGTACAAATCACTTGGCTGATCGAAGCCTGAGATTGATCGTTCAAAAAGTTGGAAACAACGGCCGTTAATCTTCATTTCCTTGAATAATTCGCAATAATAACGGGTGCAATTTCGTACGAATGCATAATTACAAAACACCTATGGCTTAGATTG
The DNA here is from genome assembly GCF_061612785.1 of Hesperophylax consimilis. NCBI lineage: Eukaryota > Metazoa > Arthropoda > Insecta > Trichoptera > Limnephilidae > Hesperophylax > Hesperophylax consimilis. The sequence continues at coordinate 31,776,857 of NC_142851.1, forward strand.
GTATGGAATTGTAGTCCCAAAGCATTCGATTTTGCAATTATAAGAAGTGATGCAAGTAATGTAATACACCAGCCAACAATAACTATTTACAGCAGCAGGTGAAAACACAAAAAATCTTTCGCAATTTAAATTCAAATAGCATGTTCTTTTAATTACGGTGACATTATTACAGAACGGCACAGGGTCCAATTCTTTAAAACGAACTGCTTTGAAAAGCTTTGCAAGAATTTATAAAAGTAACATTTTAATATTTTGTGTTAATATATTATTTTTGTACAGTGGGAATCAATATTCGCTAAGACACCTGTTTCAAGAAGCTTATCAGGAGTAAAAACGTGATTTATAAAGAAATCGAAATTAAGTTTTTCCAAATCTAATTCTTCTTTCTCAAACGTTTAAAACGTAGGTAGGTAGTCGTTTGGTGTATATTTCTGCTAAATAACGTTATGTATGGAATATACTAAAATTGATTGATGTATTAGAAATCATTTACTTGAAATTTATTTAGTAATTTCTCAGAAGCTTAGTCCTCCATCTCGACGCAAGGAAAATTTTACGTTTACTGTGGTGGTATTAGGTGATTTTTAAGTATTGTCAGGTTATTTGTACCTAAATTCATTTTTTAAATATTAAAAAAAAATACAGTCTATTGTTTGTATTAAATTCAAAATTTTCTACTGTTAGGTACGAAACACTACACGTTTGAAGTTGCTCTATTTGCCTTGATTCATCAGTACCTCCCCACAACGAAACTATACATGGTTGGAAGACATGCTTGTAGAAGACTAACTCCATTTGTCATAATTATGCCATTCTAATGATATTGTTTGTACTTTTAGGATAAAGTTATCGTTAATGAAATGTTTTTAAAAAAGTGATGTTTTAATGAAAATTATTTTCAAAACTAGAGAACACGTTTGTTTCGCGAATTTCCTCCCGGTGGTGCTTTGGAGGACGCAAGAGTAATGCGGAATTGAAAGGCATTTATTTAATTTATTCAAATTACTCCTTCGTGATTGAAATAGAGAAACTATTACAAATTACTCGGTAATGGATGCATTTAAGTTTCAGAATTCCCCAAGAGCAGGGATGATGGAGGGTGGATATAAAATGCTATTTTCATGTTCAAAATTTCAATGCAAAGATTTTTTAAATCCAAAAAGTTATCTAGTAAAAATGCAAGCCTATATAGATGGCAATGGAGTGAAAACATTGTGTTTTGTTAAGCAATTTTAATTTACTGATTATAATTAGAATATGGTTTATTATATTTTTTTATATTTAGTAGGTAATAAGGTAGAGTTGCTTCTTGTTCTTATTTTTGGTTTTTATTTAACTATTATTATTTCACTTGATATTAATGTTCTATTCTTTGTCTGCAACAAGGTTTGTCGTCTCATAAAAATTGTAGTATTCTGCACATTTGTTAAAAAGGTTTCTTTAGATAAGATGAAAAGGCAAAATTCCATGAATGCAAGAGATTAAGTAAACCTTGTATTTATAGCTGGTCGGTGGCTGACTTGACATAGCGTTTGGGTCCCACCCAGGCGTAGCGTGTTCAATTCCTTGGCTGGCTAAGTTCTCCATCACAACACAAACAACATTTTCAGCTTACTGTGGTGGTTGTAGGAGATTTTTAAATATTGTCAGGTTATTTGTTACCCGGGAATGTTTGTTTATCTTTAAAAAAAAATATATATAAATATGCCCAACTTTCGAGAGTGGAAGAGAACACTCACAATGGAAAAGTTTCTTAAAATTACTTCAACTTTATTCGGCCAGTATTAGTATTTTGGCCTAATCAGACCCACTTTATCACTCATTATCATTTGATTATTTAATTTAAAAATATCAATATGCCATTGAGTGAAAAATAATAATTAGAATAAAATTTAAAACAGATTAAGTACATAATATTAATAAAATATTTGTAAGTAAATATCAATTATGTATGTAAAAGTAGATAAATTGACTACATAAAAGTAAGTTCAAAAAAGTAATAAAAGTAAGTACATTACAAAATAATAACAAATTTATAATGTATTATTCACAGTGAGTTTACAAAACTCATTTCGGGAAAGACAACATTAGATTAAAGACAAGATAACATAAATACATTAAAAGAAATAAACGCAGAAGTTATTTTGGAGTTCCAAAGAAAGAATTATTCAGTCATTAATACTAATGCTGAGAAAATAGCTTTTAAGAGATTTTGACAATGTTTTTTTGTTCGTTGCCGGAAGGTTTAGTTAACTATTAAGTCAATAATATATACATATATACGAGTATATATATCACATCTACTAAACATGTAATGTAACTATTTTTTTACGTTCTCACTGTAATATACAGGGTTTTCCAATAAGAGGTGTTATTTTGAATAGCCCGCTATTTCGGTAGATGTTACTTTTGAAGCTGTCATTTTTTAACATTTGACAAGTAAAAACTACGTCATTAATAAAAATGGAATGATACACGCTTCAACAACGCATTGAAATTATTAAAATTCACTTGAGTGAATCAAATGCAAATCATCTTGAGTGCCATTGTGTCGAGCGTTGAGTGCCATGAGGCCCATTTTCACCTCGGTGGCTTCGTCAACAAGCAAAATTGTCGCATCTGGGACTCGGAAAACCCAATAATTATTGTCGAAAAGTCTCTCTATCCTCAACGTGTGACTGTTTGGTGCGGTTTATGGTCCAGTGGAGTCATTGGACCTTACTTTTTCGAAAATGAGGCTGGAGCAACAGTTACGGTGAATGGATTGGGATATCGAGAGATGATTTATGATTTTTTATGACCGAAATTGGATGGTATTGATCTAGACAATGTTTACTTTCAACAAGACGGCGCTACGTGCCACACAAGCAACGCAACCATTTATCTTTTACAATTGAATATCAAAATAACAACTCTTATTGGAAAACCCTGTACTTAACACAACATGTAATACCTATCATATTATTAATTACTTAATACTATAAATAACTACAAAAATTAACTGTGCACTCCTTTTCCAAACACAAGCTAACGTTTTTATAGACGAGTAGTATTCAAATTTCTAAATATATAAAAACCTAAGGTAAATACGATTTTAGTGTCCAGTTTCGACACTAATTACCCTTTTCCTTCTGCCTCAACAGTGTCTCATAAAAAAATTGCCTTTTTTCTTGTAAAATCATTCCATTCCCTCTTTTCCCTATAAAAAGTGTAATCAAGTGATTTACCAGCGTTTTAATATACTTACGCCAGTATACTTAAATAGATAATAATATTCAGCAGCAATGAATCTCAAAATAGTTAAACTCTACTCTTTTAATTTTTCGAAGAAAAAATCTTCATTAAGGTTTGTGATGTATTTGATGTCTTTGTGATGTCATTATTTATTTATCAAAAATACACCTTCTACAAGTTTCGTGAACGATGTTCACATCATCAGAATTAAATGTACATTAAAGTATAAAATTAATTATAGATCACCTATTGAGAGGAGGGGTAGAAAGAAGTGGGGGGAGTTAAGAATTGGGAATTAAGAGTGTCATTAGAAAGGAAAGTCCGGTTGAGTGGGAAAATATTTAAAAGAGGGTTTGTATTTTTTTTTCCTTTTAATGATATTTGTTTTGGAATTATCATTTTTTCCATTATTTTTTTTTTCATTTTTTCTTGTTTCTAAAATTTTATAAATTTTATAAATAAGAAAAATATAATAGTTTAATCAAAAATGACCTTAAATTTAATATTTTGACCTTCAATATAACATTTTTATCAATAATGACCATAAATATAATATATTTTGTAGAATACATAGGATGTTCGGGGGTAAAGTACAGAAACTTCTGGAAATGATTTTACATGATAGTACCAGTATAAAATAAAAATATATATATTTTTAATTTTAACGTTTTAAGGTTGGAAAGTGGAATATTTCGTACGGAAAAATATTATTCGTCTATGGAAAAGTATTTATTGAGCGAATACATCTTAATACAAGTATAGGTATGTTCAAAGGTATTAGGAACTAACACGAAAAATTCTGCCTCAACACAGGCTAGCCTAGTGAGGCGGTATTTGAGAAACCTCAACTGTACTTTTATTTTATTTTTACCTTAACAATATTATGTTTGTATTTTTCTGTTAATTTTATAACCTTAAATATAAAAGCTACAAATCAATGTACACCATAATATGTATGTATAGTTGTAATGTGTAAACTTTCCTAAATAAAGATATTATTATTATTTCTGTATGGGAAAAAACAGAATTTATAAAAATTGTATTTTTTACTTTTACCATCATGTTGAATCACCTCTCGAAATTTGTGCACTTTACTCAAAGACATCCTTTATATGTATAAAGCTAACCGAACTTATCTTTAAATTACAAGCAAATTAAAATAAGTTGAATAACTTTTGCAAACTAATTAATTTATTTTGAACTCGAGAACTTCTTTCGTCTCTTCACCCCTGTATTCGCCTTATCCCTCTCCATTTTGTATTTATTTTTTCTCTCACACAAAACGGGTTTGCTTACAAAATGGTGAAAATAAAAAAGTAACAGGCGATTGCTATCAACAGTAATTACGGATAAATACAGGCCTGAATAAATTAACGCACTGAAAAACCTCACCCTCGTCTAAACTGCAAAACAGATTGTTACTGGCGGAATATGTTCGTATGGAATCTAGGTATTACATACTGAAGGCGAGTAGAATGTTGTTGTTTCAAGAATTTTCTGGTATTCACAATGTTAATATTGTAGGAATTGACTGGGAAAACACAGAAGAGAAAATCCTACACAAAATTTTAACATGTTGATAAAAAACAATTTATTTATATTATATTTCTGTAACTTAAAAAAATTGGAGTTTTTCCATATTTATTTTATTGTTATCATTGCCACGTAGCATATTTGCTCAACTTTATAAAAATAATTTAGCATATTATTTAAGTCTTAAAATAGTTCGGTATATTTTATAGCGAATGTTAAAGTAAGTTTAAAGCCCTGTATATTATATTTACCAAATAGAGATATTGCCACCATTTCATAATCGCTGAAATTATGCGTATTTTTTGTATTTCACCGAAGGCTGTGGAAATATCTAAATATGTTTTTTAAGTTCCATCGAAAACTGATAATTTATTTCTACTTTTACCAATGTTATTTAATCAAGTATCATCTCTACCAAGGGTGCAAATTAAATCTATATAAATAATTATTGAAGACAATATGACCATATTTTTTTCTGATTTTTCTGTTTCAGATTCTCGTGTAGAAATCGCTAATATTGCCTTCAATAATTAAATATTACAATTTGAAGTTTTACTCAGTAAAGTTATTCCAAAAAATAAATATATCTGTCTATATAAAGAAGTGTGCCTTTACCGAGTGACAGTATGGCGGACACCAGGTGGGCGGAGTGGATTTTATTTTTATACAAATCTATAGTTTTATTCCGAAAATGATGAAATTTTGCACTCTTGACCTTCAAAACTAGAGGGAAGTCACTGTCTATATCCGATTTCTAAAAAAAACTATGGGTAAACCCTTCCTTTCCACTACCCCCCTCTCTTTTTACCAGCCCTTACAATTCCCCCTTCCAACCCCTCCTTCCCACCTCTCCTTTCCACCTCTTCTTCCCACCTCTCCTTTCCACCTCTCCTGCCCAACCCTCAAAGTAGAATTTTGATAATAGATAAAAGTTTGCAGACTTGACGTTCAAAATAATAGAATTAAGTAAATAATTGTTGACTTTATACTCTGTTTTGACAAAAAACTATGTAAACAAATATACTTTTAAGTCCATAACTCTTTTTTTGAAGATCGTATAAGGTTATACAAACATGCTCTCGAATTATTCACGTAGCTGGGAGGTACATAAGCCTACCACGCTTAAAACGCGGCAACTCTCAGCTCTCAGTCCTCGGGACATGACGGGTTAGAGTTTTGAAACGGGCGGGTTTAGGCTCGCCCGGAAGATTATCACCTCTCCTCAGCATGCGGATTAGTGCCGGTTACAAAGCCTCCCACAACTGCCGCCCGGACAACCCCTATCCACGCTGCCAGAACTATCTACTAGATATCTACACACTTCTAACTAACTGGCTAACTAACTACCCTGCAGAACGTCTTCAGAGGGTAGTTAGTTATGTTATAGTTGTATTATGTTAGGTAGGGGTAGCTGGAAGTTTAGCATGCATTCATAATTTTATTTATTTATTTTTACTTCTTCATTCACACCGTTATTCGTTTTTTTATAATAGAACCAAAACATGCAATGGTATCCATGAAAACTAATTTATACATACACATCTAAAGAGTTTACTGAATTTACCTCCAAGCCAGCTGGATCAACAATCAATTTATTGTTAACTAGCTGAAGTCCCTGGCGTTTCTCGGACTGTATACAGGGGTTTCCGAAATCAAATCTAAACATTGACCTTTCTCTTATTTTAAAGGTCAAGTGTGCTAAATTTCATCAATATCGGAAAATAAATAAAAATCATATCATAAAATAAAACACAAACACTTTGTATTTAACCACGAATTTATTATTTCATATATCGACCGGTTTCACTTCGACCAAGCTTCTTCAGGATATAATAATAACTAAATGCTAAGATAGAGTTATGGCTTATATATAAGAGTGACAGAGGGAGAAAGAACAAATTAAACCGGTCGATATATGAACTAATAAATTCGTGGTTAAATACAAAGTGTTTTTATTTTATAATATAATGTCTAACCACAAAGTAATTGCTTCCTATGAAAAAAAAATAAATCATATCCACACCCCCACTCAGTTCCCGCCACACAGCATAGACGCTCTCCTTTAAATAAATAGAGTTATATTCGGTATGCTGTGAAATTCTACAACACAGAAAATATTTTAAATATATTTTTAGATTGTGTAGTGCGAATAAACAACGATGTGTACCTAACGTAAAGTTTTCACAATATAAATATCATTTTTTAGTGTCTCGTGATCCTTACTAGAATACCTATAATGGGGTGTTCACCGTTTACTTGTTTTTGTATATGTGTAATGTTTATTGCCGTGAAATGCCTAAGTTGTTACGTTAAATTTCAACAATAATGAGATAATATGCCAATCTCACCAGTCGTAATATAAATATGTAAAAAAAATTATGATACCTTTAACTATACATGGGAGCAGCTTTAGGAAAATACCTAAAAACTTTATCCATTGACAATAGTTTCAGGGCTCTCACCATCAGCTCGACCTTTGGCAGGATTATCCCATAATTTAGGAGCCTACGGGACACGCGGAAAAATAATGAATAATGTTAGTAAACGTTACATTAATTTGAATATAGAATCAAGGAACCAAGATTACCAACGTTAAAAGTAAGAAAAGAAAGAGTTGACTTGATTGAGACTTTCAAAATTACAAGACATTGTAAGTTAATCTAGGTCTCTGTGGTCAAAGGCTAAGGCTTTTGACTAGCACGTCAAAGGTCGTGGATTCTAATCCCAGCGTGCGCAAGTAAATTTCGTTTGATTGATTTATGTCATTTCACACTTTATTAATTAAAAATAATGTAAAGTATATTTGCGGCACGTTCCAAAGTAGAAGAAAAAGACAACCATTCATAATTGAAACGTTGGTTGAAATGGCTTAAGCCATGTTTAGTGACCAGATCTGAATAGCTAGGTAATCACCCACCTTCCTCTTTCCCATCTCCTTCCCCTTTTCACTACCCTTAAGTCTCACAACATACCCCAGTTGGGGGTGCCATAGTCTCACTGCCTCCAGATGGTTGGGAGCAGTTGGGACTCTTGTCCAGAATTTACATTTAAAAAATAAGTTGCCTTGACATTCAAAAAATCTTCACCAGAAGAAAAAAATACTAATAAATCGAAGCGAAACATGGAACAGTACAAGCCACAGAAAAATAAAAAGATAACGGTCACAACCAAAGATATTAGAAGAACGAGATGTGCTATGCGCAGTTCGTACTGAGTGGAATTGTTTTGCCGAGTGTCGCCGGTTTTGTTCACCAATACTACTGCACACCTTCGCTTGCGCTAAGGTATCCGCACTAATACATAGAACAGATTTCTGTGCGTACACGTCCCGATACCGTTCAAAGTACCCTAATTAGGTAGTACTCCGGCTACGGTCCGGCGGCCAACATAGCATATCTCGTTCTTCTAATATCTTTGGTCACAACTAAGAATCGGACCCAGCATCTCTTGGCTTACTTAACTTGACCATCGTGACCTATTAGTTGAACATTTTGTTTGTCTATCTTTATGACGTTTACTAAACAGGTCGCAGTGGTCAAGTTGGTTAAGACGCCTGTCCCGGTAAGACAAGACACCCTGGGTTCGATTCCCAGTTGTGACCATTATCTTTTATTTTTCTGTGTCTTGTAATGTTTCTTTTTTTGTTTAGATTTATTAGTATTATTTTCACCTTCAAATAAGTTTTAAAAAAAAACAAAATTGTTCCTGAGAAAGTAAATTTAAAGCAACTCAATTACTGTAACTTATTGTGAAATCAGATATGTTGCTGCATACTTATTACAAAAAAAATATGTTGACTAATACTTAGTTTTCTTTTCTATGGGTTTTGCGGTAATCTGCCCTGTCAAAGAAAAAAAAAATTATTGTTAAAAATGATGTACTAATTATTTTATATTTGTAATAAGCATTAACTTTGTGGCTCGTCATAATTTACAATAAAAGATATAAATTTGTTTTAGACCACTTTAATTTTAATTGCACTCTACCGGTTTCGGAAGCACGTTCCTTCGTCAGTAGAATATTAAAACTTATTCCATATCATAAAAAGCAACCCAAAACTCTACTGCTTTTAACGAACACATAATATATAATTATACAATATTATTGTTGTATTTACGATTAACCGTGGATCAACTTAAGAAAATGTATTATAATCTCGTAATCTCTCTTGTTTTAAAGCTGTTGTTCTACATTAAGCTTAATCATTTAATTAAAAAATGTGTTTTGGTAGAGCCACGAGTGATAACAATTTTCTCTCCGCCAATAATTTTGCCGGAAAATTCAGTGTTAGGATGAAATTTGCTTTAGAATTTGTTCACTTACCTTTTTGTCTTTCCACTTTGTTAAACACTTGTTATTTTGAATTTGGGATGTTTACGTATGCACGTTCACGGCAAAACACTGTCTTAAACACAGCCTTAACCGGGCCTCGAGGCGACGCGCACGGTAGCGGCGTCTGCGTCGCGACGCTAATAAATCTTTTTTATACCGCCTAGCGGTAATGTTTGCTGAACTTATTTTTGCGAAATCTTCCCGCTCCAACCGGAACGACGGAAGTTTGAGGCATTTAATCATGTTTCTTGAGAAAATCCCGCAATCAGTGGTGGCGAAGGAAGGCTAATTCTTATGTGTTATGTTGTTATATATGTCTTATTAATGCCAGTCAAATGCACGTTTTCTTTAAAATGTTAAATATATAAGATTGAATACTGACAATAATCATGTTCTCCCCAATTTTAAAAAACTGCTATTCTTTACAGAATTATTCCTAAACTACAATAATACTTCTGATATTTTAGCGCTTTTCCGGTTCAAGCAGCATAGTTATTTCCCAAATAATCGAATAACTCGCTTTTCAGAATATGCTATAATAATATTTGGCAAATTTATTTAGCGCCGTTTTCGTGAAAAATCACCTCAAGGGCGCTGTACAAATATATTTATTAAATAATAAATACTAAAAAAGCTGACTTAAAATTAGTGACTTAAACCTAAAAATTAAAACTAGTGACTTGCGACTACGGCTTATAACTACTGTTTTAGTGACATATATATTTACGTATGTAGAAACTTACAGCTAACATACTTATTATTATAATACTCTTTCTAATTTTATTAGCGCCAGAGGAAAAAGAAAATTCTATAATATTAGGGTGTTTCATAATTAATAAATCCATATCTAAATAATGTAAGTCTTTATCATTAAGTTGATAATCTCTGTGAATATAATGTGTACATACTCAATTTTGACATTCTCAACTTATTATTACATTGTAACTTATTTTATTGCGGTTTGATGAAAATTTAAAATTGCAATTTTCACCCGTTTAATTGTTGTTTGAATAAAATGTCAAAAATATGCAAAAATTAAATCAATTTACCCTATAGTCTACTTATATTTTTGGCTTAGTGAAAAGGCGGATTTGCTGTAAATACCAGAATATTTGTGTAACGTGAAACTGACTAACATTATAATTAAATTATCAAAATTAGTCGAGGCCATTATATGCGAATTAAAAAAAATAATTTTAAAGGTTTATAAAAACTTATTTGATAAACCTTTAAAAATATCGTACCATCACAAAACCCAACGAGCATCTCCATAATTGTCAAATATTATCGTTGTATAAAAACACAACATTATAATTAAACCTTCAAATAGAATGAAATAGTGTGGGTCAATTACCACGCCTGTTTTCCTCAGATTTTTTTAAGGACCAAAAGGCTTTGTTTTCCTTTTTGGCAAAAATCCATTAACAGATAAAATGCCTTTTTTCTGAATAGCAATTTGCAACATTCAAAGATCAATTAAATATATTTACAACCCTTCGCTTTCACCGACCGCAGGTTTGCTACCCTTCTCTGATTATTCTTCGTTGTACAGAACAAAAACCTCCGCTGAAAATTTGGCAAAATTACCCGCTCTGATGTCCCTTGGTTTTACATTCACAAACAAAATTCTTTGTTTAGAGCAAACCACAAAAAAACCCCATTACTTTAGATTAATTTTGTGTCACTTAAAACCAGTGTAATTGTTATTTTTACCTGAACTGTGTGATAAGAATGATTTTTTTTTAACTGTTTGTCCTTGGTGTCAACGATAATTAATGATTCCTGTTCATGAACGGTTTTTTTAAAGTTATATTTGATGCTAGGCTAGGGACAAGTTTAGTACTGCTTTGTACGGTATAATATAATGTAAATCGTCTGATGTGAGTAGGAAACTTGAATTCTAATAAACAAGAAAGCCAACACTTGTTATGATGCAGGGCTAGACTCCTTTTGTTTTAATATTTTATTCATTAATTTGTTCTGCATCATCACATTTATCCTCGCCGATTCTCTAACCTAGTTAGGAACTGGGCGATTGTCGCTGGTATTGGTTTTGGTAAAATTTCGAATCATAATTTAAAATTTAACATCTGAACCGGGCGGAAACAGAAAATCACTTCTTGGCTGGACAGTCAACGTGTGGGTTCGTGGACTGTACAGACGATGGTCGCAGTGCTTTTCGTTTTTGAATAATTAATTGTACGGAATGTAATTCCTTTTTTTTTTCGCCGATGAGTGCGATTTTGCTTACGGGCACGGCAGTAAACGTTTTTTTGACCGAAAAATAACCATTCCCGAAGTGGGTAATAGTGATTTCGCTGGACGGAAGTTGTTACGGACGGACCACGCGACCGCCGTTATACGATTGAACGGGAATTCGTAAAGTAACGGTCAATCCTGCGTAGGATTGGATCATACGCGATTTATATTTTGTGCCATGCATGGCTGTCAAGCGGGAACTTCGTTCTTTTTGATTTCTGGAGTTTGAATCCCGACATCGCACGTGTTCGACGGGCCGAGAAAGAGCCCTATGTATGGGTTGCAGCATCCCTAGGAACGGCTACGCGCTTATAGATAGCTAGAGTTTATGGATGTGGCCAAGAGAAGTATATCCACCTTTCCAGAAGACGGAACACGCTTCTACGGAGTTACGTCAGCCGCCGAATTGGTGTGCGGGACGTTCCGTCGCTTCTCCCATCAAGAAAAGCAGTGTTCGGCATTAGAAAACGCGATGTTCGGCACCCGTAGTTTAGATACAGATAGCTAAAAACTGGTCGGTCTTTGGGGTAAGTCAAAATTATATAATTCTGTTAATCTGTTGAGCTAGGGCTCATCAGCAAAATGTCCAAAAGGTTTCCAATACATGTAATATCAATCCATGCACCGCCTTTTATTTATGTACATTGAGATACCTTCCTAAAAAAAAAAGAAACTATCATGATACTGACACGCGACCTTGGTTGCGAACTTTCACACCTGAGATTATTGAGTATAAACATTCTAGATGATTAATTCTAACCTAGATTGGCGCGTTCTACCAAACAAAGTTTATACAATTATTATTATTTGTACCCTGGGCCAAACCCACCTAACACACTGCAAATGTTTGAGATTAAATTGGAAATATAAAAATGAGATTCCCAATAATTCCTTCACAATCTAATTGTTATCAAGATTATTTAAGACCTCCGTTGGAAGAAGTTAAATATTTTTCCTTGTAAACACAAAGAAGCGAAGAATATTTACTTGAATATATCTTACGTATGCATAATGTAAGCAGGTATCTCCTCGAAGCACAATGTTAGGTTTTCGTTTTAATCAATTCATCTGCCGACTAACTTTAGTGTACACAAGCTGACATAAACCCGGCGTTGCGCGACTTTTCTCTACTTTCTATGTATACAATTTGTATTTATTATATATATTAAACCTTTCAAAAGAAATTCTCTAAGTGATAGTGAAAACTCTATCAAATTCCGTTGCGTAGTTTAGAAGAAATACTCTCACAAACAGACAGACTGAAGGCGACTTTATTTTAGTACTAACTGACGTGTACCCAGCGTTGCTGTGGGTTATCCTTAGGAAATAGACATATATTATTTTTGACTTTTCTGTAGGCCATTTAAAAATATACAATTCTGTTTTATGTTATTTTGATGTATCTCATAGGTTTAGCCAGGGTTAGCAATGTAAGCGCCCGAAAATATTTTTTTCTACGTGATTACGATGAAAATGAACTTTTCTCTACTTTTTACAAATTTAAAAAGTTTGTCTTATATATATATAAACTTTCCGAAATGAAAACTCTAATGGATAGTGAAAACCCTGTCAAAATCCGTTGGGCAGTTTAGAAGAACTAAGCGCAGAAACAGATTGACGCTGATAGAGACTTTGTTTTATACTACAGGGTTTTCCAATAAGATGTGTTATTTTGAATAGCCCGCTATTTCGGTAGATGTTACTTTTGAATCTGTCATTTTTGACATTTTTCAAGTAGAAACTATGCCATAAATAAAAATGGAAAGATAAACGCTTCAACAACGCATTGAAATTATTAAAATTCACTTGAATGATTAAAATGCAAATCATCTTGAGTGATGAGGCCCATTTCCACCTCGGTGGCTTCGTCAACAAGCAAAATCGTCGCATTTGGGGCTCGAAAAACCCAAGAATTATTGTTAAAAAGCCTCTCTATCCTCAACGTGTGACTGTTTTGTGCGGTTAATGGCCCGGCGGAGTCATTAGACCTTACTTTTTCGAAAATGAGGCTGGAGCAACAGTTACGGTGAATGGATTGCGCTATCGAGAGATAATTTATGATTTTTTATGGCCGAAATTGGATGGTATTGATCTTGACAACGTTTACATTTAACAAGACGGCGCTAACAAGCAACAAAAACATTGATCTTTTACGATTTAAAATCAAAATAACACCTCTTATTGGAAAACCATGTATTTAAATGTTAAATATAATAGAGAAGAAGAAGAGATTAACCCAACGGTCGTAATTAAAGATTTAATAGTCACTGATATTTAATCATCTGCAACAACGCAATGTGATATATTTAGATTTAAGTTATCTGTGGGTGGTATTATTGTAGAGATCTACAATATCAGAATAAATACCACGGCTATTTTACGTCAATCACTCAGAAATATTCCTCTGCCAGTAAGGACATTAGCCTACTGCTATATACCAGCATCAATTATAATTTACGTCAGTTAAAAGTCGACAGTATTTTGCGTAATCCGAGAGTTGCAACAAATATCATTACTGAATAAGCAGGCGACGGCACAAGTAACTAACTGCCAAAACCATTCTTGTACATTGATTATCATTTATTTCTGTTTTGTTTTATTCTCTTTCATCTTAATTGTATCTTTAATTACATTTAATGTGGTCTCCCTTTCTTTTCATAAGACTATATCTATGCAATATGTCACAACTATTAACCTATAATGTATACATTATAGGTTAATATACGAAACCACAGTGTCGTCCTTGAATACCTCAAGAACGCTGAAGTGTTTTTACTTATGACGGCCTAATAACACTTTCCCAAATCATGCGAACATCTCAGCTCAGACTTTCCTAGTGAGGTTTTAACAAAACTTTTGTAAACTGAATATATAAAAAATAATGTAAGTAAAATAAATATTTAAAAAAATATATTTATTTCACAAAGAGAACAATTTTGACTGATTTTTAAAGGAGTCGAATCCGAATGTGAGGTCCTCTTCCAATTCGTAGATTTGAGATAAAATATGCTTCAAAAGTTAAAGACCAGGAAGCTTACAATGTAATTTCAAAATTAACATTAAATAAATCGAATTACAGAAGCACAAATTTAAAACAAGCTCAATCACTTTCATGACAAAACCACTATTATAATTTTCCATCTACATTAGGTTATTATCAAATAAAACTATTCTCTATCATTATTGAGTAAGTTTCGTTGGAAAATTCTGTAAATTGTATTTCCATTATAAAGCAATGAATCCTTTTGACCTGAAAGTTCAAAACATTTTAATAAAATATGAAAGTTAGTCACGGAACAACTCTTCATTTTTTCACGTGATTTTGACATCATGTCATGTCAAAGCAACGAACCGAATTGAAGTCAAATATGTGTGTTAAAAGACGAAAGAAATATAAGCATTCAACAAAATGCATTTAAAATTTAAAGATAATTTAGTTTTTACAACATTCTTACCGTCATATAATTTGGCTACGAAGGGTTTAATTTTATAGTTTGAATAATGCATTAAACAAACTTATTGATTTATTCACGGCAATCAAATGGAGTTGACTGAATTGATGCAGATATTATAACGCAAGATGTGAAGTGGAAGATATTCTCAGTATATTGTTAGTAATATTGTTGCTTGAAATGGCTTTGGCCGTTTTTGGTGACCAGATCTGAATAGCAGGTACCGGGTAACCAGGTACCTCCCCAGCTTCCTCTTCCCCATCTCCTTTCCCTCCTCTCTACCTTCAGCTTCACAACCTACACCGATTGGGGATGCCATAGTCTCACTGGTTTTAGACGGTTGGGAGCATCTGGGACTCTATGCGGATTCACATTAAAACATATTTGAAAATCTCCAAAATAATACAAATTTATTCAAAAAAATAATTTAAGCCTAATCAAAAAATCACATATTGCATTTTTCAAGCTCCATTTTCACTTCTCCCTCTCCTCAAAAAGACACTTAACATAGCATCCTAAAAATGACGTAGTCCCTGAGAGAAATTATTTTCTTAAAGGGGAGAGGGAGAAATATTTTGTACAATTAGGCTAATGAAAAAAAAAACGAGTAAAAAACTCTGATTCAATGAGCTTTCGAACTCGGATTCGCTTTGAATATAAATGTCATATTAAAAAGTTTGTTTGCGGAATTCAGATAAAACATGTAATATAATATTAGTAACAAAAAAATATTTTAATCCCCGATCTATCTATTTTTATACGTTTCTATCTAGTAGTTTCTGTGATTTTTCAAGGGTCTGCCCTGGTATAATAATAGTTTTGTACGTCGAATATATTAAATTTTGTAACTTTATGTAATCAAAACATAAACGTTCATTAATTTATTCTTATCAAGTTTAATTTGTAAAACTCCGTTTTATTTTTTATCTATTCAATAATATTGTTATTGGGTTTATAAAAATAGTTTATTTTTAAACAAGTCCAGCTGTTTCGCCCTCTGAAGGCATTACGCGTAATAATAATTACACAGCAGAACTTGTTTAAAAATAAACTGTTTTTATAAACCCAATAACAATATTATTGAAGATAAAAAAAAATAATAATAATAAAATAAAATAAAATAAATAAATAAAAAAATAAACGTTAATTATATAATAAAATTTAAAAAAGGGAATAATGTGGAATATTCTGTAAATACACAAAGCCTCCTATTACAAAAGACGTTTTAATCTAAAAATTAACCGTAAACGACAAAAGCCCATCAAAACGAAACAGTTACTCTACGGCGAAACCCAATCTGCTACGCCGAAGCGAACGCTATACTACGCTATTTCATAACTCGCCACTACATTACCTGCAAGTTAGTCGATAAGCTGTTGCGAACGCCGCCAAAAATAACGGATCATTCACACTTAACCCTTTCATACCCGCATTATTGTTTCCACATATATAAAATATGTAATGCTTGATAATACCTCAGAAAATTATTTGAAAATTTTTGGTATTTAATTTTTTTTTAAATTTATTCAATGTTAATTTGGCATAACATTTTACGTCAGAGGGTATTTTTAAATAGTAAGGTAAAATATACACATTAACAATGTAGTGATAATCTCTAAAATTTGAAACAAATAACATTTTAACAAAACTTCATCCAGATATAAAGAAAGAATCTTGGATAATTGTCATAATAATTCGCCAAACTAGTCGAAAATATGTCCGTCACTACCAATGTTAATTTGGATGAACATTGACATTCATTTACAATATTATGCAAATAACTGAACAGTGAATTGAACTGATGTTATTATAATAGAACACATCTTTATGCGTTAAAATACTTATAATTTGAGTAGTAAATATTGATGTCTAACCTTAAATGAACTAATCAATGGCGGCAGAAATTTGCTGAAACTCACAATCAGCAGATGTCCAATTTTTTTATTTTTTTGGTGGCGACAATAAGGATTTCAACCGAGCAGAAAAAATAGACGCCACAGGAAAAATTTCAAGCTATAAGAAAACAAAAACATGGCTTCTCTAAATCGCTACCGTTACAATAAAAAAAATCACAAAGTTCGTGTTAATTTGAATTAACACTGGGGGCGAAAGTGTTAAACGCACGCATTGGATATGTTATCGAAACGAAAGACATGCATATTTATTTTATTTATAATTTGATTACTTACAACAGTATTTTATTTTCCACGAATTGCGGTTTTTTATTGTGTCTATTTTTGGATGCACTTAATTTTTCAAGTTAAATTGAATCTTAAGTTTTATTTTTTTTTGGTTTAAAGCAAGGCATTAGAATTAAAGCGTCTAATCTACTGCAATCTACGGGTGAGTTCATACACAAATATCGAGGATATTACAGTTAGTTTATTTTATCAGAGAAAATATATAAGTGGGTAATTTTCTACTTACTCAACCAGTTGAGTGCTGGCGTAAATAATTGGAATACGAGTTGAGTGATTAGCGTTTGAGTTGGAAAATTTAATTTAATTTAAAAAATCATAATTCTAAATTTTGATACGAAGATATATAAATTGATTATAATGCTATATAGCCAAACATTTTACCTATATTTTACCGTTATCTTATATTTTTTGGATTTATAAAAACATATTTAAAAATTGTAAATTGGCATATTTTGGAGTGCAATCACTCAAGTCGTTTTGCGAACTCGGAATAATATTTCGAAAATCACTCGAGTGGTTAATATTAATTGAAATAAGGCCATATAAATTACAACCAGTTTTCTAGTGCTAGAATCAAAATATTTTCAATCGTGCGAAAATTGTTTCTATAATTGTTATTTGTGGATTAGTTGGTCGAGTGGTCCAAAGCTTGTCTTCTAGTTTAGTCGTCATTTTATTTTTCAGATTGTCTACGCTTCTAAGATGAAATTTTACAATTATTAGTTAAAACGAAGAACTTTTTTATGTTTTCTTGATAATCGTTCAAGAAAATCTGGATAATCGTACCATGTGAAAACGGTTCCATGATAACTCAACAAAGTGACAATTCAACACACCTTTAAAAAGTGATAAATATAAAGTCATTAGAAACGATGAAAAAAAATTTTTAACCTAAGATAACCTAACCTAATTATCCCAGGTAATAAAGTTTTTGTTTCATCACTTTCCATGACTTTATATAACTTTTTAAAGATGTGATGACTTATCATTTTGATGATTTATCTTGTCACCGGTCACATTGTTACTTCGGAGTTTAGTGATATGAAAAAAAAATAAAGAATGATATCTTTTAAATAGTGTCAAGAAGTCTTGTAGTCTTTTAAAAAGTGAATCCCTTTTCAAATAACAAATGTTTTCAAATAAAAATATTATTTTTTGACTTTATATCGGTGCTAAATTTGCTCATTGTATTTGTTTATGTACCTACTTTAGGAGCTACGTACCAGAAATGAAGTTGAGCGACTTTGTTCTTAGTAAGTATAAATAATTGTTATTAGATCGCATACATACATAAAGCACATGTTATTATACAGCATGCATTAAAAAAAATTACACCTCATTCTATGTTCCACAGTTTGTCCTCAAGATCTTGCATTATTTCACCACAGGCACTTTAGAGATATCCTGCGATATTTATTTTAAATTTGGAACGCGTTTGAACCTCTGCCAGTTTAAATTCGCAACGACGCGACATAGTGTTCGCGATTCTGCGCGCGCACCGAGCGCGAGACACTTTAGCGCGACATTAATGGCCGGCGACAAATAACGCCAGCGCCGCGATGGAGATGCTTTTCCTGGTCTTGCGTCTTAAGGCTTGGTTACACGAAGCAGTTTTGTTGCTAATACCAGAGTCGTAGCAACAAAATAGATTGATTTGAAAATGTACTTGCTGCGAATGACTCAACCAGGAGCTACTAAACTTAGCGGGACAAGTTTACTTTTGACGACTGGAATTAGGTTATCTCCTATTTTTTGTGAAAATATATTTAGAGTTAATAAAATTAGTTTTCGATATCTCAAAAAATTATGAAGATATGAGCTTTTAACGTGAGCATTAGTAAAATGTATGCATTAGGATTTATGCGTAAAGTCACACGCAGTACAATTCGTAATTTCGAATGGCAGTGCTACAGTATGGCCGTGCATATCCAGTGACGTGACACGTTTTTTGATCGGCCGCTAAAAATATCAATGTTTCGAGCGCTTATGATATCTGCGGTAGGTACCATTCGATATTTTCCGAAATGAATGCAATCAATCTTCATGAGATTACTGCTAACTGCAAGTACATTGTCGCACGTAGCGCTTTGTCGCTACTATTCAAGCAAATTGTCCCGTGTGAACGAGCCTTATTGTTGAAAGCGATGCATGCACGATAAAAACCGCAAGAATGTGGGAGTTGAAACATTGCATTATACTGGAAATATTATTGTACAAAATAAATACCAGCTACAGAACTTTAGAAAATCCTAAATGTAGTTTGTGGATAACGAAAACTATTGTTTTTGGTATTTTTTAACAAAATATCTTGATTGTACTAAAAAGTATATAAAGCTTTGCTAAAAGAAAAATATTATATTTTTTGCCGCTTAAAATGAGATAAACGATAACCACCAAAGACATGAGAAGCCGATTTAAGTGTTTTGTGGGCGTGAAAGTATACCCAAAGTAATGTAAACTTTACCTAAGTGAATTGTGAATCTAGCGATAGTATCCAAACAAGTTATTTTAAATATAAATTTAATTGTCTATCTGTGGCTTCCGAAAGTCTCAGTGAAATTAATACATTTATTTGTTTTTAAATTTAAATAGATCACTTTTTATTTGTCTGAAACGTCTTGTAATGTTGAATATTACTATTATTTGAACAGAAGACAAAAAATAGATTTTTTTACATTGATTTCATGAGATCATAGCATAATGTAAGATGGTTCATTTATAAAACACTTTCAATATCATGTAATGATATCCCTTTGAAGAAAGTATTTTGCAGTGAAGGTGTACTAGGATAATATATTTCATTAATTTTTTTGTATTAATGTAAGTGATTTAGCGGACACACAATGAAATATGACAACACACAGCTTATATCGGAGATAAAACATTCAATTTTAATCGTCGAAGAAGATATCTACACAAAACATGAAACAGAACAGGAAGCAAAATTGTACTCTCGTGGACAAATATTTCATTTCATAAAAATAATCAGGTCTCAAGCCGAGAAGCACTTTCCGGTTAGAAAGAGATCCGAATTCACGCAGATTATTTTCTCTGTCTTGTTTTATTTTATGTATTATTTAGATACACTCGTATTATCTTCTTAAATTATTAAATAATACACTGTTGATTTAAAAATATTTCAATCACTTAAATATTTAATTTAAAGCTTACAACATTTAACCATCGCTTTGAAAGTGGGTCCTTCCAACATCAGAGACAAAATCATTTTAAATCAAAATCAATACCTGCTTGATTTAATGTAGAAATACATTTCCATTTAAATTGTATGATTCTATCCGCTTAAATAAATTGCGTTTTACTATTATTTATAGGGGCTTTATCTTGAAAAAATGTTGCCCCTTACAGCCAAACTGTAATACTCTAGAAAAGAAAGCTTTTCCTAAAGGTTAAAAGGCAACAGCATTATAAAAAAATATTTTCAATACATTGTGTGGGATGGTTTCTTACTGTAATATTTAAATGTTCCATTACATAAACGGTGAATTATTTGGTTAGTTACTAAAATTTATTTATGAAAGATGATCCCTGGCTTTGCAGACCACATTACAGTTATCATGAATGCAATGAAAAAAATGTATTATATTATATTGTTAATTTGTGTTATTCTGACGGCCTCCGTAGTTAGGTGGTAAGGTTTTTGACTAGCAAGACGTAGGTCGCAGATTCAAATTCCAGCGTAAATTTTATTCGATCAATTTGTGTTATTTCACAAGTTACTTATTTAAAATAATATAAAGTATATATGCGACACGTTCCAGCGTAAAATATACCCTCAGTCCTGGTGTTAGACCACAATTCAGAATTGACACGTTGCTTGAAATGGCTTTGGCTGTATTTCACTACTAGATCTAAATATCCAGGTACTACTCCACCTTGCCCCTTCCCATCTCTTTCTCCTCGCCACTATCTTCACCCTCACAACATTAACCATTTGGGACTCTTGTGCGGCTTAACATAAAACACTAATAAATAAATCAGCATAAGAATAAAAAAGTGATATTTATATATCCCTGAAGCCGATTATTTGAAAATAAGCCACACTGTTATGTAGCACTTATAATATCTTTAATTGAAAACGATATAATGTTAATTTAATAAATTTGAAACCAAGTTGTTCAAACAACGTTCATATAGCTGCTTTTACTTGTGATGAAAGGCTTTAAATCACAGTGAAAAAAAAAACAGATAAACCATAGCTGCAAAAAAATATGCAAATTATTTATGAAAACGGACATGCTAACGACATCTGGCGGAGAAAGAATTGATCCAGCTTGCTTGCAGTAGACACCTGTAATAGTTGAAATTAAATCAAGGTTCCGGGACTTAAGCAGAGAGGTCGTAAAATCGTCTAGGACGACTGGTACTTCCCCTTTCCTAGGCCTATAAATAAATATTGAATTTTGTCAACCAATAGATCTGAAAAAGAGCTATAAAATTTTGAGTAACCAATCAGTGAACGGAGAGGAGTACACCAAATACAGACAAAGGAATAAACTTTGGATCGGGCAATAAAAAAGATAATTAACGACATTTCGATTCTCACAGAAATTAGAGGTGAACGCACTTTAGGGTCAACATCGACTTTCAAGGTGACAAACTCCTGGAAATGTTTACAATAACTGAGACGTTTATGGGGTATCGAACCATTGAAATCGGGTGCTTGGAAGTTTTACAAGTTGTAAAGCGCACACACAAAAATGCAATGAAAAAAATTATAAACGTGACAGTATAAAAAAGGACGGGAAAAGCGAAGGAAAATCACTGGCGGAATTTCAACTGTAGTGCAATTATTTATGATAGAAGGAGGGTGTCATGTTCGATAAAAATCGTACTAAAGAGAGGAGTGAGTGTTGGAAACAATGGAAATTAATCGTTATCAATTTAAGATGAAACGGACATATTGGTAAATCAATTTTGAATGAAAAATCTCGCAAAAAAAATACACATTTTAGAAAAGTGCGGCGATCGAATGCAAGGATAATACAGAGATTTTGGATTGCTACGAAGGTCCTAGGGACGTGAAAATCGAGTATCAGAAGAAGACAGTAAAACTAAACATATAGCGATAGATTAGATTCAGGAAAAGTAGACATTTTTCATGATTATTAGGTTAGATATATATTAGAGTTACCCAATATTACGGAGGGATCGAAACAAGATAAAAGGTTGGCGGTCTCATGTATATTTTGAAGGATAAACAATCAAAATCCGAACATGATTTTTATTTACGTTAAGGTAATAAACGATTAGAAAAGCGATTAACTTTAACGTGGACCTTATGGAAGTATTTAGATTAGACAAAAGAGATTAAAATTAATAGGTTTGAAATTAAATTAAATTTACGAGTCTAGTACCAAAATTTTAAACGTAAACAGGTGTCCAGACATATAATTTATGTGAAATCTTGTAAGTGAGGGATGGAGGATGGGGCGGAGATTGGATCAGGCAATAAAAGTGACAGATATCCCAGAGTCAAATTAGGTATATCTCCCATAGAAGTGTGGAAAACTATATATTAATTAATAATAGATGAAGTATGAAATTTTCCTGGAGACCACACACATCGGGAAAAGTGGAGAAAAGATAAAAGGAAGGGTAAAGAACGGAGATAAAGAATAATCCAAGTGGAGAAAAGCGATACAATTCGAATTTATCCGTGAAATTAATAAATACGACTTGGAAAATGAGTAATTATAAGAGTTATGAGAAATGAAATAAGAATCAAGAAGAAATTGTGCAAGAAAACGTCGCGGATAAAAATAAAATTCAAAGATAAAGGAAAAACTCAAATCTGCGACAGGGAGATAGAAAGTACGGGTGGAAATGGAAAAGCTCACATAAGTAACAATAAAATTAAGTAGAATTTAAACAAATCGAAATTCAAAAATGCGTAGTAAAGATTTCGACATGGATTTAAACAATTTTCGCACGAGATGCATAAAATTGAGATCTGTATATATGTTATTGAGGACGGACCTATCGCGAATTGAGAAAAAAAAAGGAACGCAAAATCATGAGATTTTAACTACATTTTTGTATGAACAGAGGACAAAGGGAGCTTGGGCGATTAACACAGACTCACCCGATTCGGACCCTATTAAGTTAGCGACGTGAGATAAAAATTGACCGCCACCCAAAGCCGGACAACAGAAGATCGTATGTAGGAACGATCGATATTGATGGAAGGGGTGTTTGGATTTACGAGTTGATAGGAGATAGAATTAAGCATCAAGAGAAATTCAGATACGTCTTTTGGAACCTGAGAGGGGTATAAAAGATGGAACACATCAGTCAGGAGACAGTCGCGCCGAGGATTCGAAAAGTTGTTACGTGGCAGTACTACGTCTTTGGTAGGATTAACAGTGAAAAATCTTTAAGTGTTAAATTTTAAATAAGCCCTGGACTTAGGAAAATTTTGTGAAAAATACAAGTGCTAGAGTCAGTGAAATTTAATAAGTCAGTTAAATTAAATCAAACAGTGAAAATAAATACAGTTTAAACTCAGTGCTTTAAAAGTAAAGTGAGAAGTGCTAAAAAGTGAATTGTGAATTAATTAAAAATTTAAAAATAATTATTTCATTCAAAGTGAAAACATTCAAATTAAATTTAAGAGTTTGTTATCGTTAATCTAAAGTGAACGTGATCGCGTATTGATATTTAAAAATAGATTATAATTTAACGTCAATTTGGTTAAAAAATAATAATAATAGTAATAAATACTTCATCTTAGGTTAAAAGAAACACAAAAACAAACAAAAAAAGGATTCGATAATAATAAACGTTTAAATCTTTGTTCTAAAATTAACAGTTAGAAAAAAATTTAATTTATTAATAGTCGAGTAAATTAAAA
Source organism: Hesperophylax consimilis (assembly GCF_061612785.1). NCBI lineage: Eukaryota > Metazoa > Arthropoda > Insecta > Trichoptera > Limnephilidae > Hesperophylax > Hesperophylax consimilis. The sequence continues at coordinate 31,800,739 of NC_142851.1, forward strand.
GTTTGCACAATTTGGAATAAATTTTCTTATCAATTATATAAAAAGAAATTTAGAATTAATAAATTGTTCAATTAAAATCCATCGTGCGTATAGCGACAGTGTTAAAAGTGTTTGTCGTTTTAACCGGAATTTTAATCATCAGTCTATCATTTCGAAAAAGAATTTGAAACAGCTATCATTCAAAAGCCTAAACTAGAAAGGTGTTATTAAATCAACGGGTTTTCTGGATTAGGATTTCGTTCGGAAGAAAAATTAAATACCAGCTAATTTATACGATTCAAGCGAGAATAAAATATTAAATAGGAATAAATAGTCGAAAAGATTTATTTTGAAATTAGTTGAAAAATACAATTAATTAGGTAGGATTTCTTCATCAAGGTTGTTGTGTACTACCCGACCGGAAATACCTTGACGTGGGTGAGTTTTCCTTTTATAAATAATTTTCAGGTCCCAGGAGACACAGAAGGGCTGTGAAGTGGAAGTATATCAATTGAATATTAAATTAAAACAACAAAACAAAGAATTACACATTAATATATGTATATTGTATATTTGTATATATATTTATAAATATAAAATAAAATATTGTATATAAAGAATATATATATGAGTAATGTAATTATATATATGTATTTTATTTATTAATCGAAACATCGAAATGGTAGCGATTTTTAATACCTACCCGAGGACATACCTATATTATTGAAAAAGAAAATATGTATTTATTAATATTCAAGACCATGTAGAATCATATACCTTATATTTATTTATTAATATATGTAATCTTATTTAACGTATTTTGACAATCGAGATATGTGTACATATATATATATATATATTTATATTATTTTCACCTAACTTCTAGTAAATTTACTAAATTCGGGAAATGAAATAAATAGTTTAACTTCAATAAAGGATTTAAAAATATTTTAATTAATAGTGCACAATAAAAGTAAAGAGGCACAAATGACTTCTAAGGAATTTTAAAATAAACAAATCTCACATTTAGGTTAGTGTGTCAGGAGATGTTTATATTATTTGTTTACAAAACAAAGGATCACTGGAGAATTGGGTCAACCGCATAGTTTGAAAACGACCTTGGCCATAATTAGTTAGTCACAAAGGATTTTATTAATTACCCGAAACAGCTGGAAGATGCGTGTTCTCAAATACTTATCAATCACAAACGACAATTGAAAAATCACGGGTTAGCCAGATTTATATCAAAAAATTACATGAAACATTGGAATACCATTGATTAGATAATCGCACAGTTTTTATTAGTTACCTGAAACAGCTGGAAGCTGCGTGCTTACAAATACTTATCATTCACAATCGACAATTGAAAAATCACGGGTTAGCCAGATTTATATCGAATAATTATACGAAACATTTGAATATTATTGATTGGGCGCTCATACAGAACCCCATCAGTTGCCTGAGACATTTGAGAGTCGAGTACTCTCTAATGTGGCAATCAACTACTTGAAACAATTGGAAAATCACGGGATAGGATGAACAAAATTAATGTTGAAACCTGGAGGTAAAATTTAAAACAAATACAGTTCATCAAACAGGAGGCAGTGGTCGCTCCTACAACAAGACCATTAACCAAACCAAATAGAGATGACGATTCTCTTAAATAAAAACGTCAAAACCAAACAAACAAAAGCCTGGAGTTCGATAGCTCTCCAAAACAAACTATCAAATATGACCTTATTCTACTAGTATTTATTAGTATAACCTTATTCTTACGTATATATTCGGTTACCAATCCTAGAATTGTGCAGAATTCTTCGTGCGAGATTCGAGCTTGGAATGCGAGGTAGATAGCCTCGTATTGCGAGTTATAAACCTTTCCCAAACTGTATGTATACATATATTTATTCGTATGTACTGTTTACTGGAGAATGCGGACCTGCATACAGCTTGCATTTAGGTCGGTAGACCACTCTCGCATTCGCTTTTAAACGTGGAATGAGGATTCACGACCCGTAAGTCCACATCAACCGTGAGTATATGATTGTATATAGGACGAAACCGGTTCGCCCTAAGTAAATTGTAGTCCAAGGAGGAGTCGGAATTTGGGGGTATCGAGACCCGAGGGGAAACTTGAATGCAGTACATGATGACGTGGAAGGCTCTTTGGGACGCGATAACTTAGGTATCAATCAAAGAGCCGTGTCAAAGGATTGTGCAAATTTCTTGTTGACTCACGATCATCTCGTTTACTTGCAGGAGGATTTGGAGCCAAATTATGCCAGCAAATGGGCTATTCCGAGTTCGTCAAATATGCAATTAACTAATTACATTAACCTACTAAATCAATCTTTACATGTACCTTATAGCAGCAGAATCATAAAGGAGTGGCGCCAAACTGACACAAGAGTTTACCAAAATCAAATTTACTAACAATTAACCATTTGAGTTATATTTAATTACCTGTCCAAATAAACATGTATAATATCTTTTATCAGCGTTTAACTACGACTTTGTTAGGGTGCAGGGAATCAGAATAATTACATTAGGAAAGTTAGCTCATTCAGGGAATTCATTTAAGTCTAGGTTTGCAATGGAAAGACCAATTAAATTGTGAAACTCAACACCTCGATCAGAACCAAGGGGGTTACCACAAAAATGAATGTAATTAAAATCCTATATCATAAATCAAAAAAATTACACAACGTTTGATGGAATTTAATTACAATATAAATACGGAAATATTTGCGTTCAAGTTCGTAAATAACGTATTAATTAGTTGGGTACATATGTCTATGAAGATATATAGTACAAGAGAGCTTTAAGTAGCTTTCTGTAGATATCAAAGAAAAGGGTCCAATTTTCATGGAGGCTTATGTGTTGTAGGGGAGGAATTTTCCATCCCTGCGAACACATATGCAAAGCCTTAGAGGAAAAATTAAATATCGGTCATAGCCAAGAGAGAAGAAAATTTTATATTGTTTTAAACAAATAAAAATAAAAGAAAATGGTGAAAAGGTGAAAACATTACATACTTAAATATGAAAGTATGCGTAATGTTAATTTTTATATTTTTTCTTTCAACTAAAGTTGGCACTTGTATTCGGGTATCTGTTATTTTATGTGATACATATTTTTTAAATGCCAATTTATTTTTTTCTATTTTTTACTAATATCTAGAAATTTTGTTTTTTACTGTCTCGATAAAGACACGATTGTATCCTAAACAAGCTACTAAACTCGAATAAATTAGTGTATTCCTATTTATAACTAACCATCATGCTGTTTCCCAGCAGAGGTAGGCAGAGAAGACGGACCGCCAAACAACTCGGTTTTGGCACATACTCCTTGCCTCATTCATATTCATACATACTCTACTATTATTCTGACTCTTGACATGGCCCGACTCAAGTATCTGATTCACTTGACCGTGCCATGTCTTTCTCGGCCGTCCCTAATTTCCTTTTGTGTCATATATTCTCCTTAGACTCCTTTCTTCGCCCATTCGTTCTACACGTCCAAACCATATAAGCGTCCATTTTTTAATCTTACTCATTACGCTTAAATCAGTCTTGCACTCTTTGCGGATCTCCACATTCTCACATTCTCTTATGATCATTTTTTCAATTTTCAATTCAATTCAATTCAATTTGTTTATTCCTTTAAAAACATTACAAAATTACATTTTATTTCGTTTTTAAGTACATTTGTAAAATGGTATTAGGTACATAATAGTTAGCGGTGTATAAACTATACCAGCATCAATAGAGCTTGCTTTTTAAAGGCAGCTTCACCGATGCTAAATATGTCGATATCCGAATTAATTCTGTTCAACAGCAAGACTGCTCTCCCCACCGGCATGTCCTGCAGGCAAGTTAGTCCTGCAGGCCGGGAGATAAAACAGTCTATGCTGTCGGTGACGGAGATAACCATCAGGAACATAGAGACTAATACTCTCCATGATAGTCGGATTTTCAAACCATCCACGAATCAGTTTGAAGAAGTGTGATACAATATGCACATCTCTTCTGACCCGTAGATGGTTCATACCGAGCATGCCCAAGAGAAAGTCAGTAAGATAGAGCCACGGGTAGTAGCCATACTCCCTCAGGTAGAGGAATCTCAGAAATTTCTTCTGAACTCTCTCCAACATAAGGGAATACTTCACCTGATGTGGGCTCCAAACCACCGACCCACTCTCAAGCCTACTATACATCATACATGGTTTTATATACATACGCCTCAGGGATCCCATTTATACAGCATTCAGTCTTCTTTCATCCTTTCTCTGCCAGTTCCATGCCTCACTGCCATACATCGGGCTAGGTATGTGGACTGTACCATACATTGTGGACTGCTTGCTTCGCTTCTTTGGACAGTTTTTTTGCTAGCGTCAACCGTTTTCAGTCCTTCATTAATAGAGTTACCTGCATTTTCCCTTCTTTCAATATCTGTCAGCCTTCCCATCTCTCGTAAACATACTTCGTAAATATACAAACTCATCCACCTGCTCCAAGTATTCCTCATTCACAACTATATTGCACACTGTTCTCCTACTCTCTCTTTCAAACACCATTACTTACATTTATCATTAACTCATTCTTCATACATTCGTTAATCCTATTTATGTAACGGTATAATTCAACTTTATGAAGGAAAGCTTGCTAGAATTAATTGATTCCTCGTGTTGGCCAAAAACAATTCAATAATATTCATAAAAGCATGACACAATATGAAAATATCTAGTTGTAAAACGTGAATTGGTTCAAGTAAATTATATATTCATTGCCATCAAAAGATACTTAAAGCATCCCGAGTTTATCAGGAAAGCAAGTGAGATCTTAATTTAACTCGGTAAACCTTTTTAAAATGCTTGCTCATCTTAAACGATGACTTCGTCGCAATGGCAACATTTTAGCAAGGTGTCTTAATGGCTTACCTGAGTTTTAGAAAGCATCAGAATTAGGTTCATTCGTCTGGAGTCTGGAGGTAAGGTTGGAACATAGCCAAGTTGGAGGAAGTTAGATGTTACGATCGGCGTGCGCAGACTTCGTGAAGTTATACCCAGTATTTATGGGGCATCATTTATGTATGTATTTATTCATATTCTCCATTATTATCCACAGTTATTTACCAAAATACCACCCAAGGTAGGTATCACAAATTTGAGGTACATCTAAGTATAAAAGGTTATGGTGGCAGTTTTACTATTTTGTGAGATATGACAATAGATAAGCGCCCCTGAGGTGATGTCTCACAAAAGCGGCGCTATACAAATTGTCCAATAAATAAATAAATAAATAGTTGCTGAACTCTCTGTAAGTGACGTTGAAAATGTCGATGGTCAATGCAGAATCGGCAGTTGAGTCACTTGATTGGAGCGCTCTGTTATGCAGAAGTTCTCGCTTTCGGAGTATTAAAAATAACACAGGAACTCCGACCAGTATTTTGGCTAGGCACATATGAGTTAACCTCTTTCACTATAAGTGGATTGAGTATAGTAACAGAGATTAGTAGAAAAATATTTTACTAAAAATATTTTTCGGCGTGCTTTTAAGGTGTTGAAATCGACCATTACTGTTAAGCACAAGAATGGATATATAAATTATAGCACGTATATTCTCATAATATAATGTCTAAAACTTTTGTACTTTTTCTACTTCTAGGATATGGTTTTATTCAAAAGGGGCCCAAATAGTGGAGCTTTATTCGAGGAAACTATATTACATGTACAATGACATGACATTATACCATGACATGGATGTTAAATTGTGTATTGTATAGAAATAAATTATCTTAGGTACAAGAAACATAATATTTTAATAACTCTGAATTGTAACTTGAGAAAAATTGACTATTTGTATTTGACAAGAGATATAAACATTTTTCATGGTGATGATGGCTATACAAATGGTTTAAATGATCTATCACAAACAAACATTCACTGTCACTTCTTTGTCACCAGATTAATTTAAATAATGCTTGGATGAGAGAGATTTATACTAAGTATGAAAATATAAGAGAATATTCTAATATTTTTCACAAAAACCGAACGACCTATTTAACGAGGAACTTGGTGTGTATATCTGTAATAAACTTGTGTTTTATTTCATATATTTTATTAAAATAACAAAGCGTGTAAGTAATCTTATATTTGTGGAACGTTCCAGAGAGGTAACCAATCCTATTATCACCTTGTTGAAATACTGCCGTTCAGAATCAAAAATTTGCTTGAAATGGCTTTCTGCAATGTTTAGTCACCAGATTTGAAAATCCAGGTACTTTTGAAAATTGGTTTTGCGACTTTTCTGCTCCAGTTTTATATCTACAGCCTTTTTTAGTTAAAAATACAATATTCCCTTCGGCTCCGAGCAGTGGAAACTATTGTATTCACATTAAAAATAAATACAGAATATTGCTTCTCATTTATTTTGCAATTGTTTAACAAAAAAACATACAAGCAATGTTTTCATCCTGACCAGCCATGACAAAAAATAGTCCATAATAATGCGCATATAATTCTTTAAACAACAACTAACAACCGAAAAGCTTGAAAATAATCTCGTTAATTTGTGCCTATGTTTTCTGATGGGACCTAGGTTAACAGCATCTAACGTAAACGTGTTTATGGTTAAATTTTCAAAGATAATGTTACGTTATTAAGCAAAATATTTGATCTGTCCAGTAGGGCGCAATCGTGTTTGGTATTAGCCATAAGCCAAAAGCCATTGTTCACCTGTCGACATGTTGGTTTAGGAAATCAAATTAATAACCGCATTAATTAACAGTCCTTTGCCGAGTCGATCGATGCGGGCCGCATACAAAACAGGAGATTTAGATGTTAAGTAAACATAAAGTGATTAATAACAGTGCTATAGTATCAATATTAAATTAATTCATCGTAAACATACGTTTGCTTAGAATTTTAAAGCGAAAATTATTAGATAAATTGTTTAAAATTATCATTACCTATTTCTTCTCACGACAGCTTATAAAGGCCTCAGCAAGGGTTTAGCACCCAGTAAGGCTCACATTACCAGATAAACCTCTTATGAAGAATCTAAATAAATAAGTTAATCCACTTAAGTGAAATTGAATTAAAATTAAAAGTTTATATGCTTTGTTACATATATGATATATGTGTGGTTTCGGGGAGTGGCTCTTTCAACATTGACGGATTTACCATTGTAGTCACTTTGCCAACCCTGGATATTTGGGTCAGCAGTCAGGTCAAAACAGAACTAGCCATTCTTTGCACCAGTCAACGGTCAGAGCAGTTTGCATCGCTCTGGGCTGAGTACCGACAAATCCACTTGCTAATTTCTTTATCATAAATTTTAAAAACTCCAGTGTCTTCCTTGGATGATCAGTAATATAAAAACATCTTCCGAACCTGAACGTTCACGTGCTTTTGTCTTGGAGACAACATTGACAAATTCTAGAGCTAAAAATAATATTATTGGAACTCAAGCTCTGATGATTGCTGCTAGACATAGTGTTCATTAGCTATCTACGATTCAAGAACTAATCTGTATCACACCATTTTATTGACCAAGCAACCCTTTTTTGTCAGTTTTCAATTGTAGGATGATTTACATTTCAATATATGTCTTGAATTTTCAAATTTTCTTTCATTGTGATAACAAAAACCATATCCGTAAAGAACATTTAGCTTGTATTTTGAATATTAATTTTATTTAAATTGTTACTACCAAATTCTACGACGAAAGTTTAACAAAAATCATTCAACATAAAGTGTGCGAATATGGGAAACTTGACACATTAATAACCATCAATATTATCCGACAATTTACAATTATTCATTAAGAGTATTGGTAATAAAAAAGCGTTTTTTTATGTTACAAGTAACTATATATAATTAATACATAAATAAATAGTCTGTAGGTGGATCGCAAGGTTTGATAATGCCTTCGGAAGGCGTAAAAACTGTTACACGTAATAATAATTGAATTGCAGATCTTGTAAAAAATTAACCCGTTACAAAATTTTCTTTGATTTCTTAGATGATCACTTTTTCTCTCTACAGGGTGTTAAAGGACCTAAATGACTTACAAACCAGTGATTCTTGACATTATTTGTGAAAAAAATGTAATTGAAACTTTGGTATCTGTGTAGTTTTTTTTTCATCTTAAATTAGTAGGTAGTGGATAGCTAGGGTTGATGTGTGGAAGTGAAAGAATTTATTTTTAAGTTTAAAAAAAAAATTAACTTAAAATTTCAATAACAATTTAGGAATAATACTCAAAATATTGTTAGGAATCATTGGTTAAAGTAATTCAACCTTAACACCCTGTATATGAGAAAATGTATCTAGGTACCTAATTTTATTACGTAAAACTAAAGTTATTTTGTCAACACTACTGATTAACTTACTCCATTCGGTATTCGATTTGTTTTCGTTAAAATCCATTATCACGAAGAACTATTGAAATCTCGTCAAACAACAAAACTTTTCCTAGAAAAAGGTGGATAATTGATCAAATTAGTAATTTTGGATAGTGCTTAAGGATTAATCCGACGAGATAATAATCACAGCTATTTTACTCTCAGTACTGATTGCTAAATCAACACGACTTAGAACATTAATTATACAAATTGCCCCAAATTTACCTTTGCCTATGAATCTGCCTCTTGGCGTTATTATTTTATGATAATATTATAGGCAAACTGTTATCAACGTGTATTTGAGTTGATTTTAAATTGATGTGATTGCATTAATTCATTAATAATTCAGAGAAAATCAATATTTGAGTTTCACAGCATATTTATACAAATAAAACTTTTCACTTAATTTTGCACGAAATTACGTAAGGTATAAAAGTTTTTTTTTTAATATATTTGCATTTAATGGATTTTATTGTTTTTTTAGGACCTGATGTTTTATACAATTGGTACTGTACTAGGCACCTACGTCAGTGAAATCGTCTGTAAAATGCCGGTTTTTCTCTCGGGGGTACCTTGGGTAAGGATTTGCAATGAAACACAGCTTCGCGAATGTCGTCGGACAACTGGCTGGTTGGGACAGTTGTTTTTAGTCAGCGTATTTATTGGGTTCGAATTTTACAATTTGCACACGTGTTAATGTGCAGCAATTATTTTCATATCTAAATTGAAATATTATAAGGCGTTATAGCGCCAAGAATTAATTACTAAGGTCCCACAGTTCTATCGTGCGAGTAATTCATCCTTGAAATGGCGATATGACACGTGTACGGTGTTTTAAATTCTTAGCAAGATGACTCATCGTGCGAGACAAGTCTCAAAGGATTCGAATGGAACCTTCACAAAACTTGAACATTAACACTGAAGTTTTATGAAATGGTCAAATTCTGTGAAAAATCCAATCCAATTTCGAAAGAAAAATGATCTGCCACAGAAATTATTAATTAAGACTCAATTAAAATTGTTTTAATAATTATTCTAAATAAATAAACATGTGTGATTGTACAACAGGGAATAGAAAGTTCCGATAGCAAATTTTAATTTTATTATTTTCATTTTGGAAAACTTATTGACGAAAACCTAAAATCTAATTATTTAATCGTTGGACAATCTTCAAACGACAAATGTGAAACAATAAAATTAGAAGATTCGTTCGCGTTTAGGAAAATTTTAGAAAAAAGTTGAATATTTTCATATTAGAGCATCCTTAACTGAAAAAGTTTGTTAACTTTCCCAAAAAACGTTCTCATTGCTGCATCGTTTCAGAGTTAATCTTTTCAACGATTTTCTCTAAAATATTAATGACATAAGAACGTCAATAAATATGCACGGCAATTGCGATCAAAATCTATTGTAAATGTTCATTTAATAATAATCAAACACGATGCATGGACTGTGAATCGTTTTCGACTTACAATTATTGTTTCTTCCGTCAATATGCAGCGGCCTTCACTAAGTCAAATTAATTATAAACGCACGCATTGATTTCCATAGAAACCGCTTACCGGTAAATTCTACGCTTTAAATCAATTACTGCCTACGGTTACCGTTAATTGAATGATTAAAACGGTCAAATAGTCTAAAATATTTTACCTCACCCAGGTGTATCCCTTTGAACCACTGAATAGATAATGTACACTTTAAATAGAAATGCCTTCCATGTAGATTTAAATGTAAACCAAATGACGGCCTCCGTGGTCGAGGAGTAATGCTCTTAATTAACAAGCAACCAGATTTGAATCCTGGCGTGCTCAAAGTATTTTATTATATATGATATATGGCAATTAAGTTGAGTATTTAAGCGATAGATGGCGCTAGTTACTCCAGAGTCCGACAGATGTCGCTAGAGGGTAACAATTACTTGTGAGATGAGATTGACAGGGAACAAGCTTCTCGATCCAGAGAATTACCAACCCTCGGGTAATGAACATTGTAGCTAAATCCAGACCTATTATTTGTAACGTAAATAAACACAATTATAAGTAGAACCTTTTATTTTTTAAAAAAAGTTCCCAAGACTTAAATCTGCAAAGAAAGGCAGATATAACAATTGGCGCAGCCGATAGGATTAAAAATAATACACTACATTTGCAACACGTATCAGGGTGGAAAATACTCTAAATATCGCCCTGGTATAAAACCACCATTCAGAATAGAGACTTTGCTTGAAATTACGTTGCGTTGATTTCAAGTCCTAGATGCGACCGTTTCTTTTTATGATTTTTAGGTTTCAAATTTTCGTTTGAGAATCTTCTCCTGTAATTCGCAAAATAAATGATATGTAAATTGCTAAAAATTTAGATAAGTTACTAATTATTGGTTGAGATACGTAAATATTTTTTAAGAAGAACCAATAACTGAGGCAGTTCTGCATAAAATTCATAAAAAATGGGTAGGTGTCGTGGACCGTTCTTTATTCTTTTCCACCCCTATTGAGATGTTTTATTTCCGCTGACTCTGAGAAGACAATCTCTCGAATTGTGATCACGTAATTTTTTTTGTTTATTGTCTAATCTGTTTGAAAGCTCTGTATGAGCCGATTGACACAGGCAACAAACACCGATGCGGAAAATACACTGTACGTTCCATCGGAGCTTTATTTCAAGCTTCGGCGATGTTCAAAGCTCGTGGTCATGTTAACTTTGTTAACATCGGCTGATTTTAGTGCTGTTAAATTTATAGTCATATTACTGCGTTTATAAATTGAATTATCTATTCAACCTTTTCAACAGTTGAAACTTAAAAAAAGTATTTCAGTGAACGCAACATAGATACGTATATGTAGAATATTATATATATGGAATAATTGTAATTTATTTCTACACCTACACTATGTGTTCCTCTTTGGTATTTTTCAGTATTGTGAACTTTGTTATTTTTTTTCTTTAGTTTTACATCCAACTGGGGTTTTACATGGATTTTGAGGACAGAATATACCTGTTTTTAAACGTGAAATTACGTTAAAACGATATACTCAAAATGAAACCATCTTACATTAATTTCATTACATAAATGTCATAACATAATATATCATTACGTTTTATGTAGTTTTGTTTAGTTAGTATACAAGTGAATAAATTTTTATTACATTTTAAATTGAGTTTTAAAATACATTTTTATTGCAATTAGAGATATCACAGAGAATTTTACTGTTAATATCATGGTTATCATCAATTTAACTTATAATATAACAGTAACATAAGATAAAATAGAAACTAAAACAAGACTATTATTTTTTAATGATAAACTAATGTTTATAAGACAAGGTTTTATGCATAGCACAAAGGATAAAAAATAATTATAACCAATAATTACTCGCCTGAAATATCAATACAAATTAAAAATATCTCCCGGTAAAAATAAAAGCCACCAACGGGAATTGAACCCGTACCTTCTGCTCATTTTATTTGAAATAATTTCATTTTTATTAACTTGAATATCGATCGTACTTCTGTACGATTTTATTGAGTGACAAACTTTTAACATTTAAAAAAAAAAAAAATTCCATCATCAATATCGTAGTTATACTTATTTAAATGAAATTTTCTGTTCTGTTGGTGTTGTTTTTTAATGAAATGTTTTGTTTTGTCGTTGTTATAGTTGAATAAAATGTTTTGTACACCTGTCTACTTGATATGATACTTTGATTCAACTCGGTACTACTTTATCGACTGAATCATTAGACAAAACGTTTCTAAATCTTTCAAAACATTATTAATGAAATAATAACTTCATAATGTCCATCCTTAGTTGAAGGCAACTAAGACGATTAATTTAGTTACAAATACATCGATTTCACAAATCTTATTATATTGTAAGAGGTCATAAATAAGATAAATAAATATTGGGCATTATCCCTACCTTTAACTAGAATTTCATTTGCCAACCAAAGATTAATAATTGAATTTCAAAGTCGCCTTACGATCCTGAGTTAAGAAACAAGATCTCTTTAAAGGTTAATACGTTATGAGAGATAGGTACCCCAAGGGGCCTTGGCAAAGATATCAAATAATGCCTTATGGGATTGACTATGCTAAGTATTGAGGTAGACAAAGCAGAAGGAAAGGGATAGTAAACTGAACGAATAAAAATGTATTTAATTTTTTTTGGAAAGGTAAATATCGGAACATAATAACATTTCAAACAAATTCTAACTTAGGTATCTAAAGAAATTTTTATTTCTTATTAGTGGAATTCGAATTAACCTCGATAAATCTAAGCGTTCCCTGAAATGGCTTTAGATAACTCAAGTGATGAGAACTGGAGAGCCGAGATAGAAACCTTTCTCTTCCCCTTATCGACTACCCCAAATAACACGTTTTGAGTACCTATTTATGGCCAAGATGATATGTATTTAATTCAAAGAGTGTCTTTTTTTAAATTTTTCTAGTTATCTTAAATTTAATAACTATTAAGTTATTAAATAGCAAAAATTGACGTAAAAACACTCAAAAGTTTCGATGTAAAGTATTGGACATCTTAATTTGATTTTTATCTGGAATTTAATGCAAATCGTATCCTTTATATACACATGAGAGCTTTATAATATCCCACAGAGACACGTATATTATTTCACAACCTAACAACCTTCTCCCACTGCAGTAGTCAATTTCTTTCCACTTGCCAAACGCAGAAGTCGGATGAGGCCGTATTAATGGTGCACGTGACAAGGGACCTCGCAGGTACAGCCGTGGCAGTCAGCGGTATCATTTGTAACCCCTGGGAATTAGCCGACACAAGTGGAATAGGGAGTGCAGAGTGCAGGACTCACAGGACCTTGACTTCTATTGGCCGGGGTTTAGAGTGAAAATGTTAGACCTATTGCCTACCTTTGAATTGTGATATCGAATTTCAGAGGAAACTAACGTTTTACGCTGGGAAAAGGGCGTAAAAGCATAAATATGATAAAAATCTATCAGACGAAGATTTTCATGCCTAATTTCACTTAACTGAATGTTGGGTCTCTTGGCTCTAAAACCACGCATCTCGAATAATTTAGTTATTATTTAATACACGTGTATTTTCACCACGGAGATGTTAAAAATACTGTACGATCCAACTTTGTAGACTTTAATTAGAAAATTTAATAATATTATTTTACTAAAAAGATCTGCCTTCAAGATATTTACAATGTTTACAACGAATTACCTCCACCTGAAAACCATTATAACTCGGCATACCTACGTGCCAAAATTTGTGTTTTAAAACAACAAGTCTGCACGCCAATCCAAAATCACTAAATACCTAACCATCAGAAAGTCCTGAATAAAATTGGGCTTTTAGTGTCTTAGGGTACGACACAGAAAGCACCCATTTTTAAACAAAATATCATTCTCGACTTTCTTCTTAACTACTTTAAAATTACAACAGAATATCAAGTACAGGTAAATCATTGAAAAAAACGCACGGATTTTAAACTAGATTGTCGAGTTCGAAATTCAGATAAAAAATAACATAAAAGTTTTATTGTAACATCTTAAAATGAAATTATTGTTCCATTTTTTGTAAATTGGCAAACAACTGCTGTTTAACAGAATATGAAATTTCAAATTCTGTGATAGTTCTACTCAAGTTCTGTTATTATTTCAGTTCTGTGAAGCAGCTTGGCCAGAATGGAATAATTACAGAAATTAAATAAAACTTCAACATGACTTGATGAATTGTTCTTTCTTTGACATAACAAGTTCTAATTATTAGTATGAATATATTAACCGTTTTAAAACTTGAAACAAAAAGTTAAAACTCGTATCGCTACTTTTAAAATATTTTATGTTTTCTGAGGCGAACGATAAAGCTCAAATTTAGAGTGAAACCTCTTACAACAGCAACCGACGTCATTCATTCACGAAGCACAATAATTCTCTTGTCAGTCAAGGATTGGTAAATAAATTAACTACTCTAATTTCATAAACACTGTTACGAGTTTTTGTGACCTAATGAATGGTTTAGGATAGAATTTTGATATTGTGAATTCTACTGAACCTGACATTGACATGGTGCATTTTAAAAGTGGAAATACCATTATTGGATTATAATAAGTATTTGTTTTACTTGATTGTACCATTTCTTCTTCGATTTTTTCAACCGTTCACTCCAAGTCATACATGGTCCTTACACCTCTTTCTTCATTTTATCATAAATAATTATTTGATTTGTGACTTTTCTGCCATTCGACTTCATATCTCATTCGAGTGCAGAATTTCTCGGTCATCCCCGACTTCTTTTACAATTCAAACTATTTTCCAGTCCTGTCACTGTCACAAAATAATGATCTTTAAAATCTTAAGCGAAATCGGTCCGGTAGTTTTGGAGTCCATACGGCACAAACGAAGAAACATTTAATTTTTTGAGACAAGCGTACAAAGAAAACATAAAAACTCCGACAGTATATTCAAGCTTTGGACAAAGACACTACCAATACCATGCTATAAAAGCTTTCAACAGTGTAAAACTTGAAATTAAAATTGAGTAAAATAGAAATAAATTCACACACAAAATAACAAAATGGATTAAAGAACAAAAAAGACAATATTACCAAAATGTCATAGCATAAAATAAAAATAAAACCTACACGTAAGACACAAAACCAATATAAACACACAACACTCACAAACACACAAAGTTATTTTCAATGTATTATTTTTTAATTTTAAATATATTATTATGTATTTTTAATTTTAAATGTATTATTTTCTCTCTAAACGTATTATGTAGATTATATTTTCATATTATAAAATGAAGGCCTCAGCACGAGCAAGCCACCCAATGAGGCCTACATTACTGGAAAAACTTAAAATGTAAAAAATATTGTACCTAATAAAATATACGTTATATATTGATAGTTATCATCTCCCTCTCTCTATAAAATGAGGCATGCGACAAAAATAGAGGATAGAACGTCAATTTCAGTGGTAAGAGAAGGTTATGACGTCGCAAAACGATTTCAAACGTTATTTGGCGTCCATTGTCCGTTGCCGCGTGTTTCACTCACGTGTTGTATTACAAAGGACTTTTGTCATGCCTACAACGTCGTAGGCTATTTCCGGTTACTTCCGGCGTCCGCGGGTACTTCCGGTATTCCGGGTAGCGGAGGACGGACAACTCGATGAGCCTCCGGACCTTAACCGGTTTCGTAATGTTTACAGACACGCGGCGTGAATAGGAGAAGAGACGTCACAATGACACTGATGGCGTCACGTCAGCAAAAACATGTTACTTAACCAAACGGGTTGTGATGCCAAGATGTTTTGTAAATTGGATGAAATATGATCCTTCTCCTAGAAGGTTTACTAAGTTAAACTGGTTAAAGGTGCGATGAAAGACACTGTTTTATAAATATTAAAAATCACGGGATAGTCTGAAATCTTGATAAATCAGTTCCAATTTTGAAAACCAGTTAAAAATATTACAATCTGTTAGTTGTGCAGATAGAAAAGCAGTAGCGCCTGTTGATTTAACGTCCATGTCACCTTAAAAAACATGTCTGACCAACAGTTGGCGTTGTATTAAAAAAATATGTTTTTACATGAAAAGGTGATATCTACATAATATAAGTAAATAAAACACGCGCTTATTCAAATGCAACGTTGTCAAAATTTAAAAGCAATCGGTGAAGAGATTAAAGATTTTTAACAAACGAATATTTTAATTTGTATGTAACAAAATTACTCCAAAGTGAAGAAACAATGAGGTTTTTTAGAAATTTTAATTAATTTTCGGATAAATAATTAGTTTTATAAAATAGACGGATAAAAAGTTGAACCTCTTTTACACTAACCCCACACAGGAGGTTTGTAAAATGAACAAAAACAAATTTCTCTCAGGGGTTATGTCATCTTTTGGGATGCTGTTAGGGAAGTTTTTTTAAGAAAAGGAAGGATAGGTAGTTCTGAAAACGTAAAAGGCTTGCGTAGGAATCTATGGATCTGTGTGTCCAGGAGTGACGAAAAAATTAATATATCTCTCTCACTGCGGCGCAAGGCAATGGGTCGACAGACTAGTTGGAGAGTTCAAAGGGTCTTGCCGGATCTGGCACGTCACGCAGCAGGTGGGCAGATGCATCCACAACAAACCCCACCCGATGAACCTGGGCACGCTTGCTCAGTCACCAAACGTAGCGAACCTCTTGGGGTGGGTGTGGCCGAGGTGTTTGTTATCTAATTAATGGTTTCCAGGGCGGTGATACACAAACCCGTCTCCCAGATTGAAACATAATCAAGTCTTGTGTGTAAGAGTTTTAAAATTATATCTCAATAACAATGAGAGTTTTTAGGAAATAACAAGAAATAACGGATTATATTACTAACTAGTTCCAAGTCTTAAAAAGAACAAAACACTTTCCTTCAAAGTTTTTTCAATCGCGTGTTCGTAATTAGTCAAAATTAAAGTTTGTAGAAAAGGTAACTAGTTATCCAGACGATAATAACAATACTGAACCACCCATTACTCTGTGGTTATTTTTTTCAACAGCGAAACTTAATTAAAAAAATAACAATATACAATGAGTTATTAAGGTCTTGGCATATTGCTTCATGCTCTGACATATTATTTTGTGCTCTTTTTTATTATTTTTTTTTCCTTGAAAAGACATAAATACACAACGTGTTCCACTCTAGGAAGTAGCTATTCATTTAAAAAATGCTAATAAGGTTTATAAAATAAACAACAAAAATCCAATATAATCGTAGCTTTACTTTTGCGAGTAACGCATGTGTTTGGATAACAAAATAGCCACCGTATTCTCCCAACATGGTCACAAAAACATTTCAAATCTTAAATATAACAGCTTGCCGAGTTGGAAGAAAAATAAATATTTAAAAAAATTAAACGAACGCCTTGTAAACCACATAAAAATAATAAATGTATCTTATCTCTTTTATTTGAGCACTAATGAAAAAACATTGCCATATTTTTTTACTAACTAGCCAACTTATGATTGTAATAAAATAAATTTACATCATAAAAACTACTGTTATCGACCAAATCGGTTAAAGCTGCCAAAGTATTACAAGAATTTTTACATATCATTGGTCTGTTGCAGTATTGTCATAAGTGAATTTAAAATGATCGTTGAAAGCAATACTTGTAAAAATGTAATTTCGTAATAGTATCTTGTTCAGTGTCTTAAAAAATTCGCTTCTACGAAAAATGGTCAGTGATTTTTTGTCAGCCTTGAGATATTATTTCACAAAAATGGCGTTATATAAATATATAGAATTTCTATTTTCTTGCATACATTTTACAGATTATAACAGTTTTCGTAGACATTATCCAGTAAACTCTTATAATCTGTAACTCCATATATATATATATATATATAGGTTGGAAAAAGTGTTTTGTCTTATCTTACTAGAAGAACCTGTGCTGAGGTGTTTTCGTATTTTTGATAAAGTGTTATTCTGCCGGCATAAGTAAATATAAGTATAAGCACTCTCAAGGAGGATATTGTGGTTCCAAGTTCCAACCATGAATGCATTATTATTTACCTATTACTTTAGGAGCAATTAGGTTGAGTTAAACATCATAACATTAAAAAGACATAATGTAGTAAAATGTACAGAAAATAAAAGAAAACTATAGGTAGTACTTGAAGTGAACTTAATGAAGCACTTAAGTTATCGTATTAAGTTATAGATTGGGTGTCCAAACCAATAATGTCGAAATATTTTCTTATAAACTAAATAATAATATCAATTGGTTAACAGTGAAACAGATAATAATATCAATAACCATATTGGGTAACGTGAAACAGATAATAATATCAATAACTCTACTGGCTAACAGTGAAACAGATAACAACATGAATAACTATATTGACTAACAGTGAAACAGACAATAATATCAATAACCATATTGGCTAACGGTGAAATAGATGCTGACCTTGGACGTGATCATTTTTATACAATAATGAACTAAATAATAATAATATCGATAATAATAATATTCAAAAGTCTGCTAATGAAAAAATGAGAATATACACAGATTTTGGAAATTAAATAAAAATAATTTGGCATTCTCAGACTATAAAAATATTACCTTTCGTTATTTCGGCTACTGGCATTATACTTAGCTCTCTCATTAAATACTTAGGCGTATTAGATCTATCAAAAAATTTATATATAAAGATGCAAAAGTCGGTCATTTTGAATACATGTAGGATAACGAAAGATTTTTTAAATATTTATGTTGAGGGATCAGTAGGATTTATAGGCCCTGTTAGAAATTCTACCAACCGAACCCTCTGATATGAAAATATCTGGAGTCGGTGAATTATTTTCCCATTTGATCTCTGGTGAGTTGACGTGTTGTTCTTGTATTGTTTTGTATTTATTTTGCTTATATAATGCACTTGCATAGTGTTGATTGACTAGATGATCATTTGTGGAAAAGTGAGTGGAAGGGTTTAGTTTTTCCTATGGGGAAGATTTAACCCGAACATAAAATCGGAAGTAGATTTAAAATATATATATATTTTTTTTTTCTTTATTCATAAAAATATATTTGGATACAGGTTTTTTACATGCTTTTCGACTACCACACTAGACACATGTCCGTATTATGGTAGTCGAAATTTATAAATGTAATACATGATTCAGGAACTCCGTAAAGAGAGTCACCACGTACCCTGGTGCGGACATTGGTTCTGACCATGTTTTGTTAACTGCCGATATTGTTTTACGCTTAAAACAAATAAAAAAGCCCAAAACCAAAATTAAAATGGATATCTCGAAACTCCATGAAGAAGTGGTCAGAAATAGGGTATCTCAGACTTTGAACGATAATATTAGGCTACTCCCTTGTGATCCATCGATAGAAATACAAACACAATGGGATAACCTTAAGTCAGTTATACGTGAAACCTGTGATGCAAATTTGAAAGCTGATAAGCAAATTAGAAAAAAGAATTGGATGACTGACCACATTTTGAACTTAATGGATGAGAGACGTAAACACAAACATAATGAGACACAATATAAAAACTTACAAAGAACGATTAGACGTGAAATTAAAAAAGCCAAAGAAGAATGGATGAAGTCACAGTGTGAAGAACTAGAATCGTACAGTCGTAGTCACAATGCATTCAAACTTCACAAAAAATTAAAGGAAATTACAGGCACTTCTAGAAGAATTACTCCATCATGTTTAGTTGACGATTCCAATAAATTAATATTGGATGAAAAAGATATTTTACAAACATGGAAAAAGTATATTCATGATACATTCAAAGATATTAGACCTGGCATTAATATTCCCAATGATCAATTGCATGGACCATCGATTTTAAAATCAGAAATTCTTCATGCGATAAAGACTTCAGACAATAGAAAAGCGTGCGGACCAGAAGATATTCCAGATGAGGTGTTGAAGCTCTTTAATGATGAAAATGTTGACTACCTGTTGAGGTTATTTAATTCTATATACGACACAGGGAATATACCCCAAGATTGGCTAAAATCCACCTTCGTGACATTGCCTAAAGAACAATACCCTAAGAAGTGCAGTGACTATCGATTAATAAGCCTGATGAGTCATGTCCTTAAATTATTCTTTAAAATAATACATGCCAGGATACGCAATAAGTGCGAGCAGGACTTGGATGATACTCAGTTTGGCTTCAGAAATGCGTTGTCTATCGATGTACTATTGCAAAAGTGTCGTGACCAAAGGCAGGAAGTTTTTGCCTGTTTTATTGACTACGAAAAGGCATTTGACAGGGTAAAACATGCTGACCTAATGAAAATGCTTGCGGATTGTAACGTTGACACCAAAGACCAGAATTTCATAAAAAACTTGTATTGGTTCCAAACAGCAGAAATAAGATATGGGAATGAGAGATCTAATGCAATTGCCATTCAGCGTGGAGTACGACAAGGCTGTATCCTGTCGCCACTATTGTTTAATCTCTATTCCAACTATGTCTTTAAAAGAGCCCTAAGTAATACTGAGAAGGGTCTTAAGATCAACGGAGTTGTCATTAATAACATAAGATACGCAGATGATACTGTATTACTAGCTGACTGTATCGATGACCTCCAAGACCTATTAAATCTTGTTAATAATGCTGGTGAGCAACTGGGCCTAACAATCAACGTCAATAAAACAAAATGGATGACATTTGGACGACTAGATCACTCTGAATCAGTGATATAGTTAAATGGTTGCAATGTAGAAAAGGTCGAAAGATTTAGATACCTCGGCAGTATTCTCACGGAGACTCTTGACCCAGATGTAGAGGTTAGGTGCAGAATTGAAGCAACAAGAACTGCGTTCATTAAAATGAAATCCCTCTTCTGCAATGATAATATCAGCTTAAAACTAAGGCAGAGAATGCTAAAATGTTATGTGTGGTCGGTCTTGTTGTATGGATGTGAAACATGGACCTTGAAAGTAAATACCATGAACAGGTTAGAGGCTTTTGAAATGTGGCTTCACCGGAGAATACTCAAAATCCCATGGACCGACATGATCACCAACACAGAAATTCTCAGGCGGGCTGGAGCAGAGAGAGAACTGCTTAGATTAATAAAAATCAGGAAAATTTCATATCTGGGTCATGTACTTCGAGGGGAGAAGTATCACTTGCTCCAGTTAATATTGAAAGGCAAGATAGAGGGTCGCAGAGGGCCTGGTAGGAGACAAATGTCTTGGCTGCGAAATACACGAGAGTGGACCGGCATTAGAAGTGTGGAGGAGCTATTCCGGGCAGCGCAAGACAAAGAGACATTTTCTAGAGTGATCGCCAACGTCGGGGGGACCTGATACGGCACATAAAGAAGAAGAATACATGATTCATTCAGTTGTAAAATAGGTAAAGGTTAAACAGGTTTAACTGAAAATAAGAAAGAGATGAAAAATATATATTGGCTAACAGTAAAACAGATGCTGACGTTAAACGCAATCATATTTATACTATTATAAAGAACCTTTTACCAAAAAACTTTTCGAAGCAAATTTTTATACGACGAGAATATTCACAGACACAACAAAAGAACGTGCAATGAAATTAGGCTACCAAAAAAGGAAAAAGTGCGCTGCCGGAAACGATAAAGCCTGCACCAATTAATAGATTCAAGCTGGAATTCAGGAGACAAATTGATCATAATATTAATAATGTATTAAAAAATATTTTTTTTTATTTAATTATTTATGCACGCCATAAAGGCTTTTACATCAATACATTGTTAAAGGTAAGCTGTTCAGGAGTACAATAATAAGTGTATAGTACATAACATAATGAACCGAGTATGAACAATATAAGCAGGTACAACACAAGTTATCATAGACAGTTCTGTTTTACAATGAAGTTCAATAATTATATATAATAACAAGAATACAAGATAAGTGCGTAATCTACTATGAACGTAGTTACAGTGCAATATGCAGTAACTTTCTCGATTGTAACTTAGTAAAAATAAACATGAAATTTTTTTTGTAATATACATCAATCATTAGATTAAATGACCGCATCCGACCCAAGAAATTCACAATCCGAGCGATCCAAATAATACACCCAAAAGACAAATTTAACGTTCGCAAATAATTCAAATCAAATTATGGCATCTCAAGAACAACAGGTGTAATTAAATTTGAGGGGGAAAGATACGAGTGGAAGCGAGAGATAAATGCGATAGTTGTGCAAGATAGAACGGGATAGAAATGGAGATGAACGGGGTGTAGATCAATATTATGGAGATAAATGGCGGACATTTGCCATTAATATTTATTGCCGGTTTAATTATGTTATTTATCGCCCGACGCTAACCCTAATTTTTTAATAACATTCGTCTTTTATTTTCTTCTTTTCGTATTTAAAAAACTTTTGAAAGAACTTCACCTCAAGATCACTTTGATTTAGAAATTACTTTTACAACTACAATAGATGACTTTTGGAACATATTTTTAGGGTTGCTTAATGTATATGAAAATAAAAGATGATATTATCGTCCTATTTATTCTACTAACATCAGAAAGCTCATGTGTATAAAAAATACTTTTTCCTGATGAAAGCCGTTCAAACTGTGAGTTCTGAAGATAACAAATTTGCGAAGCTTTTCTCTCTGCATCTTATAGATTGATATTATTATTATACTATTTTATATTTTATTTTACTATTTTCAACTGGCAAAGTAACTTCATCATGAGTGAAGTGTGAAACTTATGAAAAGTAGTGAAGTTGACCACCGCCCCGGGAAATTTACTGGATAACCAACACCTGTGCCTTTGGTTACTCTAACTGGTTTTCTACATTTGGTGACTTAGCAGGGGTGCCCGGGTTCATCGGGTGAGGTATGTTAAGGTCTTGGAGTCGGATGCAACGCGAGACGGATCGCGAGTTGCCAGTTTGGGGAGACCACACATCATTTATAAATAAACATATAACAGTAAAATATTACACAACTATTTTCAGACTTATAATGCTCTTTAATATCCAAAAAAATTGTTCACATGATACCAAACTGGTAATCCAGTCGAATATTGATGTAAGACGTACAGGGTTTTCCAATAAGAAGTGTTATATTGTTACTTAATCGTAAAAGATCAATGGTTTTGTTGCTTGTGTGGCACGTAGCGCCGTCTTGTTGAAAGTAAACGTTGTCCAGATAAAAACCATCCAATTCCGGTCATAAAAAAATCATTAATCATCTCTCGATAGCGATCCATTCACCGTAAATGTTGCTTCAGCCTCATTTTCGAAAAAGTAAGGTCCAATGACTCCGCCGGACCATAAACCGCACCAAACAGTCACACGTTGAGAATAGAAAGGATTTTCAACAATAATTTTTGGGTTTTCCGAGCGCCGGATGCGACAATTTTGCTTGTTGACGAAGCCACCGAGGTGGAAATGGGCCTCATGACTCAAGTTAATTAATAATTTCAATGCGTTGTTGTGATATGTATTGCTATGTTGGCAGTCCTGATGCGTCACGTGGGAGATGATAACGAGTGTGCGGGGTGTCAATAAACGTCATAGGTCTGAGTCAACAGTCTTTTATTTTTAATAATCTCCGATATAATAATTGAAGCGTGTATCGTTCCATTTTCGTTAATGGCGTAGTTTTTACTTGTCAAATGTTAAAAAATGACAGCTTCAAAAGTAACATCTACCGAAATAGCGGGCTATTCAAAATATCACCTGTTATTGCAAAATCCTGTATATGCTGATAGGAATAGGATAAGCGTCATGGTTTTGAAATAAACGTGAAATACGAATTCGGTTCCAATTCGATATATTTCGAGTTGCAGACTGAATGTTGAAAATTACCTTGATAATAATAAAAGTCATATTGGTTATAAAATAATGATAACCTCTAACAGGAGAGAGTACAGTAAGAAGAAAGGGGACATTAGTGACTATTAAGTGGTATTACTTTTGTAAATTTAAAAAAAAAAAAATTGATACAGAAAATCATCAAGCAAACATCTTAAAATGTTTAGCGGTACACTGCTTACTCTGGTCTAATAATTAATTTGCACCTGTTAGTTGTGAGTTATTTCAAACTATTGTACATATATCTATAACTTTGAACCAGTACACCTTCAGTGGATAATAAATATTTGAAAACTAACTAAGACTGCCTCAGTGTTCGAGGGGTAAGGCTATCGACTAGCAATCTCAAGGTCGCGGGCTTTAATCCCGGCGTGCGCAAGTAATTTATATTACATCACAGCTTATTAATTATAAATAATATAAAGAATACTTGCAGAACGTGTACACTGTACAGTGGTAGACACTTTCAGTTTCGCCCCGATGTAAGACCCCCATTCAGAATTGAAACGTTGCATGAAATTTCTTTTGCCGTATTTGGTGGCCTGTCTGAATAGCCAGGTACTTTATCAACTTCCTCTCCTTGATCTCTTTCCACTCCTTACTACCTTTAGCCGCACAAAATACCCCAATTGGGGATGTCATAGTCACACTGATTAACTGTTGTAAATTTTTATAATGCGTGTGTGCGTGCATGAGTGCCACCAAAAGTTAATAGAATACATTTTCGTTAATAACAATCCGTGCAAAATTCATTGGTTAAATTATTAGCTGAAAAAAAATTATTAGAGTCCAAAATTCTTTCAGTGAGAGCAATTCTGTGGTACAAAATTATATTTCAGCACATAAATAACCATTTATATATAAGCAGTCTAGAACACAATCATAATACTAGTTTTGACTTTAATGAAGGACTTATTGTACCTAATCATACAAATAAATATGGATAAAGAACGTTAAACTATGTGATTCCCAATTTTGTTTTAATATGTTACCTGAAATTGAAAACTGTGCCCAAAACAAAAAAAAATATGAACTTACTGAAGACTTGGCTAACTTAAATAATTTATTTGTATTAACTTACAATGATATATTGTTCTAAAGACTTTTAAAATTGGTATTTATGTCGTCATAATTTCTATAAAATAATAAATTTTTAGGTTGTATATAATTGTAAAAACTTAACTGTAAACTCACTATAATAAGATTTATAATGTAAAGAACCCGTAAGACAAACTGCTAAAAAGTAGTTTACCAGGGTTTTTTTGCCTTATATTTCTAAAGTGTGTAAAAAATAAAAAATATTTTTTTTTTTAAAAGTCTAACCGCCGAGTTTGAAAAATTGACTCGCCCAAGTGTATCTGAATTTGAGATTTCCTCAAAAATTACCCAAATGAGAATCCAGGGGAGGAATAGTTGAAACATGATAAAGGAAGCAGCTACAATCAAAAAAACAGACTCGTGTATTACAGACAGACATTACCGTAAAATTAAATTCAGCTATTTTTACCAACAAAATTATTATGTTTTATATTTATTAAATTAAAGAAAAATGGTAGAACCTGCAGACAACTCGCCTTTGGCAGCCTTGCGTGACTACCTTTTTTATAATTAAAATTCTAGAACAATAATTTAAATGGTAAAAATAATAAATAAGTTAGAATACAAAATTTAAATTTAAATAGTTATATTTAAAAAAAATTAATAACATTTGGCCTTCAACATTGCTACTGAAAATTTATTTAATTCGTTAAGCTAGCGAGGCCATAAAAACATGAGAAACGAACCCAGTAAAACTTGTCAGCATTTTTACAGTGATTCATCCCAACCAAACCTTCCATGTTTGAAAACCCGTATGATATGGGTGGGTACGGAAGGTAGCAAAAGTTTACCGAGGCCATCGAGCTTATTTCTTGTTCAGATAGGTACCTATTCGTTGTTTAGCCTAAGCCACTAACGATGTTTATGATTCGCTCAGAGGAAAACGTATGAGCGCGAGAAGGAACTATTTTCACCAGGTGTAGACAACTATTTGTTTACGTAATTAACTTCTGTTTCTTACAATAATCACTACGTTTGGTGAATTAACAGGGATGAAGGGGTTCATAGTTTAAAATGCAGTAAATGTTTAAAGAAAAAGAAAATCATTCAATACATGTGTTTTACATTTATGGCAATGTAAAATTGCTTTAAAACATTTTATTGTTATTTAATTATTAAAATGCGTCTAATTAAGATGCCACAAGACGTGACAATACTAGTTTATTTTTTTTTTAATATGATAAACGAATTTAAACAAAGCGTATTAGAATGAAATTGAATTCAAACAAAACAATTAGTTATCTATTGTTGAAGTGTACTCAACTCAAAAGTACTGAATAATACTCACTTTTAAGGGAACACATTATATGATTTGCTGTCCTATTTAAATAGGTAATATCACTTGCACCTTTATTTCTCTTCCAAAATATTTGTCTAACTTAGGCTGGCCGCATACATACGTTTTCCGTATTCGATTTACGAATTCGTTTTCCGTATTCGGAATTCCGTGAGACTAGCGCAAACGTTCGTTTTTCTTTATTCGGAATGTATAAACGTCAGAACCAGTGTTGCCAACAAGGGCGATATGTCGCCATTTAGGCTACTCAGAGCGAGAATCGGTGCCGAAAAAATCCAAAAGGCGACTGGTCGCCAATTAAGCTACTTCAAAAACATCAATTTTAAACATGTCCCGAAATTCTCTAGCCACCCCCCCCCCCCCCCCCCCATGAAATTTATTTTTCTGGGGACAAATTTTATATTTTCTTGAAATTCTCTAGCCATCCTCCCCATTAGGGTGTCCCAGGACATAAGGAAGAATTTTTTTTTCATGAATTTAAATATGCATACCCTCTTATTTTATTCCATTTGATCCCAATAACTCATATAATAAATATTATTTTGATTAAACACCGACAACCCGTGCCGACTTGATGCCAAACATATGGTTCAGAGTTAATATGGAAGCATTTTCAACTTTCATTTTTGTCGGATTAATAAAATTTAAAAATGCACAAATGTTCAATTATGTAGTATTTTATATTAAAAAATGGTTTATTGATTAAATTTTTTCTTCATAGTTTGTTTTTTACAGTCAGGATAAATCTCTTCCGGTGTTCCTGAACGCATCGTAACGAAAATTATTTGTGTTCCTCTTCGACCGTGAGATTAGGCCATGAAAATCTTGCATTAACTTAACAGTTCTTTCAGCTGTATCATTCACTACCCTCAGCGGCGACACCTTCTTTCTGACTTCTTGATACGAAGCATTATTTGACCACATCGTAGGGGATTCGTTAAGAAAACTGGCATCTGTTTTCAGATGATCAAACAAATACTTGCTCTTGACTGAAATGAAGTCGTAAATATTTTTCTCATAAACAAAAGTCATTAAATTATGATATGAACCTCAATACAAAACATAATTTAAACTACTTAATAAACTTACCATACAATTTACCATCAAAATCTTCCTTCGATGGGATGTAACGTTTGTCATGGGTTGATAATTTTTTTTTTTTGATATTTCGAGCATTTTTATTTTAGTTGTTTGATCCACAGCGTCGTCAAACAGCGATAAAATAGATCCTTCATCGGTCAAATACCATAACTGCTTACTGAACAGAAATAAAGCTGCCATTGAGATGTTTTCATCAATTTTTTCTTAAGCCTTCATCGATGTCGAAAAGCACAAGTCCTGGTAAAGTGCTATAATACATTGTAACCATGGCTTGACATAGGATGTTACTATGAACAGGCAAACGTCTAAAAGTGCCGCCTTATCCTTACCGGTAATTTTAAATTGCGCACAAATTAATGATATTTTCAAGGAATAAATCGCCTTTGCCATCTATCGAGCACCTGGAGGCCGAATCTTAAATTTTCTCGCTGTATCTCCTCCTAAAACTATCACACAGAGCTCTAAAAACTCTCAATAGTAATCTCCAAGTATTTTTGTTGTCAGTGCAGTACGGTAAAAGTCAAGCAAATCATCGATTTCAGAAGCGGTTAGGTGCAATATGAGATTTTCTCTGTAGCACTGAATTTTATCGGGATCAACATTTTTACAGTTATCTCGAAACTTTTTGAAGAGTGGTATGTCAGGGCTTGTAGTCACTTGACTGATTTTTACTTCAAAAACAGCTTTTAATACCAACTATGTCTATATTTGGTATATATTGACAGTTAAATTCACTTTCCGGATATTGTAGAACAAAACTTCTAGAACTTGTCCATTAGATGGCAGTTTAGAACCCGATATTTGGTGTTTTACGACTCCTATTAAAAATATATTATTTTTAGAAGTGCGTAAATCTAACAACATCTTGCATGAACGAGTGATTTTCGTTTACTAACAAAATAGCAAGTTACTACAAGCTCATCAACACGTTTGCTCGCTGGCGTCTTAATGTACAAGTACTGACATCTTTCGATGCAAGTCGGCACGGGTTGCAGTTGTCCAAAGTAAACGAAATTTTTTTTATAAATGTTTTGTCATTATTAAAATAAAATAAGAGGGTATGCGTTCAAAAATAACAACTTTAATTTTTTTGGGACACCCTACTCCCCATGATTTTTTTTTATTTTCTGGGGACAAATTTTATTTTTTTGAAATTCTCTAGCCACCCCCCCCCACGAAATTTTTTTATTTTCACGTAAAAACATCAATTTTAAACATGTCCCACCTAACAGCAAATTCGGCTACTTTACGCTACCTTATGTATGAGAAACGGCGATATTAGGTCAAGATCCGTTGGCAACACTGAATTACGAATGGAAATTTCCGTACGTTTGCGTCGGCACAAACAAACTGTACGCAATAGCTGCGTTCCACATGACGTCATTAGGTTTTTTCCATTCGTTTTCTCCGAACGCGCCGGCTGGCATTCGGAACGTGCGTAAGGAATTTGTTCCGTTCGGAACTAAAACGAACGTGTGCGGCAGTTAATGTATTTTCTACTGATTCCGTGCATTCGGATGTCCGAATACGGAAAACGAATTCGGAAATCGAATACGAAAAACGTATGTATGCGGCCAGCCTTAGACAACTGCTAAGATCAATTTATTTCTGGTCGCTTTTCTTCCCTTTGTGGCAATATCTTAGACTGTTTGTAGGAACTTAAATTACAATGAACCGAGTGAATAGTGCGCTCTTTCGTATGGTTTTAACGTTAAATTAAAACATTTCACCAGTCATGGTGGCTTTTAAAGAAGTGCAATAGGTTAAGTAAAGACTGTTGTATTTTTTTGTATAAGTTCTGTTGACATCTTTATTTCTATGTGAGTTACAGCAGTTTTTCCTTACAAATTAGTAAAAATTAATTTTAATGAATGCAACAATATAATTTTAGGAAGAGGTATTTCTTAAGATGCGCCTCAATCCCTATATCATTAAGGAAGAGGTCTTTCTTAATATGCGCATCAATCCCTATATTATTAAGGAAGAGGTCTTTTTGAAGATGCGCATCAATCCCCATATCATTAAGGAAGATGTCTTTCTTAAGATGCGCATCAATCACTATATCATTAAGGAAGAGGTATTTCTTAAAATGCGCATCAATCCCTATATCATTAAGGAAGAGGTCTTTCAAGATGCGCATCAATCCCTATATCATCAAGGAAGAGGTCTTTCTTCAGATGCGCATCAATCCCTATAGCATTAAGGAAGATGTCTTTCTTAAGGTGCGCCTCAAATATATGTGTTTGAATCACCAAAAAGTGAGTTCTTTGTGAAAATGGCAAAAACTACTTGCAAAAGAATTAAGTTGCTGCATCATTTTCTGCATGAGATATGGAGCCTTGAAATATTCAAAAAAACAAGGAAACCGCTATTTAGAAAAACAATTATCAAAATATTTCAAAACCAAAGTTACAAAGTGCAACTGAAAATTAAGACATAAGATTAGCATAAAATATAAGCTTGGTCAAATAGGTACCTATTTATAAACAAAATTAAACAATAAGCGGTTGGAAAAAGTAATTAATTATTTATTATTATAAAAAATATTAATATAAATTTTTTGTAAAATAATTTATGTGTACATAAAACAAAAACTTTCGTGAATTAAAACAATTTAATGGACACGTTTATGTTTTTTTAGTAAACCGGAAGGGTAAAGAAAACAGATTATTCCACTAAGGTATTTACTCACATCAATGGAGCCCAAAATCCCAAAACCAAACATCGCATAATGGTACACGTTTCTAAGAACAACCTAAGATGTTTGAATAATGACGGTTTTTTTTAATTTTCCAACCAATCTATGAGTGAGACCACACATGTAATAAAAACACAGGCTTCAGTTCACTGAACAAAAACATAATAGGAATCAGACTGGAAAACTCAGTAAAGAAAAGAAAAAGCAGTAATGGCAAAGTCATTAACAACCAAATAAATCTAAATAAAAGTCAGAGACCCCCTCCTGTGGCTCAGTCTATGTTTTATAATACACAGTAAAATGATGATATAATTAAAACACATGTTACTAGATTTTAGTTTAGTAGGGTATTAAACTGCCCTGAAGAAGCTAGCCCTGGTTGTAGCGAAACCGTTTCGGTATTAAGTATAAAAATAAAAAAAATGTAAAAAAGCAGTAATTGTTGAATGAAACACTAGCAAATATTGAATATTTTCTCGGGTAAGAAATAAGCCCCCATAGCTCAGTGGTCAGAGCTTTCGACCGGAAATCGAATGGACACGGGTTCTTGTCCCGTTGGCGTCATGTATTTTTTATCAGGAGATTTTTTCAATGTGGATGAGTGTTTCAGGCGAACAATTATTGCTTATAAAAATAATTGTTATCCTTTGTGCTATAAAAATAAAAGTCATGCTTACAAAATTACTGTCATTTTAAATGGAATTACTTCACACAGTTAACGGTTATATTTTTTTAGTTGGTTATATTCAAAGTTTGACGATCCCTGGTAGGAAGCTGTATAAGATGTAACCTTCTAAGGTCTTGCATTACAGGCGAACAAACAACTACCGGACGCCCAGTTACTGCTGATTTACCTGTGTTTATCTGTTGTGTTGAATTACGGCAAATCAGGATTGATATATCAGGCACATTTACCTACGCAGAACTGTAGGATGGTTCTTAGTGATAATAATATTTTGGTGATTTGTACAGCGCCATTTTTGTGAGGTGATTTTTGAGGAATGATTTTAATGGACAATATATTATACACTTTAACAACTTAGGGCAAAGTACTGCTTTGTACAAGTATTTGGTTTAAACATTTAATCGTTTATAAATATTTCAGATGCTTTAAATACTGCTTTTATAACATATCTCGACCACTGAAATTCTTTTTTAGAAGCCTTTTATAAGCTCAGAAAAAATATTAGCACCTATAAAAACAGCGTTAACTGTGCCCTTCCAGGGACTGGCTCTTAAACTGTTTTTTTTAATAAAAAAAAAGGTCTGACTAAGGATTGAACCTTCCTCCCTAGGTACTGGAGTCAACACCACTAACACCTTAGCCAAATCCTAATTGGATAGTATGGACATTTATTTCGCTGCTGTAAATTTTTAAATATATTGTCAAAATCAGAAAAATGCATGAGTGCAACCAAATTGATAGAATGCATTACCATCGACAACATCGGCATCGAAATGTCTAACTATCGAGCTTAAGTTCAATATGATGTCGGAAAGTGGGTTAATTTCCACTTCAAAGATTCCATTTCATTCGTTTATTTAATTAATTTATTCAAGAAAACAAAATCGAAGTTCTAATACGTGTATTTGAAAATAGAACAACATAAAGAGATACGCTTACATTTTATAAAATAATGGGGCAACATACAAAAATAAACGAATAGAACTACGACCAAAGAAGGGATTAAGTATGGTAGTGGGAAAAACATAGTGTTTGTTTCATTTAATAAATATGCCTAACAACAAAATGATTGTTTTACGAAAGCCGTTATGTATTCTACAGTCTCAGTTTTATTGGTGACAGCAACCTTATGACGGTACAATGCCTTTAAATAAAGTCGGAATCTTAACTACTGCACAAAATATGCAACGCGCGGACCTAGTTTATTTGAGAGGGCTACGGTTGAATTCTCTAAAATAAAGTGGAAATCTTAACGACATAAGAGAAGAACTCGTGTATAAAAATATTCGGTGCGCGGCCCGACCTACGTTTGAATTTGCCTTAGCATGTCTAGAAAATTGATCTTGCAGTAGGGTTTATTTTAACTATTTATGATGAACGTATTACTAAAATCTTAGATGTTTCTAAACAAATACTTCTGGAAGTCACTAATTCACTGTCTATAAATATAAAATCTTGTGCTTACCGCTAATTTTATAATGGAAAAAACATTTTATAAAATTTTTAAATTGTTTTTATAAAATTTTTGAAAAGTAGTTCCTGTTTTTATGAATCTTATATACAAATAACTTACATCAGTGGGTACCGGTCTACAATAATTTGAATTTCGAATTCGTCGAAAATAATTAAAATATGAGCCTCTAACAAACCCCTGTTATTAGAGTCTTAGGTTATTCAAGGTCGAGTTCACGCTGGTAATGTAAGTTTCTGTGAGTCATAAATATTTTAGTATTTCAATAACTCTATTAACCATGAGTACCTAATTTGTCTCTACCAAATTCCTCCTCTCTCGTGAAGATATGAAAATATTAGTCTGCATTTGCAATATCGTAACGTGAACAGTGCCAGACTTCGGAACTATGTTATTATCACTAGGAAATAATGCCGATGATACGAGATGTCGTTTACCAGGAATCCCTTTATCCCTCAAAGGTCTCTTTGTGTTAGTCCCGCCGAGTTTGGCAAGTGGAACACCTCCGCAGAATGTTCCCGAATGTTTCAGCCGGCTTCAATATCAACACAACTTTAGGAGTTCCTAGTTCCTGCCCGAGTATGGACGAGAATCATGCAAAATGGGCTTTGCTTTCTCTATTGAAATCCACTCGAAGATAATAATATACGTACATTCTGTTCTTCGGCGTTCTCCGAGAAGCAATCAGTTTCTGAACAAACTAATAAATTTCATGAGAGGAACTAACTATCATAAATTGAAGCATGTGTGAAGTATCGGGCTTATGTGGGACTAAATTAAACATTAATTTATTGTAAATTATGACGAGCCACAACGTTAATGATTTTTACAAATAATTTATTTATTATGCTGCCACAATCTCTAGATATTATGATTCTATTACACATGAAGAAGGTAAATATATTGATTTTTGAAAATTTGAATCAGTCATTTCGTAGACATACCTACATAGAGAATAAAAAGTAAATAGTTTTATAGAAATATTTCTCTTTGTGAAAACGCTCCTCATTTAATGGCTTGCATCGCGAGTTCGCCCTTGTAACCCGCATCATAAAAACAATTAACTTTACCTGATGCAAACATTTTGCTAGCACTGCAAGACCACGGTTAGCCAAAACAATTGTTTATAAGCGTTGCGGTATTTATAAACATATGTTTTTGTCTTATTAATTATTGCTTCATGAACAATTTGGATTTAAAATTTTGTTATTTCACATAAGATACCCATAGCAGTTACAAAAGTTAATATCAGTTTAGATATAGTTCAGACAGTAGTGAAGATTGGTTCGATGGTGATAGATTTATCCAACATTCAAAAGTATGATTTTCCTTTAGAATCTCTTTTTAATGAAGAAAAATACATCGATAGTAAAAGAGACTTTGTTTATTAACAATATATCACCGTATTTCTAGTTCAGTTCTGTAGCTGATGCCAACGGTCACGCAGGTCAATCGTAATCTAAATTCGGAAACACACACGACATAATCATTATTGTTGTTAGTTGTTTACATACTAAGTTTATTTTTGGTGGTGCTTCGAAATGTATCGTGAATATTAAGTAATATAACCATAATATATAAGTGCCCAAGTTAGAGCATCATAAAGGGTTTCGTGTTCCTTCTGATGGTTCTCGTATGTGTTACCAATGGTAAATATAAATATATTTTTAAAAACACTTTGTTGCATTGAAATAAATACTACTGATAAATCAAATGTCATTATTATCATATTAAAAAAAATATTGAATTGGCATTAAATTGAAACCCTATTTTTTAAATCACTTCAAGGATGTTCATAAAGCATTACGGAAACTTGTCGATATGAAAATTTAATGTTTTTTAGGAAACAATGTCAAATTATGCAAAGTAATTTTATGTGGCATTATACAATAAATAGAATATCTCACTAAAAATTTACAACTGTTAGCAATCAAGCGATTTTTGACATGTTTTGAACTATCGCTTGCCATAATGTGCCACATTTATAGAACCTAAAAATATGGGATAAGCAGCGAAATTTAGGTAGATTCAATGGCTTGAAACCACAGTAAGCAGTTTATATGTTTCTGTTATAACAATCGTTCAAGTGGATTCTCTTTTTACACCATCCTTCAGTGTAACATATTTACTCTAAAGAACGTATAATAGCCTCTTCCATTCAAACCGTCTTACATGTTTGCATTTTAACTATTCAAGCGATGGCTCATTTCAGGTCTCATTGCTTAAGGCTTTCAGCGATGGCGCCCTAAATTTAGGTAGACGATTTTTTCTAATTTATTATTTTTTTTAAATTTCCGCACAATGCTCAGTTATAAAACTTACAAGTATAGTATAAATGACAAAATAAAAGTGGATTTACTGGCTTTCAGCCACATAAAGCAGTTTATTTATTTGATAAATAATATTTTGAAATATGATTTTTTTAATGATAGCGGCCGAATCCATAACCGAATCCCAGGAAATCTCCATCGCTCGAGGCATTTATTTTGTAAATACCCCATCGCTCGATTTTGTACTTTTCTTCTTCTTTATGTGCCGTATCAGGTCCCCCCGACGTTGGCGATCACTCTTGAAAATGTCTCTTTGTCTTGCGCTGCCCGGAATAGCTCCTCCACACTTCTAATGCCGGTCCACTCTCGTATGTTTCGCAGCCAAGACATTTGTCTCCTACCAGGCCCTCTGCGACCCTCTATCTTGCCTTTCAATATTAACTGGAGCAAGTGATACTTCTCCCCTCGAAGTACATGACCCAGATATGAAATTTTCCTGATTTTTATTAATCTAAGCAGTTCTCTCTCTGCTCTAGCCCGCCTGAGAATTTCTGTGTTGGTGATCATGTCGGTCCATGGTACTTTGAGTACTCTCCGGTGAAGCCACATTTCAAAAGCCTCTAACCTGTTCATGGTATTTACTTTCAAGGTCCATGTTTCACATCCATACAACAAGACCGACCACACATAACATTTTAGCATTCTCTGCCTTAGTTTTAAGCTGATATTATCATTGCAGAAGAGGGATTTCATTTTAATGAACGCAGTTCTTGCTGCTTCAATTCTGCACCTAACCTCTACATCTGGGTCAAGAGTCTCCGTGAGAATACTGCCGAGGTATCTAAATCTTTCGACCTTTTCGACATTGCAACCATTTAACTGTATCACTGATTCAGAGTGATCTAGTCGTCCAAAAGTCATCCATTTTGTTTTATTGACGTTGATTGTTAGGCCCAGTTGCTCACCAGCATTATTAACAAGATTTAATAGGTCTTGGAGGTCATCGATACAGTCAGCTAGTAATACAGTATCATCTGCGTATCTTATGTTATTAATGACAACTCCGTTGATCTTAAGGCCCTTCTCAGTATTACTTAGGGCTCTTTTAAAGACATAGTTGGAATAGAGATTAAACAATAGTGGCGACAGGATACAGCCTTGTCGTACTCCACGCTGAATGGCAATTGCATTAGATCTCTCATTCCCATGTCTTATTTCTGCTGTTTGGAACCAATACAGGTTTTTTATGAAATTCTGGTCTTTGGTGTCAACGTTACAATCCGCAAGCATTTTCATTAGGTCAGCATGTTTTACCCTGTCAAATGCCTTTTCGTAGTCAATAAAACAGGCTTGTACTTTTGTAATATTTAAATAACAAAATAATAAGCCTTGTTATTAGCTCACAAACATAGGTTTTAAAATAAGTTGTCAAAATACACTTCTGCTGCATTGTATTTTTGTATGAAAACTTTTCTATTATCTAATAAATCTAAAGATTAGAACCTTTTTGCAGTTAGGCAAATTTCAATCTAAGTTCAGCTCATGTCTCTGAGTAACTTGATCACTTCCTCATCAGGCAGCCTACAGCCTGCTACGCCTTCAAGGAACAATCACCGCAGCTTTTATTAAGCTATTCTCCGCTGAACTTGACTAAACTGCGAGAACTTGGTGAAGGCTTCTGGGGCATTGCAAGGTTTGATTCTGCGAAGGTTTCTCCACTCGGACGTTTGCAATGATTGAAGTCTCGAGGCTTTATTGACTTTTTAAACTGAGTATTGATAAAGGAAATATGGTATTTTTAATAAGATTTTTATCTGGAAATAAATACGGTTGTTTGTCTAGGATTCAGAAAATAGTGAAAGGATTTAAACATCTTTATGTGAAAAACAGACTACGTGTTCTTTTCTATTATATAGCAATATTTAAAAAATGTTTCGTATCGACTATTTACAATATTTTGGACACGAATGTAAAGATTATCATTAATTAATGTTATCAAGTTTAATTTTTAGAAAAACCACTTTAATTCAAACTGTTATATATTCAAAAAATATTATTATTTAATTTACAAAAAATCATTTTTTATAAATAAGTTTTGCTGTTTAAGTATTACTACGCATGTTAGTTGTTTTGCCTTCTGAAGGTATGATCAAACTAAATTATGTTTAAAGTTGCAAAAAAATTACCTTCAGAAAGCAGAACAGCTGTCACGCGTAGTAATACATACACAGCAGAACTTGTTTATAAATAAACAGTTTTATTATTTTTAATAAAAAATGAATGTTTAAGGGACAAGCTTTTTTGCGTATAACATATCGTTTATGAATCATTATTAGTCTGAAATACCTATATAAATTGAAATAATCTTCTGAGGTAAAATTCATATCGCCGACGCGAATTGAAACCGCAGCTTTATGATTACCGGTAAGTGTTCTACAAATTGCGCTACGTCGGCTTATTTAAAACCCGCCAAATTATTCAATATGTACTGGTATTTTTTACTAGAAAAAACAACAACTTTATTTTTGTAGAAGGCTGTAGGTTAGTGCAGAATTTCCCACTAGATAACGTCGAGACGAGAATGTCAGAGCTTCAAAATTGCCTATAAAAATGACGATTAAATAAATTGAAAAAACATCTGTCCAAATTTCATAATGCCTTAGAGAGTTGCTAAAATTGCCTTCAATGATTAAATATTATGATTTGTGGTTTTACTCATTAAGGTCGGGTTGTTTCACAGAATTTAAACAATTCATCAAATTTCATCGTTAAATTTCAAATTCTGTGAAAGTTCTGAAATAATTTCAGTTCTGTGAAGCAACTGGCCGATAGTGATAAAATAACATAATTCACAGAACTTAACGATTTAAGTTAAAATTAACGTTGTAATTTGATGGATTGTTCAAATTCTGTGAAAAAACCCGTTCTTAGTAAATAAAAAAATTGAATGGTTGAATTATTGTTGCGTGTTTGCATCAGATTCATTTTTTTATTATTATTTTTATCTGCCAGAGTAGATATTTTGTGTAATTTTATTTTGACGCGCAACGTTTTATACATTATTATAAAATTTAAATTAATAATTAATTTGAAAGCAATAAACTAAAATAGGCAAAATGAAAAAATGATATTTTGAAATAATTCAATTAAATTAATTTTTTATTACGTAATTAGTGAGATCCGTAAGACATTTATCATTTGGTGTGACAGCTTAAGAATGCCTTGAAAGAGCGAAATGGCTGTCACGCAAATGAAAAAACTTCCTCAAATTAAATAATTCAACAGGAAAAGCATTAAAAAAATTACTCCGAATGATTAAACGAAGACTAATGACGAACTTTGTGGTCGGGCGGTAAGAGCTTTGACCCTGGGCCGTTTAGAGCAGGCCAATAACCTAGTTACTTATAAATAATACTTTTGTATCAAAATGTTTGTAAATTACAACTGTTTATAGAATAACGGTACCTTAAATCAGTGATGGGCACTTGGCTAAATAGAATACCAAAAAATGATCTGTAAAAACATTTAACGGTATCTGTTCTGTTTTGTAAAATGGTTTAGCAGAAAACTTTCGTCAAAGTTTTCAATCAACCTCTCAAATAATAAACATTTTACATATTCTTAAAAAAATAGAATTTGCGTGGTTTAATTGTGAAAAAGTTTTCACCTTCGCAGAGCAGCGCCTTTTTCAAGCATTTTAATGGTTACCGTTTTATTGAATATCAAAATTTTGTCGACAATTTTTTTTTTCTAAACTTTTCGATAGATAACAATCAACAAAATTTTCTTGATTTAAGCTTAAACCTTTCAATTTTTTTGGCAGAGTCACTTTCTTTCGGCGCTCCTCTATTTATAACTCCCTGCAGATAAGCGACCATGTGGCAGCTTCGCGGGACTACCTATCTATTGTCTAAATACGATATGTATATGTATTATGCCAAATGTGTTTTGTTAGAAATAAATTTAAAAAAATATATTTTCACTTGCTTTTCTCTTTGCTGTTACGTTCTACGATTGTTTTGTAAAAAATTACGGTTTTATAAAACAAAATCATTGAGTTCAAAGTTAACAATGTCACATTGTATGTACCCTAACCCATGTGGGAATTAAATTAAACATATATTATTTGGAAAAAAGTTCCATACTTAGCTCATGGCTTTTTTATTTGACATAGAATATATGGAAAGGGAATGAAAATGGGAAAATGAAGATAGAATTAATAATTTTAATTCGTTGTTATTCCTACTGTCCGTAGTACCTAAGTCTAAACTAAAAACTTACCTTTTTAAGCTGTCGTACCCTTAAATTAAATATACCAATCCTAAGAGAAAGTCCAGTTATATTCAATTTTTCAATTAAGTCCTAAATCCTGTATCTAAATTTCACCAATAAACAATTAGATAATGTTAATTAAGTGTTAATCTCAAGTGACCTACCAGGTAAGTATTGTACTGTATATTTTCTCCATAAATAGTTAAGTAATAACACTGTAGAAATGTATTATAAGTTTGTACAGCGCCCTTGAGGTGTTTTTGCACAAAAACGGCGCTATAGAAGTCATCCAAGTATTATTATTATTATTATTATTACCTACCCTGATTAAAATACACGTGGACGCCACTGATTGGGCTAGAATATTCTAAAATAAATTTAATGACGCCAGAGTTCACTTTTTGAAAGATTCAGTAACAGATTTGTTAGTTTGTAGGTAAGTTGTTAAAAAATGTTATTCTCATTGATCCGTGAGAAATTGAAAAATTCTACTTGAATGGACGTCAGTGTGTTTAAACCACGGCATTTAATTCCATTCAAACGTTCTCTATTTTAAATCTCTGTCAGCGGACGCAGCGGTCCATCCGGTCGTAATTTCCACGGGAACAGTGATTCATATCACAGCGTCGCGACGCCCCACCCCGAGCCCGATGCCGCTCCGACGTACGTCATTTCCTGAAACACATTTTAAATCGCGGAAAGGTCGTGCGAGCGGAGCGATTCACGTGCCCCATTCAATGTTTAAACTTTTAAAACTGGTTCCCGTGAAATAAACAGAATGTAAACAATATGGAAATATTGAAACTTGTGTTTTGTCTCTTTGTTCACGTTATTTTGAGAATTTCCACCTATTTCTTTCGTGTTACGGTTCGGAAATGTATTGAAAGCGCAAAAACTCAGCATTACATAGACTAAAAATATGTCAAAGCGTAGTTCGTGCATGCTTATCAGAACTTTCACATTTTTTATCTCCCATATACAATACGATTCAAATCGAAAGAGAAAACAATTAATTCTCAATTAACCCATATTAATTTAGACAAATTAAAAAATAAGAAATAAAAAAATTTATTATTTCTAGATACTATTTATTACAGCTTAAACAATATACGAACAACCAACGCAGGCGCGCATTACAAAACTTTTTGCAAATGTTCAAACCCACGTCTTGAAACTAGGCTTGTAATCAATGTAAAATTTGCGTTAAAATCACACATAACTATTAATCAATCCCAAACTATGTATCACCTTGATTTTGTGATCACCTTTATCGTCTCTCACTTTGAATTGTAATCACCACCTTCATTACCATCAGATATAACAAATATTTATTTTTCGGAATAACTTTATTGAGTAAAACCTCAAATAAACAGTGTATACCACGATATTTGCTCTACCGATAAAATCATAAAATCTATATTTAAAACCGTCATATTGAAAATTAAATGTATTGGAGGTGATTCCTTGGGTCACATTTAGTGTACAAACTTCAAACTTGGTTATAATTCATTAATTCTACAGCGATTACAAGTTTCTTAATTTTCGATCAAGTGACATTTGACAGTGACAGTTCAATCCAGTGTTTATCTGTGCTAAGAACTGTGACTGCTTATAGCAAAACTTTTACTGCCTATTACAAATAACATAAAATAACAGTGAAACATCATCAACATATCATACATCATCAACATGAATAATACCTGTCAAAAATGTTCCGAACCAACACTTTCAGACGAGTCTATTTTTGTGTGCGTAACCTGCAAGGAGACATTCCATCTGCAATGTGGAGGTGTGACGGAAAGTACCTACCGTCGCCTCTCTAAGGAGCGGCGTGCCCTCATAAAATGTAAACAATGCATTTGTGTCACACCGACTGTCAAACCCAGTGGCAGTTCACTTATTGATAGTGAACTACTCGCCAAACTACTCGAACAAAACACGCAAATTCTTGCCACTCTAGCGGGGATGAGCAAGCAATATGAAGACATTCTTCTTCGCGTCCACGAGCTTGAGGACACTAATAACAAGCTTGAGAAAAAGAACACCGGCCTCGAAGCAAGAATTGAAGTATTAGAAAACCAAATGGAGCAAATAGACAGGCTAAATAGGTCTAAAAACGCTGAAATCAGGGGGATCCCGGAAAATAATGGGGAAAACTTAAATAACCTCATATTCAATATCCAAAAAACTACTAATTCAAACGTGGAAATGAACAAGATTAACGCAGCTTACCGCATCTCCCAAAAAATACCTAAAGACCAATGTAGGCCCATAATCATATCATTTAAAACCAGTATTGACCGTGATGTTTTCCTGTCAGACATAAAAAAGTTCAACAAACAAGCTAACAATAGAGAAGAAAAACTCAACACCACCCTCGTCGGAATTGCAGGACCTCGCTCTCACATATACGTCTCGGAACACCTGACGTTTCGTGCGAAACACTTATGGTTCCTTGCACGTAAGGCTACACGGGAAAACTTATAAATATAAATATAAATTCGCCTGGACCCGTGGAGGGCAAGTGTACGTCCGTAGAGATATTGGAACACCAGTCATTATTATCAATGACAAAAACAAACACATCTTATCTCACACACCCAATAACTTGTAAAAGAACTGTAACTATTGTATTTATGTTTATAAAATATTTTTTACTTTACTCAAAATTCATTAACATCACTATTTTAACTATTAATCTCAACCTATTATATGGAACAGAAGGGCACAGGTATATGGTTACAGGGGAATTTAAATTATTTAATTTGTATTTCTCTAGTTTTCTTTTATCTCTTTACCCAAACACTACATTTAGTTTTAGCATTAACCAATATAAATCTTGTACTATGTATCTTCAATTCATAGTTACACTATATGCCTGCTATAATTATGTAAAATACTTACAACAACTAAATCCCTATAACACCTATGTACTTTACATGCTTATGCTTATGTTTTATTTTCTCTATATACTTATATTTTATATGCTTTATATGCTTATGCTTTATATGCTCGTGATATATACTCGCAACAACTATATGCATACTCTGTATACTTATGCCAATGTTATACATACTTTTCACGCTTATGTTAAATATCCGCAACAACCAAATCCATATATCACTGGTATACTTTATATGCTTATGTTTTATTTTCTTTATATGCTTATGTTTTTTAATCTCTTTAAGCTCATGTTTTATTTTCTCTTTATGCTTATATTTTATATTATTTATATGCTTATGTTATGTATTATTTATATGCTCATGTTATACATTCGCAACAGATATAAGTACACTTTATTCACTAATAGACACGATACCGATATAATTATAATAACGGAGCGTAATTCTTTTAATTTAATTCTTCATAGTTTTGGCAAGCTTATGGATGTATGTGCTATCAATTGCTCTAAATGAATTAAAATTAATTTTAAATGGATGATTTTATAGCTAGCCAAATAGAAAATTTCTACAAAATCCATGAATACGAATGTGCAAGCACAGAGACATGTAATGAATTTTTCCCACACAAATTTAACGGTCTATTCATATTACACCAAAATATTCGTAGTATGTTTCAAAATTTTGATGAATTTATTATTAAAATCAATAATCTAATATTACAACCAGACTGTATAATATTAACAGAGACATTAACAAATGATGAGTCACCAGCCTTTCAACTTCCTAACTATACATACATCCCAACTAAAATAAATATCAATAAAAATAGTGGAATCGCAATATTCGTTCACACCAAATTCAGTATTATCACGACTTTAGAACACCCAATATTACTGACTAACTGTATTCAAATCGAAATTAAACTCGATAAATATATTTATCACATAATTGCCATTTACAGAACACACGAATCAAATATTTCACATTTTATAACTCAACTGAAAAATATATTACTACCGCTTAAAAATAAAACCTGTTTTATCGCGGGTGATTTTAATATTAACATTAACGAAAAATCAGAAAATATTTTCAAAAATGAGTTCCTAAATTGTATGACTGAATTAGATTTTAAATCATGCATAAACAAAAATACTAGAGAAATGCACGGACAAAAATCGTCTTGCTTAGATCATATTTGGATAAACATAAAATTACAAAACCTATATAAAATAAAAACAATGATTTGGCAAACGAATGTTACTGACCACCACACTTGCTTATTATTGTATGATAATGAAATAAAATCACAAATTAAGGCTCCAATTACTATTAAAAAAACCACAAATATTGCCACTTTAGAGAAAAAATTGAAAGCAGAAACTTGGTGTACGATACTACAATCTAACGATGTCGAACAATGCTCAAATATGTTTGAAAAACAAATTATGGATCATATTGAAACCTCCACAACAGAGGTCTCATTATACACGAATTCAAAATTCAGACGTATAAAACCTTGGATCACTTGTGGCCTAATAAAATCTATCAGAGAAAAAGAAAGGCTATATAAAAATACAATTAAAAATCCACACGATGAAAATGCTAAGATAGTTCTCAAAAAATATAGAAATAAATTAACAGCTTTAATTAAAAAAAGTAAAGACGACTACTTTAAAAAAATAATCTCTACTTCAGAAAACAATCTAAAAGTTATTTGGAAAACGGTAAATTATGCAATTGAAAATAAGAAAAAAAATAATTCTATAAAATATTTAAAACATGAAAATAATATCATAGATGTATCCAAAGACCCAAAACTAACAGCAAACATTTTTAATTCTTACTTCTCTAAAGTAGGAAACAATCTCGCTGATAAAATCACTAAATCACACACCAAAAACTATAACAACTAATACCCAAAAACAAAATACACTATCCACTTTTAAAAAAACTACCAAAACTGAAATACAACTTGTAATAGAAAGCATGAAAGACGGATCCTCTCCAGGTTTTGACCACATTTCTGTGAAAATTCTTAAAGAAATGAAAATGTATCTACTGAAACCACTAAACCACCTTATCAATCTCAGTCTGACTAAAGGCATATTCCCAACAAATTATAAAAAATCTATAATATCCCCTATCTTTAAAACCGGCGACCCGCAAAATGTTTCAAATTATCGACCGATATCACTAATATCGAATATAGCAAAAATATTTGAAAAGATTGTGAAAAAAAGGGTTGTTGATTTTCTAGAAAACAATAAAATATTACATTCCAATCAATTCGGATTCTTAAAAACAAAAAGCACACAAGATGCAATAGCAAATGTAACATCATTTATATACTCTGCACTTGATGAAGGAAATAAATGCGCAGGAATATTCATAGACCTAAGAAAAGCATTCGATAGTATCTCACACGCAAAGCTTATCAAAAAACTGAAATTAAATAACATCAATGATAAAGCCGTCCAATGGATAGAAAGTTATTTGAACAATCGTGCACAATTTGTTAAAATAAATGACCAAACTAGCGACCAAGAAACATCAAATTTTGGTATCCCACAGGGCACCATGCTTGGACCAATATTGTTCATTTTGTATGTAAACGACATATTTATTCAACCATTGCATGGCCAAATTATCTCTTACGCTGATGATACAGTCCTTATAATAAAAGAAAAAACTTGGGAAAAAATTAATCTAAAAGCTACAGAAGACATAAATAATCTAAAAATATGGTTTGACAATAACCTCTTGTCGTTAAATAGTGATAAAACATATGTCATTCCTTTCGAAATTAACACTAACATTGTACCTCCAAATCTT
This sequence comes from Hesperophylax consimilis, assembly GCF_061612785.1. Taxonomy (NCBI): domain Eukaryota; kingdom Metazoa; phylum Arthropoda; class Insecta; order Trichoptera; family Limnephilidae; genus Hesperophylax; species Hesperophylax consimilis. The sequence goes on from NC_142851.1 coordinate 31,845,076, forward strand.
CAAATATTCTTACATAATCATTCTCTCGCACAACACGATACTAATCACTGCCAACAAAAATGTTCACTTCTGAAAATAGCGGATAAAATTACATATCTTGGAATAATCATAGATAAAACCCTAAAATGGAAAGATCACATCGACCATACAATAAAAAGAGTTAGGAAGTTAATTCATATATTCTTACGGATACGAAACTTTTTATCAACGAAAAACCTATACTCAATATACTACGCATTAGTACAGTCTATTCTTCAGTATGCCATTATCAGTTGGGGAGCAGCTTACAAAACTAATCTGACCCCCATAGAAATTGTTCAAAAACTAATAATAAAAATTATACTAAAAAAACCTCCAGACTTCCCAACTGACAGCATATTCGAAGAATTCAAAGTTCCAACATTTAAAAACTTATTTATAAAAAATTCAATTATACAAATTATAAAAGAAAAAGATAAATACGCATTCATAACTGAAAATCGTACTAGACTTAAACATGTATTTGTGTGCCCCAAATTAAACACTTCTTTTGCACAACACCATTATACTCACCAAGGAAAATTCTTTTTCAATAACCTACCAATAGAAATCAGAAGCATTAGGAACAAAATTCAATTGTTGAACTCCATCAAAAAGTATTTTAGAGAATGTCACACTAAAAATCTTACTTGTTTTTTTTCTTACTGAATACATATATGTTTACATACTTTAGTTAACGGGTCTGATTGCCATGTGTCTATATTACCTACACATACATATATATTGAAATACATGATTATAGTAAATAGTAATTATAATTATATGAAATGTATTAACTGTATTAACTGCATTGTATTATCTGTACACGTGACTTTATTTGTACATAATATGTGAAATGTTAACTCTTCTTCCATCCACAAGCTAAGGCTTTTAATGGAAGACCAGTAAAATTATAATATAAAAAATGTAACTAACTAAAAAAATAATAAAAAAAATAAAAATAAAAAATTGTAATATTTACATATTGAAGACAATATTAGTGATTTCTAAACAGATTTCAGATTTTCGTTTAGAAATCACTAATATTGTCTTCAATATGTAGATATAACAAACTTACCATTTCGCCACCGCTTGGGAAGCTTATAGCGCAGACTATGCCAATCGAAGAATACCATATCACTGCCATAGCTGCCTGAATGGAGTCCCCTTGATGACTCGATCGAAGATGGAAAACGGTCAAATATCCTCCAATTTATATATATATATATATATATTAGTTTTTTACTTTAGTAAAAAAACCTGCTTCAACAAAACACTTTGGACTTTGCTGTGACATATTTTGCAATGGACTCTGATATCTTAATTAGCAGTCGGTTGGAATAATCTGGACCTTGACCTTGAAGTTGCCATCTTATTTATCGTTCTTTTATTTTCGACAGCTGACGCCATCTATGGCTAACGTATAAACCAAACTAGTGCCATATATGGCTGAGCTCATATACTTATATCAAGGACATTACAATTTTATTTTTATTTATGCGAGTGCAAATTTTGCACAAGATGTAGGTATTATAATCATTATTATAATTGGCATCTATTTTACTTATAATTGTTTGTGTGATCTTATTTTACTTCACACAAATCCTGACATCCAGTCTTGAACGCGGGCCTTCTCTCTAAAGTGTATATTTTTTCCGATACCTGAACTAAACATTGAGTTGTTCAAGACTGAGATTGTATTAATAAAGTGGTAATATAAAAGTCTTGAATACCAAACAAAACAGTGCTCTGTAGATACACGCCCGTTTCCTTGCAGGTTTTATCACTCCCCCACATATTGGAGTACAGGAGTAGGGTTGGAATTCTATGCTACCGGTATTTCAATGGAAGTGCTCTTAAAAACTAGCGTCATTGATCACTTCGGCATCGGTGCATTCCAGTGTATATACAATATGTACATGGTTCACGTTTGTCTGCGGAACAATTTGCCGGTCTTTGTGTTTCCTCCCTTCGTCATATGTTTTTTCAAGACCCATGTTCACTCCATCCTCTCCTCAAAAAGACCCTCCATACAGCATCCCCACAGATGACATAAGCTAGGAAAAAAATGTTTTGTTTAAGAACAATTTCTTCTCGAATTTTTACATTTAGATGGTTCAAAAATGAACAATGAAACATAAAAATCTATAAGGCATCTAAAAATATATTCACTTGAGAAGTAATATCGCTATGGTGAAATCTTTGAGTATCCAGAATAGAATTCAAGAAAATGTATTGCGCAGTAATACTCGCATAATAAATTACTGATAATAATTTTACTTCCCACGCGAATTTGCAGAGATATTTTAAAACGCCGATTATCCCGAAGATTTCCCACAGAAATCCGAAACAAATTCCACATTCTGAAAGTGCGAGTAAGTTTAGGAAATAAAACGTTTTGAATATATGAAAAATGGGTCGTTTATTTCACGCCATTCGTTTGCGCGCTGGGCGGGAAAAAATGTTTTTCGCCAAGAAAAAAAGGAAAAACGAAATATGAGTTGCGCGGAGTAAAACGAAATATGAGCCGGTGTTGCGTGAAATATTTCACTCTACATACATACATACATGTTAATAAGTCTAGAAAAATGTTAATTAAACTAAAAATATAATTTTTTAATTTGGTTTGTTTTTGTTTTTATGTGAATACCGCACAAGAATTCCAACTGCTCCCAACCATCTGGAGCCTGTGAAACTACGGTATCCCAAACTGGGGTATGTTGTGAGGCTGGAAGTAGTGAAGAGGGGGGATGGGAGAGCTGGAGGTATTTAGTTATTCCGATCTGGTCACCAAACACGGCCAAATCCATTTTCAGCAACGTTTCAATTCTGAATGGTAGTCTGACATCAAGGCGAAACTGAGAGTTTATTTCACTCTGGAACGTGCCGCAAGTATACTGTATATAATTTTAAATAAATTACTTGTAAAATAACACAAATTTATCAAATAAAATTTGTCGCGTACGCCGGGATTTGTACCCGCGATTTGAGCAAACCTTTGGATTGCTATTCGAGAGCCTTAACCCCTCGACTACGGAGGCTGCCATCCTTATTAAACAAATATACTTAAATAATCCTAAAGCAAGAAAAAGCTAATAAAATTGTTGTTGAACAATACGTTTATTGGAAGAAATATCAATAATCATTGTTCTTCACTTTATGTGTATTGAGCAAACACTTGTTTTCAAATTTCTAAATTCTTTCTTAATGCAATGTAAAATCATGTTTTCCGTTTGAAAATTTGATCGCTTAGAAATATTTCAGCTGTTTTGATTAAATACTGTGAGTAAAACAAATCTTATTAATTTATTAAAAAAATTAAGTATCACACCTATTAAAACTGCTTTAAAGTTCAAAATCGCCTACTTAATATCCCCTTTTCGGTAATGATTGTATTTATTATTTTAGGAAATCAAGTTTTTTAAAAGATTAAATATAATATAATTAAATAAAATAGGCTTTTTGGCTATTATAGTCCGAAACGTTGTCTGAAGAAAGAGGTTGCGCAACAAGGCATAATACATCAAAAATACATCACTATAATACAGCAGTGAAAACCTCAAATTATATCTTTAAGGCAATTTTTTTTGCATAAATCAAAACAAGCAGCTGGTATTAAGCGAGAAATTAAATTTATACTTAACATTGTTAGCGGATTAGTTCTGAATGTTAAACGGTGCTGTGCATACCCTTTAGCAGATAACAGAACAAGATCTTGACAGTGGGAAGCTCACTTACTCCAACCACTAAGCTTTGCAGCATCCTTTAACCTCGTCCCTCCCATATATATTTCCTGTATTATATTAAATTTTCCATCTAGTAACACATCTAATACATATTTTTTCTTTTTTTTTGAAGAATTTAGTATTACTTTGTGATTGAGATTAATCTATGTTTGTTTCACTCAAATATAAATTGTTAACCTCGATTCAGGCGTAGTCCTAGTGAGGTTAATTTTTATGATAAAAAACACGATAGATGCATAGTGAGATGCAATAAATAAATCAATATTAGAACAAAAATAAACTTCTTGATCAATTTTTACATCTCACACCCTTTATTTTTTTCTACCAGCAAAAAGCTCCTAATTTATTTACATTTTATTTATTTTTTTATAAAAATAAACTACAGAAAATTGGTATTTGGAATCGAAGTTTTTTCTCTGATTCAAAAATGTGTTTTTAATATATGCAGTTGTTAAACGTGATTTAAATTTTCGAGACTTGTCCACATCTCTGTGTAAAAACGTTCCCACATATAGGAAATACCTGGAAATAAAGGGCCACGAGTTATTTCTGCGGAAATCAGAAAGTTTTTTCCGTATTTTTTAACCCCATCCTTCTGACAAAGTGTGGAAAGTAATCAAGGTTAACTACTTCTTCTGAGTTGAGTAGTGAAAGGGGTGTTAGGAAGAATCACAAATTCCACGGTTAAATTTCATATTGACCTAATTACGTAATATTTATGAAATATTTTTGTTTTTAAAATTGCTTGTAAAACAGTTTTTTTATATCTCTAATGTCTGCCTATCTGTTCTATTTCTTACCTTAACATTACCTAAGATAAATTGATCTAGATCGTATACTAGCTAAGATGTAAGTACAATGTTACAGGATTGGGCTGTAGGAGCAGTTAGCACATTTACTTCTGAAATTTAATTGATTTATTCCAGACTTTTCGATCTCATTTCAACTTAACAAATAATTTAAGATGACCATGTCCAAACGAAGAAACTTTTTCTTAAATATAAATTTTTTTTTTTTCTAATACTAGAGGTTCAAATCAAAGTCGAATAATGTAAAATAATATTTGCATTATGCAGACTTCAGAAAATATATAATACCTAGTTGTAACAACAGTAAATTTTCTACTCTTTTTCAAAGTAATAAATTTAAAGAAATACAATTTGTACTTAACTTTTTTTCAAAGCACTACATAAAATATAAAAATAAAATATTCAAAAAAATCAATTACGTAATTATCCGTGACCGGTCAGCGACTGAGTTGGCAAATGAGTCCGATTCCCACCCAGATGTCGTGAGTCTGAATCTTTTGGTTGATAAGTTCTCCACCATTGCACAAGCAACACTTTCCTCTTAAAATGATTGTACTAGGAGATTTTTTCAAATATTATTAGGTTAGGTTAGGAGGGGAAGGAGATGAGGAAGATAGGGTGGGGGAGTACCTAGTTATTCAGATCTGGTCACCAGGCACGGCCAAAGCCATTTAAAGCAGCGTTTCAATTCTGAATGATGGTCATACATCGGGGTGAAACTGGATCGTGCCGCAAGTACACTCACTATGTATTATTTTATATTAATAAGTTATGAAATAACACAAATCAATCAAATAAAATTTACTTGCGCATGCAGGATTGTAATCCACGAGCCAGCCTGCTAATCAAGAGCCTTACCCTTCGTCCACGGAGGCCGGTACATAATACTTTGAAATCAGCTAAAAAAATTATCAGCACCTACGTTTATTTCGTTATCAACCGCATCCAGCGCCATTCGATACGTTTAAAAATTTAAATTCCGCGTTCCACGTTCCATGTTTAAAATCCAAAACAACCCGTCGACAGGACGAACAAAGTCAATATGCTTTAACAAGATACAAGCAGTAACTCCTTGAATTAAACGCTTCGCTAACTACGTACATACATAAAACATCAAATAGCGTTGCTTACATTCAGGGCTGTCACTAAAATAATAAGTCAACTTTATGCACGGAGAAAACTTACTGATAATACAAAATATTTGCTGATTTATTATGAACCTCTTCAAATTATTCGCTATCCTGATAAAAATGGACTGTAGACCCTTAACGAATGAATCGATAGGTTTCACGTGAAACTTTTAGCGAATAGAGAATGTATTTGCGCGTTGTCGGAACACGTGTTAATAAAAATCATTATATTTTCGCATTTCATCATTATATATTAACAGGTTTTCAGATGCATGAACACGTATTATAATCGGAAAGTACTAGGAAAAATTTTACTGGGAAACGGCCCGTTTAAGCCAGGATTTAAATAAATCAGCAATATTAATTTGTCTCCTTGTGTGGGTATCTGTTATCTGTGTATCAATTGAAACTTTATTAGAAATGAAAAATAGTTAAATAGTCGTGTTTAGTGACCATACTTGAAAAGTCGGCTTCTTTTCGTCCTTCCCTTTCCCCATCTCCTTCGATTCCCCACACCTTTCCGACTGACAACACACCCAAATAATTGGGGATGTCATGGTCTCACTGGATTCGGACTGTCGGGAACATTTGGGTGCAGTTGGTACTCATAAAAGGTATTCAGATAAAAAAAGTTTATTCGTGTTATTTACTAAATTTACTTTACAGCATAAAAAAAATCTTAAAGTATATTGAAATTTCAACGTTATCTTTGTCATGTTAACGACCTCTTCATAGACTTCATATTTATTTAGCAAAATCACAAATGTTTTGAATGATGACGACGAACAAAACTATGTGATATCCACAAATTGTCGATGATAATTAGCTATTTACAGTTAATTCAAAATAACTTATTTTGCAATATACATGGTGTTAACAAACGTATCTGACGTACTGATTCCTGAAATTATTTGAATTAAATTTTGGTCTGGTGATATTTTTTATCTTTTTTTCACAAACATATAACAATAAAAAATTCACATGTCGTCACTGGACACATATTCAAGTAACTACCCAACCCTCACCCGACCCTCTAACTGTACAATACATTCTGATTGATGAAACCTAACCTAACCTAACCCAACCCCCACGCAACCCTCTAACTGTGCGGTACATTCTGATTGATGAAACCTAACCTAACTTAACCCAACCCTACCCAACCCTATATCTGTCCAATACATTCTGATTGATGAAACCTAGCCTAATCTAACCCAACCCTCACCCGACCCTCTAACTGTCCAATACATTCTGATGGATGAAACCTAACCTAACCTAACCCAACCCCCATCCGACCCCTTAACTGTTCAATGAAAAAGTTTTTAGTTGAAAAAAATCAGCTAAGACCAAAATGTCGTCCAGATACTCCTAATTGCCTAAAGAATCACTGGGAAAGTCAGGTAAGAATCTTAGCACCCCATGTATTGGATCAAAAGGTTTATAAAACAGTTCGAATGTCGTTTTATAAATTTCATGTATAGTGATTGTTCATGTGGTACAATAAAGTCAGGTTTTTGACTCCGTCGGTGTGGAGCGAGATAGAGATATTATAATAGTATAAAAGCCCATGTAGTCGTTTAATCTCAATCTCACATCCCAGCTCACAAATATTAAACAAGCATCCGTATTCTCTGTACTCAGTTACCAATAAACCTCGGAGTATCATTCTAGGAAAATTCCCAGAAAAATTATTTAAAAATAGTAAAGCCTACAAAACATTGTATGACCGTCTACATCGAGTTGATATTTATGTCGTTTAATAGCTGTAATTTGAGGAATTCAAAGTCCCTCTCATGTAAACCCTTGTGATTTCATCACTACACAGTTCTTTAATAAAATTACAATGATAATTTAATGAGGTATATAATATCTCCATCCAATTGTTTCTATCCTGGAATCTAGTATGATATGTGATAAATATACCCACAATGAGAGCACAATGATAGGTTAGTGAGTAATTCCTCATTCCTTAATACATAGGTGCATACATTTTTAAGATTGAATTAAAAATTTTAAACTGTACTACTTTATATGATTTAAGATTTTCACGGCCAAAAGTATTTTTGTTATTTGTTTTTGGGGTGTTATGCCGTGTTAATGATAACACATCTGGACAAATGGACACTGCAATGCTGTCCAAAACGTTGGCTAAAGAAGGAGTTAGCGCAACACGGCATAACACCCCAAAAAATATAACAAAAATGTACTACTTGGCCAGTTGTCACATCCACTATTGATGGATGAATCGCCCATAGAAGTTGCTTCATTGTGAGGTCGCTGTGTTCGCATCCAATCCCCTGCGTTCATAAATTATTTTGCATCCCGGCATCGGTCATTTCAAATTTAAATAAATATATTTAAGGGGTTAAATGCAGTAATTTTCAAAACACATGCTGAAAATCAAATACCTGATTAGAGAAAAGAAAATCATAGATAAAGCAAATGTCAATTTTTAAAAATTCATATTTTTCAACCAAGCCGTGTAAAAAAAAGTTTAAAAAATATGTTTATTATCATGTCTCATTTTCCGTGATCTATTATTTTTCATTGTGTTTCTAAGATTTTGTTGGCGTAGTGAAAACCTTTAAAAATTATAAGATATATTTTTATCCTGAATAAATGAGATCTTCCTAGATGTCATGTTAAAATTTTAATTTGATTCCCTTAGAAGATCTCCTTTATTTTTATCCTGAATAAAGGAGATCTTCTAGATGTCATGTTAAAAATTTGACGGTTAAGAGATACTTCAGATTTTATGCTCTGAAAATATAGCTAGTTGCGTTGTACTTACTCGAAATTTATTACGTAAAAGTTATGCTTGTTTCATGAAAAGTTGTCATAGTTTTGATGAGAAATAGCTGATTGCTTTATTAGTAATATTATAAATATTCAATCAATCAATCGCAGATGGAATACAAATTGTCCAACTGGAATGTCAGTAAAGTGAATAACTGAAATCTGCGTAGCTCATGATGGATAGCTATTAATAATATGGTTGACGTAAACAAAATTAAAACTTTTTTGCAGCTTAGGACGAAGATGGAAAAATTCGTTTGTTATATGCCACCCCTATCAGCCGGGCAGATCCCACCCAGTGCTGAGTCCATAACTTTGGCCTCCGCTGATCCGGCATATAACCTGAGATCGCTCAAGATTGGTTAATATCCCCTCTCAGTACCCGAGAGTCCTATGCCCCATCACCCTATCCGCCAATACAACCCCCACCCCCCAGCGCCCATCCGCCAGTCTTCCAACCACCCCGCAGTTTGGCTGAACAATGCTGAAATAACTACCGAAGATAATGTAATGCATTATGAGAATATTTGCCATCTGCAACACCGTAGAATTCTTCGAAACTAAGTAAATTTGATACTTAGAAAATTAAAGAGTTTTTTGTTAAATTAAAACTTACAATATCGCCCTGGAGAGATACTCCGAATAAAATTAAGAGCGTTGTTTTGCGGCTTGAATTGACTAACCTAGTTATTTTTTAGTCATAGATCTGAATAGTGAACACTGCTAAACCTCCTTTTCCTTATTCTTTCATTTTTTAAGGTTATAAAATTATTATACTGCCAGAATTACACTAGGAGAGAATTTCACCTACACAATTACACTCGTAAATTTTTTTTTCCTAACCTATTTTTTTTTCTAGTATGAAATTTATTTAGCACACATTTAAAACACTAGTGCCCCAATGAAGCTACGGCTGTAGCGAAATCTGCTTGACAATAGTATACAAATAAAAGTAATATTTACAAAGTTATCAAAGTATCAACTTCACGTGAATAATATAAACCCGTAAAATAAATCTTTTTTGAAGTCTTAGACTTTGATCCTAAATCGGTAATGTTATAAAAAATTGCCCAAATTGAATTGAATAAATAAATATTACTAGCTCAAGTATACCCGACATTGTTCGGGGTTTTGAATGGTTTGGAGATCATACATTCTATTGTAACTGAACACTGAGAGCATTTTGATTATTGTACAGAATTGAAAAAAAAAACTTTATTCAAGTATTTGTTTCACCTGACCATGCCATGTCTTCCTTGGACATCCCTGACTTGTTCTAATAATTACTTCATAAATTGTAATAAAATCCTTGTTGTTTTTTTTTGAACTGCAATATATCGACTTTCCATTGCAGAGATAATTTGTTAACAAGTTCACTGCCAACTCCGCCATATGGCGGAGTTCGAATGTCTCGAGAAATTCCGCACCCGCCAATTGGCGTGTGCATCGATACAACTTTCAATGCTCAGTGTAAATCTGGCCCATTGATTGTTTTTGACTACCTACTCTGTGTTTTAAAGTTATATAGTATTGAATATAGGTGACAGAGTTTTCCAATTTCACATTATTAATTAGTCCAGTAGTTTTTGAATTTATAGGGCACATACATACATTTACATACAGTTACAGTTTACATAGAATGTATGCAACTAGAATTTTTGATACAATGATTCAGTGAAATCTATGACTTCCCTGCATCCTTTTGATCTATTATCCGTTCCGCGTAACCATCGTGTGTTGATTATGAACCCCGCCGCTTGGAAGTTAATCGGCATTTAGTCCGGAGTTTACCTCCACACCCCTTGAATGATGGGGAACTTGCCCCATGTTTCGGCAGCCTGACTAGAGGGACTAGCCTTGCTTTAGCTAGAGATGCTGAGCCTAATTGAAAGCACAACCACCGCTATATTTAATTTAGTTAAGTACCTAGTGATCCGCGGAATTGACCGAAATAGATTCGCTACTTTATAAGATGTTTGATTAATCGATACTGTTTTGATCAATGAAGGCAATATTTAAATTAAAAGCAATATTCAAGCGAAAATTTGAAACAGAAAAATAATAAAAACATTCAGTCGCATCCAGAAATTAAATCCGGGGCTTTGCTTTACCACTGAGCTAATTTGACCATATCCCCTTCAGTCATATTTAACTGTGTCACTTGGAGTAAAAACTACCAATTATCTTCATTTTATTGTTTCCATTTCAATGTATCTGCAATATTCTTTCCGAACTAAATGCAATCTTGAGTAAAAACTACCAATTATCTTCATTTTATTGTCTCCATTTTTATTTATCTGCAATATTCTTTCCGAACTAAATGCAATCTTGAGTAAAAACTACCAATTATCTTCATTTTATTGTCTCCATTTTTATGTATCTGCAATATTCTTTCCGAACTAAATGCAATCTTGAGTAAAAACTACCAATTATCTTCATTTTATGGTCTCCATTTTTATGTATCTGCAATATTCTTTCCGAACTAAATGCAATCTTGAGTAAAAACTACCAATTATCTTCATTTTATTGTCTCCATTTTTATGTATCTGCAATATTCTTTCCGAACTAAATGCAATCTTGGAAAAATAAATCTATTTTTAATTCAATGTGCGACATCTATTGACTTTTATATATAGCACAAAATATATAAATATTTTTTTAAATAACTCAAAAAGTAAAATCTCAAATTGTAATATTTAAAAGTTGAAGACAATATTAACGAAATTTTGAAACGGAAATTTATTTCTTTTGAGAGTCACTAATACTGTCTTCAATGATTAAATGTTACAATTTGAGGCTTAACTTATTATTTATTTTAAAAAATTATCAAATGAAAAATAGTTTTGGGTTTTTAACATACATTAAAAATTAGAAACACAGGGTGATATGTTATGGAAGCGCCTTGACTGTAGCCGAGTTACGTCCAAATTGCACGGACTTTCATGTTTTCTACTTTTCATGTTCATATCCCATAACTCCCTTAACTTATATACGTGGTATATGTGTATTAAGACTTGTATCAAATAATATATTGTATTTTATATAACTCTTGTTTCCTTAAAAAAATACGTTTTCAAATTAGATCACTTCTATTTCCTTCCAGTTTATATTATGTTTATAATGCTGTTTTTACAAATACAATTCGTCACTTCAAATAATACTGTCAACGAGCTCGAACAAACTCATTCCGGGAAGGACTATTTAAATATCATAAGTTCATGAACAATACAAATGGAAACACAAAAAACATTATTCATTTGTTTTTCTTTCCCCCACACTCTACCACCATGGTAACATCAGTATAAATTTTCTTGATTTTTCAAAAAATTAGGGTAAATGATTAATTTTTGGTTACAGGTTTGCTTACCTATCCGTTTGAATCACAAATTTAAACAACTCCCAACCATTTGTGCAAATTCCTTGACTTTCATGTAGTATACTGCATTGGCAAAATGCCATACTTATTGTTTAGCAATAGATTACAGAACTTACGTAATTACTGTTTCGTAATCTTTCTCTTGTGAATATCACAAATAAAATAAAATTTAAAAAAAATTAACCCATTCGAACATTACTACATTCCAATGCAGTAAAAATATATATTTTTAAAAATATTTTGCCACTTACTCTTTATTTTTGCAGGGTACATTGTAATTTTTGTTATTTGTTTTTATTAACTCCAAAGAAGAAGTAACCGCAACACGGCATAACACCCCAAAAACAAATAACAAAAATACTTTTGGCCGTGAAAATCTTAAAAAAACCAAAATACATTGTAATACTAATATTATTTTATTTTTATAGAAAAAATATTATCCCAGTAACAATCTTTTGTATTTATTAAGTGACTTGATCACGTTTACCCGGCGTTGCTGGGGGTTATCCTTAGGTGATATAAATATACCATTCGTGACTTTTCAGCAGGCCATTTTAAGATATACAATTCCGTTGTACATAACTTTGATGTATCTCATGTGTTTAGCCAGCATTTTCAATGTAAGAGCCCAAAAATATTTATTTTACGCCTTGATTACAAATCATCGATTTTTTTTTACTTTCTTCAAATATAATATGCATGTTTTATAAATATAAGCCTTCCAGAGGAAATTCTCTAAAACCCTATCAAATCCGTTGCGTGGCCTAGATAAACTAAGCACACAAACAGACGCGGATGCGGATAGCTACTTTGTTTTATACTATTTAGAGATAAATTGGTGATGACCACTGAAGGATCCATATTTTAACTCTCCGTTAGTATTCTGGGCAACAAAAGTTCATATTATGCTTGTCAGTATGTGGGTTTTGCTGATGTATGTACCTAACATAAAATAACTAACATAGAACATACTAATAAATCTTAACATACACAAAGATGACATTTTTCCTGAAGGCCTCCTGTGCAGAGCTAATGTAAAAAAATAAAAAAACGAAACATGGAACTAAACAAGACACAGAATTAATCAATTAAACAATTAGGTCCCAATGTCCAAGTGGTTAGAGACGTTGCCCCGGACAGAGATTCTGGTTTCAATTCCCAGTTGAGACCGTTACCTTTTTATTTTTTCTGGAGATTATTATGTTTCTAGTTTTGCTTTATTAAGATTTATTCTTCATTGTTAGGTATAACTTTCAAAAGTTCGTTGTTCCAACAAAATTGATTTGACATTATTAATATGCAATTTTTGATATCGTCTGTTTTAAGTGGTATCGAGTATGAAACCAATCACACACAATGCGGGGAAACCATTTAATTTTTTTTCTATAAAACAGCTGGAACATTATTTTTGTAAGGTCCATTAAACTTAACAATCAACCTGGAAACACCCCGACTGGCAGCAAAACCCATTAACTTGCATTTTGTAACAGTGCTCCGCTATGTTTACGTTTTTGGTATTTTGCAACAGAAACTATTGCCCCGGGGTTGAATTTCATCGTCACTCGTCAATAAGTTTGTAAAAAAAAAAACAATTTCATTGGTTTTCGGGGTATGTTTTTTTTTGTTTTTCCTCCGAATAAAATATCAATTTTCCAATTCAAATACACGAAAATCTCATATTTTTAAAAACCAGTCTACGTTTCATTCATGTGTACAATTTTTAAAGTGAAAAAGTGTGTCAGTCGTTCTGAAATCCGCACAATGTACCTTTTTGTATGAATAGGAGCTGGAAAATAGGAAGATTTTGAAGTATCTGGCTCTTCAGATCTGGTCACCAAAGACGGCTAAATCAATTCCAAGCAACGTTTGATTTCTGAATGGTGGTCTTACAACAGAAATATATAGATTTTTTGTGATACAATTTACAATTTTGGAGGCGGGTATGAGTACTGCCGGGAACCATATATTGAAAACCAACACTTCTGCTTTAGGTCACCCAAGTGGTTCGCTAGGTTTGATGACTTAGCAGGGGTGCTGTGTTCACGGGGCAGGTCTTGGCTTAAAACCTCCAAAATACTCACAAGTATTTTATAATGGGACTAAATATTTTTAATATGTATTTTTGATGTGTATTTTTGATGGGTATTTTTAATGGGTATTTGATGGGTATTTGATGATGAGTACTTTCATGGGTATTTTTCGACATGGAATTCCGCAGAGTCACCCACTTCCATGGATTTTTAAATTGTGGGGAATCACAAATGAAATTTTGTTCCTGGGAAAAATTATTTCACAGAAGTTTCCTATAACAGCCCCCCCCATTTTTTTTGCATTTGAAATATTTTGTGGGGAAATGGGAAGTAGATATCTATATTTTTGTGGGGAATTATGTTTCACAGAAATTAAAAAAAAAAACAACCTAACTCTAACAACCCCCACCCCTATGGATTTCGAACAATTATATGGGGAAATTTGTGGGGAATATGTGAGTAAAATTTATGCGAGTACAGTTTAGAAATTACTTATTCTAAGAATCAATGCTCAGGTCGGTATTAAGTACTTTTGAGTATTTTTACAAGGTATTTCTTTCTACCTGTACTAATTGTACCCAGTAACGAAAAGTACTAGAGGACCCAGCTCTAATTCATACCCACTCCTCATATATTTTTCCTTCCCAGAACATCCTGTCCTTGTTTTCCTTAAAAAGACCTTCCACACGACATTCCCCAAGATGACTTGGACCCTTTTATTTCTCAGCTCTTTGTGTGGGAATAAAGTTAAAAAAAAACGAGTGATACTTTTTATAGATAAAATACATTATTACGTAAAAATCTTTGGGTTTTACACCAATTTATCCATGGTGCTTACATTTTTTACCATACAATGAAGGTATATTATATTACATATACCAACAGGTTACTAACCAATTAACACATGGTGTTTGCAGCCAAACCCAATAAACGCAAACCATATACCATATCCATCATATCATGTAAGTACCTAAAGCCAATTGAATTTAGTGCAATGAAATCATTAATAAACATCAATTAGCGTCTACAGCTGTCTCTGTCTACCCCCTACTGTACGGAGAAACACACTCACCTAAGATAAACGCAAGCAATTTGCGATAAGACATTTACATGTGTTCCTGTAGCCAAATATTATAATAGGCACACATCAACAGTTGAAATACCTTAATCTTATCCAAATGAGGGGCGTGAATTCAAGCAGGAATGCAGAACTTTTTCTAAGTGCAAAAAATTCTAAGAGCAAAAAGAATGCATCCATTTTAGATATTATATTTAAATATTTGGAGTGAATTTCTCGAAAAAATCTTATTTAACAGAATTTGAACAAACCGTCAAATCAAGTTAATTTTCAAGTTCTGTTATCGTTTCAGTCGTGTAAAAAACTAGCCAACAATGATGATAAACAAAACTTGAATAAAAGTTAACAGAACATCATAAATAACTTTGTAAAATGATGAATTGTTCAAATTCTGCCCTTATTATTTTTGGCAGATTCATGACGAAATTACACAAGCCTTAATTTCATGTGCCAATATTAAACTGGCAGAATTGCACACAAAATAAAACACCAAAAACACCTATTTTAATTACATCTCCTAGAATTACACACGTGAAAAAACCTAACTTAACTTAACCCAACCTAACTTATGTTTTTTTTTCAGTGTGAAACTTATTTAGCACACGCTTAAACACTATAAAAATTATACAAATGTGTGATTCCAGTATGTGTAATTTAAGTAGGAGTAATAATCTTCAAGTGTAATTTCGTTTGTGTAATATTGGCACATGAAATTTACGCCGATCAAATTATATATATATATATATATAATTTGATATATATATATATATATATCCCGCTACATTTGTTGCGTCCGACCCCTAAAAACTCCATAGCATTGCAGCGTCCACCGACTTACAGCGTCCGATATACGGACGCTACAATGTTTTGAGCTCAAAATTGGCCAGAACGATGCTTACCCCATGTAGAATCGTATGGCAAAAATTTTTGTGGAAGCAAAAAATCTCTCAGAATGTCTGGAAACGAATATTGAACGTTTGACATTTTGCCGACAGGTTCGCTACACGATGTATATATTGAGCAGTGTATGTTTTTATTCATTTCTACGATCTTGCCGCGTCCACGAAGTAATATAATTTTCGATACATAACGACGATCGTGCTGCGTCTACGCATTACGTCGATAGTATTGCGTCCTCGAGACGGATTACGAGTAGATATTATTTTATATACATAACGACGGTCGTGCTGCGTCCACGCATTACGTCGATAGTACTGCGTCCCCGTAGCCGCTCATGAGAATATACTATTTTTAACACATAATGACAATCGTGCTGCTTCCATGCATCACGTCGATAGTATTGCGTCCCAGTGAACGATCTTGAGTAGATATTATTTTGAATATACGACGACGGTCGATATAATTTTCGATACATAACGACGATCGTACTGCGTCTACGCATTACGTCGATAGTATTGCGTCCTCGAGACCGATTACGAGTAGATATTATTTAATATACATTGCTTTGATAGTATTGCGTCCCCATGGCCGATAACGCTGAAATATTATTATGAATACATAACGACGGTTTTGCTGCGTCCACGCATTACTTCGATAGTACTGCGTCCCCGTGGCCATTCACGAGTGCATTTTTTGTATTATTTGAGCGTTTGGTTGAGTAAATCATCAGATTTGGCAACATTGGGTTAATTTACAACGGTGCCGCTTGACACTTAGAACTAAGAAGCGTCCTGCGTGGTTTTTAATGCATAACGACGATCGTGCTGCGTCCACGCATTACTTCGATAGTACTGCGTCCCCGTGGCCAATGGCAAGTACATTGTTGTACATTATTTGAGCGTTTCGTTGAGTAAATCATCAGATTTGGCAACATTGGGTTCATTTACAACGATGCCGCTTGACTCGCAGAACTAAGAAGCATCCTGTGTGGTTTTTAATGCATAACGACGATCGTGCTGGGTGTACGCATTACGTTGGTAGTATTGCGTCCGTTCACAAATAGATATTATTTTTAATACATATCGATGGTAGTGCTGTATCCACGCATTACATCGATAGTATTGCAAACCCGTGGCCGATCTAGATTAGGTATTATTTTTAATTAATGAAGACAATATTAGCGAAATTCAATCGAACATCTGAAATGAAAAATCTGAAAAAGGCATAGTAAAAAGTCACATTTGGGACTCGAACCCAGGACCTTTGGTTTTCCAGGCCGTGACTCAACCAACTGAGATAATGTGTCCGTATCCGATTCGGTCATATTTACTGTAATATACTTCGACTGAGAATTATCAACAGAGTGAAAGTTACTCCTAGTATCACCCGGGTGTAAGACCACCATTCAAAATTGAAACTTTGTGGCTTTAGCCGTGTTTAGTGACTATATCTGAATAGTCAGGTACTTTCCCACCTTTGTCTTCCCCACTTACCTACAGCCTCACAATATACCCCAATTGGGGATGCTATAGTCTCACTGGCTCCAGACTGGAGCAGTTGGGACTCTTGTGAGGAATTCAATATAAAAATAAAAATAAAACATAATCTTAATTTTCTTAACGCATATTTTTATTGGCTGCTATCTTTATGTATGATTGCAGGATTCAACTCGAACTAAATGCGTGAGCAGGTACCTAAGCGATTCCTTCAGAAACTTGATCAGGGTGCTTAGGGTGTGAATATCTTGGAATAATTATCGATAATAACATCAAATGGAAAAGTCAAATAAACTCCACAGTAGACAGAATGAGAAAACTCATCTTTATATTTTTTCGACTTAGAAATACTGTATCATTAAAAATACATAAAGATATTTATTTTGCACTTGCACATTCTACACTACTACAATATATGGAATCGTGGCTTGTGGTGGGGGGGAGGGTGCATATAAATCATGCCTACTTCCATTTGTGATAATTCAAAAAATATTAATAAAAATTATCTTAAACAAGCCATATTACTATCCAACAATACATGTTTTCCAAGGTTTCCCCTCTCACAAAAATTTATGAAAAATACTCGTACATTAAGTACTTCAATTACATAAAGATTTCTTTGATAAAAATAATATTCCACGATTAATTTTAAGCAAAATAATTATTTATATTGGAGGACTAACCGTACCACTAGTTTGAACTACAACAGCACAACATCACTATTTAACGGTATAAATTTTTTAAATAAATTACTCCTAGATATATCAGAGAAAAATTATAACAGTTACAAAAAAAAAATCAATTTAAAATTCTCTAATACCACCTCATAACTTTTCTTATTATTTGATATTATTTATTTATTTATTTTATTTCAAGGAAATCAACAGTTTACAATGTGGTTCATTTATACATGTGTAATTTACCTAACTGAGAAATCAATTACAGATTTCCTCAATATACTATTCTATAATGTATCTAAAAATTTAAACAAAATGAAACAAACACTTAGTTTTAAACCACTTTATTTCGAGTTATATTCGTCGACCGGTTTCGATTGGACTCAATCTTCATCAGGACAATAAAATATAATACTAAATTATAATACAGAGTAAGGTATAAGGTAAACATAAAAGAAAGAGAAAGTATGCCAAAAAAAAGCAAACAATACTTCTTTTTAAACCACTTTATATTTATTTAACACAATATTTGGGTTCAATCCAAACCGGTCGACGAAATATAAATTAAAATAATGTGGTTTAAAACAAAGTGTTTGTTTCATTTTGTATAATGTCAAGCCACAAAGTGTTTGCTTTCTCCGATAAAAATTTAAACACCATACTTAAATTTATCTAAAAAATATTAAATTTATCGAAGAAAGCAAACACTTTGTGGCTTGACATTATACAAATGAAACAAATACTTTGTTTTAAACCACATTATTTTAATTTATATTTCGTCGACCGGTTTGGATTGAACCCAAATATTGTGTTAAATAAATATAAAGTGGTTTAAAAAGAAGTATTGTTTGCTTTTTTGTAAAAAATATAACGTTATTCAAGAGGGAGATTATTATAACAGGAGATTATTAAAACAGAAGATTATTATAAAATAATACTACATAATATATGTCATTACATTTTATGCAGTTTGTTACACGTTTAATACATTTTTAATTGAGTTTTTATATTTATTTTGGTGACATTGAAGATAGAATCAGAGAGAATTTTATTATACATATGTTGAACATATTCTTCTAAGACAAGAATTTTTATTTGAAATGCTTTTACAGTGTTTTTCTTTAAATAGATTACATGAGCGTGTGTGCCGTGTAGGTACTTTTCAATTATGTTTAATAAACTCCACATATTATGTTTCTGCTTATCATTCTTAGGTATTATTTATAAATAACCTGTTTTTATTACTTTTATTGTATTTTCTTGTAAGGTTATTAATAGTTTTTACAAGCATCTGATTTATCAGAAAAGTGATTGAAATATTATGTTGTAAATATTGTAACACTAAAGATGTAAAGAAATATAAATAAAAATATTTTTATTTTAAACATAATGATAATAATAAGTTTAGCTCATTAATTGAAATATTACAATTTGAGGTTGAACTAATTAAGTTAAATATAAAAACAGATATTATTATATTGAATACGTAACGACGGAAGTGCTGCGTCGATGGTATTGTATCCTCGTAACCGATCACGAGTAGATGTTATTTTGTATACATAACGACGGCCGTGCTGCGTCCACGCATTACGTCGATAGTATTGCGTCCCCATGGCCGTTTGTGAATTTGTACATTTTTATGTATTGTTTGAGCCCTTGGTGAAGCAAAACGCTAGATTTGGCAACATTTAGTTCATTTACAACGATGCCACGTAGCACTCAAAACTAAAAATCACCCTGCGCGGGTGGACATTTTTGTAAGATGGATTACAGTAGACAGTAAATTGACGTCCCGACCCAAAAAGGTCCGACCGGCCTCTGTAATCGAGCGAACTGGCGCGTTATGAAATGATACATTTTTACTAAGAATATCGTTGCAAAAAAAATTATCACACGCCTGCGCCCAGTAGGTACGTTTGTATACAAGATGCAACAAGATATTCATTCAAACTTCTCACTATCAGTAGAAAGTTTGTTGCCAGGTCTGGTGTGTTTCTGGATGCCCAAAAAATAAAACAAATATATATACATAATTTTTTTTTAAATACCGCACAGGAGTCTCAACCGCTCCCGTCTGGAACAGCGAGACTGTGGCATCCCCAATCTGAGTACAAGGGTGAAGGTATTGGCGAGGGGAAGAAGATGGGGAAGAGAAATATAGAAAAGTACCTGGATATTTATATCTGGTCACCAAACACGGCAAAAGCTTAGAAATAACGTTTCAATTCGGAATGGTTGTCTCACACCAGGGCGATACTGAGATTATATTTCACTCTGCAACGTGTTGCAAAAACACTTTATATTGTGTTAAATGTATTAATTGTGAAATAACACAAACAAGTAAAAAATTATTTGGGCACGCCGAGTTTGACCGTCAGATTACGGGATTCGGATTGCGAGTCGAGAGTCTTACCTCTCAACCACAGATGCTGTATTTAATTAATTGATTCACTATGAACGTAAAAAGTTCACTAGAAGAGTAAGAAATATTTTGTGTAGTTTATTTATTTGTTAATTTATTTATTACACCTAATAGACTTTTACATTCTAGTTTAATAGTTGAGTATCGCAGTTATAAATTCTTCAAAATTAAAACAATAGAGAAAACAAAATAGAATGAAAAAAAATGTTACAACAAAAGCGTATAATAAAATAAGATACATTGGTAAAAATGATAAGAAGTCTCACATAAGTAGATATTCAAAATGAACAAAAGATTGCAAAAAATATAGATGTCTATTTGTCTCGATATATAAAAGAATTAAAATAAACAATATTTATATTGATTATTTTTAAGGTGAAATATATCTCCCATATCAGAATAAGTCATGCAATCCTAAGGGGTTTAATAATATAAGGGGCATAACAACGGCCTAAATGTACCTTTTGAAACTCTCAAAACAAATCCAAGAGTCTTAAGGGCCCTATATACGGAAGACGTAAAAATGAAATCGACCTTCAAAACGCCATGTAACAAACAAATAATATACACTCGGACGCCAGAATAAATTATATAGTATGGACGTGAAACCTTTATTAGAATAGTCTGCAATATACGGAAGACGTAACAATTGAATTAGAGTGAACGGACGTGAAACCTATATTAAAAGGAACCTTCAATATATAAAAAATATACACCCGGACGTGAGTATGTACGTGACGCTAGAAATGTATGAAAGTGTAATAAACATCAAAACCTGCATTATTATGAATATTAAAAAAATATGATATTAGCGATTATTGTGAGTAAAACATAGTTCAATATTCACAAAAACAATCTAAAAAAAAGAACTAGAAGTGCTGGACGCCCAAAGACGGATTTACGCACGGACGCAATAAATGTTGTGGGACCTATATATATATATATATATATATATATATATATATATATCAAATTATTAAATTATTACCGAACTTTTTAATATATATATATATATGTACTGATATGTCATTTTTGGTTCGGTTGTAACGTAGGTACTCAATATATATATATACCTTATGTTTCAAAATATCTCCAGCGGTATGGCCGGCACGGGGAATAATAAGTACAGTGGACGCTCTTGTAGAGTTTACAAAATACCTGTTCGTAAACAATACAAGAGTACTAAAACTGGTTGATGATCACTACTTCACTCGGGTTAGTTGTTCCCCTCAAAACTGGTGGAAATTTAATATAGGAGTCACCGCTACCTTATACCCGGATACAGTTACTATCCAAACATAATGTTGTGTATTCGCTCGCGGCGGGCTGGTAACTGCGGAACAGAACCGTGTAACTGCGTTGTGTTCGAAGTAAGAACCCATGTAAGTCTTATAACAAATGGATGATTCGATAATTGAAGCCGATCCATCATTACTAGGTGATTGATGTGAATAATATCAAAAGGTTACTGCTGACTACTGACTCGGGTAAATGGAAAAGCTGAGACCGAACTTTTTTTAATCATTTTCGTACAAACTATTGTATTCTTGATAAATAATTTGAGAGGAGATTACCGTTTTTGCTACTTATATTGTCTTACTCTTTGAGATTATTTCCTTTTTTTACATTAGCCCCACACAGGAATCCCTGAGGAATATAATTTCTCTTAGGGCCGATGTCATCTCTTGGGATGCTGTGTGGAGAGTCTTAGGGAAAGGAAGGAGAAAAAGTTTTGGGAAGATAAAAGTTAGGAGGTTTGTCCATCAGATCATTGTGTCCAGGAGTGACGGACATATGAATATATCCCTCCCACTGCAGCGCAAAGCGATGGGTCAAGAGACCAATTGGTCAAAAGTTCTCCCCAAACAAGCCTCTTCTCCCCAAACTGGTGGGTAGGCATATCCTGAACACACCTCACCCGACGAACCTGAGCACCCCAGCTAAATCATTAAACTTAGCGAGCCACTTTGGATGACCTTATGCAATCATTTTATGATGAAATACTTGGAAGTTTTTTTTAACGTTTTTACACAAACTATTTAGAGGACCCGATTGTCTTGCATTTAAAAACATTTTTTATAGTTTCATATCGTATTGTTTTATTCATTTATATTACTTTACAATCCTGGTAGATTTGTAATAATAATAATTTATTCCAGAATATATTCAGGGGTAGATCAATGTAATACATTACACTTTTTGAAATAACAAAAAAAATACAGTGTGTGGCAAGCCTACGCACGACGGAAGTGAAACTTTTAGTATTCTTCTCTCTCTCTTTTCATTTCATTCTCTCTTTTTTTCTGTCTATTGACATATTTATAAGTAGCATGTGATAAAAAAATTAAAAGTTATGAAAATATGGGATTCGAACCCGGGTCCTGCATAACGAGTGTCGAACGCTCTGCCTCTAGACCGCGAGGAGAGGTATCTCGCGCGACGAGAACCGCGTATACAACGTGTACTCCTCAATTGACTTGTCCCGCGCAAATTTTTGTTTTCAAACACGGCAAATGAATAATATCACATAACGTCTCGTTAACGCTTTATATAGGGTCGAATCGAAGATATATCGGCAGTGTGAAGTCATATCTGTCGTTTTTCAAAATATTTCCGTATATTTGTCAGTTTTGGAAAAGATCTATCGTGTTTTAACAATCTCATTTCTAAATTTTGAAAAACTCACTTACGGCTGTGGTTTTTACTAAAAAAACTTGTCACGCACGTCTGCGAGGGTTATTAGTCGCGTTATCGGCCTTGATTAGTAATTTTAATGATTCAAAATAAAAATAATTTATCAAAATACAGAGCGACTCTACCGGCTCGATTTGTAAGCTATATTTCGATCAAATTATCATATAGTCAAAATATCGAAAAGTCGCAGCACGAGAGCATTTAATCACTCTTCCTCGTATTAAAAAAATCACAAAAAGAAAAAAAAAAATAGTTAAAGCGGGGATCGAACCTCGGTTCTTCACGACGACAGTCGGGCGCTCTGCCTCTAGACCGCGAAGCTGAGTTTGGAGAGTGACCTTAACTAGGTATATAATATTAGCTAGGCTCCTATAGCGGAATGATCACGGTTTTTCGTGACGGTCATGAGTCGGTTTTACTCCGGTCCTCGAAATTGCATGACGCGCGTAAAAAAGTTTCACTTCAAAAACAAATCAAACAAATAATAAGAAAAATAAATTTTACCGAAACGAACTGGGTGTTGTTCTGAATGAACCTCTTCTATAAAATCTAACGCCTTTGGTGTTTTGTAGTAAAAGACATTAATTTACTCAAACGAATTGAAGATATATCAACCATTCATATGTACAACGCGCATTTTAGCACCTATAGTGGATCTCTCTATTTTGTAAAGAGTAATTGATTCGTGACTTATTGACCATCAGTTAAGACGCTGTACCTACATTTTCATTAAATTTTTATTTATTAAAAATAGACAGGGTGTTAAAAGTACTGTACATGACACAATTATTTTTTTTCTTCCAATTTTTATATACGTGATGTTTTAAAATATGGGACAAGAAGTAGGTAGGCCCATAATACATAATGACTTTGAAAAAAAATAATATTTAGAAAATTGGATACTTAAAAAGTCATTAATGAAATATGATTAATTATTATTATACAGATGTATCCAAAGCTTGCATGCAAAAGGACTGAATATATGCGAACATGCATTTTTAAACAATTCAGGGAAGTTTAATTTGGTACGGCAATGCAGGGCATTCAAGAAAAGAAACTATTTTAGAGACCGAGAGATAACTTATTTTAATAATCATGACGTTCGGACAAGCTTACTTCAAAAAATAATAGCGAATCATCACACAAAATACATATTAAAATACACAATCAAAAAGGCACTCGTCTTTTTAAAGCAAACACAATATTTGAAAAAAAAACAACGTTTTATCGCTACAAGGAAAACATAAGGACGGGTAGATTTTGCTTTTGCAATTTCTGCATCCTTAATGGCGTTGATGATATAAAAATTATTAAGATTAACATTTGAATAGTCTCTTTATTACTTCCTTTCTTGTTCTTATAGGAAAACAGGAATTATTCTTTGGTAATCGATTGTCGATATCGTAATTAATTATGTCAATCCATTTCGTTATCCACGTATTTAATTTGCGTCCGCTGCAATGCAATCGATTTCCATTTGAATGGCTCTCCGCTAACCCGAGAAATGTATCTCTGTCTGGTGAAAAAGTACTGCTTGCACTGGCAGATAAGTCAGCTCGTTAGCTGTACCTCGGCTTGCTGCACCTCGGGATTCCGCGGATTTAAAGCCAATATTATAGAGTATAAGCGTTCTGGTATAAAGCTATATATAATTGGATTCATGTTGCCAAAATAAGGACAGATAAAAAAAACTGTTCTAAAATTTATAGCCTACCAAGCCCATCTGCTACTGAAACTTCTCTGATTCGGGTTAAATAATAATCGTATAATTTAAAATAAAACAATAACTCAGTAAACACCACTTTTTTATATACTTAATGATGACCGGGTTTCGCTACAATTGTAACTTCTTCAGGGCTGTCTAATTTGTTAATTTATTTATTAATTTTCAAGAAATCGACAGCTTACATTTAATCAGTTTGTTCATAAGTATTATATAGCCAAAATAAAACCAATTATTGATTTCCTCCTTGTGACTTTACCTCTACTTAGACAGCATAATATGGAATAAGTAAATGAAATTTGCAAGAAAGAAGTATGAATTGAAAAAATTTATACAAAACAAAAGATAAATAATAAACTAGAGAATTCACCTGCATCCAAACTATTTCTCACGAATTAACTTAAACAGCAGAAAACATTTACAAATATTTTCACTTATAAATAGGGGAAAAATATATACATAAGAATATTATTTTACAAATAGAAATATGAAAGAAATGCGCAATACCCTTTTAAGAATTTACAAATTATTTTTGAAAAAATTTAGAGGGTAAAACAAAAAAAATATATATATATATAAATAGATAAACAATGTTAAACAGAAAGTAAAAAATATATAAATATATTTAAACGAAGTATGTCTAAGTTGTTTACTTTGAACTTTGTAGGAAAACAGTCTTCATTTTTCTACTAAAAGTAGTGCGTGTATCAAAAAATAAGTCAGAGTCCTTGAGGTTTTGATTCTGATTAAGTGATTCGCACATTCTTCTGATTGGATCCCTGACACCAGCATTTGTACGCGTCCTGTTAATGTGGAATAAGTCGTTAAGCCTTGTTACTCTGGGTGGTACTTTGAAGTTTATCAATTTCAGTAAGTCGGGACAGTCAATAACGTTGTTACAGATTTTATACAGAGTCATGAGATCAAGGTATGTTCGCCGGTTAGATAGAGTGGAGACGTTATAACTCGAGAGCATATTTATGTACCCACGTTTGGGTGCGCTCATTCTGTAATTGAGGCATCGCAGAAATTTCTTTTGAATATTTTCAATATTTTCTTTATAGATATCGTAAAGTGGATTCCATATGGAGGTGCAGTATTCAAGTTGAGAACGGACCAGAGTGTGGTAAAGAAGAAGATATGTTTCAGGTTTTCGAAATTCACGGCTGTTTCTGATGACAAATCCTAGCATGCTGTAAGCTTTATTCACAATATTATCTATGTGCGCATCGAAGTGCAGTTTGGAATCAAAAAGTACGCCTAGATCTCTTATACAGTAAACGCGCTCGAGTAAATAATTACCAATACAATAATTGTGTTTGATAGCGTTGTGATTTTTAGTAAAACTTATTTGTTTACATTTATTGTAACTTAGGTAAATTTTGTTTTCATTGCAAAACGTTTCGAACCTTACTAAGTCGCTTTGTATGAGAAGACAATCGTTTAAATTCCGAACAATGGCAAATATTTTTATGTCGTCAGCGTACAAAAGATATAAACAATGCACGAAACATTTAGTAACAGTGTTAATAAAAAGAATAAACAACAGCGGACCCAGGATTGACCCCTGTGGCACGCCAGAAGTAACTGGTTCCCATGTAGAAGTCTGTCCTCGTAATGATACGGCTTGTTGTCTTTTTGTTAAATATGAGATAAACCAACGTAATAAATTTCCTCTAATTCCGTTGTACATAATTTTTTTAATAAGAATAAGGTGGTCAACCTTGTCGAAAGCTTTTTTGAAATCGCAATATATTGCATCTACCTGGTGGCCTCGATCCATGCTAGTAAATAAGAAATTTGAGTAAATAAGTAAATTACTCGTGGTAGATTTGCCTTTTACAAACCCGTGTTGTTGTTCAGTAATTTTGGCAGCAAGCTGGGGATATATATTGTCATGGACAAGTCTTTCCAATAGTTTAGGGATCGCCGAGAGAATGGATATTGGCCTATAGTTTTCCACTCTTTGACGCGAGTCACCCTTGTGGACCGGTATAATATAGGCCAACTTCCACCTATCAGGGAAAACCCCATCACTCAGGCATTTATTAAATATTATGGTAAGCGGCACACACAGTGACGACGCAGCAGATCTAAGGAAAAACGCCGGTATTCCATCGTGACCCGCACCCTTGTTTATGTCTATCGATTTTAAACTCGATTGCACTTCTTTTTCCGTTAGTTTAATTGTGTGAATGTGCGCAAGTCCAGAGTCCTGAACTTCCTCGAGTTGGTCAATGTTAATAATTGGGTCATTGATAGAGGAAGGTTCAAATGTTGACTTAAAGAATTCAGAGAACATATCACAAATTTCCTGGGCATCGTTAGATTTGCGCCCTTTGAAGGACATTGCAGCAGGGTATCCATCAGACGATTTTAATGAGGATATGTATGACCAAAAGCTTTTGATATTATTTTGCAATGAACTTTCGATGTTGTCAAAAAATAACCTTCGGGTTTCATAAGTCAATTTTTTGTATGTAGCACGTAAGAAGGAAAATTCACGATAGTCAGAAAGACCTTTATATGTCTTCCATTTGAGCCAGACTTTATCTTTTTTCCTTGATAACCTAATAAGTTCTGGAGTAAACCATATGGGGAATTTGTCATTTCGTCGTGCCAATACTGGAATAAGATTATCAATTACATTGTTTATTTTTAAATAGAATCGATCTACTGCTTTTTCGGCTGATAAATTTGCGATTTCAGATAACCAATCAATACAATTAATGTCCTCATTAATCTGAGCATAATTAGATTTCCTGAAATTGCGCCTACGCTGTATTTTGTTTTTGATTTTTGGTTGAATTACGAAAGATATATCAAATTCAAGGGCTGGGTGGTGTCTATCTTCTGAGAGGAGAGGGTTGTTGCTACGTTTAACATTTGTTTCGCGACTGTAGAATACGAGGTCTAAGTATTTTTCATTATGGTTTGGTATACAGTTATATTGGAGTAAGTCCATCAATGACATTGCTTGAAGCAAAGTTTTCGATGCAGCCGTATTTGAGGAGGCGAGATCTTGACTGCTGTCTTCGGAAAATGACCAAGTCAGAGTTGGTAGATTCATATCTCCTAGTACACAAAAAGTATTATTTGGTTGTGATGAATATACAGATTCCAGGTTTTCGGAGAACGTATCATAGACCGTAGGTTGTGAGGCAGGAGGTATGTATACTGCACATATGATGAGATTGAAAGATCTTACCGGAATAGAAATGAAGATTTGTTCGATTTGACCATTTTCCCAGTTATCGAGCCGGGAAGATGCAAGCTCCTTGCGCACTGCTACCAACACACCGCCTCCGTCCATTTTACCAGTGAGTATATGGTCCCTATCACGTCGGAACACCGTGTAACGCGAATCTATGAATTCAGCCGTATTTATACTTGCTACAAGCCATGTTTCAACTAGAACTATAACGTCGTAGTTATTCGATAATACATTAATTAGTAGCTCCTGGGTTTTGGTCCTAATACCACCACAGTTCTGGTAATAAACGGATATAGATGATGATGAGATCATTTTACCAGAGTAGGAGTGCCGTTTGACATATTCCACAATCGCACGAGTGATACATTATGCAGGGCATATGAGGCTTCGAAATTACATAAAAAACATAGACTACTTATTAGATCAAGTAATGTGAAATATGTTGACATTTTAGAATGTGAATGAATATGTGAGAAACATGGTATTGGTTTAAAGTTATAGGGATATTGCGCGGTAAACAAAAATATAAAGTAGCTTTGAAAGAAACAAATTACAGGATACAGAATACTGTGAGAAAGGTTGTAGATATGAATCAAATCATGAGATAAATATAAACAATAGAGGCATAACATTATTCACAAACCATCAGAGAAATATTTTTTTATGGACCTCTTGTATTTGGTAAGTTTGCAACTGAAAATATCAATCTTGGATAATACGCTATTGTAATTATTGCATAGTCTGTTCAAGCAAGAATTCTGCTTAGAGTTCGTTTTGTTTTGATCAACCCTGAACAGGACACAAGAGCGTGTTGAACACGCAGGTACATTCAATGGAATCTTATTTAGCAACTCTGGGCATTGAATATTATTGTAACTACTTTCTACAGGAATAGTGCATCCTTATGAAGCCTCCGTACACTCAGTGAATCAATTTTTAAGTATGAAGCTGCCTCTGCATAAGATTTAATCCAAAAAAACTAAGCGTTGGCTAATAAGCGACGAATCAATGTATCTCTGAACTTTATTATTTATGTATTCCTGAACATCTCAACGTACCTGCCTAAATAAATTGTATATAGGTAGGTACTTTGAGATATATTATTTTGTGATATTGTTTATAGTATAATTTTGTGTCATACATGTATTAAAAATTAAAAATATTTATATATATTATTTGTAGAACCTACAGACAAGCCGTCATGTGTGACAGCTTTGTGGGACTGCATAAAACTTGTATATTTAAAAATTTATAATAAAAAAAAAAAAATTAAAAAAAAATAATAATTATTAAATCTGACAAATGACTTGTAACAAAGATATTTGAGGAATTTGTGTTGAATTGTTTCGATTTTGTTTATGTGGATTTTGTAAAATGGAGACCAAACAACTGATGCAAACTCAAAATGACTTCGTACATAGGCAAAGTAGAGTTGCTTAATTAAATCGATGCTATTACAAAGTTTTGTGTTTCTTATGATGAAGACTAACATTTTAGCAGCTTTATTTGTGATTTGATGTATTTGAAGGTTATATTGAAGTTAACCATCGAGGGTTATTATGTATGTATTAAAATATACAAGTTATGATAAATAAGTGTTATCAATATATTAGGCTTATACTTAGGGTTGCAAAAAATTTTGCTGAGTTCCAGTGGAGGAGGTTGAAAGAATAAGTAGAGGTTGGAAAGATAGTATTTTTGTCAGAAGAGAACAACCTAAGTATTAAGTATTAATGTCACATCAAAAAGTATGTGCTCCACATTAACAAAGAAAAATAATCATTCTCATTTACTTCATTAAGTCAAAATAAATTAAAAAACAACTAGGTACATAGACGTAGCAAAACCAAATATTAAAATTAACATAATACACTTAATTATCCATTTTTAGGAACTAAATACCTTTTTATAAATACATAGGTAAAAACCAAACTACCTAAATATATCTGAAAAGAAAAACAATATTAAATTGACTTTTCTAATTTACGTTTAATGTGAAATTATAAAACACATCTCTTATTCCAAACAAAAAAAGCAGTATTTTTTATACATGTAAAAGCTATTAAAATAATACAAAATAAATTTTTACGCTTTCTAAGAATTTACTAAAATTGTATGACAGAAGGATTATCTCTGATTTGGTATTTTTACATAAGGCTGGCCGCATACATACGTTTTTCGTATTCGATTTCCGAATTCGTTTTCCGTATTCGGACATCCGAATGCACGGAATCAGTAGAAAATACATTAACTGCCGCACACGTTCGTTTTAGTTCCGAACGGAACAAATTCCTTACGCACGTTCCGAATGCGAGCCGGCGCGTTCGGAGAAAACGAACGGAAAAAACCTAATGACGTCATGTGGAACGCAGCTATTGCATACAGTTTGTTTGTGCCGACGCAAACGTACGGAACTTTCCGTTCGTAATACAGTGTTGCCAACGGATCTTGACCTAATATCGCCGTTTCTCATACATAAGGTAGCGTAAAGTAGCCGAATTTGCTGTTAGGTGGGACATGTTTAAAATTGATGTTTTTACGTGAAAATAAAAATTTCGTGGGGGGGGGGGCTAGAGAATTTCAAAAAAATAAAATTTGTCCCCAGAAAATAAAAAAAAGTTCATGGGGAGGGTGGCTAGAGAATTTCAAGAAAATTTGTCCCCAGAAAAATAAATTTCATGGGGAGGGAGGGGTGGCTAGAGAATTTCGGGACATGTTTTAAAATTGATGTTTTTGAAGTAGCTTAATTGGCGACCAGTCGCCTTTTAGATTTTTTCTGAGTAGCCTAAATGGCGATATATCGCCCTTGTTGGCAACACTGGTACTGACGTTTATACATTCCGAATGAAGAAAAACGAACGTTTGCGCTAGTCTCACGGAATTCCGAATACGGAAAACGAATTCGAAAATCGAATACGGAAAACGTATGTATGCGGCCAGCCTAAAGTCATGCATTTGATGGTCCAGAATTGCTCGCGTTGATAGATTTCGGATTCGAATACAAGTCGGGATTATTTCGGTGCAGAAACTCTGGTACTATCACACATATTTCTCATTGCCCAGAATACTTAGGGGGGAAAATAATTACGCTCAGTCAGTGGACATCTTCAAATAATCTCTAAATATATAAAAATGAATTTAACTGACGCAGTTCAGTTATGAACACATAATAATGTAAACTTTTTACTATGCGCCGATAATTAAATAAATAAATTATTAATATTTTGGACTACAAATGGACGTTCAATTCATGGTTGTGGATTTCGGTACTCATATCCACAACCATGAAGTGAACTAGGCCACCCCTAATGGTTCGTTACATTTGTTGATTTAGCAGGGGCGGCCGGGTTCATGGGATGAAACTTATCTGGGTCTTGACGGCGGATGCATCGGCCCATTTGCGTGGCAGGCCGGATCGAGAGAGACTGGTCTAGGCAAACTTTTTAACCTCTCCAGCAGAACTCTCTCTGAACATTGCCTAGCACCGCAGTGAGAGGGATAGATTTATACACTCGTTACTCCTATATACACTGAACCCCAGATTTCTACCCATGTTTATACATTTTTCCTTCCCAGAACAACCTCTCCTTATTTTCCTAAAAATGCCCTTCACTCATCATCCCTAATGACAACATAGGCTTTGAGGGAAATTATTATAATTTTATTTGGAACTAATGCAAAAAAACTTCGTTGATCGTTTTTTTAATGATTTTCCTTTCATTTCCTTCTTCTGATCATTTTCCCTACCTACCCCTATTTCCCTTTCAAAAAAAATGCTAAATAATTAAAACTAATTTTTTTTACTCATATTTCTGAAAATTAAGGACGGGTAACTCACAGAATTTGATTAATTCACTAAAATTAATTTTCAAGTTTTTTTTTATTATATCATTATGGTCCAGTTGCTTCACGAAATTGAAATAATAACCAAACTCTCACAGGCCTTGAAAATTAACATTGAAATTTGATGAAATGTTCAAATTCTGTGAAACAACGACTGTGAGACTCTTATCCGATATCGTAAGAAGTATGCAATTTTAAAAATACATTACCCGTATAAACATGATTCTCACAAACTAGTAAAAGACAAAAAACCATTATATTATCAACAGATTATTTCTGGTTTCCTAGGAGAACAAGAAACGAAGAATAAAGAGACTATTCAAATGTTAATCTCCATAGTTTTTATATCATCACCGCCATTAAGGCTGCAGAAATCACAAAAGCAAGCATCCACCGCTACTTATGTTTTCCTGGTAGCTGGAAAAGTGGTGAAAAGCAGAAACAAGCGGAAAAGAACACGTTAATACCACTACGATTGCGTGCAGTCTTGCAGTTTTACAGTCTTACAATTTTACAGCTGGCAATTGAATTTTTAATGTAATTACCGACGTCCACCATTACTTTTACAACGGCGAATGAAATTAGGAAACATGCGTCAGTCCTTAACGACTTCCGGAAAGTGGCACGGACGTAAAAAGGGGGTCTGTTGTTAATAGGGCATGAAATTTTACAAATTTAATGCAAGATTTGAATTGATGGGGTGTGACGGTATGCTGTGAAAAAATGTGTTTGATTTGATTGAAAATCTAAATATATAAAAATTCAGCTTACGTATGTTTGCGTAGTCAACCGATATTGCTGAAAATTTTGAAATTTGTTCTTATTAGTGCCGGGAGTGTTAGAAGGTGGTTTTATTGGTAATTCGGGGACGACCGAGGAGTACTTAAGTAATATCTTTGCACATGAATGAGATACGGAGTCGAATTAAACTCGATATAATGTATATTTTTAACACTAACATTGTGGCATACAGTAGTCGATGGTGGAAGAAGTCAGAGATGCCCTAGAAAGATATTAGCAATAGCAAATAATTGCGGGGTCCACTGGTAACATAAAAAAATCTTATTAGTTTAAATAACATAAAACTATGTCTTTATGGACATTTCATACTTTATTGACTTTGCGTAGCGAAGTTTTAACTCGACCGTTTGGCATTTGTCTCTAGATTTGATTGTACATTACTTTTCAGTATTTGGAAATCTGCTGCATGTCCTTTATTA
The DNA here is from genome assembly GCF_061612785.1 of Hesperophylax consimilis. Lineage (NCBI taxonomy): Eukaryota > Metazoa > Arthropoda > Insecta > Trichoptera > Limnephilidae > Hesperophylax > Hesperophylax consimilis. The sequence goes on from NC_142851.1 coordinate 31,878,245, forward strand.
TTCATTCAAGCCTTACTTTGACTAGGTGGCTAACTTTTTTGTTGCTGGCTTTTAAATATTATGGTACCTACCTGCCCGACGAAAGTTGAAAAAAAAATTGTCCTTAAGATAGTAATACTAATAAATCAAAATGAAACACGAAACAGAACAACACACGGAAAAAAAAGGTTGTTAGGTAACTATAGTAGATTTTTAATAATAATGGGTAATAAGCGACTTCTTTTTTAGAAAGGAAAAGAAATTAATTAACCCTTGAGCAAACGGGGTAGATACTTCTGGTTCCTTCTCGAATGACACACGTAGTGATATGGTGGTACAACAGTCATTACTTAAGGCTTTAAAGAATGTTCTTGGTGATCCTTGATCCAAGATTAAAGGCAGTGAATTGGCCTTGGTTCAAGCCAGAACCTCTTAATATGAATGCTGCATGTCCAAAGCAGTATGGACATTAAAAAATTCCCAATTTCACCAAAATGTTGAAAAAGGATATAAAAATACGTCCTTTTTTATTATGGTTGATAATTATCCAATTTCTCCGGGTTGAAATTTTCATCGCTGGGATAAAAAAATTCAGATTGTTCTTCTTTTTTTTTTAAATTACATCTCGTACGATCTTAACACACCAGATGAGAGCTTTTGTATCGTCTGGTGATGATATTTTTCTTCTAACATAATCATAGACAAAAATCGAAATACCAGTGCATAACGCATAAAAGAAAAATTAATGTATGGGAATGTAAGTACCTTGGAATCGAACCCAATTTCTTGACCGAAAACATTATTATTTGAGTTACTTGGTTGTTCAAAATTAATATATGTTAATCCATTAAAGAATCTCATTAAATTAATCGTAATATTCAACTTTATAATGTCACAGGTATTATATACTTTACCCACTTTATATATGATTACAATACAGGGAATAATAATTTGAGTTTTAAACTAGTGTTATAATGTCACAGGTATTATATACTTTACCCACTTTATAGATGACTTCCCTTTACAATACAGGGAATAATAATTTAAGTTTTAAACTAGTGTTATAATGTCACAGGTATTATATACTTTACCCACTTTATAGATGACTTCCTTTTAAAATACAGGGAATAATAATTTAAGTTTTAAACTAGTGTTATAATGTCACAGGTATTATATACTTTACCCACTTTATAGATGACTTCCTTTTAAAATACAGGGAATAATAATTTAAGTTTTAAACTAGTGTTATAATGTCACAGGTATTATATACTTTACCCACTTTATAGATGACGTCCTTTTACAATAAAGTGGTTAATATTTAAGTTTTGAACAAGTGTTATACTGCCACAGGTATTATATACTTTACCCACTTTATAGATGACATCCATTTACAATACAGGAGGTAATATTTTGCGAACGCTTTTGTACAAAATTAGATTTTTCTTGTTTTTCCTACTTGGTAGTTTTTCTACGAATAGTGGATTTGTCTTTTATGATAATAATGTTATTTTCTGGCATAAAAAATCCTTGGAAGGTGACACTCCACAAACAATCGAGCTGTCAGTTATCCAAGTACTGTTATTATTTCCATTGTTTGATATGTTCAGCTTTTGCCCCCGATAACGTGTAAGCAAAATCTAACCCTCAATAATATTCTACATTTAAAAAAAACGAACCCGCTCCACAGGATGCAACCTCTGAGCGTTTAGTAATTTGATTTATTTATGGAGACTGCAGTAAGAATGGTTTCACGACACACACACACACCGCTTCCTAACCGCCGTCTTACCGTAATGACGTCGTTTGTTTGACTAGTTTTTCTTAACAACGCGACGTCGGCGTCGCGCCTGCAGATACTATTTTCCACTAAACTAACTGTGCCCGCTTGTTGGCCAGCCAAGTGGTACATACAGTAATAACACAGGAAAGCGACTTTTATAACGGTTGCCTCAGTAACGTTACTAGCTTTCTTACTCGACTAGGCTCGTGAGCTTTATTTCTCAGCTTTATAGTTTGACAACTTACAATACTCTTTGACCATAATCCTTGCAATTAAACCTAGTGACCTTTTTGAAGTTTGAAACCATCCCAATTTGGGAAATGTATTGAAGTTGAAAGTAGTGGAAAAGGTAAGATTATTGGAAAATGGAAGGTGGGGAATAACTGATTATTCAAATCTTATCATCAAACACGGCTAATGCTAATTCTGGTGATTTTTAAATGTTTTTTTCACAAGGGCAATACAATCTGAGAGTTACCACTACTCTATAATTCTTGCGACATTTATTTTTTGAAACACCTCCTAAGAGCACCCGTAAAGTAAAGTGTAAAGACAGAACGAAACTAAAAAAACAGATGCTGCTAGCTCTTTAAAGCAACATACATTAAAATACATGTAGAACAGACTCGTTTTGAATTGCGTCTGTAATTTAGAGATGGAGATCAGTCCGTTAATAACGGATTGTCAATTAGACTTCTGCCCTCCCTTTTATCTATGTGCTTACTCATAGTTATACAATATCAACTTATCACAAAAATATCACATCATACTGAATGTATCATACGAGTACCTACGTTTAAAAAATGCGTCTCTATGAATAATAAATCAGCTAGGAAACGGTTGCATTAAAAATCTTCGTATTTTCGCGTGGCAAACTGTGGCGCTTTGGGCGAGAAAAACTCACTTATCCAGCAGGCGTAGCGCGCCGTGGCACAGCCATGGAATAGGGGAAAAGTCGGGGGTCGGGACGGGACGGTAATGGCCGCCTATAAGTATGCAAGCGAAAATATTTACAGAAAACGGGGCCAAAGGCGGCGCAATCCTACAAAGGAAGATTGCATTGCTTTTTTGCGCAAGCTATTTTGGTTTCGCCACGGCTGCCGCTTTGTAATCTTCCGCGCTGTTTGGCTGCTTAATCAGGAATCCCGCAGAAGAATGCCACAAGCTCCGTTCTACAGTACTACAGTGCTACAGTGGCCCAGTAGCCGTGTAGCCGAGTGTGTCTTATGTTGTTTTGTAGACACTCGGAAAACATAGCACTAAATTTACAAAGGTTTCAGCAAAGAAGTATGTGCCAGTTAATTTAATTTTGTGGTTTTGTTTTTCTTGTGTTAAAGTACTATTATTTTTATTGTAGGTACATAATAAAGTTATAATAAGGATAACTATAATCATCTTACGTTAGCATAATACAAAAGCTGAACAGCCTCGGTGGTAGAGGGATAAGACTCTTGTCGAGCAATTTAGTGGTCTAATACTAATTTATTTAAAACTAATATAATAGTACATTTGGGGCACGTAACAGAATGGATGATCCCAAGAACGCCGTGGTCAAAGACAAAATTTAAAAAATAAACGTTGCTTGAATTGCTATTTTGATGGCCTACGTGATGAAGGAGTAAGACTTTTGACTACCAAGCCGGAGGTCGGTGGTTCAAATCTTAGCGTAAGCAAGTAAATTTTAATTGATTAACATTAAATTAACATCAAATTACAAATTTTAATGATATATGGCATATTTCCGGTACATTCCAGAGTGGAAGATACTCTAAGTATCGCTCTGTTGTAAGAGCACCATTCAGACTTGAAACGTTGATTGAAATGGATTTTACCAGGTATGGTAACCGTCTCCTTCCCCTCGCCAATACCTTCAGCCTTACAACATACCCCAATTGGGAATGAGAGTAGTTGGGACTCTTGTGCGGTTTCACAAAAAAATTAAAAGATCTTAGATGTGTTTGCTGACCAGATTTTAAAATCTATTTATTTTCTTCCCCACCTTCTCCATCCTTCAGCCTCACAATATCTCCAAATTATCGGGAATGCCAGAAGTTTGGTAGCAGTTGGGAATCCTGTGTGGTATTCACATAAATATCCTAAAAAGTGTCTCGCAGATTATATGACATTGTGGAATGTAGATGTGAAACTGTGAAAATGAGATATTAAAATGTTCAGCTTACTGGTTTGTCAGATTTCAATATTAAGCATTGGTATCTACAAAAAACTGCTTCTGAAATCAAATTTCAATATGCATGGTTGAATAAATACATAATATCTATGTAAAGTAATAATGCGGAGTCTGTGGTGGCGTGGTTTTGATGTTGATACAAATCTACAGTTTTTTTTCAAAGATTGATAAAATTAGGACATACTACATGAGATATGGAAAAATCGCCACAATCGCCTTTCCTACTCGTTTAAGTAGAAATTAGGTACTTCTTGATGAAATTTTGCCAACTTGACATTTAAAATAAGCAAAAAATTACTGTCTACATCTGATTTTGGAAAACTCTGTGTTAACCCCTCAGGATAATTATTTCAGTTTTGCGAACAAACAGCTATTACCCGTAGAGTCAATTTGTTTGCTTTTGGGAGAGGCTCATTAATATGATCTCATAGAAATCGTTGTATCTCCCTTACTCTAATAGGGAGAGATATGAACTAAACGGTGTTGGAAAGAAAAAACACCAATCTTTATATTCAAATCTAGAAGTTAACCACAGAAAAATTAAAATGTACCAAAGGTTCAGACCACAATTTGAGAAAAAAATATGGAACTGTTTGAAAATATTTGAATTCATTATTTTTATTTATTTATTTATTTCACGCCTATTAAGGATTTTACGTACATATATATAAAAAATATTTACGAAATTATAAACGAAAATAGTGCAGGAAACGACTATTTAAAACAATTGCAGAAAAATAAACATAACGTCAAAATATCACTGAACTTGATCTACAGATCATGCAGGCACAAAACATAAAAAATCCAAAATATTTTTTTCTGTTTCAGTTGACAAAATTATTGTGTTAGTCAAATTAAATAGGTACCTTTATTAAAATATTCCACTACTTGGTGAAAAAAACTTCAATAGGGTATGCTTATATATTGAAATTGATGTACTAAATATATAAACAACATCGTAATATTTGTTTCCTAGCTGTTGAATCCGTCGCATAGGAGTGTGATATTGGGACGTTGATATAGAATTGCTACAATAATATGGTAGGTACTGTCTTGTAACCGACCTTCTTGGAGTATAAAAAGAGATTACATATTATAAATCAGGGGTATCAAATTAATGATTTTATACAAACAGGTTAAATCGGAAATAATTCTACGATCAGATAATTTTATCAAATTTAATGAACAAAGTACGTTATTTCCAAAAGAAATTACATAAAAGTGATGTTTCAGTAATGTTTATAATACATTTATCTAAAAATATATGTCTTTTATTTCGTTATCAGTGATTTTCGTTCAGCATTTATAACTTTTATTTGTTTGATTTGCTATATAAACTAATTATAGTCAACATGCCAAAGGTCTGTGGGAGTTAAACGCTACGGACTTCAGCTGGTTAAAACGCTACGGACTTCAGCTGGTTAAAACGTTGCGGACTTCAGCTGGTTAAAACGTCAGCGTATCCCCAAGGATATGTTTAAAGTTCATTTCTCGGAATATTACTATTTATTCTGAAAAACTACACATAGTAGATTGTATGCAGCTTGCATAAATATATTAACACATTATCTGGCAAGATGGTACAGTTCACAAAAAAAAATCGCACAAAATAAGTAAGTTATTACGAAAATACAAACAGATGGCGCATGGCGAAAATTTTGCGACGGCACACAAACACTCTGTTTTACTTGCGATTTATCATATCATGTCAAGAACTCGCTACTACTTGACACAACATAGCTTATTACCCTTTCATAAAGTTTATTAACTAAGTTTTTGCAGGTACAGAAAAACAAAACCCTATAATTATAAATATTTTCCGTTCTTTTCAGGTCGCCCTGAACCAAACCTCACGTGGTTCATCAACGACAAGGCCACGGATCTGGCGGGCGTGCGCTCCGAGCCACACGTGATGACCAACCGCCTGGAGATTACTCCACTCACCAGGGACCACCTCAACTCCACGTACAAGTGCCAGGCTAGCAATACCAAACTGATCAACCCGCAGGAGAAGAGCGTACGCCTGGAGTTAAACTGTAAGTCACGCTTCAAAATATTTATTTAAACACTTCATAAAGATGTTACCGCGGGATGAAGTGGCAACAATTAATAAAATTGATTCGTTAAATACAAACTAGGATTGAATTTACTAACCAACTAACTAACTATTACGTCGTTTCCCCGCAGGGGTAGGCAAAGCTCAAAACTCAAAATATTTTAGTAGTAATCAGAGTAATTGAGTAGAAATTAGGGTTGAAGGGTTGGAAAGGATTTGGTGATTGTGACATACAAATAACTTGATAAATAGTTTATCAACTTTATTTTGATAAAACTCTTCAAGCCACAGTTAAGGGAATATTACTTTTCAGTGGGTACAAAGTACCACACTTTAAAGTTTTTTTTTTCTTATTAAGGCGTTTTTAATACTTTAAACTAAATTTATGCGTTTAATTTTTTAAAGTTATTTTTTTAAAAACCGTATGTAAATATACTCACGCTTGAAATCTCTTATAAATGTAAGCAGAAATGCGATATTTCACATCAACATTTTGAAAACAAATAATCGCTAGCAAATAAACTTTAAGATTTTTAATTAGTTTTACTAACTAACTAACTAACCATCACGCCGTTTCCCGCAGGGGTAGGCAGAGAGGACGGACCGCCAAATAACTCGGTCTTGGCACACACTTCTTGCCTCATTCACATTAATACTTCTTCTCATATATACTCTGCTATTATTCTGACTCTCGACATGGCCCGACTCAAGTATCTGATTCACTTGATCGTGCCATGTCTTCCTCGGGCGTCCCCGACTTCTGCTACCATTCGCATTCGCATCACATATTCTTCCTACACTTTTTTCTTCGCTCATTCATTCTAATCCATAATCTCAACCCTTTCTTACTCATTACGCTTACATCAGCCTTGCATTCTTTGTTTTACCACACATTCGCCTCAGGGATCAAACTATGATTCAGTGTTTATTAAACAGAAAGAAAGACTTAGGTACGCATTTAAGATTTATATTCAATAAACTTGCACCGTAAATTAAACTCTGGCAAAAAGGGGATTGCTATAATTTATTTTATTGGTTTTACTTTTTTATATTTAATAATATAATTATTAAATTAACTATAATATTTTACTTATAAATGAGTTCTGCTGTGTAATAATTACAAACTATTATGACGCGCGACAGCTGTTTTGCCCACTGAAGACATTATCAAGTTATGGTGAAGTCACTTGCAGACGGCATATTTATATTATTTCTAAATAGGTTTTCATGTATTTTATAACCTACGCCCATTGTTTATTTCCGAGTAAATATCGGAAAATATCAATGGTTTTTATTTACCCTTTAAAGTTTCCCCGAATTATCGTATTGTTTAAATTTGAATAAAGGTCGTTAAAATACGGCGTTTACAAATTAATATTTTTGGTGACTAAGGGGTTTCGTGCATTATTTTACATTATGTTTATTTATATTTTCTATGATAATCGAACAAGGCTTAAAAATATCTAGGAGTGGAGAGCAAATAATTTTTTTTGTTCATTTATCAAACTAGCTTTAGGATTATTAGATTTTTTATTAATTTCTACCTGCTCTACATCTTTTTTTTTTTAATTTATGATGATTAAATTGAGCGGATCCGTCGGTCACCAGCAAAGATGTTATTTCATCGGTTAAGTTTAATTTATGCCTAATTCAATCTTGCCTAGGATAAACGTAGTATATATGAAGAATGAGTTAATGATAAATGTAGGTAAGTCGAAAGTCATGGTAGAGAATATAAAAGAGAAAACTTGGAGCATATAGAAAAGAGAATACTTGGAGCAGGTGGATGAGTTTGCGTATTTAGGAAGTATGTTTACGGGAGATGGGAAGGCTGACAGAGATATTGAAAGAAGGGTAAATGCAGCTTACTCCATCAATGGAGGACTAAACGCAATGGAGTGTTGGTACCTACCCTGATGAATGGAATTAAGGCATGGAACTGGCAGAGAAAGGATGAAAATAGACTGAATGCTGTAGAAATGAGGCGTATGTGTGGTAAAATCATGTATTTTTTTTAATATTAACTCCACACAGGAGGCCCTGAAGAAAATAATTTCCCTCAGGGCCTATATCATCTTTGGGGATGCTGTGTGGAGGGTCTTTTTGTGGAGAGGAAGGAGTGAACATGGGTCTCTAAGAGTCCCATGTTGTAGGAGGGAGGAAGCACAGAGGCCGGCAGTTCGTTCCACAGCCGAGCTGTTGAACTTAAGAATGAATCGTAGAAGCGACCCGTTCTCATGTGACAAATGTCAACCGTGTACAAATGTTGGGCGCGCGTTTGGCGTGTATCCCGACTACGCACCAGTGCCGAAGGGGTCAATGACGCTAGTTCCTCAGAGCATCTTCCATTGTAATACCGATAGAACAAGGACAACATACCTACCTGACGCCTGTGCTCTAAAGATTGCAGTCCGTTTGTTAAGATTGGGGAATCTATCAAACGGACCGCCCGTTTCTGCACAGTCAAGGGTTTTTTTCAGGTATTTAGGGGCTCCGGACCAGAGATGGCTGTATGATCGTGTTTGGAATTTGAAAATACGCAAAGGATGCAAGGCTGATGAAACCGTAATGATTAAGATTAAGAAAGAGACGCTTATATGGTTTGAGCATGTAGAGCGAATGAGTGAAGGAAGGAGTGATGGGAGAATATATAAAAGAACTGTGAATGGTAGCAAAAGTCAGGGACAACCGAGAAAGGTATGGCACGATCAAGTGAATCAGATTCTTGAGGAGGGCCATGTCAAGAGTGAGAATGATGAAAAAGTATGTAGGATACGATGTATTATTGTTTATGAGGCAAAAACCAAGTTTTTTAACGGTCTGTTTTATCTGCCTACCCTTTTGGTAAACGGCGTGATGGTTATTTAGTTAGTGCAAGTGTATAATTAAAAACATTACACGTAGTCTTCAGCAACAAGATAATATATTTTAAACTACAAGTAAATGAATTGAAACCACATTTAGAAATAGTTTTCCAACTTTTGAAACTGCAAAGATGTGATTCATAAAGAGTGATACAGAGATAAACTGTTTAAAATTCTGCTCATGTGTTTCCGTGATTGATTAAATGCGATCATCTTAAAATGAACTCACTTGAATCGAGAATCGTAAAAATACTTCACGGATGCAATACAGCATAAATATAAAACACCCCTGCTGCCTTAAAACCGAGGCAATGGTGTAAATTTGAAGACTTGCTATATATACAGGGTCGGTGTTTTGTGAACTAAAAGTTACCTAGTTTTTATTTGGACTTTTCTAAAATTTAAATCCTTGCTCCCTCTTTCTATTGCCATAGGCCCGGCCCCGTGGTCGGTAAAAATGTTCCCTGTCAAAATATCCTCGGTAAAAATGTTGCCTACCAAAATGTCCCCGGCCAAAAATGTTCCCCTTCAAAATGTTCCTTGTTAATAGTCGAACAGTGGTAAGAAGTCAAATAAAAATCACAACTTTAATAAATAAAATGAATTAAAAAGTTATGTTAGGTTAAGTACTATTTTGGGAACGAGCATTATTACTGGGAACATTTTGACTAAGAATATTTTTACTGGTAAAATTTTGACATGGAATATTATTACAAGGAACATTAATAACTTAAACCCATGGAGACATATGAAAGAATTTTCTAACGCTACAAAAATACTTTGCCAATCAACCTCTAAAATATTTCAAACTGTGAAGCATTTGAAGCCTACCAGTTTTGCCAGGCTTCCATATCGACATATTATCACGGAGCTAAGGGCTGTTAATTTCATTAAAACGCTAAACTCTCAAGTGGAAATTTTACGTGATATAAATATTAACACTCCGCCAAACCAGCCTTCGACCCCTTTCTCTAGTCTTCAGTCTACCTCATGCTCCATAAATGCTCCCGGTAGATAAAGAATGACTTATTACAATGTAATTTTACACGATGTTTTACAATGAAAATTAAATATTTATAATTCGGTAGAGAAATGTACAATATCTACCTTCAAATTTATTTAATTCAAAGTATGCTCGTAGTAAATAAATTACGTTGATTATAAAAAAATCAAATATTTTAGATAATGGGTTTAGCTAATAGTATAGATCAATATTTCTCAAAGTAGATGATAGCGCCCCCTTATGGGCGCAGGAAGCTTTCAGGAGGGGCAGCAAGAAAATTAGGGGGCGTTAAGGAAATCTAAAGGGGCGAAAGCAGTCAATCTATAAAAATCCAACGGCATCTAGATGAAATAAATAATTATATATTGTTAATTCTGAATTTGAAATATGATATCGACAAACACGACACTTATTAAATAGGTCCCAATGGTCGAATGATTTGATAAGCATGTCCCCGTAAGACAATAGATCCTCTGTTCAATTCCTAGTTGTGACCGTTATCGTTTTATTTTTCTGTGTCTTGTTCTGTTTCATGTTTCGTTTAGATTTATTAGTATTATCGTCATCTTCAATTATTTATAATAAATATTTGTTTTACTTCCTTATAACAACTAGTTACTAGTATACGATTTCAACAACTAGTCGAAATGCATCAGATTCATCCTTCACATTAAAAATGTTTTAAGATTGATTAATTTTCATAGAATTTGAATTAATCTTCAAATATCAACCTTTATTTTTAGGTTCCGGGAAAGGCCTTTTCAAGTTCTGTTATTAAATTTATTATAGACCAGTTACTTGACAGAACTAACATAATTACAGAACATGAAAAGAACTTTCACAGTACTTGAAAACTACCATTTAAATATGAAGAATCGTTAAAAACAACCCCCCTTAATTTCAAAGCCCTCGTTTATTGTGTGTATAAAAATACTTTGCTTTGAAGGCTTTTACTTGAATACATTATTAAATGCAAGTTATTTATTTATTGTTTTTGTGTTTAATTCGTAGAACTCCATTTATTTTTTTTATAAATTTAATTTAGATTAAATTTGATAATATTATTATTAAGTTCTGCAAGTGTTTTAGTTTTTTATTATTGTGACAGCTGTTTCGGCTTACAAGGCCGTGGTTTAAAAATGGCTTTGTAAGCCGAAACAGCTGTCACAATAATAAAAACAAAAACACTTGCAGAACTTAATAATAATATTATCAAATTTAATCTAAATTAAATTTATAAAAAAAAAAAAAATGCAAGTTGTTCAGGAATACAATAATATGTATTATGTATACATTACATGACTAAGACGAATATTAATAATATAAGCAGGTACAATACAAGTTAAAAATAAGGAGTTCTATTTTACAAAGGTATTCAACTATTATATCGTTACTCTAGTTCGTTTTTACGACCTACAGTGACGAAAATACCAAAACGTAAATTGGGAGAAATAGCGTTTGAAGTTTTTTTACGACATTGTTAGGAGGGTTACAAAAGTGGCCGAAAGGGATTGAAAATAAATGTAGGTAAATAAAAAATTTAATCATTAAATGTACGAAAATAATATAGTTTTATTGACATTTAATTAGCTTTGCAATAAACACTTATTTTTCTAAATCATAATTCTTGAACAAATTTCATTTCCGGACGATGAATTCAACGAACATTACTTTTCTTTTGTTATTGTAATATCACTTTGTTTGCTGTCACAATAATTTTATCATCAAAATACCGACACATTATTACCAGCATAACGATGTCACCCGTAAACCCATGTAATGTCACTATTTCGTAATTTTAATTGCTTTATAACCACGAGACCTTCTATCAGCGAAACACCAGTGTAACGCCTAGCGATTATTATTATAATGATGATGTTGTGTCTAGTTTGGACGCCACTGAAAATGTAATTACTCGAACGTAAAATTGATAATAATGTTTATTCGGTACTTTATCACTGAAACGGAAATAGCATAGCAGTGGCGGCTGATGGCTTTCATTGACATTACTCTTTATTACACAGATCCTGTACGGATTCCTGATGCTACTGCACAATTGGATGTTTTACGCATTAAATTTACACTTGCAGAATTATCTATAGATGTCGCACATTAAAATTAAAAATGGAATATATTATATAAGACAATATCTAGATTGCATTTAGTTCGAATTGAATCTTGCGATCATTCATAAAGAAGCCAATAAAATATACGGTATGAAAATTGAAGATAATGTTGGTAATTCTTATTTAGGATGATACAGTTAAATATGACCGAAAGAAATAGGGTCCAATAAGCGCAGTTGGTAGAGTAGGGCCCTGGCAAGGCTGCGGTCCTGGGTTCAAATCCCAGATATTTTTAGGATTTTTCTGTTTCAAATTTTCGTTTAAAAAACGCTTATGTTATCTTCAATAGTTTAATAATGTTAACATTTGTTATTATTATGATTATTTAGTAAAGCCGATCCGTATCGTTGCCGGCAACCTGGGAGTTGATCATTAGTAAAATTGCTAGACTTTATCCGTCTTACAAGATAATATAAGTTTATTTTGCGATAGACCTATAAAAAAATACTATGCTAATTTAAAAGAAAACGAAGATCATTTGGAAGGGAGATAATATGAATATTAAATAGAGCGCGTAAATATAAAAAAAAACGACTTTAATTCAGATGTGTAAGCGAAAATTTTTAATGGGGTATGACTCATTTTAAATAGAGCGAAAACCATATTGATTAATAAATGTTGTATTAATCTTCTAACTAATAAACTGAAGTTGATAAAACTGATATATTACAGACAAAAAAGTTAGAAACTTTATTTATTCTTGATGGTAGTTTATTTGCTGTAAATTGAAATTTCTCATCGAAGGTATGTTAAATGTCTAAATATGACTTAAAAACGAACTATTTTAGAAACTATATAAAATAACAATAATATTTAAAATGTGCACATTTCAATTTCAGATGTGAAATAATTTAAATAATGAAAGCTTACCGCAGACATTTTGAACTCGTCAAAAAACTTCAAGGAATTGAAGACGTATGGTAGAGGTGTTAGTTATCCAAAGAATGGTTCCCAGGGCGACGATGTCTATTGATCAGCTTATTTGTTGATCCACTATTTAAAAGGGCGCTGATCATCGATCATTTTATTTTCCTCATAATATATAATATATAATGGATTTCAAACACCCTAACCTTAACAAAGCGTCGTTCAATAATTCAATATGAAAAATTGCTTACATCTTGTGAAATTCTTTATTGTAAACTGTCCCGGGGTCAATGCATCTTGTGCATGGTTTTGAACTCTGTCTTTGAAAAATATACCCCGTGAAAGGCCACTTATTTGTGTAAAAGAACCTCCATCCATCCTCCATCCCCCGCTCGAGACGACATCGTTAACCCTGCGGACAGCCTTGCTAAATCACCCCCTCCCCTCACTGAGGGATGTACATCGACGGACCGGGCAAAGCTGTCTAACAGATAAACCAAAGGGTAGTAGTTATTTGTCTCGGTTCTAATCGGTAACGTGAGAGAAACTTTATATTAATTTAGTCAAATGCGTTCCGAACTGCAACCGTTCTAGGTTTTCTAAACATTTAAATAACAATTAAAATATTTTTTTCGCGCTTTCATCAAATGGTATCTACAATTTTTACCAAGAAATTTCGAGAGATCTGAAATCTATGAATTTATTCTTAATACCAAATTTATGAAAGAAAAAAATCAATTGCCATTTAAAGATTTATTTTGTATTTACAAAGAATACTGCCTATAATTTTAATGTAGTTGTATTTTTGATTCTAATTATTTGTTTTATTTTTGGAATAAATTAATGAGCAATACATCAAATTGTAATATTTAATCATTGAAAATATTAGCAATTCTCAAACGAAAATTTGAAACAGTAAAATCAAAAAAAGACTCGATCGAATCTAGGATTGTATCCTGGACCTTAGCCTTGCTCTGTCACTGAGCTTATCCGACCCTACTTATTTTGGTCATACTTAATTGTATTATTTACTATCACTTCGAATAAGAACTACAAACATCACTTTCATGTACTTAACACATATTTTGCAAATAAAATAAATTATGCAAAGTCTAATATTGTCTTACTTGATTAAATATTGAAATTATTTGATTGACAAAAACCCAAATTGTTGGTCTTTCCTAAACGTAAGCCTATTAACCGTGCACATCAGCAAATTGTTTATCACACCAGCTGTAATGATGTATTAAAGCATTAGTCAGGCGAAAATAGAGAATATCGTTCCAACCTATTAAACAATCCGTGGCGGCCATAAACTATTGTCTGTCGGAAAAATCTGCCTGCGGATTATAAATCACCTCACATCACCCCAATGATTTGAATGCTTAATTAAACCCAAACAAAACTTAATTGTGCACGCGTAAAGTGACGCGTAACATGTTTCACTAGACGCGAGATGCTGTGTGGATCAGGTGTTCACAAACTGTGGAGTTGTGACATAAATTTGACAAAATATTAAATAGTCACAGAAAAAAACGGTTTCAACTGAAAATCGAACCCAGGATATGCGTCTTACCGAGACAACTTCTGGAGTAGTGAAAAAGGAATAACTCATTTGGATTATTTTCAATAAAAAAAAACTGAGGCACACAATTTGAGAAAATTCTGATGTATAACACATGGAACACAACTTCTGGTTTTTCCGGGGTGTGTTTTTATTGGGTGTTGGTAAGTGAATGAGGAACACAGAGGAATAAGGAAAATAATTGAACACTTGTCAAAATAAAATATTTTATCGTTTGTTAGGTTTTTTATGATAAAAGAAAAAATATAATTTTAGGATTAATGGAATATTTAAAAAAAAATTAATAAAATACTTCGTTTTAACCACTTTTATTGTTTATTACCAACATGTTTCATGAGCAACGCTCACTTCTTCAGGGTTTTTGATAAGACTAATAATAAATAATAGACATAAACAATGGTGTCAATAGATAAAAAATAGACATAGACAATGGTGTCATTAAAAAATAATAGAAAAAAAACAATGACAACAATGAAAAGATAAAACGGATAGGGGAAAGAGAGGCAATATGGAACAATTTACAAAGGGAATAAGTTTAATATTGGGTCATTTAAAAATAATTTTTGATTGTTAATAATATTCAATTTTGCGTTCACACTCTTTCTAATCTCTAAAATTTCTAGTTTATCTAACTGGATGCCATTGACATTACAATGTATTAATTCTATTCCAGTATTGAAGTTAAAAGTATGACTAGTTTCCAACAAATGGTTGGCAAACTCCGAGAAACTGTTATTATTTAAAGATTTCATATGTTCTTTAATTCTTATTTCAAAGTTTCTCGAAGTTTTTCCTATATAAAAGAAACCACAATCATTACACTTCAATTTATAAATTCCAGATTTTTTCATTTTTGAATCTCTGTCTTTATTATTTAATATGTAATTTTTAAGTTTATTATTTGCATAAAATACAGGAAGAATTTCATTCGGTACATTTTTTGTTAAGGAATTAGAAATTTTATTATTAAAATACATAATTTTCCTCCATTTATTCTTTTTCTCGTCCTTTTGTACAGGATAGATGTATGATTTAAGAAATTTATTCTTATATTTTTTATTAAGAATGTTTTCAATTAAATTGGTGTTATATCCATTATTGGTTGCAATTTGTTTAATGATATTGAGTTCCTTTGAAAAATTGTTAAGAGATAGGGGTACATTAACTAGTCTATGAATCATAGAATGGAAAGCAGACATTTTTTGAGAAAATGGATGATTTGAGGTGTTATGGATTACAATGTCTGTGTATGTATTTTTACGAAAAATATTAAATTCAAATTTGTTATTAATTATTGAAATATTTAAATCCAAAAAATTTATACTCAAATTTTGGCAAATCTCTACGGTAAATTTTATGTTTTTATGGAGTTTGTTTAATAAATTAAGAAAAATATTAAGTTGTCTCAATGTACCTGTCCACACACAAAATACATCATCCACGTATCTCTTCCAACAATGTATGTATTTTAATAATAACGCACCGCTGTTAAAAATCTTGTTTTCTAAATTATTTATAAATATATCCATAAATATATCCATAATCCAGATATATTTATAAATAATTTAGAAAACAAGATTTTTAACAGCGGTGCGTTATTATTAAAATACATACATTGTTGGAAGAGATACGTGGATGATGTATTTTGTGTGTGGACAGGTACATTGAGACAACTTAATATTTTTCTTAATTTATTAAACAAACTCCATAAAAACATAAAATTTACCGTAGAGATTTGCCAAAATTTGAGTATAAATTTTTTGGATTTAAATATTTCAATAATTAATAACAAATTTGAATTTAATATTTTTCGTAAAAATACATACACAGACATTGTAATCCATAACACCTCAAATCATCCATTTTCTCAAAAAATGTCTGCTTTCCATTCTATGATTCATAGACTAGTTAATGTACCCCTATCTCTTAACAATTTTTCAAAGGAACTCAATATCATTAAACAAATTGCAACCAATAATGGATATAACACCAATTTAATTGAAAACATTCTTAATAAAAAATATAAGAATAAATTTCTTAAATCATACATCTATCCTGTACAAAAGGACGAGAAAAAGAATAAATGGAGGAAAATTATGTATTTTAATAATAAAATTTCTAATTCCTTAACAAAAAATGTACCGAATGAAATTCTTCCTGTATTTTATGCAAATAATAAACTTAAAAATTACATATTAAATAATAAAGACAGAGATTCAAAAATGAAAAAATCTGGAATTTATAAATTGAAGTGTAATGATTGTGGTTTCTTTTATATAGGAAAAACTTCGAGAAACTTTGAAATAAGAATTAAAGAACATATGAAATCTTTAAATAATAACAGTTTCTCGGAGTTTGCCAACCATTTGTTGGAAACTAGTCATACTTTTAACTTCAATACTGGAATAGAATTAATACATTGTAATGTCAATGGCATCCAGTTAGATAAACTAGAAATTTTAGAGATTAGAAAGAGTGTGAACGCAAAATTGAATATTATTAACAATCAAAAATTATTTTTAAATGACCCAATATTAAACTTATTCCCTTTGTAAATTGTTCCATATTGCCTCTCTTTCCCCTATCCGTTTTATCTTTTCATTGTTGTCATTGTTTTTGTCTATTATTTTTTAATGACACCATTGTCTATGTCTATTTTTTATCTATTGACACCATTGTTTATGTCTATTATTTATAATTAGTCTTATCAAAAACCCTGAAGAAGTGAGCGTTGCTCATGAAACATGTTGGTAATAAACAATAAAAGTGGTTAAAACGAAGTATTTTATTAATTTTTAATTAAAATGGTGCCACAAAATAAGTTTGCTGAGTTAGAAGAAGTAATGGAATATTTGCTTATTTTTATATGAATACCTTACAAGAGTTCCAACTGCTCCAACCGTCTGGAGCCATGAGACTATGGCATCTCAATAGGGGTATGTTGTGATGCTGAAGGTTATGGGAGGGGAATGAAATAGGAAAGGTGAAGGTGGGGGAGTACTTAGCCATTCAGATCTGGTCACCGTGTACGGCTAAAGCCATTTCAAGCAACGTTCAATTCTAAATGGTGGTCAGGGTGATGCGGTGAGTATCTTTTACTCTGGAACGTGCCACAAATATACTATATATTATTTTTAATTAATAAATTTAAAATAAGACAATTTCATCAAATAAAGTTTACTTGAGAAAGCCGGAATATGAACCCGCGACCTACTAATTGCAATTCGAGAGCCTTACCCCTCGACTACGGAGGCCTTCAGATTAGATCGTGTATAGTCGTCACACCAAATAAGTCCTTCACAATATGAAGCAGAAATTACCTTTTCGCTTGTAATAAGAATAATAATCTACCAAAACCTTCAGAAAGTCAGTTTTTTTTAATTTCTTTTGACTAATTAAGGAATAATATCAATATTTAAAAAAAAATAAGAACTTCTGATGTAAACAACTTTTCGTTTTTTGGGATGTTCCTTTATTTGGTGATGGTGGTTAGGTGAATGACAAACGCATAAGAAAAAATAATAAAACACATTATAACATTTCTCAGGTGTTTTTGTTACTAAACTAGCTATCAATATTAGTAAGTAATGTGACTACATTATAAGAAAATGTTTAAATACTCTAAATAACAGTGAAATTTGAAGATTTACAGATAACTGATTTTAAACTGATTATTTCTGGTTGGCATTTGGAGCCGAGAAATAAAAGACTAAAACCAGAAAAACCTTGTACGAACGAAGGGGCAGTTCGTAATTATGTTGTAATAGCGCTGACCGTGAAAAAATACGGGTAGTATTAACTCTCGACAAATCAGTTCCAATGTTGAAAATTGAAATAATTTTCCGTAAAAAAAATATATTATTGGCTACTTTATCGCTTGTTTGAATTTCCCAAACCAACATTTCCAATTTCGAAAATGATATTGTGATGAATGGTAGTTAGGTTGAGTATTTAAGCGATAGATGGCGCTAGTCATAAAGCTTACTCCAGAGTCCGTCAGATGTCGCTAGAGTGTAACAAGTAATTGTGAGATGATATTGATAGGGAACAAGCTTCTCGAACGAGAGAATTACTTTTTACAAAGAGTTCCCAACACCGAAATCTGCATAGTAACGCAGATATAACAGATATCACTTAAATTCAATGCTGGTAAAAAATGCGTGGGAATCTTTCTAGATTTACAGAAAGCGTTTGACTCAATTTCACAAAAAAATCTATTAAGGAAATTAGAAATGATGGGTGTGAGAGGCATCCCACTCGCATGGTTTGATGACTACCTCTCGGAAAGAACTCAATTGGTAAAGAACGATGGAAAATTAAGCAACACGGAAAAAAATTTATTCGGAGTACCCCAGGGCAGTACCCTTGGACCAATACTTTTTCTTGCGTATATAAACGAACTATGCAAAATAGACCTAGAAAATGGGAAAATAATATCATTTGCCGATGATACAGTTTTACTTTTCAAAGGAGAGACATGGGAGGAGATAAAATCAAAATCTGAAACAGGTCTAGTAAAAGTATCAAAATGGCTAGAATGCAACCTGTTGACATTAAATGCCAAAAAAACAAATTCAATGTTTTTTTCTATGAACAAAAGAGGCAAACCTAACAGTGACATAAATATAAAAGTACATTTAAATGACACCTGGACCCCAGGAACACAAATATCTCACCCATGCGCATGTCAAGACCTTGAAAAGGTGCAATTAGTCAAATATCTGGGTATTTTAATAGATGACTCTTTGACCTGTAGAGCGCATATTGAAAATACGGCCAAACGAATAAGAAAACTAATTTTCTTTTTGAAAGATATACGCAACATTGTTGATAAGAAAACCATTAAAATTGTGTAGGTACTATGCTTTGTGCCATTCAATTATCAGGTATGGCATACTAAGCTGGGGCGGTGCAGCCAAGACCATACTAGATCCGTTAGCCAAGGCACAAAAAGCTGTAATAAGAGTGATGGATAAAAAACCTTTTATGTATCCATCGACACCCTTATTTAAGGAAACAAAACTATTAGATGTAAGACAGATTTATATACATGCACTCATAATGTACTATACAAACAATTCCAAGCTTCATAGTCTTGTTGATCACAGCTACACAACAAGACTAAGATCAGAACAAAGGATGATAGTACCAAAAATGAACACATCGTTTGGACAACGTTTCCATGTATTTCTGGCTCCTAAGGTGTATAATGGGTTCAAGCAGCAATGCAGTAAGATTAAAACAGGCCCTCTTCAAAAGAAAATAACCGTATGGCTCATAGAATGTGGCAGAATGAAATCAGAATGCTTCCTGAATGAAATTATTGTCTGACTGAAGAAAGACCATTAAGTGAATTCATTCCGACTTTATCCATATTATCGCATATATTATATTTATTATTTTAGTTTTTGTTTTACCATTTGTATTACGATATATGAACAACATTGTATAATTGTGTTTATATTTTATTTTATATATTTTTTATATTTTCTTATGATTTCTTTTTTATATTTTCTTATTTATTACCACCATAATACGGGCATTTGCCTAGTTTGGGGTAAAATAAAAAATAAAAAAAATAAAAAAATAAAAAATAAATAAATAAAAAAATAAAATAAATAAAATTACATTTTATGTGTACCTTTTTGTATTTTTTGTGTTTCTTTATGCATTTTTTTAATATTTAATTTACCAAATGTCTTATTCAGAAATTTATATCTAAAATATACCGATCCTTAGTTAAAATATATATATATAATTGGTATATTATTATAAACCCGTAAACAAACCGGTATCTAGAAGTGTAATGGAACTTCATTGTAATTAAAATCCGCGATGTAAATTCACGTAAACAGTGACAATAAATAATTAATATTGACTGTCTCCGGGTTACTTAAGAAACTCTTTCTTTCATCTTCAATAAATCTTTTTCAATAAATAGAAAATTCTTGAAATTCTTCAAAACTAAAAAGAGACTTATTATTTTATGCTTTACCGAAAATAAATGTGACAGAAACCTTATTATTAAATTACTACATAACGTAATATAAGAATCAAGATTTGGAAATATTTTCAAAAATAAAATATTTCCATCCAAACGAGTAAGCAGTAAATAAATCTTCTGTTAATAAAAATTGTGTCGAGTTTTCTTTTGTGAATTTTATACGCTCAAAATCAAGATGAAAATGGGTAGTTGATTCTTCTCTAGAAAATTAACATCTTAAATGTTATTTAATGGTTTCTTTATTTTTTCATTCCATTCATTAAAAAATTCTCTGTATCGGTGATTTCTAGTGCAACAATTATTTTTGAACTCGTTTTATAATAATAAATACCATTTTTTCAAACGTTTTGATTTAATGTATGTTACCTGAGTTTTCACACGGAGAAAAAAATAGCAGGAAATATTGTTCGTTTATTGAAAATCTTGAATACTTATTCGTTTTCCTGTTAAAAATGGGACTAGAGGCCTATAACAAATGATTTGACATATTTCATAACAAACTATGAGTAAAGCACGAATATGTCATTAGGAAGTTGGAACACGGGTTCTTCAAAATAATAACAGTTTTGCATTACATTTATTTGGACAAGGGCACCTGCATGAAAACGTCATGCAGTCAAATTTTTAACAGTATCTGGATAAAAAAGCCGTACTATTTTTTCTCCGTGCAGCTTTTTAAAATTTATAAAAAGCAGTGTAATTTATTTTTATCATTTATCATTTAAAAAAAATCTCTATCCACAATGCCAAAAAATACCACCATTTTGTATTTCGTGAAAAATAGGCAGCTAAACTCTGATCCTTGAATTTAATTTTAAAACATACTGTAGATAAGTTTCAGCTGTGTACATTATTGAGTTGTTTTTGAATGATTAATTATCGTCAAATCGGTAGTTTCCGTGCATTTCGTCATGTCAAAACAGTGGAAAGAATCACGATTAATGGGGTCAAAATAACTGATAAAGTATTTTTTGCAACACTGTTAAAAAATAGTATTGTGAATGTAGGAAAACTTGAAAATAATCGTTTAAAACATCTTACCATACACCAGAATATTTGTGTCAAATATTTGTCAATTAATTAATTAAATAATTTGTCAATTATGTCAAAGTTAATACTATAAAAGACGAGCTGATTCGCTACAATAATAGCTTTAATCCCTTGTAGAATTTATTTCTTGTTATGTTTGTTTTTATTTATTTACGAAATGCATAAATAAATGGAAAATTCCCTTGTTTACTCTTTGCTTATCTATGGCATCATTGACAAGGGATGATCTAATAAAAAACAATCTCAGTTTAAGTTTCACAAATTAACATCATAAAAGTATTAATTAAATTCTAACCATCTCAAAAAATCAACACTTTACGTTTTAACACTTTTTCTAGTACCAAATGAAATATTTAAGTAAGCTTTTATTATAAACTTGTGATTATTAACAAATATCAAAGAATATCAGGAATACTGCAAACTAACGAAAAATGAATATCAATATATTACACCTAATATTGAAGCAACCCAAATGCAAAACCATTACATTTACCAAGCCATAAAAACCTACAACAATCACCATTCTGAATTGCGCTGTGTTATAAACCAATCGAAACAAAAGTATAAAATTGAACAAATAAATAACTTAAAAATTAGTATAATATACAAAACATAATTTTTTTTTATTTATTTCTAAATTTCTTTTACATGTTTTTTTTATAAAGAACATCTAAATAAACACATCAAATTAAAAAAAAATCAAAAAATAAAAAGAAGACATAATAAAACACAATCTTTTAAACAAAAACAATGTCAAAACGAAATAAAGTGGAAACTAGACACTCCACCAAGCAAGATGGAATAATATAATTATTATACTAGGAAAATTACAAAACTTTGGTAAGATAAACAGAGCTACGTAGTTTCTATAGTTAAATTATATACTAGTAATATTTGATATTCTTCTTTCTGAAATAAATTGGGAAATGACTTGTTTATAGCATACTACTAAAGTAAGAATCCTGGCTCCATTATAGGGCACAAGAGCTCATCTTTTCTGATAAGGTCATGACTAATAATCATCTGAAATATAATATTTTGTAAAATATTAATGTATAAATGTGACCCATGTTTGTTTATATTGCACTAGCTGATCGTGCCTGGCATTGCTAGTGCCTATGAATGTTTTCGAGTAATGTTTTCAGATTGTGAATTGTGAATTAGTGTACCTGAAAACTGGGATCATTTTTAAGGTGACAATAATATTATCTTAACAATTGAAAAAGCTTTCTTTTAAAAGTATTTGTTTTACATGATCGAGCCATTTCTGTCTTGTACGTCCTCGAGTTCTTCCAACTTTCACTATCGCGTATCGCTTTCAGTATCGCTATTTCTTCATCAAATTTGCCAAATGTAAACGAATAATTTTACCAGATTTTTAATGAATTATCAATATTTCAAATCAGTAAGTTTTCTCCGTAGTTAGTATAATATAAGAAAAAACTTTATTAAAAATAAATAATTAAACAAATTTTAGAAGTCGCTTTTGCGTTCCGAAATCAAATGTATCGTAAAACTCTACTATTCCTTGAATAGAGATTTTCATACTTAAACTTACGTGCCTGTATAATATTTTAATATTAGTAAATATAAGAAAAAAAATTCATGCACACTGTTGAATATTCTTATAGATATGTATAACTTGTGTGCGAATAATCTATCCTGATTATAAAATATTATGTCAGTATTAAACACACTTACTAATTTATTTTTAAAATGCATTGAAAACTTTATAATGTTATTATTAAGTTCTGTAAGTATTTTACTATTGTGACATTTTTTAAACTGACAATGTTCGGTGTGCGTGTTTTTGGTCCCCAAGAAATTAGTCACCCTTAAATCCCTGAAAACCAATTTTTGATATAATGTTAAGATTCATTTTAAAATCGGATTCAGTTTTGTGAATAATTCAGACAAGCGATAAACTACCTGCTTCTAATCAAAAAAATTGGAACTGATTTGTCAAGGATCAAGAATTCAGACTATTTCGCTAGACTAACACTAATTTTACGTACCCTCAAAAAATAAAAATAAACTTTTAACACATATTCATTAATTCTACTTAAAATTCAATATTCTCCTAATAAATGTAAAATTAGTCGATAGCCATGATAAATCACACAAAATTATACAAAACAACTACTGATACAGGCGTAAGTGTTGTCACTTGAAGTTTTTTTAATTTTTATAACTGCTCTATATAGCTTACTCAAGCAATGAAATAACGATTTTTTTTCTTCTCCACAGTGAAACCCACCTCGGTGAAGATCCAGTACAAGCCAGCCAAGTTTAAGGCGGAGACCGTATACGTCGTAGTGTGCGAGGCTGCGGGGTCCAGGCCTCCCGCGCAGGTCACCTGGTTCAGGGACAACCGCCGCTTCAGGAGGGGCAAGGTAGGGCATCTATCCTATTCTTAACTTTCTACCAGTGAAGTCCACCTCGGTGAAGATCCAGTACAAGCCAGCCAAGTTTAAGGCGGAGACCGTATACGTCGTAGTGTGCGAGGCTGCGGGGTCCAGGCCTCCCGCGCAGGTCACCTGGTTCAGGGACAACCGCCGCTTCAGGAGGGGCAAGGTAGGGCATCTATCCTATTCTTAACTTTCTACCAGTGAAGTCCACCTCGGTGAAGATCCAGTACAAGCCAGCCAAGTTTAAGGCGGAGACCGTATACGTCGTAGTGTGCGAGGCTGCGGGGTCCAGGCCTCCCGCGCAGGTCACCTGGTTCAGGGACAACCGCCGCTTCAGGAGGGGCAAGGTAGGGCATCTATCCTATTCTTAACTTTCTACCAGTGAAGTCCACCTCGGTGAAGATCCAGTACAAGCCAGCCAAGTTTAAGGCGGAGACCGTATACGTCGTAGTGTGCGAGGCTGCGGGGTCCAGGCCTCCCGCGCAGGTCACCTGGTTCAGGGACAACCGCCGCTTCAGGAGGGGCAAGGTAGGGCATCTATCCTATTCTTAACTTTCTACCAGTGAAGTCCACCTCGGTGAAGATCCAGTACAAGCCAGCCAAGTTTAAGGCGGAGACCGTATACGTCGTAGTGTGCGAGGCTGCGGGGTCCAGGCCTCCCGCGCAGGTCACCTGGTTCAGGGACAACCGCCGCTTCAGGAGGGGCAAGGTAGGGCATCTATCCTATTCTTAACTTTCTACCAGTGAAGTCCACCTCGGTGAAGATCCAGTACAAGCCAGCCAAGTTTAAGGCGGAGACCGTATACGTCGTAGTGTGCGAGGCTGCGGGGTCCAGGCCTCCCGCGCAGGTCACCTGGTTCAGGGACAACCGCCGCTTCAGGAGGGGCAAGGTAGGGCATCTATCCTATTCTTAACTTTCTACCAGTGAAGTCCACCTCGGTGAAGATCCAGTACAAGCCAGCCAAGTTTAAGGCGGAGACCGTATACGTCGTAGTGTGCGAGGCTGCGGGGTCCAGGCCTCCCGCGCAGGTCACCTGGTTCAGGGACAACCGCCGCTTCAGGAGGGGCAAGGTAGGGCATCTATCCTATTCTTAACTTTCTACCAGTGAAGTCCACCTCGGTGAAGATCCAGTACAAGCCAGCCAAGTTTAAGGCGGAGACCGTATACGTCGTAGTGTGCGAGGCTGCGGGGTCCAGGCCTCCCGCGCAGGTCACCTGGTTCAGGGACAACCGCCGCTTCAGGAGGGGCAAGGTAGGGCATCTATCCTATTCTTAACTTTCTACCAGTGAAGTCCACCTCGGTGAAGATCCAGTACAAGCCAGCCAAGTTTAAGGCGGAGACCGTATACGTCGTAGTGTGCGAGGCTGCGGGGTCCAGGCCTCCCGCGCAGGTCACCTGGTTCAGGGACAACCGCCGCTTCAGGAGGGGCAAGGTAGGGCATCTATCCTATTCTTAACTTTCTACCAGTGAAGTCCACCTCGGTTAAGATCCAGTACAAGCCAGCCAAGTTTAAGGCGGAGACCGTATACGTCGTAGTGTGCGAGGCTGCGGGGTCCAGGCCTCCCGCGCAGGTCACCTGGTTCAGGGACAACCGCCGCTTCAGGAGGGGCAAGGTAGGGCATCTATCCTATTCTTAACTTTCTACCAGTGAAGTCCACCTCGGTTAAGATCCAGTACAAGCCAGCCAAGTTTAAGGCGGAGACCGTATACGTCGTAGTGTGCGAGGCTGCGGGGTCCAGGCCTCCCGCGCAGGTCACCTGGTTCAGGGACAACCGCCGCTTCAGGAGGGGCAAGGTAGGGCATCTATCCTATTCTTAACTTTCTACCAGTGAAGTCCACCTCGGTTAAGATCCAGTAGAAGCCAGCCAGGCTCAAGCCGGATACCGCGTACCGCGCAGGTCATTTGTTTCTCAGACAACCACATTTTCAGAAGGGGCAATTTAGGAATCCTTCATATATATATTTGGGAAAAATGGCGATCGATATTGCGAAATATGTCAAGTCATGAATGTATAGCTTGTGTGTTAGCCTTACTTTAAACCAAAGGAGTCTGACTTCAGACTTAGTCAATGGTACGTGTTAAAAAAAATCATATTTGAAAGGAAATGCATACTTCATTCAAGCCTAATATATTCACCAATAAATAAACCTTTAACGTTAACCTAGGATTACTTGGAAAGAAAATAATTTACGTATTAATTTATCTTTTTTTTAATAAATATATTTTTATAGTGATTTACCGCTTAGACTTATTTCGAGTCACTTACAACTAACTAAGACTCAAAAATACTGATAAATACTGATTTACATTTAAGATAAATCTAATGACTTATGTGACATATTGCATTCAAATGAACTTAATAATCATAATATTTATATAGCATCAAAAGAAAATTGTTAAAAATGAGAAAAGAATAAAATGAATAAACATAATACACAATATAACAAATACAAAAAAGAGAGAAGAGAGAAAAAAGGATTTAATACCTGCCTGGAGTAAATAACAAATATTAACAAACAACAATTTACATTAAAAGGTTAGTTACAGATTATATAATATAATAATACTAGCGAAACAAAATGATAGAAATTTCAGATTTAAATTTTATTATGGAATAAATGAAAATATCAGCGGTGCTGATTTTATTTCCTAGGACTGGGGAAGTAATAAAATAGTTGATTTTAGATTAATGAACAAAGAACAACTCAGGAGGTCTCGTGTTACGATTTGGTAGTCGGAACTTTATTAGCTTAGTTAAGTCAGGTGCTTTTATTAAGCCACTAACTAATTAATAATAATAATGATCCATTGACAAAATATGCCATTTTATTTTGAACTGGCAATTGAAACTCATTTCCTAATCAGATATTGTAATGAATATTACAAAATCGGTCGATCGAAACCTGAAACTATTCGATATCGACTTTGCAATAAACTTGACAATAGGGCCCCAAGCCATCAAAGGCAAAAGTCCTCAGAATGGCATCCATTAAGTTTGAAGCACTCAAAGCACAGTAGTAGGTCAAATATCTGAAATTCGATATCTCCGTTTCATATTATTAATTTAAAAAAATTTTGCTTTATTAGATTTAGTAAGTAATTTTGATATTTAAGACAAGCAATGATAATTGAAAAAAAATTGTTGGTTTCCCGTGTTTTGGGAATGTAATAGTAAATAATAAATGGATAGAAAAACTTGGGTCTCTTTAATTCCTCTCATCAAGACCGTTCACACAGCATCCCTAAGGAGAAAATTTTAATGTTATTACCGCAAAAGAGTTAGAACTGCTCCCAACTGTCTAAAACTTGTGAGACTATGGCATCCCCAATTGGGGTGTATTGTGAGTCTGTAGGTAGTGGAGAGGTTAAGGAGAAGATAAGAGGTTTTGGCCGTGTTTAGTTATCAGATCTGAATAGCCAGGTACTTCCCCATCTTTCTCTTTCCCATGTCTTTCCCCTCCCCACCACCTTCAGCCTAACGACAGATCTATATGATGCTATAGTCTCACTGGTTCCAAATCGGCATAAAATCCATGTTCACCCGACTGACAATCGTTTATTTTAACACTTACATGAATAAATTAGGGCTTTAGAAAAGCATATCTACAAGTAGTAGACAAAATACTAAAGTGAACTTGACAGACAAAAATAAAACAATTCCGAGGTTAATGAGCACAACTAAGAAGAATACAGTATTTTAGTATTAAGAATAGAATATTTTATTTTACTTACTTAAAAAGAATAATTTTTTTTTGTACGAGTATGTCACGTAAGTGGGCGGTCGAAGAGGTCTGGAATGCACCAGTAAGATGCAGTAAGACCACATAACATACAGTTTTCGTCAGATTGTGTCAAAAGTCGAAATAATACCACGACAGTAATTTTGAAAGCACGTTTTAATGTGATTGAAAAAAATGGGTTCAAATACAGAGTTGTGCGGCAATTAAATACATCCGTTTACCTCTTCGGGAAAATTACGTTATTACCAGTCTTAATCCAGTATTAAGGCGATGCACCACGTCTTATAACATGTAGAATCGGACAGCTAACAATAACAAACCTCATATAGGTGGCAGTAATGTTTTAATTAGAACGTCAAAAGACGTAAATATGATAATAGCGGTCAAGACATTAGTACGTCTTTTCACGTAAACGCGCGAGATTTTACAAAAATCGATTTATTTCCATCACTAGTATACGGATTGCCATGATTTAAAAAACAGAGTATTGATAATGAATAACGCTACGCGTCTGTATTCAAAAATATCTATGGAATATAGAGGTGCATTATCTAAGTCGATTGAATCTGTCATCTTGTTCGTTCATAATTTATTGCGTTTCTAAATAATTTATTAAAAATATTTTAGTTTGGACGGTTAATATTTTGAGGTGACTAATAGTTTTTAATTATATTTCTTCAATATATAAAGTGTTATTTTTTTATGATACTCAGAAAAAAGTACATTTTTCACAGTTTTGAAATAATGGTCAGCAATTTTTACATATTTTTGACGTTTTCAGAAAATGTATATTTAGAAACGCAAATATTTACGTAAAACAAAACAATACGATAGTGAATTTCATAATCTTTCCAAAACATTTTTTAGAATGAGGCTACGTTTCCCAAAACGTGAGTTATGAAGCTTTTAACAAAACTCGTGAATAACACAAAAATTTTCGCGTTTTGACAGTTCACAAAGGAACACAAAGTAAATAAAAGTCTTTTTCTGAGAGGTTAATATCAGCCGCCTGTTTTAATTTAATTTAGAAAAAAACATCGCCAAAAGTGTGTTCAGTTCAGGAAAAAATATTTAAAATTTTACTTTAATTTTCTATACATAACCGAGAAGGTGTTCTTATTAGGTGTTCTTTTGTTTCTAAAACGACTTGAAAATCGAAAAAACGGCTCGATTGTTTTAAAGGATGTTTTCTTTTCGTAGTATTTTATTAAAACATTTAAAATATTTCTAATCAAACTTTTGAACTAAAAACACACGATTTTTCATTTCCTTATAGTTTTTTCATAGTTTCTTTCAAATCATACCTTGATAGATGAACATTAATGTGGAAAAAACCGACTTCAAAATACACCCACAGAATATGAAATCTATTATCACAACTATTTTATTAGGAAATCGGTTTTACCTGTAGTAAATCATTTTAAATTGGGAAGGGGTAAAATAGAATCATATAAATGAGTCGTCTAAACGTGGCTAAAACCACAGTTCGAAAATGGCCTTGAAAGCCGAAACAGCTGTTACATTAACAAAAACCAAAAAATACTTGCTGAACTTTTTTTCACGGTCAAAAGTATTATCGTGATTTATCTTTGGGGTATTATGCCGTGTTATTTGATGTTTTGGATAGCTTTACAGTGTCCATTATCAGGGCAGATGTGTAAATTGTAGAGAAGTGTTACACTTTCTAAAACATCGGTTAAAAAAATAACACAGAAATAACGGTATTAATTAATTTATTTTTATCGAGACATAAAACTAAATCTCTACAACAGATAAAAGCTTACACTATTGAGTAATCTTTTTATCCACTTTATTGATTATTTTTTGTCCAGCTAAACAAAAATCATTTAAAAACACTCCAATTAAAACCATCAACTCCCGTCCGTTTACAGGTTTGCTAACGTTTTTTATGGCAAACCTTTTATATTCCGTAATTGCATCAACGGAAAATTCCGGCATTGAACGCGTTATGAAGGATGTTTGGATTCCACTCACGTCTAAGTGGTTGAACCTTTTCATATCATTGGGAATTACTGGACTGAACAATACAACGGGCATTCGCTACTATTTCCTGTAACTCTCCCAGTGTTTTGTGGAACTCAAACAATTATTACTGAGAGATTTAAATAATGTTGAGTATTGTAATAGCTTCGTGATTTAACAGCCTAAATCCATATTGATCTTACACTTGCTGATTTTATATTGTTTATGATTAAATCCATTTTGAATAATGTATTTACTGATTAGTTTGTTATGATATTAGATGTTGATTAATGAAATATTCTTTTCATTTTATCAAATCTCACAAATAGTTCACTGGTTCAAAAACGTCGGATATGTGAAAAATAATGGTGAATAGTAAAAAGTCACTGAATTCAAATCTTTCATTAAATAGTATACAATAAAGTCGCTATCCGCGTCTGTCTCTTTATGCTATTAGTTCTTCTAAATTATGCAACGGATTTTGAGAGGGTTTTCACTATCGTTTAGAAAATTTATTCTGAAAGGTGTGTACATACAATAATGTAATCAAGTCATGAAAAATATGTTTTCGGGCTTTAACATTGCTGACGCTGGGTAAACCTTATGAAATACATCAAAATAAAGTACTACCAAATTTTATATGTTAAAAAGGCCTATAGAAAATTTGGAAATGATATATATCTGTCTCCCAAGAATAACCCCAGCAACGCTGGGTACACGTCAGCTATTATACAGGGTTTTCCAATAAGAGGTGTTATTTTGATATTCAATCGTAAAAGATCAATGTGGCACGTAGCGCCGTCTTGTTGAAAGTGAACGTTGTCTAGATCAATACCATCCGATTCCGGCTATAAAAAATGATTAATCATCTCTCGATAGCGCAATCCATTCACCGTAACTGTTGCTCCAGCCTCATTTTCGAAAAAGTAAGGTCCAATAACTCCGCCAGATAGAGAGGCTTTTCAACAATAACTCTTGGGTTTTCCGAGCCCCAGATGCGACAATTTAGCTTGTTGACGAAGCCACTAAGGTGGGAATGGGCCTCATCACTCAAAATGATTTGCATTTGATCGATATGGCTCAAAATTTCAAAGTTTGTTCTTAGTAGGGTCAGGAGTGGTTTCAATGGTAGAAGAAGTAGGAGACGCCCGATGAATACTTAACACATTATCTCTACACCGGAATGGGATACGGAGTCAAAGACAAGACCTGGACAAACCTTACCACCATAAACCCGGGGACCCCTGATAAGTCTCAAATTGTACCGGACCACTTGGGGCGACTTGGCGTGTTGGTTATCCAATAAATGATTCCAAATTGAATTTCTGTTAAGCAAAACTCACGGCTGGACATCAATGGAGAAGAGTAGCGCGTGACATGTCCCAATGGAAATTGTTAGAGGAGGCCTATGCCAAGAGGCAAACTGAGCTTCGGGATATATTATAACAAACAAAACATTTCTAATATTAATGTACCTAACAGAAGCTCAGAATAAAAGGATTATTATTATTATATACAAGCAAAATACTTTCAAATAAGAAATTGTATATTGCTCATAATTATATAAAAAAAATTCTAGCTGCATGTGAGCAGCGCCCCTGCAATGGTTATGGTCCTGGGATCCATTGAATATAAAAAAAAAATTCATCCTGGAATTGCATAGATATCGCACATTAAAATGAAAATGGATATATTTATCCAAGACACTATATATTTAGTTCTGGCAGAATCTCGCATCATACATACAGATAGCAGCCAATAAAAATATGCGTAAATAAAATGAATATAACTTTAGTAGTTCTTATTCGAAGTGTGATTCAGTTAAATTTGATAGAAAGAAATAGAGTCGCATTCGCTCAGTGGCAGATCAACAGCATGGCTTCAATTCCTAGATGCGAATGTAACTTTTTCAGTTTCAAATTTACATTTGAGAATCGCTAATATTGTTTTCAATAGTTGAATTTAATAACCATCACTTCAATAAAGGCTCTCTCATCTCATCCATATTCATATAATTGAAAGGGTCTTTAAGGATTAAGACACAAGAGGCGTAATATATTTTTTTTGTTTTTAAGAAAAGAAAAACATTCCCGGGTTTCGAATATGATTTGATCCAATTTCTCACTATAAGCAGATAACGCCATTCGAGCAATGATGGACGACTTAGCTAGTAAAGGATTGCACCGGTGACGTCTGGGTTGGGACCCGATGCCATTAACATCTCGGCTACTAACTGGTCGGTTACAATATACTATACAACATTTGTCTACTGCTATGTATTCATTTACACCCTTTCAAATATTTCCTCTCTTAGATACAGATGAATACAATACAAGCAGCTCCATAATTTTTTCTTCAATAATATTAAAACTACGTAACGTCATTTTAACTAGACGAAATAATATCAGAATTACTGCATGGCATCATTTTAATTAAACGAAATAATATTAGAATTACTACGTGGCGTCATTTTAATAAAACGAAATAATATCAGAATTACTACGTGGCGTCATTTTAATTAAACGAAATAATATCAGAATTACTGCGTGGCGTCATTTTTATTAAACGAAATAAACTTTGCAAATGATTTGAATTTTTACGGGTACAAGTATTAAGTTGATTTATTTTTGGGGTATTATGCCGTATTGCTAAAGCCTAAGCTCAATAGTTTTGGTAAAAAATAATAAAAATACCCCCACAGAATATGAAATCTACTATCACAATTATTTTATTAGTAAATCGGTTTAACAGTAATAAATCATTTTAAATTGGGAGGGGGTAAAATAGAATCATATAAATAAGTCGTCTAAACGTGGCTAAAATCACAGTTTGAAAATGGAAAATGTTTAGTTTATTTGAGGGAAGATACTTTCAGTATCGCCCAGGTGAAAGATTCAATCATTCAGAATTGAAACGTTGCTTCAAATGGTTTTGACCGTTTTTACTGACCAGATCTGATGAGACAAGTGGTTCCATGATAACTTAACTCAGTGACAATTCAACACACTTTAAAAAAGTGATATAAAGTCGTTAGAAACGATGAAAAGATTTTTTTTAACCTAACCTAACCTACATAACCCAGTTAATAAAGTTTTTTTTTCATCTTTCCATGACTTTATATAACTGTTTAAAGATGTGATGAATTATCATTGTGATGATTTATCCGGTCACCGAGACAAGTACATCCCCACCTTCCTCTTTCCCATATACTCTCCCTCCCCATTACCTTCAGCCTCACAACATACCCCAACGTACACCGCTCCAGACGGTTGGGAGTAGTTGGGACGCTTGTGCGTTTTCTCATAAAAGAAGACAATAATTGCCCACAAAATTTTAATGTTATAGGTAATTTTTGTATCAATACATATTTTTTTTGTTTTGAAATTAAGACAAACATTCCCGGGTTATGATTTATTAGTATACTTATAGGTTTTGAAACATATTAATATATTTTTATTAAATAGTAGTGCAAACAATGTTAGTAAATAAGCAAAAATTCGATTAACTTTTTTAATACAACTTACTTTTTTTACTTCTCTTTCAATATCGGCATGATTCTCGAAACTCTTCAATATTAGCATTCTTTTTAGCGAGACTTCAAGCAGATTGCTACTCTATCTAGTGCCCGGAGCTGACGTTAATATAATTGATAAATCGATAGTATAGCCAGTCAATAATTCAGTTTGGACCGAGCGCCGCGACGCCTCAAGTAATCTGCGATGAAAACGCTCAAGAATTTTCCTGATATTCGTCAGTTGAGTCAACAGTTGCTTTATTTACCGAAGCAATGTCGCCGGAAGCCAGAGCCATAGTAAATAATATTATCAAACAGTAATTACTTGAGGAAATTTTCTAGAATCATTTCTGCACCTCGAAGGCATAAGACATCAAGTACATTTTTTTCCAATAGATTTTTTTTTTTAAATATTGTCGTAGTAGATATTTTAGTCATTTATGAAAAAAGGTATTTGCAAGCCATCAAATTTATAGTGCAAACCGTTATAATAGGCATAATTTTTTGAAAGGGTGTAAGAAATTTTGGGAGGAGGGTTTGAATACCGCCGCCCCAGGAACCATTTATTGGATAACCTACACCTCTGCCGTAGGTTATGCCAAGTAGTTCATCGGGTGAGGTGTACGTCTGCCACCAGCTGCGTGACATGTCAAAACGGGAGAGGCTGGTTTGGGGAGATCCTTTGACTCCTCCAATTGGTCTCTCGATCCTTCGCCTTGCGCCGCAGTGCGAGGGATATATTCATATGTCCGTCACTCCTTGACATATTGATCCTTAATTTCTTACCCAGCCCGCATACTTTTTCCCTTTCAGAACCTCCTCCCCTTCTTTTCCTTATAAAAAATCCTCCACGCAGCATCCCAGAAGATGACACAGGACCGAGGGAAAATATTTTCCTCTATAACTATACCTATCTGCAGGAATACTAATCAAGCGTTATTTATCGATAAATCACACTACTCACTAATTTAATGTTTTTTTTCAATGTTTCATTTACAATTTTATAATATAGGATATGCATAAATGAATTTTTTTTTCACCGCATATAATGAATCATAATTTACGTGTTTCAAAGCCAATGGCTTCTTTGTCAGGATAACGAAAATTAAATATACTAGGTCTTCTTTAAAAATCGCCCTGCTTAAATGCCACCATTCAGTATCTGAATGTTGCTTAAAATGCCTTTGTGGAGGGTTTTTTTAAGGAAAAGAAGATCTTGGAAAGAGAAAGGTATGACACGGTGAGTAGGAATCTGGGGGTTAGTATGTTCAAGGGTGACGGACGTTTGAATTCATCCCTCCCACTGTGGCGCAAGGTGTTGGCCAAGAAAATCCTGCAGGGGAGCCAAAAAGATCTCCCTCAACAAGTCTTTATAAATCCGGCCCGCCATACTGTAGGTGGGCAGACGCATTCGCCGCCAATACCTAGATAATCCCACAGAATCATGAATCCAGACACGTCTGCTAAGTCACCAAACGTAGCAATCCACTTTGATTGACCTATGGCAGAGGTGTTGTTTATTCAATGAATGGTTCCCGGGGCGGCGGAACCCATAACCGCCTCACAAATTGAGTTTACTAACCAGTTCTGAATAGCAATCTTCATCTTCCTCCTCTATTTTCTCTTACCATTTCGTTTAACCACAAAATTTACCCAAAATATTTATGCCACTTAGCTCCAGGCAGTTGCAGCTCGTGAGCTGTAAATGTCTTAAAAATACATCTTGGATTACATTTTTCCTACGACGCGATGTCATTATCGATCACATGGTACTTAGCAAAAACAACTCTGCAAAAAATTGAATTATTTTAATTATTATCTTAAAACGAGTTATTCTGTTTTCGTTAATAATTATGGAAATGGACATAGTTTTCTTTACCTCCCGGTATCATTTTTTTGTTATACATGTGTGTATTGAAAAGATCAGCTCTTCACGGAATGTTAACATTGTGAAATGTTTGTATTGTGTTTATACAATTCCAGCTTAGTTAAATCCAATTGACTCTTTTTTTCAAGTTTATTTGAATTGTTGTTAAAAGATTGTTGAAACAAAATAAATATGAATGAATACCTTGAATTTCTTATATAACATTGGTACTGTCAAGGATTGAATGTCGAACTCGAGGAAAATTTTTAAGAATGGGTATTGCCTATTGATCATAAATATTTTTAATGATAATATAACAAAAAATAATCTATGGTATATTTGCGGCTAGTTCCAGAGCGGAAGATACTATCAGTATTGCAATTTTCTAAAACCACCATTCTGAATTGAAAAATTGCTTGAAATGGCTTTGACCGTGTTTAGTGAATAGATCTGAAGATCCAGATACTTTCCCACCTTCCTCTTCTACATCTCCTTCCTTTCACCATTACTTTGAGCCTTACAAAATACGCCAATTGGAGATGCCATAGTTTCACTGGCTCCAGACGGTTGAGAGCAGTTGGAAATCTTGTGCGGTTTTGCATACAAAAAAAAAAATAAAGTAGACATTACCACTTTTCCTTACCAGATATTGTTAAAACCTTTGATTTAAAAAAATTATTTCAGCCTCCAATACAAATTTATGTTTTGTATGAAACAGATCGCGCAGCCGTTCCCCTTAACGTATATGTCTTTTTTATTAAGAAATCAATTATTGTATGGCAGATGAGATCTTTCCATT
The DNA here is from genome assembly GCF_061612785.1 of Hesperophylax consimilis. Classification (NCBI taxonomy): domain Eukaryota; kingdom Metazoa; phylum Arthropoda; class Insecta; order Trichoptera; family Limnephilidae; genus Hesperophylax; species Hesperophylax consimilis. The sequence goes on from NC_142851.1 coordinate 31,914,060, forward strand.
TGAGGTTTTAATCAATAATTATTCCTAGATATGTTATTTTATCAGCTGTTTTCAGAAATGAGCATGTTTGTCGACAGTGATTAGCGTCGTTTTGTGTGAGAGAATGATCTTGTAGGATTATTTAAATTAGATTTGTATCAAAGGATGTATAAATAATAATTTAAATATTAATTTTTAAATAATTTTAACTGATCAAATATGGAATAAAATTAGAAAAGTTGAAATTAGAATATTTTGGAATCGAGGTTTTGGATTTGATATTTTCACGGCCAAAAGTATAATCGTAATTTATGTATGGGGTATTATGCCGTGTTGCGCTACGTTATTCTTTATCCAACGTTTCGGACCCATGTGCCCTGCCCTGTCCAATTTTCGTGGAAACTGTAACGTTGTACAAAACAATGGCTAAAGAAGTAGGCGGCGCAACACGACAAGGTTGTCGCTTGCGTTTTAGTAGGTACTAAAAAAATAAATTACCATAAGGTGTTGTGCACTAAAAGTTGAGCTCTCGAAAGTCTAGATTTAAAACCTTGTTTTAAAATAATCAACATAATTTATCGCTTTCAAATTTCTCTTGGAGTTATAAATACAAATTATTAATTATGCCTAAGGTCAACTTCGACCTATAAAACATTATCTTATTAGAGCAATAATGTTTCGAAATTAATAATTATAAAGCATCTTATATTTTACAATTGATTATTATCTGACGTTTTTTCTACTTCCTTCTAGAAGCTTCTGGATGTTTTCGCATAGCACGTACGAAAAAAAATGTTAATCTACAATTTGTCGGGGATGAGATTTCTATGAAGGACGCCGAACCAAACAGAGGAACTAGAAAAAAAAAGTTTAAGTATTTTCACGTTTTTATAATGAAGATTCATGAAGATGAAACCTTTTCCCTTCGGTGCCATATTTCATCTCAGAAAACGAAGTGAAATTGTAAATAAAAGTTATTAATTTTGTTTTATAATAGTTTGATATTGATGTACTTCACAATATATTTCTATTCTCTAAGGATTTTTAGTAGTTTGGTTGGTGTTTTTTTTTAATTTATGACGTCCAAGTAGATAAAAAAGATGTTGAGGATAAATCAGAAATATCATAATCTGTTATGAATTTACGTTTGTTTTATGACTATGTACACTGTACATCCTGTCGTCTTATGGTTACCAATTTATGACAACTATGTGTACTATGGACTCAGAATTTTTTTCTTCTGAATAACTATTGTCTCAGGGATCTTTTTTTTTCTTTGAAAATCCGATGAGGGGCTTAGTTGGCATCGTGTTTGGGTCCCACCCAGGCGTAGTGTGTTCAATTCCTCGGCTGGCTAAGTCGTCCATAACAACACAAGAAAAAAATTCCGCTTACTATGATGGTAGTAGGTTTTCAAATATTGTCGGAACTGTTTGTCTTTCTTTAAAAAACTAATAATTTTTTATTGAACTTAATTAATATTATATTATATCTCATTTTTTTTAAATTCAATTTATTTCATAATTAAATGTACACTTTCGATTAAAACTAAAATAAGCAACATAAAATAAATATGTTATTCTTACTTGTCTTGAGAGATTTTTAATTTAATTTAATTTTTAATCAAATATTTTTGATAATACTGCGCACGTACAAATTTATGAAGTGTATGTTGTTGATTTCACGAAAATGAATAAATCTATATAAATAAAAATGTAAATCTTTGTTTCTTCAAAATCGTAAATCTCCCAAAGTTCTTGACAGATTGCTTTGAAATTCAATTTCTTCATTAAGTAGCGGGATACAGCTAGTAAATAAATGAAATAATACATATAACATCGAATATATGTGTTTGAAGATGAAGTTACAGCAATTGCTCGACAAAACTTCGGAATGAAATACCATCGTCCATTCGAATATCGACATCGTTGTAGAGAGCTTTAACTTGAATCAGCTCTGTCGGTCGCACAACATCATAATTGATAAAAATTATAAGTATTGAAAACAATATTAGCGATTTGTAAACGAATATTTGAAACAGAAAAATCAAAAAAAGGTACAGTTACATCTAGGACTCGAACCCAGGTCAATTTATCCATCTTGCACTGTGGAGTATTTTGTTTTTGTGATGTTTTGCTCATACAGATGTTTTTTTGTGTTAAAAAAATGAACGTTTAAAAGCCCAACTGAGCCAAATATCCAAAATAATAATTATTTACTTGATATCGTTCAGCAAATATAAGTTAAAGAGTGAATATCTGATATAAATATTTCCTTTTGTGTCATTCAAAGCAAATTCTCATTCTACTACTCGAACAATCAATATGGTACATTATAATAATGCTTTACACAAAATAAATTTGAGATATAAATACACACGTAATATTTTACGTCAAAAATCAACGGTAAGCAATTCGTTTGATGTCGGAGTGACACGAATCTGTGATATTGTTCAAATAACGTGACTTTATAAAAATGTATTATATATACGAACCATCAAGGGATACATAGAAAATGTTATTGTGTATGGGGACAGAAAGGAAATTTTTCTAATTTTATTATGGTTATTATATTACTTGGGTATATTTGATTTTTAAGGTTCATAACTTCGACGAGATCAACAAAAAAAACTAATGGGTATTAAGGTCGCGGCTTCAAATTTCAAGTTGCACTAATACAATTAATTAATTAAATATTAATCAATTAAAGTAATTTATTAATAGTATATTTGTGGACGTTCTAGTGTCTCCCGGGTAAAAGATCACCATTCAGAATTGAAATGTTGTGCGTTGCTTGAAATGACAATAGCCGTGTTTGGTGACCAGATCTGAATAGCCAGGTATTTTCCACCTTCCTCTTCCCCAGCTCTTTCTACTTCCCACTCCCATGAGCATCACAATATACCCCAATTTCGGAGGCTATTATATCAATGGCTCCGAGGAGCTGCAAATATTATGCGATGTTCCATATATAATTTTATGGCACAATCGAATTAGATATAAATAAAAATATTACGTTGGATTTAAAAACTCCATCTTATTTTATTCCAAATATTTATTTGCGTCAGTCAAATTAACCTCTTCAGACCTGAATTAAAACTTGCAGCGATAAAACACAATTAATCTTTAAATAACACTTTAAAGAATTGATTGAAAAATTTAGTTTCCGTACCTACTTATTTCAATACTGTAAAATTTAGTGGTACTTTCGTATGAACATTGAAAATGGGTGTTTCACTTATCATATAGGTACTATAAACAAAAATACTATATATAAATTATATTCAATTATTTATTTTTTCAAAAATTTTATAAAAATAAACCTTTCAATATAAAATATGTATAACGCAGCCATATACAGGGTATCCGGGGGTAAAGTGTGTTAACTTCGAGAGGTGATTCTACATGATGGTAGAAGTAAAAAAGATAAATAAATTTTTTCGAAATTTAAATATTTATTTTCCCATTGAAACAAATAACCTTTTTAAAAACTACCTAACTTTGGAATTTCGAAAAGAGTTATTAATCTTTTTTACTTGTACTACCGTGTAGAATCACACCCAAAACAAGCGCATTTTACCCCGAAAACTCTTTTTTTTGTTACTTTATTCAAAAAAATTTAAATGATTACAATTATTTTGTTGTCTACAACCACCATACTACGCTCATGCCCGTATTATGATAGTCGTAATGTTTTAGATTACAATGTGGTATATTATATACATTTTACATCGCAAAAAATGCGCGCAAAACCAATGTCAGCAATTGGAAACCGGAAAACACACCATTTTATTTGCACTGGATAGGGAGAAAAAAATCATAAATCCATGTTTTTTAAATGTACCTACGGTAGAAAAGGGTCAAAAAAATTGACGAGAAAGGCTGGACAGGGATTTTAATTGAACAAATAAGTTAAACCCTTTATTTTTCAGAAATTCTTTTACTCCGTTGAACTTGCTACGATCTTCGTACATCCTCTGTAATATCATATACCTATAATATATACCTTCATCCTTACACGTAGCTGCAGCGCGAACTTTATACAGAAAATGAACTTTAATTTCGTCTGAATCTCCTTTGTGAGATTGCTCAGCTTCCCGAATGGCCGCGAGTCTGCCGTTCCTAAGAACAATGGAAACAGTTAAGTAATACTTGATAATACCCATTACTGATACTTAAAACTCTGAGCTGGAACTTAATCAGGCTGAGTTCATTGGACACTGTGCGACCCCTTCAACGTCTTATTAACTTCAATTATTAACCTGTTCATGATTTTACGATTTGATAAGCTTTAACGATGGTATTTTAATCAAATTTATTCCTTATTTTACTTTATAAGCTTGATGTAATCGCTTGAAATTACATGTGATTTCTAACGGGGCGAGTAAGTATACTGATAGATCAAAGATATCGTTTTTTCTATAATATATTATGACTCACTCAACAGGAGCTTAATCAAAGAAAATTTTACAACAAATATTTTAAATACAGGGCACGTATCATCAATTAATTGCTAATCTAATTTTAATCTTATTCTTAAAATCTAAAGGTTTTCGCGACACCAATAAATAAGTACCTTTAAAATGCGTTCTCTTAAGGACCTGTAATACACCACCAGAGCTACAAAACTTTACTTGTCCTTCTCTTTATTAATTCAATTTGGGAGGCGGGTTTGGGTACCGCCGTCCTAGGAACCGTTTATTGGATATCCACCACCTCTGCCATTGGTCACTCCAAGTGGTTCGTTACGTTTGGTGATATAGCAGGGGTTCCGGGGTTCATCTGGGGAGGTGTGTTCAGGATACGCCTGCCCACCAGCTGTATGGCACGGGAGAGGCTGATCCGGGGAGACCCTTTGACCTCTCCAACTGGTATCTCGACCCGTCGCCTTGTGCCGCAGTGGGTTCAATCAATCATTTTTTTATGTAAAGAATTGCAGTTCTATTTATGAATACGAAAGATTTGAAGGATGAGTGATATCATCAAAGGTTTTCTTGAAATAACCAAAAAAATTGTACGCTTAAATTTAGTTTTTTTTTATAAAATTTCAGCAACAATTACTTAACCGTATTGTAATTTGAAGACATTGAAAAGTGACTTTCTAAAAAAATATGACTTGAAGGATTAAGACCAAAACACATTCGTTATATTAAAAATATTTTTTTGTTTCAATCTCTTTTTTTATGGTTAGTAATTATGGTTTACATATTTTGTAGGAATACAAAAAATACCAAAACTATTTGGTCTCCATTTAAAAATATACATAAATAACGTAATACCTGTTGGCAACGGTAGGGTTAATTTGTGTATTTATAGTACCTCATTGCAAAACCAGATTAGCCCAAAAAGGCATTTTAATTTTACTGCCCTTTAAATGTACAACAGACATATTACAAATTTTGATAAAACAAATCAAATCATAAACTTTTATAACAAGAACACATCAAATCTTTGCTAAAATAACCAAAACGGATTTATTTTTTTTACAGTCATCTGTAAGTAGTATTTACTTACATGAGTTTAATTTTTGATTGTACAAATAGCAAAAAATTTATGTACTTTTATTAGAAAAACAAACTCTTCTCATTGAATAATATTAGTAGGTACATTGTTTTATGTTTGGTTTAAAACAACTGATAATGTCAAATTGAATATTATTTTTTGTTTTCATTTCATCTATTGTTTCTCTTTTGGTAACATAATATTATATTATTTCTCAACAAAGAATATTTTCACCTCATTTTTACTTGTTATTCTTACCAAAGAATTATGATTATAATTACTATAATGCCCACACACAGGCTTTGCCTTTGTGGAGTTTTTTGGTACACACTACATTATAATTTCATTTTTATAACTGTTCAATGAGTAAATATGTATCAGTGAAATATCTAACTAACTTTAAAAATATGTTTTGAAACCTCCCATCAAATATTAAAACTTGTTACTTACAAAATCTAATTCAGCTGAAAGTAACATGATCTAGTGCGAGTCGAGTAGTTATCGATTTAGAAGTCGATGGAAGATCGGCCACATTGGCGGTGGCCGCGGCAATATAACCGAATTACCTTTCATCCCTCTCCGCTTCCACCCCTTTATCTATTCCCACATCCAATCCACCCATGAATACGTATTATTATTATTATTTCGCCACAAAGTGAGGGCGCACAAACGTATCTCTTGCTCCAATCGTGCATAAAAATTCACAATTGTCGGTTCGGAGCGGGAACGGAGTTCGTATAAAGGCACGGGCAGGTCACAAACAAAACCCCGATGTTATGCGATTTGGGGTGCCCATGAAGTTTTAAAAACAGTGTCCGAATCAAGAGATACATCTCTGCGATCTGGGCTCAACTAGAACCTATATCAATGTTTATTTTGTGACAGCACGATGATTATCATTTAGTTCTTCATTCGTTTGATATATTATTTATTCCGGTATACATGCAAAAGTAGTGCAATGCAATATAAATGATATCGGCATAACACACAATGTAGAGTTAATGTAAAAAATAATAGAAGGTGATCAAAACAATAAGCATCATCATTAAAGGTTTTCAAACTCAAACAGAAAAAGGTAATTGCCGGGATTGGTGTTTTGCAGAACTGTTTGCTTACCGTGTGACTGCTTGGAGTATACAATAATTCAAACCCAACCCTTAACCCCGCCTTAATAAATCAGTTTTGATGAAAAGCTCTGTAGTCATTTTTGATCTGAAAATAAACATTTTTTAGGTTAAAATACAGACACCCTACAAAGAGTAACATTCAATTTCATTGATCCTCAGGAGACTGCGTGGAGGGATGTGATATCCGAGTTCGCGTAACCTAATAATACACTGTATGAAAACTGTCCTTATAGCAGCATCAAAAGGTGATTTTTATTATCTACATGAAAACGGGTAATGTAGAAAAGAATGTTATTTTCCATTTGACTTCCACAACGGGCTGTAATGGGCACAAATGAGGTTTTTATTGGCGAGACGATTTCTAGGAGAATGCATTTGTAATGTTGGATTAGATGGGTATTTATCAATATAAAGTTTTTACGTGTATTTATCGACATCTGTCTCACTAGGGTACACCTGTGTCGAGACAGACGTATTCAGATACTTAAAGAATATTTACATGCATGACTAAATCAAAATCAAAATACAAAGTTGTATACATTTTAAACTATGGAGTCAATAGATAGATAATAGAAGGAGTAGGTACGGGTACGACAATATTGTAAATATATATGCAATATAAATGCATTTAGTTGGAGGACGTAGTTACAAAGGGGTTTTTATAAAATTATTGATTCTTATATTTTATTTTGTATTTGAATTGTTGTTATTGTTTACGTGTAATTTGGTTTACAGATGTTTGCGATAGTGGGACGCCCAATACTTGTTATCCATTTCTTTATTTCATATTTTTGGTACGTTCCAGAGTGGAAGACATTCTCAGTATCGCCCTGGTGTAAGCCCACTATTCGGAATTGAAACCATGCTTGAAATGGCTTTGGCCGTGTTTGGTAACAAGATCTGAATAGCCAGGTACTCCCTCACCTTTCTCTTTCACATTTTCTTCCCCTCCCCACAACTTTTAGCCTCACACAATATCCTCCAAATAGGATTACTAGGGTCCCCCTTGCTCGAGACGGTTAGGAGCAGTTGGGACTCTTGTGCAATTTCACATAAAAAAGGTAGAAATTATTAAAGTGGCCTTTGATGCTTGAGATAAATATCACAAAACTATATTAAATAATTGAAATGTTACTTTAAAAAGTTCTTTCTCTCCTTTATTTCCACAAAATGCCTTCCACACAGCACATCCAAGGATGACATAGGCCCTGAGAGAAACTCCTTCCTTTAATCTTCCTCTCTCTGTAGTGTGGAGTAAAAAGTATAACACATTATTAAAAAAATAACACCCCGGTTAAAACAATATACCTAATTATTTAAGTCATACACGGAGAAAAATAAGTATTGCTGATTTATTAAAATCCTTTAAAATGTGATGTAAGGCCATTTCCTAACAAATTATTAGTACATTCAGAATATATCAGAAAATATGTTCGTGCAGCTGCGTTCATTCTAACAAGTATAATGACGAAATGCAAACATATTAGAATTTTCCGACATCCCCATAACCTATTCATGTTTTATTGATAGTTTATTAGGAAACCTGTCAATTAATTCGTTCAAGGCCTGCAATCCCGTTTTCACCCGTAATATTAATGATTTGACCAGATAACAAAATATTTTAAAACATTAAGTTTTCTCCGTGTAAACCAGGTAATATGTAATGCACAAAGCAGATGGCGCCAGTGTTGGAGGTCCTTCGCATTAGATGACAGCTATTTAGGTAATACGGTTTAAAAACTAATTTAAGAATTTTTAAATGGTTGATATATATTGTGATTGGGGTGTTAAGGGTTCTTAAATATAGTTTTGCTCAAATAAGACAGTATTCATGCTTATAACAGATGCCAGCGGTATCGTATAGCCACATAGTCTGGGGGAACAAACGTTTATCGCAAAACAATTTTTTTTAATTTTTTTTAACCCTAATGCCCACAATTCACTGTTTATCACTTAGACATCTATATTCAGATGTTCTTAAGGAGAACAGGGCACAATACAACTTTTGTAAAAACTAACAGCTGGCATGCGCCAATGGCTGATTCGAGCACTTAAAATTATCTGACATTATTCGCTTTATTGGTTTCTATTCAACATAAAAAATATGAATGAAAATCTTTGAATTAAATTGTCAGCAGCATTTCAAAATTATAATAATACTCGTATTTCCAACGCATTGATTGCTGGTTTAAGAAAAAAAAAATGCTTTAAAATTATTCATCAACGATAGTCGCATAATGAACATCGTGCAAATACCACGTTGCAAACATTGTGAACTGAGAACATAACCATTTATCACATCGCAATGCTTTCTAAAAGCAAAAGAATAATAATTAGCCAGCCGGAGAATAATTCACATAGCCCGAATGCCTCTTCCCACCACGTGAAATATTATTTTGCCATTACCGCCTTGAGGGAATCTGAGAGAGGAAATTCTCAACGGATCTCTCTTCTCCTCTAATTCCTCTCTTTCTCCCACTCAGATCAGCATCCCAAATCAGGGATTGAGATTTAAATCAACACTATTCGTTCTCGTTTAAGAAAATAAAGAGAGATAACGCTTTCCATTACACGTCTCTTGGACGGGGATAAAGAGGGAATCATCAGATAAAAAACATATTTCCAACGGTCATTATTTTATCCTTACGTTTTTGTTATGAAGTAGTTGTTGGGCGCAGTCCTTTTTCTTTCTGTACACACTTTGGAAGCACAAATTCAAACACGTAAAACTTTAACCGTGTTATTATTTGGAGTAATGAGCACTTGTTTGTTGGCTGCTGATGATGCAGCTCTCAATCTTTCTCTCGGAAAACTTTTCTGCAGACTCTCGCATCTTGGACGAACAAAGTTTGTGTAAAGAATGATAATAATATAATGAGGTTTGAAGTCAAGATATTTGAAATAAAGCATTGTTATTTAATAAAATGCTATTTGATTTCAACATTTTAAGAAGACAGGTTAGATAAAAATATAAAAACAGATATTTTATATTTTCATGGCCTTACTTGGAGATTCTATGCTGAGGTAAACTATGTTTTGGATACAGGATTTTAGTCGACTTCCATGGTTCAAATTCAAGATTTTTATAGAATATTTTCAATAACTTCCATGGTGATGTTTTCGAAATTCTAGCCGGTTATTTTTCTGATTATTACTTTAGCCATGATTCGGTGAAGTTTTTCGAAGAACTTCTTTATCGAAAGACAATATTACACTCGGGTAGATTTAGCTTGTCCATTTGCATTGCTCTTGTTTTGTGATTATGTGTTTTCTATGTGTCTTTCATGATATGATAAACCAGAATATTTTAAGCATCAGTTTTTTTTTGTATACTTTTTTGGAACGTTGAATATTATAATAAATAGTTCCAAACTGCGAATATATTGAGATATATGTATGTTCGAGAGAGTTGGTTTATCTGATAAAGGATTATAAGACTGGCAATACGATTAATAGTAGTCAAAAGGCATCAGTAATTACTTAGGAGGTGTCAAATGAAGGGAAACTAGCAGTCCATACATAAATTCTGAGAACAGTTCTGATGCATGGCAGTTAGTTATGTAATTATTGCCGGAGGAAAATCGATAACGGACTTAATGCATTATGTTTATTATTATGACCTTGATCTATCAAACGTCCATGTGTAGCAGATTTTTAAACAAGCAGAATAATTCACAGAAAATGTCAATAATAGTTGGATAAATTGTATAGCGTCGTTTTTATGAAAAATCTTTTCAAGGGCGCTGTAAATGTATATGATGTAATGGATTTGATTGTTGAGTTGTCGACTTGCAAAACCTGATCTGAAAATATCTGCTGGTTCTGACACATTCACAAAAAATGGTTTAATTAAATTGAAAATAAATAAATAATTAATATTTTTCGCCAAATGTCGAAAGAATAATGTATTGATATTTAGCATAAAAGTTATATTGGAATTATATTAAAATAGTGTTCTAAATAGTTTTTCGTGACATCAACAGATTTCCAAAAATTTTTTAGAGTAGGTTTTGCGATTGGAACACTCAATTTCACTAAATATATAAACATCAGTGAGTATTTGTACAACAGCTGTATTAGAATTTTATGAAGAGGTGGATAAAAATACAAGTTTTTCACTATTTTTAATTTCACTTTTAATTTTTACTATTTAACACGTAATAATATCGGAACACGTATTCATACACCTGCGTTTTTCTATATAATGTACAATGACGAATGCGAAAATGTTGAATTTTAAACTTGTTCCGAAATCGTGTTATTATATTGGTAATTTTCTAAAATTTTATCAGGAAACCTATCAATTCATTCGTCAAGGGCCTGAAATCCCATTTTAACCGAATTACGAATAATTTGAAGAGATTTTTAATAAATTAGCTTTCTTTTTAAACAGTTATCTATCCCCGTGCAAGGCCCCATAACATTTCAAGAAACTGGTTGGTTTTATAAAATAACAATTATTCAATACTAGTACTGATACACCAGTGCATTTACTTAAAAATAAAATGCGTAATATAATGATACATATTTCCTGAAATCTATAATCTCATCTAATGTCAATAACATCTCAGATGACGAGTTCAAATAGAAATAAGTTACCAAATGCTTGCATAACTTCTCACCGGTTAATAAATTGAATAAAATAAATAAACAACAAGTCAAAGAGAGTTATTTTCGTATTATTTGTAGCTGGCTTAATATCGTTCAGCCCATTTCAATATCAACCCTGTGTTTACCCCTTTCGCTCCAACCCCTTGGAACAATAAACTAATATGGCAACACAAACACATTCGTCTTAATCGCGAGACGTTTATACCAAGATGAATCACATTAATACCGAGAATGAATCCCGAAACTTTGTCGAAACTCCGCCGAAAAGGCCGGATGTTTTTACCGAAAGATAAATACGGCGTTTCAGCGCTACCAACAACGTAATATTATATTAAACTTGCTTTAGGTTTGTACTTACACCCAGTTAATATTCACAACTTAAATATTGTTACATAAGCTGGATTACTTTAGCTTTATGTTTAAAATATTAATGTGTACCTATTAGGCGAGGAAACAAACTTGTGTTAATTAATACTTTGATGTGTTACCGTAATGCGTATGTGGTTTAAAATCGTATATATTCAGGTTATGAAAGGTAATGTATGATATTTTAAGTAATATTTACTTCAAATATAATTACTTCCATTTCATTTGCCTTGTTTCACGATAACTTTTAAAAATCAGATATAGTTTTTTGCTTGATCAAAAAATTTTTTTCTCTCCATTATCATTAAACTAATATATTAGGAATTTGTCATTGTATAAATATGGTGTTAACCGACAACATGATTATATGAATCATGCTAATATATATCATAAATTATGTAAACCACCGTGGTCGAGGGGTAAGGTCTTCGACTACGAATCCACAGGTCACGGGTTCAAAATCCTGCGTACGCAATTACAATTTTCTATTTAACATTTGATTCACCTAAAATAATAAGCTTATAAGTATAATATACAATATATATAATATACTCTCAGTATCACCTTGGTGAAAGACCACCACTCAGAAACGAAACTTTGCTTGAATTCGCTCCTCGTACCTTTCGGCTTCAACATACCCCAATTAGTTACGCCATGGACTCACTGCCTTCAATTAGCAGGAAGTAGTGTAGACTGTTTTGCGGATTTCACATTAAAAAAAAAACTAAAATAAAAATCAGAAATCATTCATTTTTGAAATATTTCATTGTTGAAATATTTAAAACCCCGGAAGATCTATTTTATGTAGATTTGTAACGGTAAGAAATCGCGTGACCTTGAATACTTTTTCGATCACACCTATAACGGCGTCCCTATCTACGAACGCAGGACATATTAATAATATTAATTTTTATTTTTAAACTTCCGATTTAGTTGTCCGGGTTAAGTCTTCCCCAAAGGAAAAACTTAACCCTTCCACTCACTTTTCCACAAATGATCAGCTAGTCAATCAACACTATGTAAGTGCATTATATAAGTAAAATAAATACAAAACAATACAAGAACAACAACACGTCAACTCACCAGATATCAAATGGGAAAAAAAAATTCACCGTCTCCAGATATTTTCATATCAGAGGGTTCGGCTCGGTAGAACTTCTAACAGGGCCTATAAATCCTACTGATCCCTCAACATAAATATTTAAAAAATCTTTTGTTATCCTACATGTATTCAAAATGACCGACTTTTGCATCTTTATATATAAATTTTTTGATAGATCTAATACGCCTAAATTTTTAATTAGAGAGCTAGGTATAATGCCAGTAGCCGAAATAACGAATGGTAATATTTTTATAGTCTGAGAATGCCAAATTCTTTTTATTTCATTTCCTAAATCTGTGTATTTTCTTATTTTTTCACTAACAGATTTTTGAATATTACAGGAATTTGGAATAGCGACATCAATGATATAAGTTATTTTTTTAATTTTGTCATGTAAAACTATATCGGGTCTATTATGACTAATCGCTCGGTCTGTTAGTATAGTTTTATCATAATATATTTTATAAAATTCGTTTTCTAAAAATGAATTTGGTTCGTATTCATAATATGGTACTACATTACGGCAGTCAATCAAGTTATGTTTAATTACCAAATTTTGGTGAATTATTTTTAAAACTTGATTGTGCCTAAATGTATACTCGGACGGTGCTAATATAGAACATAATATTAATATTATATAAATATTAATACTAATATTAATATTATTATATACATAATATTCTGAACAACAGAATAAGGAAACTAACATATATATTTAGATGTTTAAGAGATATTTTAAACGAAAAATTACTTAGAACCACATACTTCGCTTTCTGTCAATTAATTATACAATACGGCATTTTAGGCTGGGGCGGTACATATAAAAATCAAACTCAAACAATTTACATATCACAAAAACTAATAATAAAAACCATATTAAAAAAACCCTATTCATATTCGTCCGAACTTTTATTCAAACAATTTAAGGTCAGAAAATTAAGTGCATTATACTTCTACCATGCAACATTACAAATTTATAAAAACTATATTCAAAATAAAATTGCACCCTTTAAAAATAACAGAAATCTTACACAAACGTCAATACTTCCTACTCCTAAATGTAAAAAAATAATAGGACAGTTCAACCATGAATATCTCGGAGTTAAATTTTTTAACTCATTACCAGAAAAAATTAGAAACATGAATGCAAATATAAACGAATTCAAAAGCCACCTTAAAAAGTATTCCGAACAGTTGAACTGAATCGTACCAAATATAAACAAATATAACAACACCCCCATACACACAAGCCCTGCTTATTTATGGGGGTACATCGAATACTTATATTATGTAATTAATAACCTACTATATTGTGTAATTATATTATGTATTTGTTATATTATGTAATTCGTGTATTTTTTTTTACTAATAAAAAAAACTAAAAAAAAAAAAAAAAAAAAAAAAAATATATATATATATCACGCAAATTATACACCAACTAATCAATGGCCGGCTCCACGCTACCTACAGTGTCGAATGATGTACCAATGACGGCCTATATGCGGATGCACGGCCTTGAACGAGCAAAGATCCTCAGCTTTATTCCGAACTTACTTTATTGTTTACTATTATTTAATGTTTTTTTTCATATTGGGATCCCATTAGAATGTTGAACCGAACTGTCTGCCGAACTTGGTGGGCTGGTTATGGGAGACCCTTTGACCAATCCAGCCGGACTCTCTTGACCGAATGATTTCATGCGTCAGTCACTCCTAGATACTGGACATACTAACCCGAGATTTCCTCACCTCTTTTCCTTCCCATAACTTCCTCTTCTTCCTTTCCTTAAAAAGATCCTCCACGCAGTATCCCTAAAGATGACTTAGGCCCTAAGGGATATCATTTTTCTCAGGGCCTTTTGTGTGGTTTTTATAAGTTTTTCAGTACGGAATTAGTAGGTCAACTATTTTACCGAATGCAGACGTTATCTAAGAATTCAAGTATAGAAAATATTATAAAACAGTTATGATTTTGGTAATTTACAGAGTGGGTACATTCTCAAATAATATTTCACTTGCTTAGAATCCATTGAGAAATACATTAATAAACATTTTCTCTCAAAGTCTCTTTTTTAGCAAATCAATCGAAAAAACCTGTACAATTGGAAACGTTGTAATTTCAACGATCAAAGTCTAAAATGTGTCAATGCCCTCTCACTTATTAACGCTTCGATGCCTATAAAATATTAATTTATTTCGGCATTTTTCAAACGGGTCGACTCCCCTAAAAAAATATATTTCGTTGTCAAGGGGTGGTTTTTTAGGGTTACGTGACCAAATTACACTGGCGTAAATTTCACGCACCAAAATTACACTTCCAGAGTTATACACGGACAGAATTACACAAGGACAAAATCACACAATTACACACGCCAAAGAAATCATATTCTTGAAGGTTTAATTTTTTAAGCAATAATTATTACCCTGAAACACCTATAGTATAAATTGAAAAAATCTTCCGAGAAAAAAAATATGCCGCCGACTGGAATTGAACCTGCATCTTTCTGATTGCCGGTTAGATGCTCTATCAATTTTTAACAATAAATGTTAGTTTATCACTAAGAATAATAGTTTAAATTGTAGACTAGTAGTTGTAGAATTGTGTGAAAAAAAGTTTTTTGTTGGAAAAAAAACGAAACTTAGGTTAGGTTTGGATTTTTGACGTGTTTAAATCCGGTATGTGTAATTATTCTCACCATGTGTTTTTTTACATTAATTCCACACGGGAGACCCTGATGAAAATAATTTCCCTCAAAGCCTATGTCATCTTATGGGTTGCTGTGCAGGGGGTGTTTTTGTGGAAAGGAAGAATCGTATCATATCTCGTAAGATGCCAGCAAATCGTTCTACAACCGAGCTGTTGAAGGCAAGAACGAGTCGTAGAAATGACCCATTCTCATGTGATAAATAATATAGCATCTTCGTACAAGTGCGTGCGTTTCGCGTGTTTCCCGACTGTGTAATTTAATCCGTGTATAATTTCGTCCGTGTGTAATTTTTAGAACGTGATATTCACGCCTGTGTAATTTCGTCCTGTTACCCTCACAAACCACCCTTTGACAACAAAGTAGATTTTCGTTTGCTGGTCCGCCCGACGACCCATTCACGCGGCAAAATTACTGGAAAATTCCGCTTCCTACACAATGTGTAGCCAACATACATAAATAAGCACTAACCTATATTTTATATAAATTCTTCGATTTGCACAAGTGAGATTCCTTTACTTAAAAAAAATATTAAAAATTCGAATTCGTTTTATTTTTCTTAGTAGGTAATACCACGTAACATTATTTGGTTGACTTTTTATATGTCATCTTTGGGGATGCTGTGT
Source organism: Hesperophylax consimilis (assembly GCF_061612785.1). Taxonomy (NCBI): domain Eukaryota; kingdom Metazoa; phylum Arthropoda; class Insecta; order Trichoptera; family Limnephilidae; genus Hesperophylax; species Hesperophylax consimilis. The sequence goes on from NC_142851.1 coordinate 31,930,076, forward strand.
GGAGGGTATTTTTATGGATATAAAGGAGAGGAAGTTCTGGAAAGTAAAAAGGTATGAGGGGTGGGTAGGAATCTGGAGGTCAAAATGTCCAGTAGTGACGAACGTATTTTTTTTTTTTTTTTTTTATAGTGAATACCTCACAAGAGTCCCAACTGCTCCCGTCTGAAGCCAGTGAGACTATGGCATCCCCAATTGGGGGATGTTGTGAGGCTGAAGGTAAGTGGGGAAGGGAAAAAGGAAGGTGGGGAAGTACCTGGCTATTCAGATCTAGTCACTAAACACGGCTAAAGCCATTTGGAGCAACGTTTCAATTCTGAATGGTGGTCTTACACCAGGGCGATACTGGTAGTATCTTCCACTCTGGAACGTGCCGCAAATATACTATATACTATTTTAATTAATTAATTGTGAAATAACACAAATCAATCAAATAAAATTTATTTGCGCACGCCGGGTTCGAACCCGCGACCTTGGGAATGGCAGTCCAATGCGTTACCACTGGACTATGCCGGCCGTCAAATATAATATGAATATTTGACGGCCATATGAATCCATCCCTCCCACTGCGGTGCAAGGCGATGGGTCGAGAGTGTCTGGCTGGAGAGGTCGAAAGGTATCCCTCAACCAGATTTGGCCCGCAACATGGTAGGTGGGCAAACACATCCCTCGCTAAGATCTAGACAAACCTCACTCCATGAACCCAGGCACCCCTGCTAAGTCGCCATACGCTGCGATCTACTTGGGGTGACCCTTGGTAGGGGTGTTGGTTTTCCAATAAATGGTTACCGGGGTGCCGGTACCCATGCCTGCCTCCAAAATTAAAACTATATTAACATACTTTATTTTTACTTTTTTTTAAAATGAATTTGTTTTGATATAAATTTAGAAAGGCAATTCATGAAAATTATGAAAGATTCGAAAATTTTTGTTCTTGCACTATGTCCTGCAATTTTATTCAATTCTATAAAACCTTAAAATATTTTTTTATTTTCACCATTTTTTCCACAAAAATCGTACTAAATTCGTCCTTTCGAAAATTTTCGCAGAATTGATTGATCAAGTGGAAAAAAATGTTCAAAAAAACAGATTTAATAAAGTTGTATTATAAAGGTAATCCCCTTGAGTTTATATTAATAATTGGTCATTTGTTTTAAGGTTAAACGCAACGCTCGTTGTATTCTACGTGTTCACAGATGGCGTTAATTAATTAATTTTGTTTAAATACGCTTTGCAAAGTATTTTTTTACAATATTAAGACAAATTATTTGTTTGCGCCCTCATATACGCAATATGAATATGAATAAATAGTTTTGTCCATATAAAAACTCAATTCTATCGAGAAAGGCATACAAATACAATATTGGATTGAATCATCGGTAAAATATTGTATTTGTGTGCCTTTCTCGAAAGAATTAAGTCTTTAAACAAACAAAACTATTGATTCATATTCATATTGCGTATATACGGGCGCAAACAAATGATTTGTCTTAATATTGTAAAGCAATACCTTGCAAAAGCGTATTTAAACAAAATTAATTAATTAACGCCATCTGTGAACACGTAGAATACAACGAGCGTTGCGTTTAACCTTAATACGTAGAAATTACTACGCTCAAATGCAAATACAATAATGTTGTATTAAAAAATCGGTTTAAGAATTCATTGCTACTTCAATTCAATCTTCAGGCTCTCTAAGGACGGATTGTTTCAGATAATTCGTCAAATTTAATTTTCAAGTTCTGTGAAAGCTTTTTTCAAGTTCTGTTATTATTACAGTTATGTCAAGTAACTGGCCTACAACGATATACTTATAAAATAACTTGAATAGGACATTCGCAGAACCCGAAAATGAACGTTGAAATTTGATGAATTTTTCATAATTTTTCATCAATTTTCAAAGTTAACATCGAAGTACTGTGAGTGTCCTATTCAAGTTCTGTTATTATCCAAGTACTGTGAAACAACCGCCACATGTTGAAAGATTTTTTTGTTGTTATAATAATATCAGAACTTGAATATTAACTTTGAAATTTGATGAATTGTTAAAATTTTATAAAACAAATTCAATAGCCCTCTATCTGGCTTTAAAATAACCTTTCAAAAAGAAGAAGAAGATGGTTTGAATGTCATATATAAAGGTAAAAATGTATGATAACCAATATGATCAACAGGCATAAGCTAAAAAAAATTTATGCAACATGTTTTTTTTACAATAGAAAAAATATCTCTCGATAAATATATAAAGTTGAATTGAAACATTGTGATTTTTTTCATACCTTGAACATGTTACAAACTTAAATGTTTTTTATAATTCTCGTAGCACACTCTGCTATTTTTTTTTAGCGAAGGAATTTAATAAAATCAAATTTTCAAATGTATAGGGATTATCATAAAAATAACATATATACTGTTAAAGAACTTAAATATTTATAGTAAGTGTTCAAGGTAAAAATGTCGATCATAAGAAATTTGAAATGCAGGTATGCCCCCTCGCATAGATTCTGCATTATTGTTTAACCCCAACTTGACACAAAACATTGAAAATAGCTTCACAAACAATACTTGTATGCTGACAGATATTTGTTACCATGGTGAGGTTAGAAAAGAAATTGTGAAAAATACGTTGTTGTTTATGCGAAGGACTTCTCTCATCTGTTAGTACTAGGAATAAATTAAATAACCGTGTAAACGGTATTACATATATATATATATATAAGCCCTGTTTTGTTGAGCGTAATCTTTTAATGCTTAATGAATATCTGTGTTTGATTGATAACTCTGTGTTCTGTATATAATTACAGCCAGCCTGATTCGGATTTAATTCCTCGACGGTAAACAAACTAATGTTTTTCTACTGAGTTAAACAGAAATAAACAATGACATAGGCACAAGCACTGGAATCCTTCAGCCGTCCCTCGCCGACATAATTTGGCGGATTAATTCCACTTTCGGAGGGTGGATTTTTGTTATTTCATTCCTCGAACGTGAATTTCAGATGCTGTAAATTGAATAAAACATAATCTGAAAATACGGAGGAAGAATAAAGCACAGAAATTTTGAGAAGAGGTACAAAATTGAGAGAAGTGATGAGTACAACGACTTCAGCAATTTCCTAATGATGAGGGAGATGCTATTGCTGTTAAAAAAATGTTGGTTTGCTGATTGTTTAATAAAGCTATACAGTCTTGGCTTTTGATGACTTCGCACTCTTTTAACCTTATTCAATTATGAAATGAATGAGTTTGGAAGTTTGTACTTGCTGCAGGATACAGGATACAAACTCTGTTTACTGCATGCAAGTCAAAAAAATATAACATCTCGATTCAAAAAATATTTTAAGGAATGCATTATATGTTTATGGTCGTATCAGATTCCGAAATTGTATTTCTATTTTAATAAGCTTTTAATCCTGAAACCAAACTATTTGACCTTTCGTAAAGTGCAAACATTAAGTACGATTAGATGTAGTTTAAATTAAAATTAAAAAAGGTTGTCAGCTTATGTGTTATGTATTTATATTATTTAAGTTATCAAAAGGTTAAATGAAATTAATTATTGGTCAATATAAGTTTAATATATGAGTGTATAAGTGGGAGATAATTTCAGTGTCGCTTGAACTACCATTCGAAAACGAAAAGTAGATTGAATGACTCCAGCCATGTGTTGTGATTGATGATTTAAATAGTCAGGTACTTCTACATTTTCCTCCCCTTCTCTCTGTGTTCAGTCTCAGAACATACCCCAATTTGGGTTGCCATAGTTTTACTGGTACTGGACAGTTAGGAGCAGTTGGGAGACTTGTGCGGTATTCACTTTATTTTTTTTTAAATACTGTAGGATAAAGCTTTCAAATAAAGGTTTTATGCTTAAAGCATACTTTATTGTTTAAATTTTCTTCGAGGTATTTGCGTTGTGTTTAAGAAGCGTCATTTAGTTGATTTAATTTCCCAAAAGGGAAAGAAGGATTTTCTGCTTTTATTGATAATAATTAACAATTATTATTTAAATAAATAATAAACGATGCCAACGTAATATTATTTTTACATCAAAATAGAGATGTGAATTTTGCTGCTAAAGTTGAATGGAACGTACAAAATTTAAAATGTTATAAATCCATTTTTAGAAACATCTATTTCAAATTCTCTTTTGTTTTCAGTAAGTAACGAATGAATGCAAATCTTGGAAGCGGAAATGAACCAACTTCCCGATATCAGATTGAACCGAAATTTTGCAGACACATTCTTGTTACCTTTTGGTGGCAATCGCATACATACCTGTGGACATATACGCATTTCTCTGAAATTGGGTGACATAATACGAAGTAAATGTCGATCCTATCCAATCAGTATTTGGCGAAGTTGGTAGAGTTGTACTATGTCAAAGCAAAAATTAAAAGACATTTAAAAAAAACTGTTTTTTATGTTAATATCATAACTCTATCATAGATACCTCACGTAATTCGATAAAAAGAACACCCGCATCATTGGCCACTTTTGTATACAGAATTGTCTAACAGAAAGTATGATTTATAGAGGTAAAAAATATGTCCGGGTGGGTCGCAATATCTTGCGTAAAAATATATTTATTACGGAATAACATATTATATTATTCATAGCAATATCATATCCAATTAGGTTCTTGGGGAAGACCAAAGGAGAGAGAGCTTTAGGGAGGTTTTACCATGCATTAAATCTTAGGTTCAATGTTGGAATACAAATATTATAGGATGTTCCTGGAAAGCCTACGTGGATAGTATCGATTCGGAAAGGGAAGTCAAGAATGCCTCTACTTCGCGCTTTTGGTAGAACAAGGTTCTATATGACATGTGCATAAAACTGAGATATTGAGGTTTAAGGTTTGAATAATTAATAAAATAGAACGCGTTGTTTCACAGAATTTTCACAACTTATCAACATTCAAATTCTAATCAAGTTCTATTCAAATTCTGTTACTATCCAAGTACGTTCTTAAATCTAAGCATAATTAATTTGCACACTCACCGAGGTTCCGGTAAAATTCCGGTAAAAAGTGGTATGGAATATAAATAAACTTTTTTTTTAAATATAGCTAAGTTGCTGTAAAATTGAAAATGAGAATTTTGTTCTAAATGGAACATTGTTGCATAATTAACTTTGAACTTATATAGAAGATGGACGAATTTTACATAAATTTTAAAGAGAAAAAATTCTAAGAAACTTCGTGCAAAAAATAACAATTTTGGCCAAAATGTCAGATAGAATCTTGTTGTTCCAAGGGGATGACTTTTATGTTTTCCACTGTTATCGGTTGCCGGTACCGTCTTTTCTACGATGTCTAAAATAAGCAGATATTAATTATTTGGGTTATCCATTGTATTGGGTTTTCGCTGATCACTAATTTGACTAATTAATAATATTTGTACAAAATATTGTTTCACGTGGTTACGGTTTGTTGGCTGAAATTAAATCCTGTGTTTTTGGTTGCTTAGTTACAAAACGTTTATGAACCTTTTGTGATAATTGAATCATGTAATTTTTAGAACTCCTCTGTTATCAATAATGTTTCTCTCAAATTAATGAAATTAAAACTCTCATATGCTTTTTGATGATTTTAAGAAATCGTGAATCATCTAATTATTTTGTTGTATTGATTATGTTTTACATCAAAATATTATTTTACGAAATAGTTTTGTAAAAAAATACATATCATCTTTTTTTTAATATTAGGTTAGTTACAAAATTTAAAAAAAAATCAAGCAACTTGGCACTATCATTTAGCTTCGTAGATGATGTTTTGGACTTGTCCATGATAGGCAATTTGACTGAGAAATGGCAGACACACTCAATTTAATGTTTTGTAGTACAAAAAACACTTGTGTATAATATTTTCGTATTCTTTGTCATATTAATTTATCGTAGAGTTTGAACACTACATAACCCTATATTTGAATATATTATTTGCATCAAGTGTTACTAAAATATGTATGTCTCGACCTAAGCAATATTTTCTGCTTACTGTGACGATAAAATGAGGTTTTCAAATTTTATGTAGTTATTATATATTTGAAATGTTTTTTATATGACTTCTGATATCGAATTAATACAGAAGTCAGATTAATGTTACAGAAAATGACTTAATTAATGCTTGTCTCGAGCAAGACACCTATAAAAATCATATCATGTAGGGTAGGTATCACTCAAGAAGAAAATTGTTCAATAATAATGGGTCAGATGTAGAAAGATAATGGGAATAAAACGCGAAGAATCTTGCTGCTAAAGCTAGTTTTACAAACAGGGTGTATCGAACATGAACAATTATTTTATTGCATTTAATTTTAATTGCGGCTAAAGTTGAATACCTGCAAGTTTGATGACCCCTTTTTCCAAATCATAATATTTACCAGTTGAAAATATATATCAATCTGTTACCAGGCGGCAAAAAGACTGAATTTAACATGAAACAGTTCGATAACCCTATTTTTTAAAACGAAATTAAAATATTGACAAAGCCAATCGCTGGGCGAAATATTATTGGCACTAAAAATACCTGCCTTTTGAAAACGTAAAGATATTTTTCCAAGCTGACATCACACAAACGCTTGTAGAAGACATTATAAATAGGCCATTTAAACAAAATATTGGACATTTAAGTTTAAAAAATTACCACGAGTGGACGGAACACCTCCAGTTAAAACGCGATCTATTAATTATAATTTAAAATTATAAATTCCCGTGTGTCAACTGAAATCTGTAGTCGCTTCTGTTCCTCCATCACGCCACAATCATTTTAAAGATTACAACTATGTGCAACGAGCTGTTTACGGCCTGCACTCTATCAGCTGAGCCAGACGTATCTATCATCATTCCAATAATGGGGCGTCTCCATGTGTCGGCCCTTATAATCAAATGACCATGCTGCCGCTGAATTCTTGCGACTGAACTTCCCACTGCCGCTGATCACCTAGAGGCTAGCCAATCCCTGCTGCATTGATGCTGACAACCTAGAGGCTGGCAAATTCTTCCTGGCTACCGACTGAATTAGCCATTGATGCTGACAACCTAGAGGCTGTCCGATTCCTGCTGGCTACCAATTGAACTGGCCACTGCTGCAGCAGTCGCCTACGCCATTTGCTGTATCGTATGGCGCGATGGTGCACAATGTGCACCAATCTGAAATTATCGCTAAAAGAATTCTGATTGTCTCAGTTTTCTATCTGTGTATTAAAACCCAGTTGTATTGAAATACATATAACTATTTCTTGTGAATTGGGTTGGCTGTAAAAATATACTAAGTACCTATAAGCTACACCCCTTTGTACGTTCTGTATACCAGTACAATACTTGTAATTAAAATGTGAATTTTGATTTAAATCGTCTTTCTTTTATGATGGTTTGGATAGAACACCTCACGGTGTTTTACTTAAATCATTACCCAGGTTGAGGGCTGATGTGTGCCGGTGCTTATTATTTACAGTCTTTTCTTGTGCAGACAAACACGTCCCGTACACAGGAGATTAAGCGTAGGAACAATGTTAAGTAATAATAAATGTTTTGCCTTTTCTAATTACCTGTTCTAAATTGGTTCTATTTTTTAAAGCACATGTACACAATTAGTAAGTTTCTAATTCGGTTTGTTTTTTTACAACTGTAAAACTTGTAGAAAAAACCTCCATACCGTACAGTTCCTAATAACATACAATATTGGTTTGACATAATAATAATTATTTTTATAAGCAATAATTGTTCGCCTGAAACACTCATCCACATTGAAAAAATCTCCTGATAAAAAAATACATGACGCAAAAATTAGGCGAACAATTATTGCTTATAAAAATAATTGTTATCCTTTGTGCTATGCATAAATAAAATCTTGTCTTTAAAACATTAATTTATCAAAAAAATAATGACATAATAATAATTGTATACAGTGTCTTCTTCCCTCCCAGGAGATCATGTATGCATACAGTAATGTCTTTTACGGTATGCGACCGATGCATCGCGCTGCATGACAATATTATCGAAGAATTGCAATACTCGCGTTAGAAATATTCCAATAACACTAGAAGTGCGCATGGAGAACGTTTGTGAATGCGGCACACCAGGTTCTCAGAAGTTCAAATGGGTCAATAATATCGTCATAGAATTTTTACGCGATCAAAAGAGGAATCATTTCAGATCGTTGAAAAGTTAACGTGTTTGATACGATACGTCTACTGGCGTTGAAATGCATTCAAGCGGAGGTGAAATAAAACAGTTGAAATATATTTCATATTTATACCTTGTGGTTGCTAGAATAAAAGTTTTTGTGCCATATAAATAAATAATATTTATAATCATCAATATTAATTGTTAATTTATTTATTAACAATTAATATTGATTGATTTATTATTCAATAATAGTTAATTTCTTATATTATAAACGCTACGTTTAATATTATATAATAAGTCTTACGAAATTATGGTAACTGACGTTTTTATCGTAAAAAAAGGTCCTATTCAAAATATCAAATTTAAAAAGATAGTCATTATCATTTGATCGTAAATGATTATAAACAGTATCAATAATCAATAATAGTTAATTTCTTATACTATAAACGCTACGTTTAATATTATATAATAAGTCTTACGAAATTATGGTAACTGACGTTTTTATCGTAAAAAAAAGGTCCTATTCAAAATATCAAATTTAAAAAGATAGTCATTATCATTTGATCGTAAATGATTATAAACTACCATTTGATCGTACATTTATAAATGATGTTAAATACTCGATGGTCGTAATCAAAATTTGATTTTTAATTTACTTTTACTTCAATTTTTTTCCTGATATTTATCAGGAGTGAGAAAAGGATCGTCATCACTTTAACCAAACAATTTAATATCGTTAACGACAAGTAATAAAACGCACTGTTCAGTGTGCAGTGTTCTGTAAAATAAATGATTACACGTAAATTTTATACATTCCTTTTACTTTAAAATGACACCTGGTATCACTAAATTACGACTCCACTGTATTAGTTGATGTTATAGCGAACTATGTCAAGTTATATTATAAATCATGGCCAGTTGTTTTACAGTACTTGGATAATTGTTAACAACCCGTCCTTAAAAGTATCAAATTCGTTGGTGCTTATATCTCAATTATATCGCGTTAGTATAATATTACAGGTCTCCATATAATCATTGTTCTCGACCCAAAAAAATAAACTTTATGGTACATCCTTTTACTTGTTGTTTCGTTTATTCCTTTAATTATCAATTTGTTTTACTTTTTGTTTCGCGGTAAAGGTACGCAGAAATATATACATTTTTCAGTAGCTAACCGTTTTAAAATCTTTTTTTACATCAGCTTCACACAGCAAACCAAATTATTTTTCTCAAGGCCTATCGATAGGAATGAAAGAAAGGAGAGAGAGATCTGGGAAGGAAAAGTATAAAGGGTAGGTAGGAATCTGGAGGTCAGTGTGTCCAGGAGTGACGGACGCTTGAATTCATCCCTCCCAATGCAGTACAAGTTGATGGTTCAAGGTCCTGCAGGAGAGGTAAAAAGATATCTCTCAATCAGTCTTTCCAAATCCGGCCCGCCACACCATAGCTGGGCAGAAGCATCCGCCACCTATACCTAGACAATGCTCTCCCCGTGAACCAGGGCACTCCTGCTAAGACACCCGTGGTGACCTACGGAAGATGTGTTCCCCGCCTCTCAAACACCTGTTTATTTATGACATACTCTGTCAGCGATAAATCAATATCGTCGCCAAACTCATGTATGACTATATTTCAATTGTTTGTCAGTTAGTGTACATTTACATAACATAGATAATGACCGGGAAAATTAAATAATGAGGTTCGAGTACCTATATGTGGATACAGTTGTACCGTACAGTACACATATTGAATTTCACTACACCCATTTCCAATTTAATTCACGACAGTAGAACAGATAAGATCTTGCGTAATACCCTTTAGTCGTAGATAATTATTTTCTATGTATCATTAATCATCGTACCAATATGTGAATTCAGCCGAATACATCGCGGCGTATTGAAGCCTTCGCCGCCCCCGCTCATAGCAGGGTGGCAATTGGAGGAGGGAAGATTTCCAATTTAATCAAATCATTGGTTAAACATTAATTTCCACAGGTAGCCGGCAGCAGCTCGGTCCATTAAGGCGGGGAAAACAGAGAAACTTTATCGGAAGGGAGGGAGATTAACGATCGAGTTGTACTAAATAAAATTTTATTCAAATCAAACAAAATAATGCACATCATGAAAATACGCCTTTTTTAAAAGATATTTTAACACTGGTAAAACTGAGCTCTTTCTTATTTTTGTGTGACACTTCACAAGAGCGCCCTTGTTTGCACAGTGAAAAAGCAGAGAAGCTATGTCGACACCCCGTTGGACAGCATTGTGAGGGGGGTTAAGGTAAAAGCTGGAGGAAGGCATTACGTCATGCGGGTCTTGAAGATGCCTGCATTATATGAAGGAGGAAAAACAGATCTAAAACAAACAATTTTGGGGTCAATGTAAGAAAAAGACAAAACAACATTGGCCACCGCTCTGCGGAATCCATTTTTCAGCAGTTTTCTTACGAATCGGCAGCACTAATTAAAATTATTCTTAAGTGCGACAAAATGGTAATAGATATTGTTTTTAGCGAATTATAAGGAAAGTTGTTAATTTCTGATATTATTTATTGAGTACATCAAAGTGTTATTTTGTTTGTTTGTTGTAGGATATTTTCTGCCTTTTTAATGGATGCCATAATCCGTTGTCAAATTATATGTAGGTTACCTGTCACCTGTTAAAATGTGTGCTCAGTTAGCGGCTGACGGTAGGGAATTTACTGAGCTAAGCAAAGTTCTGTTTTAACTCCACCGTTTTGCATTTCGTCTATCTGTAAATCTGTTTTATGGTTCTTTTTTAATGGTTTTGTAAATATTATTTTATCAAATTCCACATCGTCGTGTTTATTTGGACATTCTTATTTTTTTCAATATTATGTAACCTACCTACTGAAAGATAGAAGGATTGCTATTGAGATATTGACGTGATTAAGAAAACAGTTTATAATAAATCAGGTAAGAATTTAAGTACCTGCTAAGGTTGTTTTGGTTTTGATTTATAAAATAAGAGAATAATAAAAACATCCTATTTCGAATGCGAGGTCTACTGTTGAAAGAAATACTATTTGAACAAGTGTAAAGAAGATAAACATTTAAATAAGAGTACAATTTAAAGAAGATACAAATTTTAGAAAAGTCACTTTTTATTCATTTAATCGGTGACTTTATTATTTGTATAGCAGGAACTGTCCATAAAACTATTCCACTGTATCTACATCAAAATGTTTATACGTCCTTTGGTATCTTAGGTGAGAGGAAACATTATTATTCGATTCTAGAATTAGGGCAAAGGGTAGACTTATCTGTGAAACACCTTCGCACGGCGGATGAGTAACCTCCATGCAAACCTAAGGGTGGGGAACCTTCATATTCCCAAACGAAGGGAAAGGGCTTCCCAATTAACGACAATTAGGTAGCGCTAACAAAACGGACGTTCAAGGGATGTTTGCACCGGTAGGGAAATTACGTACACAGACAACGTGGTTTAGTAAACAGAAATCTATAATACCCGACCTTCACGTGTCATTGCGATCCGTTCAATTCACATTTAATCCTGCTTCGATGAGTTTAGGTTCTTGTGAGGCGTTTGTGTTCTGTTGAGTTTCATTCGGGTCAGATAGAGAGATGAATTAATTGTCAATAGGCGTCTGTGAACAATTGTCAAATACAGTGGAAGTAAACATTTCGCGATCAAGTACTGTAACAAACTTTGAAATGCGGAGTTATAACGATGATTTACAAGTTTAAACATAACATGCTCCAAATATCTACAAAAACCAATATTACGTACCATAAAGTTTCAATTATGCTACAAGAATTTGCCGAGATTTTACGCTTACTCAAACTAAAATTACGTGAACACAAAACAGCGTATTTTATAAAATACAAAACATTCATAATTACCTAAGGAAGCCACAAATCTTGGCACTTTTGGTAGACAATGTGCTTTATATAATATGCGAAAAAAACGATTTGTATACTAAAGTACACGGATAAAAAATACTTACATTGAATATTGCTAATTTACTAAGAATTTCTTTAAATTATTCATAATACGGTCAAAAACGGGATTGCAGGCCCTTAACAAATGTATTAAAAAAAACTTTCCGTAAAATACGAATTTCATAACAAATTTTAATTTCATTAGCACTAAAGAATATCATATGCTATCAATTTTACATGTAAAGCAGAACTCCATAGGAAACTTCATTCCAGGGTATCGATTCTCCAATCCAAGTCGCTGGCAATCGTCGTCGAAAGTAGATACGTTGGTCGACGTTCTTGTTCTCGAGTCTCGTCGAAGGTACGTACTTACATACGCCAAACTTCAAAAGTCATTCCACTCGAATAACGAGTGGGCCGAACCACTCGTTCGATTGGAATGACTTCGTCGAGAATAGGGGCCCATTAATTGTAATTTTTTTTATTTTTTTTTATTGAATAAATAGTTAATACATAATATCAACAAACAAGTCCTGCTAAGCCGATTGAATTGGCTTGTCAACAGGTGCTTAAATTTAGTTTCAAATACATTTTTTAAAGTTATAATTTACATCTTATATCTACAGAATTAACAATTTTTCATACAATTTTTCATACATAATTAAAATAAATATTTTTTTTCCGATAGCCAATTTTTCACCATATATTTAACCTTATTCATAGATTTACATTGCTTTATAGTGTCAGGTAATAAATTAAATATCTTCGGTATGTTGTATTCAAACGTTCTCTGTCCGTATTTATTATTAAATTTCGGAACTATTAACCCGTCATTGCGCGTGAATCTAGTACTGTATTTATGTTCTAATTTTTCTTTATGCTGCGGGGTAAATATATACTGAATTATGATTTTTTGCCATAGTATAGCCTTAACAGGTAAAATTTTGGCACTCTGAAACAGCAACGGTGTATTATGTCTCTGTTTAAAAATATTAGGGACGACTAGTAATTTTACAATTGCGTTTTGTACAACTTGGACTTGTTTCAGATTGGTTATACTAGTATTTCCCCATATGGTTAATCCATATCTTATAATAGATTCTGCCATTGATTAAGAGTTCAAAAATACTACTAAAAATGATTAAACTACTTAAATAAAATAAATTAATCACGTCAGACCAATATCATAATCTTGACTGAAAACAAATAACATCATATTATTTAAAATTTGAATCAAATTGTAGTTCTACTTTTATGCGGCTTAATTTATTATAATTTAATTCAGCCCCCAGCGCTGTGGTTGACGTCTTGCTGAGGGGAGTTTTGTAACATTTCACCCGGTTTCAATAAAACAAAGTCCGGGGATGGAAATCCTAATTAATTATTCAACATCTGAAGGCAATTCGTGTATTTTTCAGAGTTTCGACGATTCTATTCACGTCAGAGAAGATGATGAATTCCGTAATTCTTAATACTGAGAGGAAAAAAAGGTGGGAAAAAATACGTAAAGAGGGTACAAATGTGAATGTTTTTTTAATTCACGGAGTTGCTAATAGTTCCAAATCGTGATTTTTTTCTCAATGTAATAATGATGAAAATATTCAATATTTTCTACATAACACTTAAGGTACATGAACCAATATCACCAAACATATTATTTTAGATAATTATAAGCAATAATTAGTCGCCTAAAATATCTATATAAATTAAAAATATCTCCCGAGTTAAAATAAATACCGCCAACGGGAATTGAACCCGTACCTTCTTATGTCCGGTCAGGTGCTCTGAAACCACTGTGTCGGCTTATTTCCAACCCGCCAAATAATGCAATATGTTCTAGTACCTCAATCAACAATTACTGCTTATTATATTTTTTTCCACCTGTAAACAACCAACTTTATTTTTGCAGGAAAGGCTTTGTTAGTGCTAAATTTCTCACTAGATGGTGTCGAGACATATTATATCTTCATTTGTTGGTGAAATATTTTTGACGTCAAATAATAATAATTTTAGGTTGTCTATAATATGCTATAGTTAGTCCTGCTTGAGAAAATTATTCCTTCATTTGAATGAACTCAAATTTGCCTTAAATGAAACACTTTCAAAATCGGAACTAATTGTTGTTTTGTCCCAACTGCTCCCAACTGTCTAGAGCCAGTAAGACCACGGCATCCCCAATTGGGGTATGTTGTTGGGCTAAAGGTAGTGGGGACGGTGAGGATATAGGGAAGAGGAAGGTGGAGGAGTACCTGGCCATTCAAATCTGGTCAAAAAACACAGCTAAAGCCATTTCAAGCAAAGTTTCAATTCTGATTGGTGGACTTACACCAGGGCGATAACGATAGTATATTCCACTCTGGAACGTGCCGCAAGTAAACTGTATATTATTTTTTTAATGAACGAATTGTGAAATAGAACAACCCGAAACCTTCGGATTGCTAGTCAAGAGCCATAACCGTTGAACACGGAGGCCACGGAGAGAAGCGATAAATTACCTAAATATTATCATATTTGCCATTTTCATATTTTGGATCTGATCTGTCGAGAATTCAAATTATACCGTGATTTTTCACGGGTCTGCGCAACTTAAACATAATAATTTCGTTTGTCTGTGAAGTGCGTTAGTGATTCCTGCGTTAAAGCTTAAGATTAAGAAATGATTATGAAAATTTATAATCATTTCCAACATTTGAACTGATTGTGGGAACAATTCAGACAAGCGATAAAGTAGGTACCGACCTATTATAACATAATTAGTTAGTTAGCGCCCTTTGTGGCAGCTGGACGCGTCATGCCACTTCCAACCGCTTTGTGTTTTTTTTTAGTATTTTCAAGGGAAACGAGGCAACATCCCTTTGAAATTATTTTAAAAATCAGTCAATCAACATTTTAAATTAACTTACCAATTAGTAATCAGAACTTTATAGTAATGTGATTAGAGTGCAGTGTGTTAAAAATGAATAATCGAAAATTGTGCTAAAAAATATTCTAAATTCGATGAAGTTGAACATGGGACGAGAATCGGTAACTGTAGGTACGCCAGATGTTTTTAATGGAATTCTTGGAAGCCCTAACAAGTGCCCAGGGTAATTTATTATGACAATGCACCACTAACATAATCACCAGGAACAAGTGTACAAGGAGATGGACTTGCCGAACGTCACAGCTGTGCGGCCAAGGTTTGTTATCTATGTGAGGATATTGTGTCAGCGCTCTATTAGCAGCAGACAAATACCTGGACGGATGACGAACCTCGTGCTGGCACTGTTGGTGGGCACGGTGCACTCTTTCGCTGCAGCAGCTGGTCCAGTTTCCTCACCACTTAGGGTTCTTGCTGCAGAGTCTCCATCCTCTACCTTCGTCGAATGTCACAGCGGTGCTGCCAAGGTCTGGAATCCATGAGAGGACATTGTGTCAGCGCTCTATTAGCAGCAGACACATACCTGGACGGATGACGAACCTCGTGCTGGCACTGTTGGTGGACGTGGTGCACTTTCTTGCTACAGCAGCTGGTCCAGTTCCCTCACCACATAGGATTCTTGCAGCAGATTCTCCATCTTCGTGTCACCTGTTTCTGTACTTAATTTTATTTAACTTAATTTCAATTTCAATTTGTAATATTTATATATTTTTTTGTAATATCTGCATTAACTGTAAAGCGCCCCTGAGGTGATATCTCACAAAAGCGGCGCTATATAAATCATCCAATAAATAAATAAATAAATAAATAATATTTTTAACAGAAAATGTTTCTAAACGGAAATAAAAAAAAAAATTTGAAGAATTTAAACAATCCCGTGGTTTTTCGCTGATCTCCGCTTGTTTTATATGTAAGCTCATTTCAAAGCACAAAACTTCACGAAAGAATTTGCATGATGATGTGCATGCTTTTGCAAGTTGTCCTTCATATTCCTACAAAATTTGGCTTCTTCATGATCAGTCATTATGTCTTCATTTAATTACGACTTTAATTAAATTAAATTGCTTAGGTACATGTTATTTGAAGATCAGCCTTTGATAAATCCTACACAAAAATCTATTTCCGGAATCACTTGTATTTTTTATCTGAATATTCTGCTCTATATTAATAATTTACGCACTTTGATTTCTGTCGAATCACGATCACACCGCATAAAATATTAAGAGATAATATAATTTAATATTTTCACCAAAGAAAAATAATAACAAATTTTCTATTCTCCGTACCAGAGAAGCCCCAAAATTTGATCATATTAGCCTATTTTCTGAGGATTTTCATACTTATCTGCCGTTTTTTTCACGAGGAAAATTCGGACCTAAGTGGAGTGAATACTGCCCCATAAACCGACTACAAAAACCCTCCACCCTTGCGGAATCTATAAAATTATAATACGGATCCAGGTTTTGATGTCCTTCCATATAATGCTATCAAATATGCCCCAGAACCCAATATCCCACTCCGCCCTTCCTTAAGGTAGGTTTACTCATAAGGTGAAATAGAATATTTCGTAGTACCTATCTACGCATTTTATGTCTCCGAGCGTATTATTTAATCTAATACTTCAACAACAATACCTATATTTTCCCTAGTGAAAATTAAGCATCTGACTAAAAATACAAAAGTAGTAAAAGCGTTTGATTTTGATTTAAAAGGTTGTGAGTTCTATTAACACGAAATAACATCCAACATAAGAGTATTCGTGATTGAACCTACTAAAAGAAATGAAGCAACTGGATCTCAATGGATTTCGTGATTGAACCTACTAAAAGAAATGAAGCAACTGGATCTCAATGGATTTCTATTACAAAACATAAACAAAAAACAATAAACAATAAACAATAAACAATAAACAATAAACAATAAACAATAAACAAAAAACAAAAAACAATTTATCAATTGTTTACAATTAAAAATAAACAGTAAACAATAAGCAATTAACAATTAACAATTAACAATAAACAATTAACAATTAACAATAAACAATAAAAAATAAACAATAAACAATAAACAATAAACAATAAACAATAAACAATAAACAATAAACAATAAACAATAAACAATTAACAATAAACAATAAACAATAAACAATAAACAATAAACAATAAACAATAAACAATAAACAATAAACAATAAACAATAAACAATAAACAATAAACAATAAACAATAAACAAAAAACAACAAAACAATAAACAATAAACAATAAACAATAAACAATAAACAATAAACAATAAACAATAAACAATAAACAATAAACAATAAACAAAAAACAAAAAACAATAAACAATTAAAAATAAACAGTAAACAATAAGCAATTAACAATTAACAATTAACAATTAACAATAAACAATTAACAATTAACAATAAACAATAAAAAATAAACAACAAATAATATACAAAAAACAATGATGATTTAAATATACAGTTTTTAGTAGGTATATAGTACAGGTTTTTATTGCACAATTTCTAAGCAAATCTGTATGATTAACTCATTTTCGCTTACACCATTTTGCCTTTCCGGCGTCGATATAATATGTTATCTTAAGTCTCCAGGAAAGACCGTATGCACCTCATCAACTATCGTCCTAAAAGCCGTTCATAAAAATCTTCCTTCTCACACGACTTGTATGAAAACGAAAAATACAGAAGATACTAGGATTTCTTTAATCATATTCCTATAGACAATCCGCGAACGTTTATTTAATTCGAATTATATAACTATCATGGTATAGCCAGGTATGAAAACCAGCAAAAAACAATTAATGCGTTTTTTTTCATAAAATGCACACAATGGTCATAAAATTTGGCTAGAATGAAGTAAATATTTTACATTAATTATCCTCTTTATTCGTTAGCAATTTTACCGCCATAATGTTATGATATTATCGTTATAAAGTTTATGTAAATTCCAAGATTAGTAACACTAATTTAAATGTCAACGCACTGCGTACCCTTGCCGTAGTTGTCAGGATGGTTAGTTATTTCGGAATCATTCACTTAGCAGGGCGGTAGTAAAATTCAAATCCAATACTAACGAAATTCCAATATTATCCCTCTTCCAAAAGAATTTCGAATTCATCAATCATCCTTCGACAGTTTCCTCTTCTAGTGTGGCATGTACGGTACCTAACAGTGATAAATGAATTCCATCCAAACAGACACAACTTTATTAAAAAGGAAATAATGTTTTGAAATAAGCAGACGTGATAACTCATAACGGAGATTCCTGAGGCGAATGGGTGTTAAAACCATGACGTTTGACCGTGTGATACGTGTGAAGGTCAGGAAAGAATGCCAGGCTGATTAGGCATGCAAAATGGATGCACTAAGAAAGAAGTTCACGATGCATACACTTATTACGACGCGGAATCAATTTATAGAAGAAATCGAGGACACCCGAGAAAGACAAGACACGATCAAGTTAATCAACGTAAGTTTATAATGGTATAAATCTCACTTATTCAAATGACTACTTACTTTTCCCTTTATATTTAAAATTACTTACCCATTATGACTCTCATTCTAATAACTTCATATGTATTTTTTATAATACATTTATATATCTGTGTGGATATATTAAATTATTAATTTAATATATTCTGTACTACACATCTTTATATTATTTCTATATCCTTAAATACAAACTTACAAGTATAGTATAGTTTTTTTTAATACAGAAAATTTTCAAAAATCCTCCCGCAAAAAAAGGTTTATTTACTAATAATACATCTATTTAAAAACAATTAAACATTGGTTTGACTGAATATTGAATCTTTCTACACAGGAATTGGAGTCAATAACCCTACCAACATCGCTAAATGCCGATCGGGTAGAACCGATATTTATTTAATTTGTTAACTGCTGCATCCGATTTCACCAGAAATGCGTATGTATCCACGACCACGTGTGTACGTGATTGCCACAGAGAATTGTTAGAATGCATTGTCATCATCTAGTATCTGCCTAGTTTTAGCCTTATCAGAAAGTCGGTTTATTTCCGATTCAACGTCAGGTCATAATAATAACTGAAGAGAATGTATGAAACATTGTATGAATGTGAATAAAGCTATTATATCGGGGATTATTAAAAATAAAAGACTGTTGACTCAGACCTATGACGTTTATTGACACCGCGCACACTCGTTGTAATCTCCCACGTGACGCATCAGGACTGCCAACATGGCCATACATAACATCCTTTCCTCCTTTATTTTTTTATTTATTTTCAAACAATTTACAATACCAAATAAAACTTAAACATAATCACTATGACTAAATCTGACAGGAGGTTTCACCAATCTGCCAGCCCTAGTTACTACATCAGTTTTCCCACTAGTGCTGGGTAAAGGCTCACTATCATTTTTATTTTCTTGACTTCCCAAGTCATACCATTTATCGGGATTTTCATAATTTGATTTTAACTTAATGCAACTTTTTTTTATTTGGTTAACATGGACCTTTTTTACCTCTCCTCCGATTAAAAGAATTAAATACACCCATGAACTTAATTTTAACTTAATAGTTCCCTGAACCCATTTCATAGGACCTTTCAAATGTCTTAAGTATACCAATACATTATCATTTTCCTCATACTCTGTCAATGCATTTTTACTTGATTGCTTACTTTTATTTACATTATTTTCTTCTGTCAAAACATGAAGAGGTGTACGTGGCTCATACGAAAATATTTTAGCCATAGGAGACAAACCCGTGACAGAAGTAGGGGTGGAACGATAAGTATACAAACAATCTATTAGACGTTGAGCTGGTGACAAAAATTTAGAATTTTTTGAAAACATAAATTTAATTAAAATCTTTTTGAATGTTTGAACAGATCGTTCTGCTAATCCATTTGACTCGGGATTATATGGTGGAGAAAATAATAATTTAATAGATTTTTCTTTACAAAAAATAGAAAATTCTTTACATGAAAATGGAGGACCGTTATCACAAACAATAGTTTTCGGAAACGCAAATCTGGAAAAAACTTCACTTAATTTTGATAACAAATCCGAATATTTAGTATTTTTCATATAAAAACATTCTATCCACTTTGAATATGAATCACAAACTAACAAGTATTTGGAACCTTTTAAGTCAAAAAAATCCAAATGGACTCTTTCCCATGGACTTTCAGCAATAGGCCAATTATGACGCACATTTTTGTTAGCTTTTTGTACCGACTGACACATTTCACATCTAGAAATAATATCTTCAATATCTTGATTCATACCTAACCACCAAACATAAGAACGAGCAAGAATTTTTGATCTGACTATACCAGGATGACCATAATGTATTAAATTTAAGACTTTAGACTTAAGAGATTCTGGTATTACAATTCTGTCACCAAATAAAAGACATTTTCCCTTGACCGACAGTAAATTTCTGAACTTAAAATATTTTTTAATTTCTGGACTTGACAAGTTTTCAATCCAACCGATTGAAACATACTTAATGACTTTAGATAACATTTCATCTTTTTCAGAATGACTTTCAACTTCTGAAAATGGAATTAAGGGTGTTGACATGTATACAAAATTACATTCCTCTACATTAAATTGTTGTTCACTTGGCAAACGTGACATCACATCAGCTTGAGGAATTTTCAGTCCATTTTTAAAAACTAATTTATAATTGTACGCGGACAATATTATAGACCATCTTATGAGACGTGATGCAGCTAAAACGGGGACTTTTTTATCTTCGGCAAATAAAGACAACAATGGAGCATGATCAGTATATATAGTAAAATGACGACCAATTAAATATTTATGAAATTTCTTGATTCCAAAAATAACAGCAAGGGCTTCCTTGTGCAATTGGCTATAATTTCTTTGAGCTGAATTTAACGTTGCAGACTCAAAAGCTATAGGAAATTCTTGATTCTTTACGACATGACTTAAGACACATCCGACACCGTATGCACTGGAGTCGACTGTAAGACACAATGGTTTTGACGGATCAAATAAAACTAACATAGTTTTATCTGACAAGAGAGACTTACTATTTATAAATGCTTTTTCGCATTCATCAGACCAACACCATTCTACATTCTTTCTTAATAAATTATGGAGTGGTTCTAGTACAGTAGGACACATAGGAATAAAATTCCTATAAAAATTCAACATTGACAAATACGATTTTAGTTGAGTAACATTTTCTGGACACCCAGTAGACTTAATTTTCTCAACTTTCGACAAAGACGGACTTTTGCCTTGACCTGACAAAGTAAAACCTAAAAATTCAAAAGAAGATACAAAAAATTCACTTTTTGACACATTAATTTTTATATTAAACTCATTTAACTTTGACAAAACTTTTTCTAAAGTATTACAACACTCCGTTTCATCTTTACCACCTACACAAATATCATCAATGTATGCAGCACAGTTTTTTATGCCTCCCAAGACTTTATCAATGACCATTTGAAATGTGGCAGGAGCCGATGACAACCCAAAAGGTAAACGATTGTAAACATATAAACCATTACATGTATTAATTGTAAGTAATTCTTTACTAGAATCTGACACAGACAACTGTAAATATGCATTTGTTAAGTCTAATTTACAAAATACTTGACAACCTGAAAATTTATTAAAAATATCCTCTGGACGTGGTATAGGATATTGATCAATTCTCAATTGTGGATTGACTGTAGATTTTAAATCTGCACATAAACGTATTTTTCCATTTTGTTTTGGTACACAAACTATTGGAGAAGACCAAGTACTATATTTAACTTTAGAAATTATGCCTTCGCTTTCAAGACGATCTAGCTCTTGGCATACTTCTGCACGCAGTGCATAAGGGACCTCATATGCTTTGTGGAAAACAGGAGTTGAATTATTTTTTAAACTTAAATTTACCGAAAACTCTTTAATTGGTATGTCGTTATTCGTTTTAGAAAAAGAATTTAAATATTTTTGTGACAATTTTTCGACAATGTTTGATTTATTTTTTCCACTGACAGACACTGAATTTACAGTATTATCATTACCAATATTTGACATAAAAGAATTTATAAATGTATTTTCCCAAGACGGATTCAAAACATTTATCCAATTCCTACCAAGAATAGCTTCAGACGATAGATTTTTAATAACTAATACTGGTAAATCCACGACCAATTTAGAATCATCTTTTACACTTATTTTTGCAATAAAAAATCCAAAACAATATAAATTTTGACTATTTGCTGTAAACAAATTACCATAGAACTGACTTAATTTACAAGTTTTGAAAAATTTTATGTACATTTTGTGACTTATCAAGGTCGATGAACTCCCTGTGTCAATCATGAAGGACATTTTCCTACCGTTTACAAACAAATCAATATTAGCTGTTTCAGACACGGACATATTTAAAACATTTATATTACCCACACATTTTACATGATTAATAACAATTGATTTTACACTAGAACAAAATTTTGACGTATGACCGTATGTATTACACTTGTAACATTTCCAATTCCTTGACGGACATGACTCTGGTTGATGACTGATAAAACACCTCTCGCATCTTTTTCTGGGATTTCCACGTGATGGAGATGAAAGACGACTTGATGACATTGAACTCCTTTGACCTTGTTGCGGACTAGTACTCCTTTGACGTGACGTTTTCGGCTTTACTTCGAAAACTCCCGATGAAAGATCTTCTTTGTGTAATATTTCTGCAGAACAACTTACTGTCTCCATATTCTTCACAATTTTTTTTGCTTTTTCGAAACTCAGCGATTCATCTTCAGACAGTAATCTTATAGTCATGGCTTCATTTTTCACACCGCACACCAATTTATCCCTCAAGGCTTCATCCAGAAATGCTCCAAAATTACATGATATTGACAGACTTTTTATTTCTGAAATGTAATCATCAATTCCCTCGTTCGACTGTTGCTGACGATTATAAAATTTATATCTTTGGGCGATCGTACATTTTTTTTCTTCATATTTATTTTGAAGTGTTGTTACAATCTCGTTATAAGTTAACTCTTCAATATTTTTCGGATGAACTGTTTCTTTTAAAATTTTATATTTTTCCGCACCAATAATCATACAAAGATATCCAATTTTCTCTTTGTCCGTAATATTAATTACTTTTAAATAAATTTGAACACGTTCTAAAAACATTCCGAAGGTTTCACAATTCGACTCGTATTGCGGCACTGGCAAAGTACTCGTAGACATGTTAAAATGATTGAAAAAAACAAAGACGAAATCACTGTTTTACATTGGACTTAATATCACTCGTTATTAATTTAACTTTTTCAATTATCCTCGTCGCCAATTATTATATCGGGGATTATTAAAAATAAAAGACTGTTGACTCAGACCTATGACGTTTATTGACACCGCGCACACTCGTTGTAATCTCCCACGTGACGCATCAGGACTGCCAACATGGCCATACATAACAAAAGCAAGGAGTGTTCGCCAGAACAGATATGTATGGTGGTATATCATTATGCTTACCCTGTGAGAGATGGCGTGATAGTTAGTAACTAAGTAAGATATTCAAATCTTTGCATTGATTAAAAGTAAAATGTTAAAAAAATAATGTTTTGTTTACAACGAACGCTATGAACAACTTGTGTATATAACGTTATGAATGTTTACGAATGTCTTTCAGTTGATTAATCTACCTCGATATTGTCTGTGTCACTATAATTTATGTGGCTTTTGTAATATTTATTTACCATTTCCTGTAACTGTCACTTGATAACCTAGTGTCACCCGACCGGTCTAACAAATGACATTGTTGTAATAATTGTCGCGTCGTACTTATTTACACATCATAATATGGGTTCAAGTGTAAGGCCGAGCAATTATTTTAGAACGACCATTTCGACGATCTTTTTTATGTATTTGAGCAATCGCTCAAATAATATAGTAGGTGTTTTGTATTTCGAAACTAATTTTTTGTCTTTACTTTTTCCCTAAATTTACTTTTATTTGAACGTCAAGTGTGTAATTTGATCAATCTCTGAATAAAATTGTAAATTTGTACATAAATGAAATCCACACCTCCCACTACAGACAGTCTTGTTTATATAAATAGAAAATAGATACCACAAATTAAACTTGATTGATAGCAATACATACTAATGAAAAATAAAAATTACAATTTCTTAAAATTTATTTCAAAGCGTTTAGTCGAAGCCGGGAATCAATATTTGAAGAACTTCTGAGGTTTTTTTGGAAATAACGTATTATTATACTTCTGAGGTATTCGTAACTACCTACTTAGCTTGTCATAACTTACAACAAAAGTTAAGTTATTTTGTACTTAGCGACAAAGGCAATGTCGAAGTTAATTTATGGTGTGACTATTTTCTTCTACTTTACAAGCATCGGTGGTTCAGTGGTAGAATGCTCGCCTGCCACGCGGGCGGCCCGGGTTCGATTCCCGGCCGATGTAACCTTTTTTATTATTAATTTTATTTCAATTCATCAAGCAGCTTACTCAAGCACAAGCAGTGCCTTTTTGGGTTTCGTTAGCTAACTTTTTAACATATTATAACATAAACATGTTTGTAATATGTATAATAGTTTTTTTTATAATCTAAAACTATAATTTTAATACAAAGGCGTAATTTCGTTTCTCTGTAAAAACAAAAGATTTATTAACAATACGTATTTACAACTCTTAACCATCACATTATCTGTTAACAAAAGATTCACTCACCTGTAAAAACAAAAGAAACAACATTTAAAGCCCTTATTTCAGGTTTCTTAATAATGTGAGATATTATATTCAGGTGTATTCGGTGTATTTAATGAAATAATGATGACCCTTTTACTTTTCATAACTCGCTTTAATTCGCTAATGTCAAAGCTGTCAGCAGTGACATCTAGTGGGCCACCAACTAACTTATCGGTAACGCGGCAAATTAAAAATTTAGAAAAGCACTCCTAAGTGGTTTTCTTAACATATGTTTAAACAAATCATATATACCAATGAACATTTCGCGAAAGTATTTTTTTACATTAAGACGGGAGGCCCAAGGAAATTTTTTTTCCTCATGGAAATAATTGTCATCTTTGAGGATGCTGTGTAGGGGTATTTTTGAGGAAAGGAAAGAGTGGAAGTTCCGGGAAAACAAAAAGGTATTGGGAGTGGTGAGGAATCTAGGGATCAGTGTGTTGAGGAGTGACAGACGAATGAATATATCCCTCCCACTTTCAAAAAATCATTCCCGGGACGGCGGTACCCAAACCCGTCTCCCAAACATTCAAATGTTTAATTCAAATTGTATAACAAGTATGGTATTGGCAGTTGTTAAAACAAGCTAATTATAAATATTTGCATTTATTTAAAACCTCGCACAATTATAC
Source organism: Hesperophylax consimilis (assembly GCF_061612785.1). Lineage (NCBI taxonomy): Eukaryota > Metazoa > Arthropoda > Insecta > Trichoptera > Limnephilidae > Hesperophylax > Hesperophylax consimilis. Next base: position 31,955,439 of record NC_142851.1, read on the forward strand.
TAAAATTCGCACAGGTTGAGGTAGACATTAAATGAAGAAACTATCGTCATAAATTTTACCATATAAGTTCCTGTACGGGAAATGTAATATCTACATTCTTAACCGTGTTTGAAACTCTCAATTTAAATGTCATCGTAATGAAATTATAAAGTGACCTCCCAATTTTAATATTGAAATTTTTGGAACACTTTAAAAAAAATTGTATTAAAATTCTAATTTGCTGAAAAAGTTTTTTAACGAATTCTTTGTTTGTAATTTGAAAAATATAATTAATTTACTTTATTTTATTTCAATTTTAAGTTCTATAAATTGAAAATCATTTCTTTTGACATAATATTTTTTAGAACGTAAGTAAATATGCGTATACACATAACTAAACATCATTTTATATATGATTTGAGATTTTCACGGCCAAAAGTATTATGTATGATTTATTTTTGGGTATTATTCCCTGTATTAAAAGAATATCAGAACACTTGCACGTAAACTCGGCCACCCTGACAAATCGGAAATTGCCGAACATTTAATTTAAGCCATTCATTACTTTGGATTTATTCCTGAAATACATACTGGGAAGATCTACACATAAAGCACGCCTAATTACGGAGAAAATTGAAATTTATAAAAATTTCATTAATATTAATAAAGAAAACAGGGATATACACAATAGTTCTTGGTATATGATAATTGACGGCTACTCCACAACTAAACCCAAAAACACATCTTAAGTTTACCACGTGGTATCACATCATAGATAAACACACACTTTACAACAATCTATACACATCTATCCTGATTATGAACACTGTAATGCTGTATGAAACGTTGGCTAATGAAGGGGGTAGGGTAATGATATAATATAATTTTAACAAAAGGCAAAACCTCTTTCTAATCCATTAAAAATAGATAGAGTGCAACGTACCTCTCAGCAGCAGAATCCATCGTTTTAGAGTACACCCAATACCGAGCATAATAGGTATCGGGTGTGCTTCAATAAATTATCCCTCATTTGATTTGTGACGCGTTCCTCTGTCGTTATTAGATAGAGTGGTCCAACTTTGGCAATGGCTGCTCATAAAGTTCGATAACTGTTGGGAATTAACGTGCTCCATTCACATCAATGAAATTATTTCAATGTTCCCTGAAAATGTAATAATGTATTATTTGTTTGCATGTCTGGTAGATTGTGCATACAGTTTTTTGATCGGTTAGTGGCTGAGTTAACAACATGTCACGTTCCCTCTCAGGCGACATGAATTCAAATCATCGGCTGGCCGATTCCTTCATCACGACAAAGAAACCTTTTCACTTACGTGATTGTAGTGGGAGATTTTTTAATATTCTCAGGTTTTTAGTAAGCCCGGAATGTTCAGTGTGGCTGGAGAGATCATATGCTCTCCCTCAACCACAATCTTCCGCCACCCAGCAGTTGTAGAGCAGACGCATCCATCATCAAGACGTTGACAAACTTCACTCCATGAATTCATGCACCACTGATATGTCACCTCGGGGTTACCTATAGGAGAGGCGTTGGTTATCCAATAAATAGTTCCATCCAAAATATTCTTTTCAATAAAACTCTAACGATTGCAACGAAATTTAAATAATATAAAAATATATTCAATAACTTTTCAATTAGCAGTAAAACTAACGATATTTGAAATTCAAATGAAAGTGCATTCGTGGAAAATTCTATTTGCTAAAATAACAATTTATATATGTTCCAGGCACGGTTCCATGATAACTCAACACAGTGACAATTCAACACACTTTTAAAAAGTGATTTTTAAAAGTGTGTTGAAATTTTTAAAGCTAACCTAACCTTACCTAACCTATCTTAACTTACTTAACCCAGTTAATAAATTTTTGTTTCTTCACTTTCCATGACGTAATATAACTTTTTATAGATGTGATGATTTCCGGTCACCATTTTATACATCTAAATACAAGAGTGAACAAAATATGCGCCCATGTAATGCAAAATACCAAAAACTTAGGGGAAAATCGCGATTTTGATTTTAAAATGCATTGAATTGTTGTGTAAAAAGACCATTATATAGATATGAGATATTTAATTTTTTTTGCAATTTTAAGAGATTTAATTTTTTTTTGTATAAAAGTAAATTAAAAATGTAATTTTTTTTTGTAAGTATATATTTCTTTTTCTTCACGTATAGATAAATAGATAACAATCTCTTCTATACAATACAAAAAAACATTTATTTAATTTTTTGATAAATATTTGAAAATTAATGTCGTTAAGTAATCTTCAGAAAGAGATTTCTCAGAACTTTTTTTTCAAAAAATGTAGTAAAATTTATTTAAATTTGAATTTTGTTTTCGGGAATGAATTAATGCAAATCTCGGAAGCGGAAATTAACCCACTTTCCGATATTCTTTCGAGCTGAAACTCAATCACGTACACATTTGTGGACATACGCATTTCTTTGAAATCGTATGACACTACAGTAGTTAATATACGAAATAAATATCGGTCCTACCTGATCGGCATTTGGTGAGGCTGGTAGGTTTTTTGACTACAGTTTCTTGGTAGTAAGGTTCATAGGGATAAAAAAAGAAGTTTAAATCTTAAAATACGAGGCATATCCAGAAAGTAAGTGTACTGAGGCTCTCACGACCGAATGAATTTTATTTTCGGTATGTTGGCTGCACTTACGTGTAGCCTGACTCTTCCCCTCCGCAACGAGACCTGTTCAAGGTCAGTACGTTGAGAAGTGTCAACGCGGCAACACGTTTCGTGAAAAATGTCAATCCAATCTCCCGCCAAATGCGAAATACGCGTCGTCATCCGTTATCTCGTTTGGAAGGAAAAACCTCCGTTTGAGGTTTATAATGAGGTTAAAACTGCATATGGTGATAAAGCTATGAATTGTACGAGTGTGTACAAGTGGTATCGCGAGTTTAAAAACGGTTCTCACCTCTTCACCCTCCACCAAAAAGTTCAAAACCACAATTTCAGCCAAGAAAATCGTGGCATCCGTGTTTTGGGACTGTCAAGGCATAATTTTGATTGAATATCTGCCTCAAATGGAGACCATCAACTCTGCAAGATACTGTGAGACCCTAAAAAAATTGCGGAAGGCGATTCATAACAAGAGGAGAGGCATGCTGACAAAGGGAGTCAGCCTGCTGCACGACAATGCCAGACCACACACGGCCAACGCCACGAAGGAACTGCTTGCTTCGTTTAAATGGGATATCCTGAACCACCCCGCGCATTCCCTTAACCTAGCACCTTCAGATTGTTATCTCTTTACCTCCTTGAAGCTGTACATGGGTGGAAAAAGGTTTTTAACCTACGAGGAGGTAAAGGAGGAGGTGGAAAAGTGGACGAAGGTGTTGGCGGGAAACTACTTCGAGGAAGGCATCAAAAAGTTGATCCCCTGCTTCACCACCTGCATTGAGAGGAATGGCGACTATGTCGAAAAATAGCTTACATATGTACTACGGTAACCATGTAATTTTTTTTTCAATAAAAAGATTTGTAACCTACAATAATTCAGTACACTTACTTTCTGGATACGCCTCGTATATGTCTTATTATGGTGACTGGATAAATCATCAAAATGATAAATCATCACATTTTTAAAAAGTTATATAAAGTCATGGAAAGTGATGAAACAAAAACTTTATTAACTAGGTTAAGTAGGTTTGGTTAGGTTAGGTTAGGTTAACTTTAAAAAAAAATTTTCACCGTTTCTAGTGACTTTATATCACGTTTTAAAAGTGTGTTGAATTGTCGATGTGTTGATTTATCATAGAACCCATATTATTTATAGTACAAAATTTTTCTTTCTTACGGTTTGATTTCTTTATGTATTACGCTTGGGAAAGCTTAGATGAATAAAAAGGAAATAATCAATTTTTATGTAAAATAACCCGAAATAAAATATTAAATTCTTATTTATTTATCGTTTCTTTACATTGTATCTTTTTTTTAAGTTAAATAAAACCTATTAGAATTTGGGAGGCGGGTTTGGGCACCTCCGGCCGGGAACCATTTATTGGATAACCAACACCTCTGCCATAAGTCATACCAAGTAGTTCACTACATTTGGTGAATTAGCAGGGGTGCCCGGGTTCATCGGATGAGGTGTGTTAAGGATGCGATTGCCCACCGGCTGTGTGGCACAGCATCCCAAAAAAAAGACTTAGGCACTGTGGGAAATTATTTTCATCAGAGCCTCATATGTGAGGTATTAATATATATATAAATAAAATAAAAAATGAGTTCCGAGGCTCATTATAATTCGCTGATAGAAATTTGTATTTGATCCCCCCGGACTATAAAAAATACTCGAACCGTAAAATTCATATTTTCGCAGAAATCGGATTGGAAATAAGGTGATTATATTTCCTTTGGACCATGAAATGGAAAATTGTTGTCGGAAAAATACTGCGTGGCAGCTTCATAACTTCTATTTGTGTTCGACATTATTCCGGCCCGATTGGGGTGATGCGACGCGACGAAACTGAAAATCATCGGGAATGTGAATTAACTTTATTACTTTTAATATGGATAATAAATCAATTAAATAACACCGTCATCATATTACATGGTTTTTAATAATAAGCCTTGGACTTCATTTAGTAGCTAATTAATTCAGAAATCTTACAGAAAACTATTAATACTCTTCAATGTGAAATATCATGTGGAATTCATTTTCAACGTGTTTAATTTACTATAATTTTTTACATTAACTCCACAATTGGTGCCTTTAGAGCTTATATCATCTTTGGACATGCTGTGTGGAGGATATTTTTGATAAGACCCTTGAAGGAGTGCATGTTGTAGGAGGGAGGAGCAAGTCGTAAAAACGACTCGTTCTCATGTGACAAATTTCAACCGTACACCAGATGTTAGACGTTTCACTAGTATTCTCCGGTGCCGAAGAGATCAATGGCGCTTGTTCCTCGGAGCTTCTTAGATTGGAATACCGGTAGAACAAGGACATCATTTCCATTTGACACCTTTGCTCTAAAGATTGCATTTCGCTTGTTTAAATAGTGTAACAAGTTAATTTATTTGTTTGAATCAGGATGAAGCCATATACTGGTAAAAAACAAAAAAAATGCCCAACGGAATAACCCTTCAGTTCTTTCAACATTTTCGTTAACAATGTTATCTATGTATTTCAAATGTGCAATTTACATTTCATTTTTCAATTTTCCGTAAAAACGAATACTGTCTTAGAAACAAGGTAAAATTATCTCTCCGGTTTATACCTTTAAGATTACTAAATTACTAATAAAAACATTACTTATTTTAGGTAATAAATTTTTTAACCCTTAAATGCATACTGTTGCAAAACTGCAACATACCGTTCAAACCACCTTTAACTCTTTGGTGTATACTTAATGCATGCCGTTTTAGAATTATTAAGTTCACGATAATATATTTTATCGAGTGGCATCACCTTTTTTTTCTTTCGCGAATGTCAAATGTCACTTTTTCTTTAACAAAGTGAAGATTCTCGAAAATTGGTTGGAGGTTAGAATTACAGTTTTGTTTTGCTGTTATTATTTTGATTTTCTTAGGTAAGTAGATACAATAATACAATACTTATATGTAATAACTCGTATTTTTCCGGTACACTTATTAGTTTTGAGATAGTTTTGAGAATTTTTTTTAGGTTTTTTATCGTTTTTTCATACGTAAATTGTTCATATTATTTTTTATTAAATACATGGTGTTGTAAATCTGCAACAATTTTTTTTTTCAAATAACAAAAAATTACAAAAAAAATAAATTCTTTATATTTCCTTGCATATGCATGTAAATATCGACAAAATATATTTTTTTCCGGAAAAATTAATAAATCATGCATTTAAGGGTTAATATTAAACGTGAGTGTTGTAAAAAACGCTCAACACATTTTCACTTCGTTTTTTACTACTAACGTAGAAAAATGGAAAGAACACATTTGTTTGGTTTTGGGAATTTGTAAGAAAACTGTAATCTCACTTTTTAATTTTATCTTATTCATATAATAGAAATAAAAAATAGCGGCGCGAAAAATTTATTATTCAATTCGGCTATTTTTAGAGTTTTAATTGTGGCATCTTATATAAACATTTGAAGCAAATTGCAAAGAATTTTTATTACTAATCCCGAAAAAAAACGTATTTCCGCATGACTGAAAAAATTATTAAAATCTTTTATTAAATCTGGACGTCTGGTCATGGAGGGGTTAAAATACATAACATTAAATTAATGTCCACCAATTACTACATATTTTCAGAATAAAATATGTAGAAATTATTTACCCTTTATCACAAATCCTTCAATTATGTTATTCTCTACCAACATAACATACTGCCGATACAACATTCATAGGTAGAAACACACTAGGTTGACGTATGCTACGTCAGCGACGCATTAAGATATCTGGTCTAATTACAATCAATACATTTTGTATGAAAATAAATGCTTTAGCCACAGTTGTCACAAGCAACGCAAACCCACGCGTCCATAGTTGCGCCAATCTGGGTTGTCCACATCGGCGTGGGACGTATAAAGATGAAGAGAATAGCGTCACGCCTCCAACGAGTTTATTTCACACCTATAAGTAGTTTTTTTTATGCATCTGTCTTTGTGTTTGGTATATCTACGGTAGTTTGCTTTGACAGTTGGCTTTATAAAATAGTTAACTTAGTAAATCGTTCTTTTATTCACTCTCTAAATTACAAGAGTTGAACAACAAAAGTAGACGGGCTTTCAACTTTCGTCGCTCAGCTAAAAACTTGATCAACTCTGTTTAAAGGCTGTTCACACTTGTCGATTAGCTTCCAAATGTCATTCAACACAGAATTGATCAACTAAAATTGCCTTGTGTGAACGGGGTAATATTCACACGCGTTGCGTGTGTAGAACCAATGTGCAACGTGGAACGTAGTGATGCGTGTATCGCGTACGTCGACCCAGTGTATTTCAATCTTTACACTAACATGCATTCTGTTCTCTGTTCAACAATGGTTAGATTTGAATGTTCATGCGTATTTTTTTAATATTAAGTAAATGTCTGCAATTATTTTTAATTTTAAATGCCAGAACATATATTAACATATTTTTTTGAATAAAAAATAATAACTTTGTCAACAATCATGGTCACTCACTGGTGATGATCTGGCTTGTAAGTCACACAGACCATCAGGGAATAATTAATTCCCTATGAAAAAATGGATTGATTACAAAATTTACTCTGCAGGAAAGGTAACAAATTATAATCCAGCCACCAAATACATAAAAACAGAAGACTCACCGAAAATATCACTCGCATTGAGTTTACAGCGATAAATCTCCAAATTCGGCAGCGGACGGCAATCGGCACAATAATATTTGCATTCGCACTATGAAATTATAATCTGTCACGACCAGCTCTCAGGAGAGTAGAATTTAGAATAAAAAAGAATTAACACATTGTAATTCTAATGTACTGTCATTTTATTGTGACAAAAATATTTTAATCCTTTAGTCTTAAATCGACCAAACAGGAAAAGTGGTGCCCTCTTTTGTAAATTCGTATGAATCCTGCTGATTAATGCAAAGATGACTGTAGTTTATTATCACTACAAAACTGACCAGAGATGTCTATTCTGTCCACTATTTTTTAATTTTTAATTTTAAAATTTTATTTCAAAAATAATTTTAAGTCTACTGCTTCTCCACTCACCGTTGCGAGATAACTGAGGAATACGGAAAACCGCACGTAAAGAAGGACATTCTAATTTAATGCTTAACTTGGGTCACAGAGACGCGAGTTAAAATATGGGGACTGGCAAACAAAATTAAATTTCACAGACAATTTAAACTTCTGAATAATGTGATGACATCCGACCTTTTACGATGACCCTTTAACATTGTGATTTGACAACACAACATCTCACAGATATTATTTATGTGAAGACACTCAAGTAACTATAAAAATGATCAAATTATAACTAACTTACTAACCATCGCGCCGTTTTCCGCAGGGGTTGGCAGATAGAACGATCCGCCAAATAAACAAATAACTCAGTCTCGGCAAAAACTCCTTGCTTCATTCACATTTATGAATATTTTGACTCTTGACTTGGCCCGACACAAGAATCTGGTTCACCATGTTTTTCTCTGGCTTCCCCGACTTCTTCTACTACTCTCCTTACACTTCTTTCCTCGTTCATTAGCTCAACATGCCCAATCCATTAAAGCGTTCCTTCTTTAATCTTTCCATTACATCAGCCTTTCATCCTTGCAAATCTCTACATTTATTTGTTTATTTGCACCTAAGTGTGTTTTTACATGAAATTAATAGAATAAACCAATTACATGGTACTGATTTATAAAATAAGTTACAAAACATAACGCATGTGAAATTTAACAGAAAAAGCAAAAAAAAAAGATAAACCAATACGTCCGGTTAGTGACTGAGTTGGCATCGCGTTTGGATCCCACCCAGGCGTAGTCTGTTCAATTTTTCGCCTTGTTTTGTCCTCCATCACAAAACAACCAACATTTTCCGCTGACTGTGGTACTTACCTTTCCAACATCGTCAGGTTATTCATAACCCAGAAAAGTTTGTCTTACTTTAAAAAAAAAATCAAACATGAAAAGTAAAATGAAATAATTAATTAATTAGGCAATTCAGAAGAAAAAAATCACTATTTACTAGTAAACTTGTACATTGTTGTATAAAAACAGTTAATTTCGTCACCAATACGGAATTCCTAAATATGTCGACAAAATTCTCAAATTTATTAGTTACCAAATTGTTACCAAGTCGGCTTACAGGTATGAGCATAGTTTATTTTAAAATGGTCGCAAAAAAGTTTTAGTATTTAAACAGAATAACTTATATTCGTATAAGTGAACGATCAACCTTTAGCCCAGAGCAACAGCATTTAAATTTTATATTTATTCCGAGAAGTAGAAACCATCTGGCTAAATAAATCCGCAATTTTCATGCGATGAGCTTTTATTTATTTTTGTTTTGTTGGTTTGCCCCTTCCAGCTAAATTCAATTAGTATCCTCGGTATATTCGTGTAAATAGATACTTGATATGTGAAATGTGTGGGTTGATAGTAGAGATCAACAAGGTTTTGTAAGCATCCTATTTCACCCTTACCTAGGTATTATGTTTCTTCATGTCTGCTTTAAATTTGTTTTTCCTCTTATTTTTTTTATCTCGTTTATTTACCTAATTATTTGTACACGTGTACATTAATGATCTACGAGTTTTTATATCACATTATTGATAACACGATTCCTACAACCTTTATAAAAAATTGTTTGGGAACCTATCGAGGTTGCTGTGTGGAGAGTCGTTAAGGAAAAGGAGGAGTGGAAGTTCTGGGAAGGAAAAAATGTGTCAGTGTGTTCAGGAGTGACAGATGCGTAAATCCCCCCCTCCCCCCAAGAGTGGTGCAAGCCCATGGATTAAGAAAATCCGGCTGAAGAGGTCAAAAGATCTTTCTCAACCAGCCTCTCCAAATCCAGTATGCCAAGCAGAAGTAGGGTGGACATATCCGTCGTCGAGACCTTCTGCCCTGGTAATGGACACTGATTACAAAATTAAAATGCTAGCTGTCCGAAAAACTTTCATATGAAGAGGAAGCGCAACACGGCATAATAACCCAAAAATTAACCACGCTTAAACAAGCTGTGAAAATCTCACATCGTGTGTTTACATTTTATACCTAAAAAATATTTATGTTTTCACGTTTCATGGAGAAAAGTGAATATTTCGAATGTATTAAGAATCTCTTCAAATTATTGGTAATTCAGATTATTTTATTTTATTTATTACAAGATAATACATTACAAAATAATAACAAAGTAATAATGTATTATTCCCAATGAGTTTATAAAACTCATTTCGGGAAAGACAACATAAGAAAGGACAAGGCAAATAAATAAAATACATTAAAATAAATAAACGCAGATGTTATTATGGAGTTGCAGAGAAAGATTGTGTTAGTTATTTATGAAACTGCTAAGGAAATAGCTTTTGTCAATGTTTTTTTGTTCGTTGCCGGAAGTTTTAAATTACTACGTAATGCGTTATATTGTTTATGTGCAATGTATTGTAAGGAGTTAATTCCAAATTTGGTCGTGTAAGTAGATGACGATAAATGTATTTGATTTTGTGATCGTGTTTTGTGCTGGCGTATGTCAGAATTGAAGACTGGTTTAGTGTTGGTGTGTGAGGAGTGTTGAATTATTTGTAGAATGGCAGTTGTGATGTTATACTTTGGCAGGACTGTAAAAGGAAGTATTTGTGGCTGTGAGTATATATCTTTGACATGTGTATTCCATGGCAGATTATATATATTACGTACGGCTCTATTTTGAATTACTTGTATTTCGGAACTTTTTTATATGTGGGATTGTAGGCCTAACAAATGAATCAACAGGTTTTCTGATAAACCTTTAGTAATATGATATATTATCATGATGTCGGAATAGGTATTCGTGAAAATCCGAATAGTTTTGCATTACAACGAAAGTTCTTTTTATCATCGTGATATATTTTTAAGACAAATCGATAAAACATTCTTAAATTGATGTTTTATTAAAAAGACCTGGTGATTTATCGTGAAGTCCAAAATTGGTACCTCTCCATGTAGTAAAGTAAAAATATTATTTCCAAAATTAGGAATCAGATTATCTAATTATTGAAGACATAACATAATATTAGCGATTCCTAAACGAAAATCTGAAACAGAAAAATCAGAAAAGGATACGGTCTCATCTAGGACTCAAACCCAGGACCTTTGCCTTGCCGGGGCACCGCTTTACCACTGAGCTAATGGGACCCTATCTCCTTCGGTCATATTTAACTGTATCATACTTCGAATTAGAACTACCTACATTTTCTTCATTTTTCTCACCGCAAATTTTTATTGGCAACTATCTTTAGTAACCCAAATTAAATGCAATCTAGACAGCGTCTTTTAGATATTTTTTTTCTGACTGTATCCTTTTTGTAATTACTATTCTGTACTGTTTTATAATTTTTCTGTTTCAGATTTTCGTTTAGGAATTACTAATATTGACTTAAATAATTAAATATTACAATTTGAGGTTTTACTCACTAAGTTATTCCAAAAAATAAATAATCAGATTACCTTTGAGTTATCAAAAAATTTCCGTGGTGTGTTTCAAATGGAGGCATTTCGCCATTTTATTTTTATATCAGCCTTATCTGAAGCATGTATAAATAAGCTGAAGTACTTCCTCACTAAATCCTCAGTCGGGCGATAACCAGCCGCTATAAACCTTGGCCGTCGTAAAGTGAGTCGCCGTTTCCTTGTCAGCTGAAACTATAATAGTGGCGAGAACCTTCATAATAATGTTAGTATTTACTGATTGTTTCCAGAAACCGTTGTTATTTTTAACTCCCACCCTACCGCAGAGACATCTTAACAAATTAAAAGCTATTTCAAATTATGTATGGAAATAAAACCGTTAACATTAAGAAAACTATATGAATAAAATTCATGTCTCCTTATATACAAAATAAATAATAAACTCATACACACAAATCAGAATTCATTAAAACGTCTCAAGAACACGCACACTTTACACGGCAACACGATACAATACATTTAAACACCATACATACTCACTATAACAAGCAATCCATTGGTTACGAGGGGACAATATATATAATTGCCTTCCAGACAACATAAAAAATAAAAAATGAGTAGGTTTATTAAAAAAAAATTATCCATGTTCATGCTCAATCAGTGAAAGCTATTAATATTGTTATGGTATGTATTTGTGTATAATGTAATTGAAAAATGTATTCATTTTAGTTATTTCTGGTAAAATAAGTGAAAATGTAATTTTCTTTTGTCTTGAATAAAAACTTTTATTGCACAAATTACACAGGACCAGTAAAATACTCCTGGTCATCTTTGCAGGACATTTTTAGAATACGTCGTAAAATCTATGCGAATAAGATTTCTTCATGATTTTCCTTATCGCTTTTGTAATGTATTACTTTTTATAGAGTTTCTGCAGAAGAATAAATACAAAATTCAGGATACATAGTATTTAACTCTTTTAAAAACCACAGTAACATTATGACATAAAACTCAAATAAAAATAAACTGAAGATTGTCTACCGGTTTCGGTACCTCCGTACCACCATCAGGACTGTTATAAAAATTATGCTATTACATACAGAAGTATTTTCATATCATCACATTGTACCTAATGTGTAAAATGTTTTTTTTTTAAATAATTGTTGTAAGTTAAGGTAAAATAAATAAGCATATAGTAATTTTATTAAAAATTTTACCTGTAGAGTGGAGATGATTAAATAAGAACGAATTTATTAATTACTAATACTTTACGAATTATGAAGCGCCTTCCATAATGATAATTGCCGTTTTTCACTGTCACTGTTAATATTTAACTTGTTTCAATCACAAACTTTAAAAAAAAACTTTATCATTATCAGGGTGAGAAGGGGCACTGTAGGAAGGGATTTATGAAGAGGAGACAATACCTGAAAATTAAGTCGGAATCTTAACGACGTAAGTGAAAAAGATATGCACGCAATTTGGTAGGCGGGAATGGGTACCGCCGCCCTGGGAACCATTTATTGGATGACCAACACCTCTGCCACAGGTCACCCCAAGTGGTTCGCTACGTTTGGTGACTTAGCAGGGGTGCCCGGGTTCATGGGTTAGGGTTTGCCCGGGTCTTGGTGGCGGGTGCGTCGGCCCACCTTCTGCGTGGCGGGCCGGTTGGGAGATGCTGGTTGAGGGAGACCCTTTACAACCGGTTACCGCTGTCCGGGCCGCTCGATAGTACAGGGGCCCGACCCTCAGGCTCACGACTAAGGGTGGGCTGCCCCATCAGCGAGTGAAAAAACCCCGCCACTGCTGTTGTGCCGGTTCGTGACCGGAGGGGACCCAGCAGCAGCGTTTGGGGCGCATTGGATGCCCTCTCCAGCCGGACTCTCCCAGCCTATCGCCTAGCACCGCAGTGGGTGGGCTGGAACCAAACGCTCATCACTCCTGGACAGCCTGAACCCCAGATTCCTACCCACCCCTCATACCTTTCCTTTCCAGACCTTTCCTTTCACCTCCTACCCTTACAAAAAAAAAAAAAAATTAAATTCATGAACATACAACACAACAATTTTAACATCATTACAGCGGCGAGTAGCAGGCGTCCCCGGTGCGGGCCAAAACTGTTGGTAAATTTTGCCAACATTCGCGGCCTGCACACAAATTTAAATTCCGTCCATCACCATCTTTTGTCCCAACGTCCCAACCTTCTTTTCCTATCCGAAACTCAGATAGCCGAGCCGCCAGACTCCTCCTATCTGGACTGCCCGGGCTTTACCCTCGCAAGCAAATTCCGACTGAAAGGAGGAGTCTGCCTCTATAGTCGAGCTGACGTCAACTGTGTGCGACTATTGAGTCTGGAAAACTCCAGATTCGACGTAATGTGGGTGCGCGTCAATCTTGCCAGTACGGCAAGATTCTACGCATGTCTATACCGCTCACCGAACCATAGCGAATCAGACACTTCCGAGCTCTTCAAACATTTGAGCGATACTATTGATGATCTCTTGCCCCGCTACCCTTCGGCCGAGTTTGTTGTTCTGGGGGACTTCAACGTTCATAACGAACCATGGTTGAAGTTCTCAGGCCCAACGGACTCGGCTGGCCGACAGGCGGAATCCTTTGCCATTTGCTACGGATTAGAGCAATTGGTTCAGGAGCCTACAAGGGTTCCTGATGTGCAGACTCACCGCTCCAATCTGTTAGACCTATTCTTAACTACTGTGCCACACGGTTATAAGATTGACGTCACAGCGCCTCTGGGATCATCTGACCACTGCCTAGTGACGACATCAATCCCCGTTAGCCTCAGACCAACCAATGAGAGGCTGAGGAGAAAAGTGTGGCACTATAGGTCAGCAGATTGGTTCGGTATGCGGGCCCATTTCAATGCTTTTCCGTGGTCAGCTGTTTGTTTTCGGACTTCGGACCCTTCAAGATGTGCCCAGGAGATTGGTGAAGTCATCAAATCGGCGATGGATGGCTTCATACAATCGACTACTAAAGAAACTGGTGTGGGCTCAAAGCCGTGGTTCAGTCGACAATGCTCCGAAGCAGTTCGACGAAAAAACGCGGCTTACCGAGCCTACAATACATCTCGAACGCCCGAAAGCAGATCAGCATACAACAAATCGGCAAAGGAATGCAAGAGAATCATCAATAGGTCAAAATTCGAACACGACCTGCAGATCAGCAAAAAGCTGGCTGCCTGCCCGCATGGCAGCAGAGCATTCTGGTCGCTTGCGGGCTCAATAGGTCGAAATTTTTGCAAACCCAGTTTGCCACCTCTTACCAGACCTGACGGCTCACTAGCAAACACCGCCACCGAAAAGGCAAACCTTTTAGGGATAATATTTGCGGAAAACTCGACCCTCGATGACGGGGGTGCTGTTCCGCCGTCGGTTCCTCACTGCGGCTTCTATATGAAAAAGCTGAGGATCCGGCATCGGGATGTACTCCACGTCATACGGGGGCTCAATGTTAACAAAGCTAGTGGACCTGATGGAATACCTGCCCTGGTATTGCAGAGGTGTGCTGCAGAAATAGTTCCAGTTTTGACAAAGCTCTTCAAAATGTCCCTGAAGTGTGGCACTGTGCCCTCTGGTTGGAAAAAAGCGGTCATTCACCCTATTCCCAAGAAAGGTGACCGCTCCAACCCGGCCAACTACCGCCCCATAGCGATCACATCAGTTCTGTCCAAAGTGATGGAACGTGTGATCAACGACAAACTGCTCACACACCTCGAGAAGAACAAAATTATCAACGACCGTCAATACGGATTCCGGCGGAACCGCTCGTGCGGTGATCTTCTCGCGTATGTGACGCATGTTTGGGGGCGGTGCCTGGAACGTCACGGTGAGACCCAAACGGTCGCACTAGACATATCCAAGGCCTTTGACCGGGTCTGGCACCGAGGACTTGTCAACAAATTGCATTCTTACGGACTTCCCGCATCCCTGTGTACGTGGATTGCTGACTTTTTAAGAGATAGGTCGATTCAGGCGGTTGCTGACGGTTTCACCTCTTCCTCGCACTCCATAAATGCTGGCGTCCCACAGGGATCGGTTCTGTCTCCGACTTTGTTTTTGTTGCACATCAATGACCTTTTGACATGTGCACCGATTCATTGTTACGCGGATGACAGTACAGTTCATGATAGCTTTTTGTTTGACAAGCCCCCAAAGGGCACACAAACTCCAACGGCTCGGAGGGCTTTGAAGCAGAGAATGGACGGTTATCTCGAGAGTATTTCCTCCTGGGGTAAAAATAATCTCGTCGAATTTAATGTTTCAAAGACCCAATCCTGTCTGATTACGTCTAAAAGGGATCCAAATGATAATCTAGTCTCCTTCAACGGAAGCAATCTTCCGAACAGGCCTTCCATTGGCATGCTTGGTGTAACTATAAGTGACCAGCTCAGGTACGGGGGCTCCATCGAAGCCAGAGTAAAGTTGGCCTCTCAGAAGCTGGGCGTACTGTACAGGGCCCGCAGATACTTTAATAGTACACAACTGCTCACCCTGTACAAATCGCAAGTGCGCCCTACTGTCGAATTTGGCAGCCATCTCTGGTCTGGAGCCCCAAAATACCTGAAAAAAACCCTTGACTCTGTGCAGAAACGGGCGGTCCGTTTGATAGATTCCCCAATCTTAACAAACGGACTGCAATCTTTAGAGCACAGGCGTCGGGTAGGTATGCTGTCCTTGTTCTATCGGTATTACAATGGAAGATGCTCTGAGGAACTAGCGTCATTGATCCCTTTGGCACCGGTGCGTAGTCGGGATACACGCCAAACGCGCGCCCAACATTTGTACACAGTTGACACTTGTCACATGAGAACGGGTCGCTTCTACGATTCGTTCTTAAGTTCAACAGCTCGGCTGTGGAACGAACTGCCGGCCTCTGTGTTTCCTCCCTCCTACAACATGGGACTCTTCAAGACCCATGTTCACTCCTTCCTCTCCACAAAAAGACCCTCCACACAGCATCCCCAAAGATGACATAGGCCCTGAGGGAAATTATTTTCTTCAGGGCCTCCTGTGTGGAGTAAATATAAAAAAAAAAAAAAAAAAAAAAAAAAAATGCGACGCGCGGTCCTGGTGCATTGAACAGACCTGCGGTTGAATTTTCTCTAGCAAATCTCTAAAAAAAAGTAGGAATCTTAATAACATTAGTGAGAAGTCATGTAAAACAATATTCGGCGAGCGGCCCGGCGTAATGGTCGGACCTACGGTCGAATTTGCTCTAGCAGGCATATAAAATTGATCTTTCCGTGGGGTTTATGTGAATTATTTCTGATGGACGTATAACTAAGATGTTACTAGAGGAATTCCTCGGGAAATCACTAATTCATCATTTAAAAAAATAAAATCTGATGCTAACAAACCGTTTTATAAAAATTTTTAACCGTTTTACATAAAATATTTTAATGGTATGGTTCACGTTATTAGAGTCATGTATCGCCTTAAAGTAGGTCTTAAAAAGCGGTCTGAATAAAATGAGGGAAGAAATGCCAATTTCAAAAGCTCGTTCTGCATAATATTCCGTTTTACTAAACAGAGGTTCAAGAAACTAACACTCATGCAGCTGAAATCTAAATCTAATCTAAAAAAATCCAAACTACCATACTTAGAATTTGCCACATTTTCAGTAAAAATATTTTGCTGCAAAACTGTTTTACACTTTCGGAATCAGCCACCTAGGCACTTTCGAAGTTAGTCCACCTAGTCCACCTAGGCACTCCAAAAGCTTTATTTTATTTCTCTTCTATTTTTTTCCTATAAGCTTAATTCAATTTCATTACAGATTTCAGCATATTTAACGAGGGCACACAGAGAGAGAGAACTGAAAGGAACGGAAGTGCTGGAAAACCTATGAGCAGTGCAAGGTGCACCGTTGCACCCCCAAACTGGGTGTAGAATTGCACCGGGTGCATAATTGTACCCACATTATTTTGAGATCTTTCCATTAGTGCCGTAACAATGGCCAGCGCGGACCGGTAGATTCACCAGCGTCTAATTGAAATTCCGGTGCATTTGCAATTAAAGCATTCAGGTGGTTTTTCGTGGGAGCGAACTCAAAATTATGCAAAATGATTAATATTTATTCTGTTAACTCAGTTAAGCTACTAGAAGCCGCATAGTATATTATAAAGAATTCGCAAATCGTGTTGAGTGGGATGATTTGTGTTGGAAGTTCAGGAAATACCAAAATATTCTTTTCTTCACAATTCAATTTCTACAAGTTCCTTTATTTAAAAAAATAATTATCCTTTAATTTTTATTAAAATTAGTCTTAAAATTTATAATAATACTAAAAATATTTTAAAATGAGATTAAATGTTGTAGTACATTTAAACCTTAATCCAGAGACTATTATAATATCAATACAGCCCTGGTGAAAAACTACCTTTCGAATTTCGTCTGCAGATGTGTCTGCAGACTATATCTGAACAGCAAGGTTCTTTACTACCATCCTCTTCCTCTCCTCTCCTCTATTTTCCTCCTCCCTAGTACTTTCATCCATACAGCATAGTCAGATAATTGACGTAATTGAGGATGCCATACTTATATATTTTTTTTAAAAGACAAACATTCCCGGGTTACGAATAACCTGACAATATTTGAAAATCTCCTACTACCACCACAGTAAGCTGAAAATGTTGCTTGTGTTGTGATGGAGGACTTAGCCAGCCGAGGAATTAAACACACTACGCCTGAGTGGGACCTAAGCGCGATGTCAACTCGGCCATTGACCGGTCATTGTCCGCTATCATTTGTGTCGTGTACTCTATTTTCACAAAAGAAAAACATTAAAAAAAAAAAAACAAAAACATCTTTCCTAAATTTTTGTATTTATTTCGAAATGTTTATACATATGAATACTTGTATCATTTTTTTAATGATATTCCGTTTATTAATAGTTACAATCAAATCGGTAACAAATCCTCCACTGTCGGGGCACTGGCAGCCTCCGTTGTCGAGGGGTAAGGCTCTTGACTAGCAATCCGAAGGTCGAGGGTTCAAATCCTGGCATGCGCAAGTAAATTATATTTGACAAATTTGTGTTATTTCACAATACATATATATATTAAAATAATATATAGTATACTTGCGACACATTCCAGAGTGGAAGATGCTCTCAGTATCGCCCTGGTGAAATACCACCATTCAGAATTGAAATCTTACTTGAAATGGCCGTGTTTGGGGACCAAATCTGAATATCCAATTTTCTTCCACCTTCTTCTCCCCCATCTTCTTCCCCTTACAACTACCTTCAGCCTCACAACATATCCCAATTGAAGACGCCGTAGTCTCATTGGCTTCAGACGGTTAAGAGCACTTGGGACTCTTGTGCGGTCTTACATAAAAAAATACTCAAAATAGTTTTTAAAAAAACTGCATTATTTATCAAGAATATTAAAAAAGATCATTTATATTAACCACAAGGCTTGATCAATATTATTATTTGTGATTGATATCATATTTTCCAGATTCAATGCGTTCCGTACTGTCCCGCATAATTTAATAATCCATTTTGTCGAGTGCCCTGCTCCGTATGCGTTAGTTCATAATTAAATTATGCATTTAACCTACCCGTAAAATGATTTATCTTTAATTAATTGAATACTGGATTAGATATTTTCGTAATATGTATTAATTATTGTTGATAAATTTTCCATTCTGCACTGTTGCTTCGCAGTAAACAGAATTATTAGTCGGTTCATTAATTTGATAAACGGAATTAACAAATTTATTTAATGTACGGTTTTACTTTCAGGTTTAGACCGTATCTTGGATTCTTGAAACAGTAGTAATTCAGTTTATTTTTTTTATTTTCTTTATCAATAAAAATCTTCTAAGTTTAAATTTAAGTTAAATACTTAATTAAACTTCCGATTTTATGTCCGGGTTAAATCTTCCCCATAGGAAAAACTAAACCCTTCCTCACACTTTTCCAAAAATTATCATCTAGTCAATCAACATTACGCAAGTGCATTATATAAGCAAAATAAATTCAAAACAATACAAGAACAACACGTCAACTCACCAGAGATCAAATGGGAAAATAATTCACCGACTCCAGATATTTTCATATCAGAGGGTTCGGCTCGGTAGAACTCCTAACAGGGCCTATAAATCCTACTGATCCCTCAACATAAATATTTAAAAAATCTTTCATTATCCTACATGTATTCAAAATGACCGACTTTTGCATCTTTATATGTATATTTTTTTATGGATCTAATACGCCTAAATTTTTAATGAGAGAGCTAGGTATAATGCCAGTAGCCGAAATAACAAATGGTTATATTTTTATAGTCTGAGAATGCCAAATTATTTTATATTCTATTGGTTAGTTTTATTACTTAAAATAATTTTCTAAATTTAGATTTTTTGGGTCTCCCAAAATAGCTCCAAATCTATGAACGTGATGTGTGATGTTACGAACCTCCGGTCTCAAAAGCCAATTTTTTTTGTAACCGACGACTTTTTTGCATTGGGAGTCAAGACGTTTGTTATTCTTAAGATTACCGGCTTTTAACATTGAAGAACACTAGGTAAAATTTTAATAATACATCCATGGCCGCACCTGATAAACAATTTAACGGCGTTTAAAGCGTGCATTACTACGAAAGAAATGGTGTGACTGTAGACCTTGTAGACCATAAATATATCACTTACATAGACTGGTAGTGATGTCAGAACGTGTCGTGTTAATAAGCAGGAATAGATATTTTTAAAGACATAATATTTTTCACCAGAGTTACATATTCATAAAGGTAGTAAAAGGTTAGATAAAGAAAAATAATATTCGTAGTCGTCACCAGGACTGATTCAAGATACCACACGGCAGAACTGATGTTTGAGCATAGCATAGCACGAATACTATTATGCTATTTAGATGGTCCATATACTTATAATTAATTTTTGTTTCATTCTTGCCAAATTCTGCGGCAAGTGTAAGCTTTTCCACAGTCTGTAAATATTTTAGTAAAATTATTAAGCCTTGTGTAATCTATCTAGATAAGTAATGTAGACAGTAATAAAGCAAAAATATTCCTGTTTTATACATGTTTAAACACTTGCACACGGAGAAATCATACTGACATAAAATATTCCTGTTTTATACATGTTTAAACACTTGCACACCGAGAAAACATACTGATATAAAATATTCCTGTTTTATACATGTTTAAACACTTGCACACGGAGAAAACATGCTGATATAAAATATTCCTAATTTATAAAGAATCTCTTTATTACAAATTATTCGCATTACGAATAAAAAAGGACTGCGGGCATTTAAATAATAAATTGACAAGTTTTCTAATTTACTATCAGTAAAACACGAGTGTCGATGTAAGAACACGTGTTCATAAAAATTCAAATATTTTCGCATTTTGTCACTAAACATTATCAGGACAAACGAAGGTGCATGAACAAGTATTCCGATATATTATGAATGTACCAAAAGGGATGCTATCCCGTTTTCACCATGATTTTAATAAATCAGCAATATTTTTTATTTTCAATACGGCTTATGACAAGCGAGCGGCGTAATGATCATTCATTTAACTTTGTTTGCTTGAAATTAAATAAATGATTTCCTTATTTTCTTTCCGAAATTGCTGAAATAATTGTTCTTGTTAAAAATAATACATGTGTTCAAGTATACATATTCGACTATATTTTTTACTATAAAAACCCAATCACATATAAATTAATAGTTCCTTTAATTTTGACTGTTCATATTTCAGATTACTGAAGCCGCTAACGAAACAATGGTGGTCAGTTCGCTGTCCTTTGCACCAGCACCCGAGGACGATGGAACTCGTCTGCGCTGTCAAGCTGACAACCCCATGCTACCAGGCACGCCTCTGGATGACTCCTTTATCCTAAATGTCATATGTAAGTGCATAATTCATTAGTATGTGTTATTTTTTTATATTTAAAGATAAACTAATATTAAAATAAAAAGTTTTTAGGTAAAGCACGAAGAATAACAAATTATTACAAGCTAAAAAACCTGAAATACAGTTAATATCAATTTATGCGGGTTCAATTTATTTTTTCTCGGGGGATTTTTCAATGTTTCAGGTTAATGGCAATGCACTACGTCGTGTAATATTTTAAATTGAGCCACTATCAATAACAACCGTTACGTAGATGGCGATAAGGTTTAAATTCCCGCTTAACACCATCCGCCTGTTTTGATTTATGCAAGAAAAAAACATGGCCAAAAAGTGCCTTTTATTTTATTTTGTGGATGTTCAGGCATAAATGTTTAATTTGTTTTTCGATAATTTTATAAATAACTTAATTTTCCATATTATACAATAAAATCATAACCGAAAATGGGTTCGTAAGTAGGAGATTTTGAACATTAAAGCAGTTTTCATAGGTCTTTACACTATTTTTTTCTGGGCTTATAAAAAGACTTATCTAAAAAATACTCGATTATTTCAAAGGCCAAGATGTATTCTGCTCGCAGTATTTAATCGAAGCATCTGAAACATTTCTAGGCGACCAAATTTTCAAACCAAAAACACATGATTTTGAATTACTACTTATGGCATCGCCTTAATAATTATTGCTTGTGTTATCATTATTATGTTATATCAAGATATGTAAATACAATGAGACTAATTGTATGGTTGTGTTTAAGGCGATACTCATACGTTAGTGGCAATTAGGTTGAAATTCACGCTTAACACCAGCTGCCTGTTTTGATTTATGCAAAAAAACATCGCCATTAAGCATTTTTTATCTTATTTTATGAACAGTAAATAAGAAATGTTTGAAAAAATATGGATGACTTGTGCAATTTATGGTTTAAAGCAGTAACATGAATTTTCGTTTGTTAGCTCATACATACGGCATATGCATATGAATAAAAAAATTTGGCCATTTTAAAGAATTTAGTTTTATACGGACAAAACTAATTATTCATGTTTATGTACAGGGTGTTAAAGGATTTGACTTACATTAACCAGTGATGTTTGAAATCCGTTAATTTTTTAAGTGTTTTTGTTTTGTTCTGTAATTTTCCAAAACAAAACAAACAAAAAAATACTCATGTCTGACCCTAACAGCTCAGTACGTCGCTTAAAATCCTGTATGTATAGGCATACAAACAATTCATCTCATATTTTAAACTATAACTTGCAAAAAGTGTTTTTTCTTAAAATAGTGAAATTAGAACTATCTATAAATGAGCAGTTCATGGATGATTCTATGTTTAAAAATACCCTTCAAAGGATGCCTTCCATTGGCGGGGGTACGATCTGTATTTTGATTGAGTACGATTGACTCCATTGACGGAGCGGGTTGATCGTTTCATTGTGCGATTAACAACTGTTCGTTTAATTGTCCAATCGTTCAATCGCTTTATTTATCGGACCCTTCGAAAGTTTCATGACGAGATTTTGTCTTAGTTATCCTCTCAGCTCTCTAGCACATTGGCCGTTATATTTCTTGAAGACGCATCATAATATTTGCGATGGACGTGTATATTTACATTTATTTGTTAGTAAGTATTATGTTCTTCTTCATTACATTGATGAGTAAAACCTTCAAAAAGTTGAAGAAAAGTTGTTCAATAAAAATTGAATTTTTTTTATTTATTTAGAATTAACAGCACAAATGCCTTTTACAAACATGGTAGTAGGTACAATAAAAAAATAAAAATTACAAGATAATATAAGTAAATAAGACAAAAGAAACAAAAACGAAAACAAAAAACTGTTATGCAGTGACCACGTTAAAATATTTTTTTTTTTTTTTAGTATAAATACGTCGTCTCAATGTGGACTAACCACAGTTTGAAAATGGCCTTGTAAGCCGAAACAGCTGTCACAATAATAAAAAACTAAAACACTTGCAGAACTTAATAATAATATTATCAAATTTAATCTAAATTAAATTTATAAAAAAATTAAATGGAGTTCTACGAATTAAACACCAAAACAATAAATACGTTAAAATATGCCTTGCTATTTTTTTTAATTATATCAGCTTTATACTTCCAGTAGAGGCATTTCAAAACATCAGCTAATATAGCATAAGAGTCGTCTAATATATTTATAATAGAATTTTAGCCTGAAACCGTCTTACAACTGCAACAATAATATTATACTAGGGAACCTTGATATAATACAAGCCATTTAATAAATAAAGATTCGAAATTTAAAAATTGGAAATTCATGTCATACGGCATATATTCTGGTCTAGTAATGGGTAATTTCCATCACCTAAGAAATTCTAAAAATATAGTACTATAGGATTCATATGTCTTATAATGATTTATAAATGTGGAAATTCTAACTATACAATTGTAAATGTTCTCAAAAATGCCCTGGAAAGAATCTCAGACTTGTGATGTCCCGAAAGAAACCATTCATCTGTTCTGAATGCAATTACGAATGTTATCTAAATTGACCCTGGTAAAAAATTACATCTTTGCGATTCTTTCGAGGATAAAGAAACCATCCCGTTACTTCGAATGCAATCAACAATGTTCTCAAAATTTGTTTTGACAGCATCGCCATTCCATTGTAAGAATATTATGTACTAAATACACAATTTGGCTGTCCTGAAACGGGAATCCTTCATTTTGTTTTGTATTGTTTGTAATTTATATATATATATATATATATATATATATATATATATATATATATATATATATATATATATATATATATATATAAATAAGTAAATACCTCTGTAGTATGCCATCCCATGATGTGTATGATTCCACGAACAAAATGTGTTAATATCAGATTACCATGAAGATACGCCGGATACATTTTTTCGTATCCAAATGGTACTTTTATCTCTTGAGAAAGTGATTTAAAATTAATTGAAATTTAACTTTCGTTTTGCTTAAAAACGTTCTTATTTAACCAATAACACGTGATATAATCAGTCCCTTACTTTCAATACGTCATCGTATGAAGTTTCTGGCAAACAGCATTCAGAGGAATATCTAAATTTAAATTCGGTAAACGATTTATTTACTCAGATATAAGTCTAATACTTTGTTTGACATCTTCGTTAAAATCCAGCCTAATGTGCTGATGTTTGTTTTCCAAGCCAAAGTTTTCGAATAACGATGTTTTAATTGCGATGTTTGATTAATATTTGAAGATAAATTTTCCTCCTTCGAAATATCGACAAATCTCAGCGTTCGTGTTGTTGGATATTCTGGAATTCTAAATGCCGTTTCAAATAATGTTTCATTTGAGTTTTGGGGTGGGACAGTATCGATGAAACGTTTGGCAATTTATTTACAAAATAACTGCAATAATAAATAATTGAGTTTCGTTCTGCAGAAAACTCGAAAAGTAGTTGACCGAAATCGCGGGAAATTTCAAAGTTTCTTCTTATTAGTGCCAAGAGTGTTTATAGATCGGGTTGAATGGTAAAATCATTCAGGGACGCACGATGAATACTTAACGCAATATCTTTGCACCGGATGAATTAAGGAGTCGAATTAAGGTCGATGTAAAGTAATTTTGTTTAAAAGTAACATTGTGCTATACAGTAACATTGTGCTATACAGTAACATTGTGATATACAGTAACATTGTGCTATACAGTAACATGATGCTATACAAAAACATTGTGCTATACAGTAACATTGTGCTATACAGTAACATTGTGCTATACAGTAACATTGTGCTATAAAGTAACATTGTGCTATACAGTAACATTGTGCTATACAGTAACATTGTGCTATACTGTAACATTGTGCTATACAGTAACATTGTGCTATACAGTAACATTGTGCTATACAGTAACATTGTGCTATACAGTAACATTGTGCTATACAGTAACATTGTGCTATACAGTAACATTGTGCTATACAGTAACATTGTGCTATACAGTAACATTGTGCTATACAGTAACATTGTGCTATACAGTAACATTGTGCTATACAGTAACATTGTGCTATACAGTAACATTGTGCTATACAGTAACATTGTGCTATACAGTAGTGATTGGTGGAATTCTAAGACACCCGAGAAAGACATTAGCAATATCAAGGCTTTGCCCGGATTTTGTTTGTGCTACCACGCATAAGTCCACGCCATCCGGAGCTGGTGGAACTTAAAACAATACTATTTTTCCATATATTTTTTTTTATTTTTTTTTTTTAATTTATTGTTATTAAGTTTAATTTGTAGAACTCCATTTTATTTTTTTATTTTTTTATATATACAATAATATTATTATTGGGTTTATAAAAACAGTTTATTTTTAAACAAGTTCTGCTGTGTAATTATTATTACGCGTGACAGCTGTTTCGCCCTCTAAAGGCATTATCAAACTGTGGGTAGCCCACTTACAGACGATACATTTATATTATTTCTAGGTAGGTATTTTAATTTCAATTACTGATTTCTTAATTGATTTCTGTGTAAAAATGTTAGAAATTATTGATGGTTATTACCCTAGTAAAGTTTCCCCAATTAGTGTAATGTTTAAATTTGACTGAATGTCTTAATGTTAGTTATTCCCAAACGATGACTCATAAGGTTATTTTAATAGTATAATTAAGTACTTCAATGTGCACTCGTATTTGCACTAGGTTTGAAGATATCTAGTAGGGGTGAACGAATTATATTGGTTTGTTCATTAATTAGAATAGCTTTCGGATTATTAGAATTTTTGTTAATTTCTAACTGCTCTAAAAGATTCAGTTTACGGCCTTTATTTTGTACGTGCAACGGAGTTGGTTTATTATTATCATTAAGTGAGTGATTTTCATCTAGGAGATGTTTGGCAAATTGAGATTGTATTTTATTATTATTTTTAAAAGATCTTATATGTTCTTTGAACCTAGTGTTAAAGGACCGGCCCGTTTGTCCTTAATGAACTCCTTGAACTTAATTGTGAAAAACTCTTTATGTTCCATTTTATAATACCAAAACGACGGCACCCTTATTTCCCTTAAATATAAGGTTTCACAAAAATACTTGCAATCCTGTCTCATGCTCTAACTGTACAGAAATGAATATGGCGAATACAGTTAAATACTTAGGTATTATAATAGACGTTAGACAAAAGCTCGTTAATAAACTTAGGTATTTAACTTATATTTTTAAACATTTAAATAACAAAGTCGACATTAAAAGAATGAAATTAGTGTATCATGCTGTGGTGCAATCATCAGTATCTTATGGAATAATTGGTTGGGGGAGCGTGTATAATACGCATTTTAAGCCACTAGAAACAACGCAAAAAAAAATAAAGATATTTTTGAATAAAGATATGAACTACATTTTCCTGCAATTATTCCAAGAAGCTTAATTGTTTGGGATAAGAAAATTTACTGTTTACAATGTTTAAAATATATATTTGCTCGAAATACCCTTTTTACAAAAAATGAAAACCGATTTTGTAATAGTTTAAATAATGTTTTTAAAGTTCAACTGTTTAAAACCAGACTTGCGCAAAGATATGCGTATTTTATAACACCAAAAATGTAAAATGCTCTCTATAAGACTACAGAAATTGAATATAAAAATAAATCCTCCTACTAAAAATGTAAAAATGTTATTAAGTCTTGGATAAATACCATTGATACAAACATTTACTTGCTGTAACATCTGACCTGCTGTAACATCTGAACTGATGTATCTTAACATTTTTCTTTTCTTTTTTTTAATATTTTTCTAATCTTCTTAATGTATGTATATGAGTTAAATTTTTAACTTTAACAAATGGTTGGTTTTTTGGTTACTTTGTTAAATAAGTTTAACTTTACTTTTTAACTGTTTGATGAATCATATTGAGTCATGGATACCATTGATACAAACATTAACTTGCCGTAACATCCGACCTGCTGTAAAATCTGACCTGATGTAACTAAACATTTTAATGTTATTTTTTAATATTTTTCAATCATGTCTTTTTAATTGTAATTATGTAAACACTGATTTTTCATTTTTTCAATTTTATTTTCTATTCTTCTACAAAGAAAATGTATGTATGTGATTGAACATTTAACTAATAATAAACACAAGTATACCCACGAACTGGCGATGCCTATGTGGGATTTTTTGGTTAATCTGCTAAATGTATTATTCTTTACTTTTTAACTGCTTATATAAAAAAGAGTTTCCTTTATTGTAAAATTATACCTATGTATATACCAGAAAGACTATTAATTTAAAAAAAAATATGTATATATTTATAAATGAATTACCGCGTAATTTTCCGTTTTCAGTTGACACAATGATGCAATTTGACAAACTTTATTCGAATAATAGTAGACAATGCTGCAAACTGTATAAGTCATATAAAGTCTACCTTATTAATGCAGCTACATATTTTGACTTCACATGACTTATACGGTTCGCAGCATTGTCTTCTTGTTATTCTGATAAAGTAAACGAAAATACAACATGGTGTCATTACAATATATTATTTCACAATTTACTATTTTTTTAATATAAATGTGTATCTATAACGCCCGTAGGGCTTTTACAAACATGGGAGGTACATTCAAGGTTCATATCCATGAATTATGTTTGCATTGATGCAGTACGGAGAAGTTTTCTTTCGTAATTCTCTAAACAGCTATTGCTTATAACAATACCCTTTCATGTGTCTAACTAACCAGTACTGCGATTCATTTGGCCTTATTATTATTACCATCTGAAAGTTTTATTTACTTAATTAAGTAATCGAAGCTATTTAGTTTTTTTTTTAAATTTGATATTGACAAACCATTTTTTTCTTGTTAATAAATAAAAAAGTTAATTATCCCGTTACCTCTTCTTTTTTCTTTTTACTAATCTTTGTTTTGTTATTTGTTAATTTCAATATAACTCGCATTTTAATTTTATTTAAACAAAGTCTTTATTTCCATCATATTTAATCATTTAAATATAAGAAAAAGAAGATTCTATGATTATGAAGGTAATATAAAAATAGAACTAAAATATCTCTGTTTAATATATTTTTGAAAGGATGACACATGGAAAAGTCAGAGGAAATGTGAATAGTATTATTATAAGGAAAACAGATTTACAAATCCTGCGAGAAAATCATTTTACGAATGATTCTTTGAGGTTTTATTCAATTTTACAAATGATTCTTAAGACTGGTTGTTTCAGAAAATTTGAACAATTCTTCAAATTTTAAGGTTTATTTTCTAGTTCTGTTATTATTTTAGTTATGTCAAGTAACTGGCCTATCATGATATAAGATTAGAACTTGAATAGGACTTTCACAGAACTCACAAATGAACTTTGAAATTTGACGAATTATTGAAATTTTATCAAACAACCCATCCTTAGAGATTTTATTCAATTTAACGAATGATTCTTTGAGGTTTTATTCAATTCTACGAATGATTCTCTGAGGTTCTATTAAATTTTACTAATGATTATTGAGGTATTATTCAATTTATAAACACTGTTTTTATTTCCAGTTTACTGAAAGAACTTTGGAAGCTCATCCACGTCAATTTAATATTAAGTCTGAAGTAGAAGAAAGCTAACTAACTAACTAACTAACCATCACGCCGTTTCCCCGCAGGGGTAGGCAGAGAGGACGGACCGCCAAACAACTCGGTCTTGGCACACACTCCTTGCCTCATTCACATTCATACATCGTCTCATACACACTCTTCTATTGTTCTGACTCTTGACATGGCCCGACTCAAGTATCTGATTCACTTGGTCGTGCCATGTCTTCCTCGGGCGTCCCCGACTTCTGCTACCATTCACATTTGCATCGTATATTCTCCTTACACTCCTTTCTTCGCTCATTTGCTCTACATGCCCAAACCATCTAAGCGTCCCTTTCTTGATCTTACTCATTACGCTTACATCAGCCTCGCACTCTTTGCGGATATCCACATTCCTCACACGATCATACATGGTTTTACCACACATACGCCTCAGGGATCTCATTTCAACAGCATTCAATCTACTTTCATCCTTTCTTTGCCAGTTCCATGCCTCACTTCAATACATCAGGGTAGGTACCAGCACTCCATTGTGGACTGCTAACTTCGCTTCTTTGGACAATTTTTTGTTAGCGCCAACTGCGTTCAGTCCTCCATTAATGGACTTACCTGCATTTACTCTTCTTTCAATATCTCTGTCAGCCTTCCCATCTCTCGTAAACATGCTTCCTAAATACACAAATTCATCCACCTGCTCCAAGTATTCCTCATTCACAGCTATATTGCACACTGTTTTCGTACTTTCTCTTTCAAACACCATTACTTAAGACTTACTTACATTCATCATTAGCTCATTCTTCATGCATACTTCGTTCATCCTAGACACGAGAGACTGCAGATCATCCATACTATTAGCAATCAGCACCGCATCATCAGCATACAACAGGCAGCATACTTTCAGATTACTCAATAGAAGAAAGCGTTATTAACAAATCTTAATAAAATATGAAATAGAAAAAGACCCAGTAAATAAAAAGGTAGCGGTTCCAATGGACAATTGAACCCAGACTCTCTGTTTTACCGGGACAATACTCTAGGAATTGAACTGGGAGTGCGAAATAAAATGTAGATTCATTCTTGACTTTTGTTATGAAAAAACATTTGCTTGTGAAAAACGTTGATATCTTTTGTTAACAATGGTTTAAACAAATTTTTTTAAATATTTTTTTTTTATTTAAAATGATGCCACACAGCGAATTTGCAATAATTATTGATGAAAATAAATAATAATAATATTCAGATGATTTATATAGCGTATTTTTTGTGAAAAATCATCTCAAGATCTCTGTACAAATATCTAAAACTAAAAAAAAAGAAATCTAAAACAACTTATAATTTTAGGCCAAGACCGTGTTTTTTGTCAGTTTTTCCTTCGGGGAAAATGACGTGATGGTTAGTTATTTAATTTTAATTTGAGGCAAAAAGATTGCATCCACCAGCTCATCAGTCAATAAAAGTTAAAAACAACTTTGTAGAGTGCATCACCAATGATCATGATGCTGCTTACATATGTATATTTATTATTAAATGTGTGAATTGGTCGATAATAATCTGAATGTTGTGGGCTATGAAAAGTTTTGACTTACATAGCGTGATGGAAAGGTCGTAATAAGTTTTCAAAATGCAATAAATAGAAAGTGTTAAAATATACTCGGAATTAATTTTATTAATCTTTAGTACGCATGAAAATAAGATCTTCAACTTTATCTATTTACGCTCAAAACTTTCCGGAGAGATGGTTTTTGCTCTTAATTCTATTGATGTATACAATATGTTATTATGTGTTGTGATACCTAGTCTATTCCAAGCGCAACTGAGAAACATAATATTTTCTAGGTCCCCCACAAATATATCCATCACCCTAAGTTCTTCCTAATACGTATTTTCCCCGATCTCTTTTTTCTTTCTTATCCTAGTACCTTATCCTTATCCATCTTTTGAATTCCCTTTAGACTAAGGTACCGTATACTTTGTTTTCGACAGAAACTTTTTTAAACACATTCTCCGCGCTTTCTGAAGTAAAACGTTGGCACGATTTAAATTCGATGAATTCTAGAAAATATGCCGGTGGAATGGTGAGAGTTGGTTTCCATGGTTGTTGATATGATTTAATGTTTTAAGGGATGATTCTGGAAAAAGCTATTAAAAAATATATTTATGGAACTTGATAATTTTCTTTGTGAACTTAACAAAATCTCCAGTATCAATGCCTACATTTTTATGAGTTGATAAGTTGAGCCAAAAATAACTTCAAAAAATGCGTATCTATATTACTCGGATATATTGTTTTATTCGTATAAAGTCACAAACAAAAGAAATATATATAATTTAATTTAAAAAATTTCATAAGCTTTTTATATCTACCAACATTAATTCAAATGCGGAAATGAAATTCTAAAAATAATGCTTTCACGCACAAAGTTTCAGTAAACCCGTAGAATAACAATACTACATGGAAGTTATAAATATGGCGTGGATGTCGCTATTTTTTAAAGGGTTCTATTTAAACATTGTTTTTTGTGCTCTCTGGGTACCTATTGTCCTATGGTTATTGTATATAAGAAAGTTATCTGTGAAGTATTTGAGATGATATTTCAAAAAATCATTTTATCCCTAGTATGCAATACTTTTAACAGACAGTTTGAGCAAACTTGGAAAAATTGAAAATAATGTGAAACTGTTTAAATATCTTTAAAATAAAATGTTTCATGTCATTAGAATGCAAGTTTCCACATTTTTTTGGTAAAATTCTTTTTATACAGTATTTTTTTTTTATAAAATTTTTGTGATTTTCTCAACTGCCATACTAGGCTTATGCCTGTATTATAGTAGTCGTATATGATTTATGTAAGAACTAACAAAAAAATATTTTTTAGAATCAAATAATGAAACACATTTTTTACGCTTCACCCAACGTGAGACTAATGCAATTAATTTTAAAGGATTTTCGGTCTTTCCAAGAATATTTGAATAATTTCCTTTTTTCAATTTTGCTCTCTCTCATGCAGTTTTGTGAGAAGATGAAGATGATCACCTACTAAAAAAATAAATATACACTTTTGCCCGATAAATAGAGAAGTATGTACAGACAATCATACAATACATACTACTCATACAAAAGTTCTGCTGTCATTACAACCTGAAAAACTTAAGTGTACATGGTCAAGGTGTTCATGTGTACCTGTATCCTGTTGAATTTATGGTATTTGTGCGGATTTCACTTGTCCCATAAAGATTTACAACAAAGCTATACAATGTACTCGTACTTCTACTTGCCATTAGAGAGAATTTAACTTTTTGAAATATTAATCCAATAGACATTATTATATTAATGAAATAGACACCAAGTCTTAGATCATGAACCAAGATACATCAAACATCAATTGATTTTATTAATACCTATTAATGAGAATATTTGTTTTTGGTAAGATTCTGCTTATCTTATATTTTTAATGTAATATTGTGTTGTTGTTCTTATTTTAGTTTTAAACTACTTTTATGTTGTAAGCTGCGCTCGCTCTCAATACAGGAATTCTTAGTGTGACAGGCACAGCAAATCACAAATATAGAATAAAAAATAAAAATAAATTAGGCTTTTAAATAAATATTCGAATCAAGTATAAAAAGTAACACTTATTTTGGAAATTTTAAGGCAAAGGGACCCCGGAATGAAAAGAATAATCATGACTTAATTGATTACAGGTAAATCATTTTGAAAAGACCCTTTCATTTGTAGCGGTTTACTGGAAGATATAACAAAATACATTTTAAAAATAATATTGTCGATTTGTTTCACGCGTCTAAATTTAAACATAATTGATAAGCGTTGCTGCGCACCCAGCATCCTTGGCCAGGTGTTCTGAACTAGTTCGTCTTGTATAGGGCTTGCAGATTCTTTACTAGTGAACTTTAACCTTTACAAATTAGCCCAACAATTGAATTCGGAAGTCACCTCTGAGCTGGAGCCCTTGATTTGGTGCTAAGAAGAGCGGTACTTCTGATTGAGAATCCGTTATTCACAAACCGATTGTCATATCTAATGCATAGACGCAATTTAGGCATGCTGAGTCTCTTCTACAGGCATTTTGATAGAGCGTGGTCTAAGGAGCTAGCACCATTGATCCCCGGTGCACCGGCGCACGTGCGTTTAATTTGACTGACTTAAGCGGAACACCCGTTCACAGTTGATATTGGCTTCATGAAAACGGGTCGTTTTTTTGTAAATCGGCTCGTACACATGTGGAACAAGATATCGGCATATGTTTTTCTTCTTTTATATAATCCAGACTTCTTGAAGACCCGCATTTATATATCCCTTCCTACTGCCCCTACCTTCATCCACCTCACGACGCTGCTCAACCGGGTAGTGACACAGTTCCCCCATCCTTACACAGTACAGATAGGGGCGCTCTTCTGAGGTGTTACATAAAAACAAAAAAACCATAAAAGACACTTTCGGTGTTCACAAACACGTTAGAACGTGACACCTTTAAAACGATTTGCCTGTACCCGGGTAGTACAGAATAGCAGTGCACGCAAGGGTTGAGCAATCCACTCACATAACATCTGCATAGAATTATTAATTCAAGTACACGAACAATTCAATTACTCGGAATGTTTGAGACAAAACGACCAGTGGTAGCAAAGTGGTGCAGCGACGACAAACGTGGCAAAGGCCGGCAGAATTCTATCTAGTCTGGCCGAGCTTTTCAATTCAATATGTGGCAATATTTGCTCAATTAAACCATACATTAAGTCCGGCCACACGCCATTACTGCCCGCCGTGCTGGAGCTGCGAGCTAATATTCAATGGGCATGGTTGCCACCGTGCGGTAATGAATAATTGGATTGCAGATTGAAAAAAATCTGCAGGTATATGTAGATGCGCTTTGAAACTACTGATTATGGCGGTGCTTGTAAAACAAAAATATCCCGGTGATAGGAATACATTGTTTCGTGAGTATAGGTTTTGTGAATTGATGAAGTTTGTGAGGCGGGTATGGGTACTGCCACCCCGCAAATCATTTATTAGATTACCAGCACCTCTTCCATAGGTCACCTCAATTTGTTCGCTACGTTTGGTGGCTTACTAGTTGTTCATGAGGTGAGGTTTGTCCGACTCCTGTCCGAGACCTTTTTAACTCTCCAGCAAGACTCTCTCAGATCATTGCCTTGCAACGCAGTGGGAGGGATGGATTCATACGTTCGTCACTCTTGGACACATTGACCCCCAGATTTCGACCCACCCTTCACACCCTTTTCCTTCCTAGATCTTCCTCCCCTACCTTTACTAAGAAGTGCTGTGTATATGGTATTTTATAAGGAAATAAAGAAAAGGAAGTTCTGAGAAGGAAAAAGGTATGTAGTGTGTGTAGGAATCATTTGGGGGTCAACATTTACAGGAGTAACGAATATACCTATCCTTTCCACACGGAGAAAACTTAATGATACACAATATTGCCAATGTATTAAGAATATCTTTAAATTATTCGTAATCCGGTTGAAAACAGAATTGCAGGCCTTTAACAAATTAATTGATACGTTTTCTAATAAAATTTCAGTAAAACACGAATGTGTTATCGCGATGTGTTCATAAAAATTCTAATATTTTCACACTTTATCAATTTATATTATCAGCATAAAGTAGGTACTTGAAAAGGGGTTCCGATGTATTACGAATCTACTATAATTTTAATATGAAATGGCCTGCCATCCCGTTTTTAACCGTTTTTAGTAAATCAGCAACACTCAATTTTTTCTATGTATTCGTCTTTGTTTTTTTTTATAATTTAAATAGTACCTAACAAAATTAAATAAATATTGATAACTAATTAATAATTAATGCATAGTGGACAACCCTGCTACATATGACGAGCTTTATTCACATTTCCAACTCTATAGTTTTACACAGCCAATGCGGGCCGGAATCCGCGTGAAGTTATTTGCCCCCGATGACCCATTATGGAAGCGAAACGGCGCACCACTGCATGAAGCGATTGTTTGCAAAATATACAATAATTAAAAATGTAATTCCCAGTGCAAACATGCTTTGGTCGGTGTAAATCACTGAATTAGTTGGTGTTAGCCATTAATTACAAATGCAAAAGGAAGTGTGGCTTATTCAAGTTAAAGACGATAATATGAAGGCGTACAGTATAATTATTAATAAGATACAACCAAGTACTACATAGATACCATTGAGATGTTTGGTAAAATATGTAGAAAAAAATCACTTTAGACAACGCGATGGAGTAATGGTTTTCGCGAGATATTGCAAACTTAGTGGTCCACTTTACCCTAGTTAACCATTCGAGCGATTGGTGTCATTTATATACGTTTACCGTATTCTTGAATTAATACCCTTCTTCAAAACATTAATATGGAAACATATCAAACTGCGGACTGCAGCTTAAAGCTAGTGAATCCTCATAGATTTCACCGTTTATTCCTTACATTTTTAGGTTCGATAAATTTGGCACATAATAATAATATTTGGCTAATTTAAAAAGTGCCATTTTGTGACAAATCACCTTAAGGACATTGTACAAATATATTTCTACTACTGTCTTACGACTAAGGCTTATAACTATATAAGGCCTACAACTACTGTCTTACGACTAAGGCTTATAACTATATAGGGCCTATAACTACTGTCTTACGACTAAGGCTTATAACTATATAAGGCCTATAACTACTGTCTAACGACTAAGATTTATAACTTATAAGGCTTATGGTAGCAAGTGATCACTCAAAACGTTGCAAATTTGTTAAATTAAAAAATGACCCATTTCATATTATGTTATGCATATAAATTTTTTAATATATATTCAATTTTTACCTTTTTTAGAGTGTTATAGAGGAAATTAAAAAGGTTTTCCTAACCATAAAGATAGGAGGCTTTTGTATTTAGTGAAGGAATTCTAGAACAATTACATAATTCTTGCAAGAAAGTAATAATTAAATATTGTGAATAAATAACACAAAATACGTAGAGAAAAACGCAAGATTTTCAAGAAAGACAAAATGAACATTTAGTTAATAATAATATGTATGGAATCTTAGAAGGAGTTGTTTCTCAGAATTTGAACAATTAATCAAATTTTAAAGTTGGGATGGGTTGTTTTATAGAATTTGAACAATTCATCAAATTTCAACGTTCATTATCGGGTTCCTCGAAAGTCCTATTCAAGATTTGATTTTATATCATTATAGGCCAGTTACTTGAAAAAACTGAAATAATAACAGAACCTGAAAAGAACTTTCACAGATCTTCAAAATTAACATTTAAATTTGAAGAATTTTTCAAATTCTCTGAAACAAACCGTCCCTAATTTTAAAGTTCTGTGAATGATCTATTCAAGTTTTTCTATTATTTTAATGCAGTGCAAAAATCTGCCCATGACGATATAAAAACAGAACTTGAGTAGAACTTTCACAGAGCTTGATAATTTACTTGAAATTTGACGAATTTTTTGAATTCTGTCAAACAACCCGTCCTTTAGAAGTTATAGGTTTTTTTTAAATTAAGCCGAAATTCATGGATATCTTCGATATTTTTCATATAAAAGTTGTTAAAATAAGTTATTTCTAGATAGAGGTAGGTATTTTCAATGTGCTTGGTTTTCACATTTGGTATTTTAAAGATCAGATATCTTCTTTCAAAATAATACAACATTTTTCTTTAAAATTTTGAAGTGTTGAATATTTTTATAAACTTCGTCTATTGTAGGTGCATTTAATTTTGTAAAAAGAATTTCACTAAAAAATTAAGAAATATTTATATTTTCGTATATAAGTCCCAAAACCTCGTCTCGGCCGTCTGGAGCCAATGAGACTATATAATAAAGACTATAGCTTTCCAAATTGGGGAATGTTGTGAGGCTGAAGATAGTAGGGAGGGGAAAGAGATGGAAAAGAGGAAGGTGGCCAAAAACCTGGTTATTCAAATCTGGTCACTAAACATGGCTAAAGCCATTACAAGATTATAAATGCTAAACTTTCACCAGGGCATCATTGAAAGTATCTACCACTCAATTATTCTGCAATAATGAAATAACACAAATTAATCAATTGAATCTCGGGATTTAAATTCAAATTCAAAAAATATTTATTGCACAAAAAGAGTACAAAGGGTATAGCTTATAGGTTAAATCCTATTTCTTCCAGCTAACCCAACAAATACACATTATATTACATAACCCAACAATTACATGTTAACAAATAAATAAAAATAAATAACAGTAAATAAAAAATTAAAAAACAGAGGTATTTAATTCATGTAACGTATTCATTTCAGGTGTAGTGACATTTGTTTAAAAGAAATGTTTTTAGTGTTGATTTAAATTTAAGTGTTATTTAGTTATTTCCACCCGCGACCTCCGGATTTGTAGCCAAGGTTCGTAACCACTCAACCATGAAGGCCGTTAGTTATTTTTTTATTTTCTCACTGTTTTCCAGTAGCATTCTGATAGTTAAAGTATCATTTATGGTTACCTTCATAAATTCTATTTTATATTTTCTTCTTAGAACAGTTCTCTAACGACCGTGTTAAATGAACGCAAATAATAAAATAAAAACTTTTTGGTTGCAAATATACTTAACTTTAACAATAGGAGTGAACTAAAATTTGATGAATGAATCTCAATATCTCTTGCTAATAAAATTCATAATTATGCCAGTACCGTCCACAAGATAAGTTTTTATATCAAAGTTTTGTAAGCAACATTTCAAAGAGCCTATATTAAAATTCTTTATAAAGTTATTCGGGGTTATAATTTTTAAATTTCTGTTCTTATAAACTGTGTTTTTATTTTCGTTTTTTTTTCATTTTCTTTTTTCTCTTTTCTGCTCGGATAATTATTTTTCTACCGAAATTAAGCAGGAACATTAAGTTTTTATAGCCAACCCATTCAAGTTAGCCGATATAATTTTTCACAGATGTTTTTCGTAATCCGAAGTACAGAAATGCTGTTTGTTTTAATATAATTTAGATTGTCGGTAAAAGAATGGAATAAAAGTGTCGTTGTAAATGTTACAAAATGAAATAATTAAAATTTATTCATTTTTTAAGAGTTTTTTTTAGTGAACAAACCAAAAAACCCGTGGAAAGGGAAATGAAAAAGGGTATGTGGTCAAAGTGCTTACGAAACAAAGCAGTCAATCTCCGTATAAAAGAGTTTTTATTATTAATTGATTTTTAAAATTTTTAAATGATTATTATAATTTTTAACTTTATTATTTAAAAAATATATTTTTAACTTATTATATTTTTCGTTATTTTTATTTTATTTTATACAAGAGCGCCACTGTCCCTACGTTGCAAAGATAGGGGCCTATAATGCTAAACGGTTGGGCAGCGTTGTGAGGCGGGTTAAGATAGGGGCTGTAGGAAATTAATTTATTAAAGCCCGTATTATAGGAAAGGAAAACAACAGGTGCCGGCATCTCGTTAAATGTTTAGTAACCTTAGTCCTCAGTCCTTAGTCCTCAGTCCTCAGTCCTCAGTTTCAATTTATCATCATTCTTACGTTTTCAAAAAGAAGTATTTGCGTTTACCACAAAAAAAAATTTGTAGAAAACTTATTTAAAAAATTTTAAAGCCTTTTAACCCATTTGCTTAGCTGAAAATTAATTTTGAAAAATACAACATTTCTCAAGATACACTTTCCGGGGAAAAATTTTAGAGAGAAAATAGAAATATTTTATTTATTGATAAAGACAATCAAATAACCGTAATAATGAATAAATAACTAATAGGAAAATGGATTTAAGAAAAAAACAAGTATTAATTTGTATCGAACATAAACATGATGAATCTCGTAAATTCATTAAAACATAAACAAATAATACAGATTTGTTGGAACAATATCGGTTTAAAAGAAAAACTTTTGCGTATTTTCATTCCCGCGCCGATTTTCTTTTAAAACATTTTTTCTTTTGTTTCGCTAATTCCCATTAGTAGGTATATTATTTTATTCAGAATAAAGACAATCAAATAGAGAGTAGGTATATATATTTTAAATTACTTCCATTATGTAAGTCAAAGGTAAAACAATAAACTACCCGGAATTTCGCAGCATTCATAATACCTACCTGAAATACAAGAAAAAAATTACGATAATTTTACATGAGAGAGTTCGATTTTTACTGACAACTAACTTACCAATGGTGATGCTCATGAGATTCACTAAGTTAATTAACTGCCTTTTAAGAAATATGAATATCTTCCACATGTCCTACAACGTTTTATTTAATCTTTAACTGTGTGTGTATGTTTTCATATGCTATATTTTTACTGTGGCACATATATTTTTATATATGTTACAACAATTTTTCACATATCCTACAACGCATTTTTCACATGTCTACGGATATTTTCCACGTGTAAGCACTAAGTATTTTTTCAAATCATTGAGCCCCCGCATACCTAATTTTTACCGATTTACAACAAGTTTCTCGTCAACTACTTAAGTTTTTAAGTTTAAAAAAAACAATTTTGGAAGATAATATTTAAACATTTGTTATGCCGAAACGTTAATTATAGGAAATTCCCTCGAAAATAATCGCGAAGTAAACTCCGAAAATGATTAAAAACACGTTTTCGTTATGTCATATCTCCCTTTCTAACCATCTCTGAACGTTTACTTCGGGGCCTTAACTGTGTAACCTTTTTCCCACATTTATGTTTGTATATGTTTAATGTTAATATTTTTAGTATGCCAATTAATTATTTTATAAAATTTATTTTGCAATGTTGTGGTTTGTAGTGTTTTGCAAAATAAAATAAATGTTACCTGGAAAGCATCTCCAGGTCTACGGGGGTTTGTGTTCCCGCGGCGCAGCGCCGCAATAATCAGCCGAGATGAAATATGTTGCCGTGACAGAAGTAACTACGTAGTTTTGAGTTCCAGGAGTGGACTCACGAAAACAAGTTGAGCGAGATAACTTTGGTATGAAGATGAATCTTTAAACTATTGAAAAATAAACTGATGAATATGAATGTTTTATTGTTTTGGCACAACTGTGCTTTACTCCGTAGAAAAAATATTTTAGTGTGAGTTGGACTTCCGACAATATTATGAAACTTTTCCTGGAGGCGTTCTGAATTACCGGAAACGACCATTTTTCAATGAATACAAGAATCCTTACTTTTTGTAGCCAGTAAGACTATTGCATCCTCAATTGAGGTATTTAGTGAGACTGAGGGTAGTAGGTAAAAGAAGGATATGGAAAAGATAAAAGTGGTCACGTATCTATTTAAATCTGGTCGCCAAAGATGACTAAGGGCATTTAAAGCAATGTTTTGTTTATGAATAGTAGATTTTTTTTACCAGAGAGATACTGAAAGTATCTATCACTCAACAAGCCAAAAATCAACAATATACCATAAAAAATTAATTAATTGTGAACTATCACAAAATGACATGAATAATGTTTCCTTTTTCAATTCTTTCTCCAAATTACACGGACCGCCACTGATATGTAGATACTATATCGCATAACAGTTCCAATTTGAAAATATGACACCTAAATTAAAAGCAAATCTGAGTTCTAGAGTTAAATGAACCGTAGTTTCAGACTCACAACCCCAATTAGTATTTTTAATATGCTAATGAAAACATTGAGTCAGTCCGTCATCATTTCAGCACACTGTTTACTCCCAAAAGACCACCCTCTAGTTTCCAATACACACCTGCCAAGCTCCCTACAGTAGCAGACCACGTGCCTACTTTGATTACCAATATATATATATCCACGAAGAAACGCAATCACTTTGCGTGTGGCTGGATGAATGCTGGATACGTCCAACGTCTAGGATATTTTTTCATTGGAAATAATTTCCCCCAGGTATCGTCTTAGACGTGTTGATTTCGCTACTTCGATATCGGAGGATTCTTCTTACTGGAGAATAGGCGGTTTTACTAGCAGATGGGTGGTTTTCAGATCACATAGACGGTTTTTCTATCGCGCAGTGTCTTTTGCTAGATCAACATTTGTATTTGGCGCAGCTTCGACGATCATGTTGGCCCTTGGGAGTTGCTTTGAGGGAGAATTCTTAGAAAATATTGTGCGTTTTGTAACATTTTCAAATGACACACTTTGGTAATCATCTTGAATACAAATTGTCACTGCTCATCCGTTATTAAACATGATTATTTAATATCTTGCTTTTCCCTTGAAAATGCAGGCAATAATAATTTCAAATCGGTAGGCACAGATCTCCTTGGTAAAAGTAATGAAAATAAAAAATATCATAAAAATACCTTGTGTTTTTTTTACTGTTTGCTAGTCTTAACACCTTTATAAAAATATTCAAGGTATCCGAGGGTAAAGTTCACTAAAAAGTTTTATTCCCACCCGAAAATATTTTTTTCAATTCAAACAATTCAATTTTTTAACCTTAAAAAGTTAGAATTTCAAAAAAAAATTGCACGGTTTTTACTTGTACTATCATGTAGAATCACCTCCTGAAGTTATTTCACTTTATCTCTGTAATGACTCTATTATATTTAAATAGTTGTGACATAAATATTGAATTTTTGTTTGGTAGCATTGTCATAGGGTGTATAAAATGGTGTTGCCATTTTTTCTTATAGTGTGAATGTTTCATAATAAAAATAAACTACTTTATATAAATTGTCTTCGAGTGGGGAAGAAAATGTGGGAACTAAAGTGGGTAAAAGCGAAGCATTAAGCTGGTGGGAACAAAAAGTGCTTACACAACTTTACCTTGGAAGAGGCGTTCTGGAGGACACCTGTACATCATATACTAACTCCACTTCTAACTCTTTATCAACATACATATTATATTACGCTTTTCCTATCGTAGAAGCTTACTTATATATGCTGTCTAAAACAAGGTTTATAAAAATAACCGCAATACGGTTTGCGTTCGTTTTGAAGAAGCTAATCATGGAGTTTAATAATGCTTATGTGGGTCTTGAAGATACTCGGATTGCACGAGAGAGAAAAAACTTGCAAATACATTTACAAAAGAAAAAGCATTAAGCAAAAGACTCGTTTACATGCTGCCGACATAATCTGTAAGGGGTAGTCTAACCTAATCTAACCTAACCTAACCTAATCTAACAGATCATCCAGTGGATGACAGATGAAGACAGATTAGACGA
The DNA here is from genome assembly GCF_061612785.1 of Hesperophylax consimilis. Classification (NCBI taxonomy): domain Eukaryota; kingdom Metazoa; phylum Arthropoda; class Insecta; order Trichoptera; family Limnephilidae; genus Hesperophylax; species Hesperophylax consimilis. The sequence continues at coordinate 31,997,135 of NC_142851.1, forward strand.
GAAGGAGTTGCTGCTTCTACTCAATATTGTGTTCAATACCTCATCTGTGTTTCCTCCCTCCTACAATTCGGGCTTCTTTAAGACTCGGGTTAAGTCTTTTATTTTTCATAAAGAATCTTAACTAAGCATCCCCAAAATAATCCTAATATCCCCTAATCTTTTTTGAAAATAAACGAATCTAAAAATATAAAAAATGGTAAAAAAAAAATATCAGCACATAATACAATAGACTTTAAAGATTTAAAATATGCATGACATTTTGGTCTCCGGTGACTTTAACTTTTATATTACAGTGTTTTTCAATTAACGCATTAAAAATTGAACATAAAGGTACTGGACAGTTGGAGTCGATGTCGAGCTGTGACGAGTGTGAAAAAATAAGTTTAAAAAAATTTTAAATGTCGAAAACCACAAAAGATGTCACTCGAGACCATCATTGTTTCATTTAGCACATCCCTCGACCACAGAGTCAATCAAATATCATTATAATTTTTATAGATACTAAAGCTCATTTAGTTTGAAGCCTTTATTTCTACACGAACCTTAACATTTTCTTCTATGTGTAAGAATATTCCTCTTAGATATCTAGTTCAGTGATATTTTTGCCTGAATAATAAGATTTATTTTCATTCCATTGAAGCGGTCCACCTCCGTTCTAATCCTCGCTGTATACAATGGGTATATATATACCAGGCTTTAAGCTTCCCTTTCCTTTGTCACCGTTTATTATTCCGAGTAAATATTTATCTTCGCACTGACACCGTCAAACTATAGAGCCTGAAAGGAGTCAGAGCTTCTCAAACGACAACATTGTTTGTTTAAATAATAATACTAAAATTGGAGACGAAATGATAACTTTGAGTAATTTACCTACTAGTTGTATTAGACAAAATGGTATTATAAATTTGTTTGCCAAGGTAATCTGTATGGTAATCTTTTTTAAATTTTTTAATCTACGTTAAACAACGAGTATGAAAATAAAAAATAATTAAACGATCAAGTTTTTATTGATTGTCAGATTAAAAAGATATAATCGGCGGTTTCTGGAATTTATTTATTTTTAATACTTGTATTATTTTTTAATAATAATAACTAATAACTCACTACTTGTTGTAATATTTTTGTCTTCCTGTGTGATTTTTTTCTATTCTTACATTTATTAATTATCATTTTACGCTTATCCTGACGAAGAAAACATTGATTTCAAATCAAGTCGATTGTTGTGATTAAATAGATACAAAATGATTTATTTTCATTAAAAACATTTTTTTCTCTAAATTGTGGATATTCCATCCATAACCGTCTGTTCTTTAATCCTTCGTCTTTCTCCGCCTGTCATAATACCCTAGCCAAAATTCTCTAGGGATATCCTTTACATTATTGGTGTGCACATCCTGATGGATTGAAAACAAGTACTTTTCACTTCAACACTGCATCGATAATCACAACGAGAGAGCATTGTGTATGAATGTTAAAACAAAATTCTCTGCCGCTCTGCATCGTCGTCATTTCTTCTTTCTTCTCTAAAAATACTCGTTTCTGACCTTTTTATGTGCTCCTAGCACAGTTCCATAAATTTAAATGGTTAGAATCTTGCCAAATAAAATAGTTTGTACTGGACTTTGTAGCGAACTGATCCCGATCTAATAGTTTGTATAGGACTTTGTCGCAAACAGATCCCGATCTAATAGGTTGAATAGGACTTTGTCGCGAACTGATTCCGATCTATAGTTTTTATAGGACTTTGTCGCGAACTGATCCCGATCTAATAGTTTGTATAAGATTTTGTCGCAAACAGATCCCGATCTAATAGGTTGAATAGGACTTTGTCGCAAACTGATTCCGATCTAATAGTTTGTATAGGACTTTGTCGCGAACTGATCCCGATCTAATAGTTTGAATAGGACTTTGTCGCGAACTGATCCCGATCTAATAGGTAGTAGGTAGTGAAGATTATTGATTGTGTCGCCATTTAAAAATATACCCAATTGATTGAAACTTTGAGCGCTACTGCAAGCAACAATATTTATGAATTAAACCGCAAACTTACCGCACTGTTTGGCGCCGGGATTTAAGAAAGCATTTCTTTGCCGGGCAAGAGACCCGGGGTTTTGCTCGTTAATTAAAAGAAACCAAACATTAAACTGTCATCTTCTTTCAGCGAAAGTAAAGAATTAAATTATTCTGCATCCTATGAATAATAATTATTGCTTTAACTATGTACCACGCCTTTTCTTTTCTTAGAGTAAAGAACAAATTTATTTTTATTCAAAGCGTTGTTTAAAGAAATTGGATTATTTCAAATATTTTTGGGTTATATACAAAGAAACAAGATAAATTACAACCAGTGGTTCACAGAGACCAGTGGTTTAAAATATTGCTAATTTATTAACAAATCTGTTCAAATTATTCGTTTTCCTGTTAAAAATAAGATTATAGGCCTTTAACGAATGAATCGACAGGTTTCTCTAAATACACGAATAGTTTATTAGGATGTCGGAACACGTGTTCATAAAAATTCAAAGATTTTAAATTTCATCATTATATTTATTAGGAAAATGACACTTGCACGATCACGTTTTCCGATATATTTTGACTAGACGAAAATTTTGTTAGGAAATGGATTGCAATCACGTTTTTAACAGTTTTTTAATTGATCCACCATACTCATTTTTCTTAATGCTCCTTTAAAAAAATGTCATTGACATGATTGAAAGATAGCCAAGAATCAGGGTTTTTTTTTATTTATCTATATTTATTTATTTAAAACCTGTATTACCAATATTAGAATTTTTATGAGCACGCGTTCCGACACTCTAATAACATCTTCGTGTTTTACGGCCAGTTAATTAGGAAACCTGTCAATTTATTCGTTCAAGGCCTACAATCCTGCTGTTAACAGGAATACGAATAATTTGACCAGGTTTTTTTAAAAATTTGCAAGTTTACTCGGTGTAGTGGTTGTCATTTATCATTCAAGACTGAAACTCTGCTGGAAATGGCCTAAGCAGTGTTTGGTTCCTAGATGTAAATAGCTAGGTACTTCCCCACCTTCCCTCTCCCATATTCTTCCCCCTCTCACTACCTTAAACCTCATAACATACCCCAAATATTGGGGATGCACTAGTCTCACTCAAACCGGTTGGGAGCAGTTAGGACCGATACTAATAGGAACGGAATACACAAAAATAGTAGACTGAATATTTTTGATAATACTAGGTACATCGTAAGGTACTAAAAACGCATCCAAGAATGATAGAAACTGTAAAAATTGCCCTAGTGAATAGCCGCTATCTAGAATCGAAGTGTTGCTTAAAATGGTTTTAGCCGTCTTTAATAACGAGGTATGTAATTCCCAACCATCATTTTTCCCATCTCCAACACCTCTCCACTCCTGTTAGCCTAACAACATACTTCAATAAATTTGCAGTGTTATAGTCCGTCCGGCACTGGCTGGGACTGTTGTGCAATCACCACATAGAAATAATTTAAAAACAAGTTTACTGGAGAGAGACTGGAATCGTTGGAAACGAAGAAAGATTATCCATTCTGTTTTATATAGCAGTCGATTAATTATGCGATCCCTTACAAATTATTTCAAAATGTAGATAGGTATATTATAATTGTATAACCAACGCTACATATATCCCTTTAAATATATAATTTATGTTAATACTGCGAAAACTAGCATAATTTTGTTGCCACGTGAAACACGAGAAAATTACCGAAATAACGCGGTGTAATGACGACAGCCAATTTCACAAAATTAGGGTGTCCACCAACGTCGGACAATGTCTATCGATTTAAATGCATAAATATGTTCAGAACCAGTGGGGTGCAGGAAAAACCATTTAGAAATGTTTTATGGAGGGATGCATGAAATTATAATTATATATCAACTTTAATTTAAATAACGCTTTTGAAAAGTTTCAATGTGTCGTTTGGAATCAAAATATTGTTCCCTAGAAATTTATGAAGTTCCGTCACTCTATAAAATTTTGTGGAAAAACATGATTGTTAAAAGTCAGAAGAAACAACTTTCTGATGATTCTGCATTTTAGTGGTAACCAAAAACTAGTCAAAATGTATAATATGATGGTTTAAGCGTATTTAGCAGCTCACGGTGCCTCTGTGAATACAAAACTACATTTCAGAAAGTAAAAAAAAATAATTACTAAAATATTTCTAATGGTAGATCTTTAAAAATGTTATCATAATTCTCTTCTCCGTAGAATTAATTTAATGCAAGAGATAACATTTTGGCTGACATGACAATCTGACCTGGTAGTCATATCTATCATTTATTATTTATCTGATTTCACCTAAATAAGAAGAGATTTCTAAATCATATCAGCCAACGATAGTTATATTTAAAAATGAGAACGACATTTTAAGTATCTCTTATCCGTGCAATTAATGGAGAATACAATATTTGGCTGACATGACATGACAAAGTGGCTGCTTTGTAGTCATATTGCCTACCATTTATTAAATAAGGATTGATTCCAAAATCACATCAGCCAACGCCAATATCCAAAATCTTCTCCTGCTAGTGCAAGTGCAAGAAATAAACACGCAAACCACATTAAACCGCAGTTAATCAAATGACCATATTGGCACTCCACTGCCAACTAGAGCGACTCGGCATCTGCTGCAATGTCCGGTTCAAATATATTATTATTTGCAAACAAAACAAATTCTGCAATGCCAGTCCGCTGATTGCGTACGTTTGACGTAACATTTGCATAATTGCCCATCGACTGCGATGCAATTGCGTCGCTTTTTTGCTGACCCCTATCGAATCACAATTAGCATTGTTGTTGTTTCCAAATAAAAGCTTTTCGTAAACGTCAGGCTTTGACGTGCTGCCACTGCACGTTTCAGCCTGTCAACTCCAACCTGTAATTGTATTTTAAGACATGAATTTAAATTCTATGTATACAACTTATGTTTTTTAGAAAGAATTTTTTTAACTATTAGATAACCCTCATAAATTGTTCGAGACATTCAAGTCCCACCACTAAAAATAGGGACAGAGCTGAGATTACAACCAAATTATAATAAAATAAAATTAATAATACTACAAATTATTAGCTTCGTATAATAAGACACATTCGTTCTCTTATGCTATTATTAAGTAGTTTACTTTTATTTTAAATAAACTTCATGTGATTATAATTATTTTTTTTTTTTACTTCACTTTATATATATTTTTTTTTCGAATAATGCATGTTATTATTTTATTTTCCCATCGTGGTTACAAGTGGTTACACTTTTGCAAAAGGTAAAAATGTTTTACTTATAATCTGAAAGACTGTGTTTGTTATTGTTAAAACTTACCTTGTAAATTTTGAAAAATAACAATAAAAAAGACCAACTGGGTTACGAATAACCTGACAGTATTTGAATTAAAATATTTTTATGAAAATTGAAATGTGCATTCTAGAATTATCCAAGAAAATTCTTTATTGAATCACCCTCTACGTCAAAATAGTCAATGAATGAGGAAATTCTTTATAGAATCAGCCTTTACGTTAAAACAGTCAACGAATGAGGAAATTCTTTATTGAATTTACGCCTACGTTAAAAAAGTCAATGAATGAGGAAATTCTTTATTAAATTTACGCCTACGTTAAAACAGTCGAAGAATGAGGAAATTCTTTATTGAGTTTACGCCTACGTTAAAACAGTCAAGGAATGAGGAATTTTTTTATTGAATTAGCATTTGGCGAGGTTTATAGAGCTGTTTATTCCAGTTCCTGGGGTAGGCAAGTTCAATACTCAGTCAGACCAATGATTTTTTAAATTAAATTATTAATGAATGAACCTTCTCGAAATTCTGTCACACAACTGTGGATGAAACCCTAAATGGGTACTTTTTCTAATTCAAAATCCTCAAGTTGACAGAAATATGTTTGGAATTTCGAAAACTCATTGAAAAAGCATCATTATATTAATATAAAAATATAAAAGTTTAGCTTGACCTTTACTTTTTTTCCTGTCTGGAATACAAATAATGCGGTTGCAAAACTTTCTTATCAATCTTCTTTAAACAGAAACACTAAGAAAATTCGTTTACCCTCCATCTAGCGAAAAGAGTATAAAGTAACAATATATTTATATTTTACGACCTTTATCCTAAAAAATGTTCACACAATGTTGAACTTCGGGAGTGAATGGATATGAAAAATACATGGATGTAGCGTGTTAGACCTGCCAACCAGAGATTGACTCATCCTAAACTATAAGGATCATTACCACTTTTGTAGTAACGTTAATATAATGTAAATTCCCTTTAATATGTATAGCACATATTGTACGCAAATTTGGAACTAGTGGACAGAACGTTGAGTGGGTCTATGCTCGTCATATAAAACTTTTTGTAAGAAATTACCGGAAAACGAATATGTGAATATTATTAAATATTGTTGATACTTCAAAATTTCAAACAAAGTTTTACGTTCTATAATGTATAATCTACGTGTTCAGAGGTGGCATTTATTTAACTATTTTTTATGGAAATACACTTTTAATTATGCTTTAAAACGAATTATTTGTTTTGCACTCTTACATATGCAATAAGTGCTACAACTCCACTACAGCCCAACAAATTTATAAATATAGTGGAGTGAACTGGTTTAACCAATTACCTCTAGATGTAAGATTAAAAAAAAAAAACGTTAAATTCAAAACACTATTAAAAATATAATTCAGTAGAATTTATAACACTTGTAAAATAATATCATAATTCTCTAAAATAATATTAGATATACTTTTTTATCTGCTTACTTCTTCTTTTCTCTACTTTTTTCTATTCATTTTTCTCAACAATTGTTTGTAAATTTTATTTTATTTTTCTTTGCTTAAAATAATAATTTGTTAAAATAGTAATTAATTACGTTTCTCCACTTTTTTTAACACGAGCGTTTGCTCATAAAAAAGATGTTTTACAATACTGTTTCCGATATTTAAAAAAAATTGTAAAATATATATATTGTAATTGTACATCTTTAAAGCAATAAAGAAATAAAATAAAATTAAAATAAATATAAATACGAATACCTACATAGTTTTGTCCGTATAAAAACACATTTTTTAAAGAAGGGTATAAAAATACAATATTGTATCGGTGATTCAATCCAATATTGTATTTGTATGCCTTTCTTGAAAGAACTGAGTTTTTAAACGGACAAAACAACTATTTATTCATATTTATAAAGCGTAACGTGCTCAAATAAGTTCATGAGCGTTATTCATAAGCTGATTTATTAAAAGATTACTTGATATTATTATCTTTACTCTACGAGTTTCTTTGTTCAGGTTGTAAAATATTTTACTGATATTTTTCACTACGGAAAGTTTAAAATTGAGGACAAAATCACTGATAAACATATTTTAAAAGAGCTTTTGCATGCCACTACACTAAGGTTGAGTCACACCAAATCTGTCGGTGTTTGAATCTCAAAAAAACTATGTGGGTAGAAACATTGTTATGGCGTCATATTTACGTTCGAAACGCGTTATCGCGAACTCCGAGAGCGGAAATTTATCGGCCATGTCTCCTCGGGATTTTTTCCAAAGTATGTCCTCTAAGTCTGATTGAAAACTCGTCGATTGGCCATAACCATAATTTGTCGATAAATCCTCGCGCTAGGATCTTAAGCCAAGCCTATTGATCTAGAAGGCCGTAGCCCGTGCCGGTAGGAAAAACTGATTTTTATAAATTTTCAATGCTCCCATATTCAATCCTGTTTGAAGTTCTGATTGAAACGCTCTTTTTCTTTGTTTTTTTATTCTTTTTCTGATATTTAACGATGAGGAGTTCCTACCTACCAACCCATTTTATATTATATCTTCATCATTAACTTTTTAATATTATATCCAAATATGTACTGTTTCGTTTAATCCTGAATTTGGGTAGGTTTGTGCAATTCTACACATGCCTCACGGAGAACACTTACTGATTTAAAATATTGCTTAATTATTAAAAATCTCTTTAATTTTTTTAGTTATCCTGTTAAAAACGGGACTGCATGATTTAAATGAATGAATTGTTCAACAAACGCAGGTACATGAACACGTATTCCGATATATTCGGAAAGTATTAACATTTTGATGGGAAATGGCATGCTGTCCCGTTTTTAACAGGATTTTAATAAATCTGCAATACGAATTTTTCTCCGTGCGTAAAGCGTATACAATAATATTACAATAATACACAATAATAAAAACGAAAAATGTCTCGAAAAAACAGGCCAACAACTTTCTGCAGTGTGCTGCGACGCTAATATTATTATATACACTATATTTGACTATTTTGTTTGTCATCGGCCTTCTAAAATAAAATAATAAATAATTATGATAAAATAATAAAATAATAAAAAATAAAAAATAAAAAATAAAATAAAATAAAATAAAATAAAATAAAATAAAATAAAATAAAATAAAATAAAATAAAATAAAATAAAATAAAATAAAATAAAATAAAATAAAATAAAATAAAATAAAATAAAATAAAATAAAATAAAATAAAATAAAATAAAATAAAATAAAATAAAATAAAATAAAATAAAATAAAATAAAATAAAATAAAATAAAATAAAATAAAATATGTTAGTCATTCCTGGATACACCGACCCTTAGATACCTTACCAAGCCCTCATACCTTCCCAGAACTTTCTTTCCTTCCCTTCTTTAAAAAAGACCTTCAACCTAACGTCCCAAAAGATGACATAGGCCCTGACGGAAATAATTCTTATCAAGGCCTCCTGTCTGGGGTTCATGTAAAAAATAATAACAATGACAGTAGGGATGTAAGTGTGTTTTAGTGAAACAATTGGTATATGCATTTATCCTGGTTTATTTATATTTTTTTGTTTTTATTTTTCATTTTCTCTGATTATTATTTTTTTCTGCAATTAATATTACACCAAGTTAATTCAAATTTGTAAATGCTATTATTTGGTTAGCTTACCGTTCTATTCCAAAGTTTATAAACATTATTATATCTCTGTGAATATCCAATTACTTATTCATTGTCTTCGGTTCTCGAACCGAAACCGGTTTAGATTCAGTTCCGTTTCCGCTGGGGAGGATCCAATCTCATTTTAATTTAAAGCAATTTATCTTCCATGGAATGGCTCATCACATTTCTCACGGGGACCGGGTCACGTGATTGCGGGCGTAATATCTATCTTCTCTTCCATCAGAATGGCTACTGAGATGAAGGAAATCCTGGTTACAAATGCTTGTAATAATATTACCAACCATTCTTGTATCAAATCTAAAATAGAACCTTCAATTGGTGTGACTTCAGAGGGGTGCAAATTCCACTCAATACAAATTTCAGCTGGGTGTATTTGTGTATAGCAAATTGTGTTTATATCAATGAATGAATAATTTGAAATTCATGCACACTAATAGAAAACAAGTAAAAGCTAGGTTAAAATTTTGTTTTCAGCTTTATTGAGAAAAAAATATTACTTGGTTCTTTACAATTCCAATCATTCAATAATAATCATGAGTGTTACAACTGCTCCCAACGGAGGCGGTGAGACTAATGCATCACCGTTGGGGAAACTGAAGGAGGGGAAGATATGGAAAAGATGAAGGTGAAGTAGTAAGCCATTTCAAGCGAATATTATTCTAAACAAATTAATTGTGAAATAACTCAAATCAAACAAATAAAATTTGTTCAGTCGCCTGTATTTGAACACGCGTCCTGTACATTCATTGCTCTTTTATTTATTTATTGGAAAAAATTGTTTTTTTGATAAATCTCGATAGATTATGTAAATATTATTTAATTTGCACCTTATTCCAAAATCGTGATTGAGGTTTTTTATATATCTTCTTGTACAAGTAATTACCGCGCTTTATATGGAATGTTATCATTAGAGTGCGATCCAATAACTTCAAGTTATTATTATTCGCCTGTTAAGCAAAAAAAAGAACATTAATTTAATTTTGTAAGATGAATTTCTCACATAAGCCGATATATAATAATAATAACTGGCAGTTAAAAACCCGCTCCGCGGCACTTGGTTGGGCTTCGTCTAACTTAAGTGATACTAACAATAGTTAACCTTTAATAACCCAACCTAACCTAACCTAACCTATCATTTTATTATACATATAAGTACATGTCAGAATAGAGATGTGTTATCTAATTTTACAATCAACGAAGGGTTTCAAGCTGCCGATTATGTTTTTTATTGGGTTGGCAGTGCCTACACTTCCTATAAACAAACGCGTATTATGCGCGAACTTCTTATCGGTTTTTTATCAAAATCGTGCGAAATTATTATTTACGTAAATAATATTAAATATCAACATTTTTTTAAATTCTAAATGCAAAGGGTTGTTGTTTATTGTCATGAAGTTGAATCAAATGTTTGTTTTATTTTTAAATTCGTATTAAATGAAATTGTACGTATATGTTATGGATTATTTGAAATGTAATATTATTATTCGCTATTATGCTGCTAGAGGTGCGCTCTATCGGCCAATATGGAAACTACTCCAGAGGCAGAAAGATTTGAATTTGACCAATCAGAAGGCCAGAACCGTCCAGGCGTTAGCATAATAATACTATCAGATATTTGGATGATTTAATATAAGTTTCATCATTTTCAAAAATAGAAGTGATTGGATATGATTTAAGATTTACAGGACATATTTGCCCTGTTGATGGACACTGTAATGCTGTGCAAAACTTTGGCTAAAGAAATAGGTAGCGCAAAGTGACATCACCAATAATAAATCACTTTTAATAAAGCGCTTGTTTGGAGAATTTTCAAATTGCACAAATATGATTTTTTTTTAAATTGGAACTGATCTATAGAGAATTCACACTATTTGTTGTTTGTGAAGGGTCTACTCTTGCATACAATAATAATCTTAGTCATTTCGGATTACAAATATACAAAGCTTGTTGAGCAATTTATTTAATTGCCTAGGTTTAAACTTCAACATCTCGTTCCGACATTCGATGTTGACACAATACTTAAACAATAACGAATTTATTTTTGTTGAGATACAAGTATCATATTTTTGAAAATAACTTTGTATCGAATGTATTATTTGATCACAGAAGACAACACGATAAATCTAAAGAACGAATAATATGTGTAGGTACTACAAGGACTTCTAAGAATCTACATACGTAAATTTTCTATTTACGAAGAATCCTTGTAAGAGGTCTTATACAAAACAGGTCAGATAAAGAATGTGACTTTCCTTTGGCTAAACAACGAAATCCTTTGAATCCACATCTCGAAACTCTTGACGGTAAGTAGTCATATGGGAGAGAAAAGCTAGGTTTTCTCAATAGACAGAATTAACCCTGCCTACAAACGGCTAGGGATATGGGTATAATCAACCTTTTCGTTTCGAAACAATCAGTTTAAGATTTTAATCATTCATAATATTGTATCATTTTAAAAGAATAACGATCTACGTAATGTAATTGTGTACATAGCTAGGGTTTCAGCTTCAAGAAGCTGAATTAAAATTCTAACAGATAAAAACATCAAGCTGACACTTAAATTTTGCCGTACGCCAGATGATTCTATTTTCGTAATAAAACACTGTTTTTTTTAAATATCTTTAATGTGAATTGTGCTGACCCGAAAATGTGTTTGGATGTATATTATTATATTCTACAATTATTATTTTCTTCAAAATAGCTACGCATATTCAGAAAAAACGATGTTTTTAATGGTATAGTAGGTTTTTTTTTCTTTCTCTCGCAGACTTAGAAAAATGCTGATTAAATCAGTTATTCCAAGGTCTTTGATTGTGCTCCTAAATATTGGCGGAGAATACTATACCATACTTATACACAGTTTTAAGGGACATAATAGGCTTATTTTAACCTGATTTCTGACATTATTTGGACTAAAAAATGTGAAATAAATATTGGATTCATTTGTGATGTTTTTTTATTATTTATTTTTTTAGCTGAAAAAAATCATTAGGTACTGGACAATTAGGATTGGGGCGAAGGGGTCGATTGGTTACCGACTGAGTGAGTAAAAGTTTTTTCTTCTTGGTTTTAAAAAAACAATTGAAAAACAAATGCATAAAAGTCAACAGATTCCAAAATTTCTTCTGCATTTTTGACATCAAATAATGTCAGGAATCAATGGTTAAAGTAAGTCAAGTTCTTCCTTTAACACCCTGTTTAGTGCTTCCTATTTTAAACTCTTCTTGCATTTTCGTTTGCGCCTACTACGTCTTATAATATGCAATATTTGCTCTTTCATAATGATTAAAAGATGATTTCATTAAAAAGCCCTACATGAATTAGTAGTAGTAAATAGACGAATAATAAAAATAGAAAAAACATATGTGAAAAGTAATGAATCTAGTGACATCATAAAAATGACTTATTTTTTTAACTGCTACTAAACAATATGACGTATACAATACTGTGATGCTATTTACTATGCTGTATTTTTACTTATGACGGCATAATAACACTTAACGTCCTCCAGGACTAACTTGCCAATGGTCACTCCTGTGGGGAGAGCAATCTTTCTGTTGAACAGAATCAATTCGGGAATTGACATTTTTAGCATCAATGAAGCTGCCTTTAAAAGCCAAACTCTTATATTACTAGTAAAGTTGATATACTCACTGTTTATATTAATGTAAGAATGTTTATTACCAAATGTATTTAAAAAACGCATTAAAACTAACAATTTCGTAATGTTTTTAAAATGAAATGAATAAATTGTAATTGAATTAATACATAGCACAAGTTTTCCTAACGAGGTGTTCACGAAACACTACTACTAACCAATTCAGATACCTACTGATTATTAACATATTTTGTAACTGGTACTCAAATGTATGTAAGAGAATAGAAATGATTTTTTTTTAACAGGGAAAAGGAGTAATTCCTACATCTGTTTAATTGTATTTCACTGCTACGTGAATTTGATTCCTGAGGGCTTTGGGTCGCCAGATTAGATTAGAGTCTGTTTTCTCCAGGCATATCTGAGACCTATATTATCCCGAACCCCGCAAGCATTATCCGACCAACCTGATTCTGAGGTGTTATTGAATCAAACGAGTTTTAATATTATTGTGAAAACTCGACTTACTGTGTTGTGCGTTTTAGCAGGTCGTTGTTTTTTGTATAAAATTGAGTTTTCGAAAGAATAAAAAGAAAATAAATACTGCAATACGAAATTGTGTAGGTACGAAGGGTAATCGGTTAAACTGAGCGACCAGCCAAATAGTGTAAAATGAAACGTCAAATTGATAGTGATACTTTAACCTTCATATGTAGGAATTTGTTCAGAATATTTACACATATACATAAAAATGAACGTTTCTTTGTTTGTGCCCTATAAACTCAATAACTACTGTTTTTATTAGTGCCAGGAGTATTTAGAGAGAACGGTAGAAGAATTCGGGGACGTGCGACGAAGATTTAACGCACACATCTTCGGATCTACCGGATCTGCCCTGATGATGGACACTGCAACGCTGTCCGAAACGTCGGCTAAAGAAGGAGTTAGCGCAACACGGCATAACACCCCAAAAACAAACAACAAAAATGCTTTTGGCCGTGAGAATCTAAAAACTTGCCTTCTCGATTGTTCTCTAGATTTGGAATGAAAAAATATTTTTTTTTACCAATAAATTAATGAACCTTTTCTTTTCTACGACGTATAACTACCACCAATGTTTGCGATGGAAATGACTTTGCAAACTAAAAATATTTAGCTGACCTATAAATTCCACAAAAATAAAACTGTACATTTTCCACAATCCCAAAGCAAACCTTTGAGATATTTTGCTTTTTTCTCTTTACTAACATGTAATTCCTACTAAGCTACTTTTGTGGTTTGTCAACAGGTACATGATGACAACATTTCGTATAACAATAAGATAAATTTTAAAATATTTTCAATCAATTGAAAGGGTAAATTTCTCGCAATATGGAAATGAAAAGATTAGAATATTAGATACATGAAGGCTTCGATCAATTTAAAACCTACATTTTTTTCTGGTAAGTAGATGAGTAGGTAGTAGTGATGTATATAATCGAAACAATATTCGGTTCGAGAAATTCATTTTTAGTGTTTTCCATTAATAGTTTTAATATGATCAAAAATAATTCCAAATTTTTAATTAGCTTTAAGTTAAGATAGTATATAAATATAAACCTAACTTTATTGTAGACTAAATTCTGAGAGGAAGAATGATGTTTTATTGGAATTCAATAACATTTTAACGTAGGTTGATCATCATTCTTACGATTTTATTTACATAATTTAAATATCGAGAAAATTCTTTGCCAAAAAACAAGGGATTATCAAAAAAATAATAATACAAAAACAGATAGATCCGTATTGTTTTAGAAATCAACTAAGCTCAGAGCGATCGGGTTCTATAGTGTTTTTAAAATACCATGTTTTTTACACGTATTTTTCGTAAACCTACAAATTATTCCATTGAAATACGTAATAAATATCAATTTTTAATTATTTTATTAGTTTCAAACAAATGGTAGATGATATTTCTTGCAATATTTTGAGTCGGTGTCTTTCCTATTTCCTAGAATCAAGATAACATCACCTTTCTCGATATTGATTGCCTTATGGAGATGGGGAAAGTTTTTTTTTTTAACGGGTATTAAAAAATATTATGTTTATTAACCATATTATAACGAAAATCAACATAAGATTTCCCATATCCATCACAATTCGATTACCAAAAACAGGAAAAAACCAAATAATACAATTTGTCAAAATTGATTTGTTCAGTGTTGCCAGATTATTTTATTATTTGCGATTGCAAATAAGAAAATAATATTCTCCTGGCGCAAAGAAATCATGATTTATTTGTTTGGCGGATCCATTGATGGGATCCAATTACGGGTTCCTTTATTTCGCCTCCATCTATTATCCCTTTGTTCGGGAGCCATCATTGAAGGTCCTTTTTCCTTTGCAGGCTATCGGCGAATCAGAAGGTATTCATTGTTCACTCCGGTTAATTAAGTCATGTGAATAAAGCCTTTAAAGCATAATTTGATTTTGCTTTCTACAATATAAACAAACAATCATTATTAATTATAGTAAGCCAAGCAAACTGATGCAGTTATAAATAGTTGTTAATTGGTTTAAGAATACTAAAGAAGCCTTTTAATGTACTAAGTCTGACGACTCAAGGACACGTTGGATCAAAACACTCTAATTAAATTGTTTTAAGTTATTACAAAGGGCTTCTTTGGAAGGAAAAACTAAAAAAAGTGGCGCCTTAATAAATTAAGCTCTTTATTTTGAGAAATTTTGTGAAAATTAAAGTATTTAAGGCAAACAAAGCAAAAAAGTTAAAATAAGGTTTTACATTAAAAAATTATATGCTTTGATCAACATTTTGTTTTGGAAAAAAAACATGATTAAAAATTACGACTGACGTCCGCGAAATTACGTTATTTTATTTTTTAATGATAAACTAATGTTTGTAAGACAAAGTTTTTTATGCATAGTACAAAGGATAACAAATTATTATAAGCATTAATTACTCGCTTGAAATATCCATACGAATTAAAAATATCTCCCGAGTAAAAATAAATGCCGCCGACAGGAATTGAAATAAATTATATTTGTTTCACCTATAAACAACCAAATGTATTTTATAATAAGCAGTAATTGTCGATTGAAGTACTTGTACATACTGAATAATTTGGCGGGTTGGGAATAAGCCGACGTAGCTCAGTGGTCTAGAGCACCTGACCAGACATCAGAATTTATTACGTCATTTTAAATCATATCTTTATTTTAAATATTTTGTTTGTGTGCTTCGTTTTTCTAAACTATGCAACTGATTTTGATAGGGTTTGCACTATGATAAAGATTTTTTTAAAGTTTTATTTATAGAAAGTAGAGAAAAACAGATTTTTTGTAATCAAGTAGTCAATTTTTTTTCCAGCAAAATACTCACAACCTCAAACCTCAACCTTACTCCAAATTGTTCACAACCCCAAACAACGCCGAGCACACGTCAGCTAGTCACAGATGAAACTCTTAACTAACATCTTTCAAAACTCTTAACTAACATCATTTATTATTATAAGCAATTATTGTCAACCTGAAACACCCATACAAATTGAAAAAATATTCGGAGAAAAATACGTACGTGGTTACAATATCAATTAAATTGAAAACATCGCATTTGATAAATCCTATGCACATGCTATCATATAATGAAATGTGACGTATCTGAGCGAGCCAGAAAATTTCCAGAACTGTTACAGAATAAAACAGTTTTTGATAGACGCCTTCGTTTTTAAGAAATTCACCTGGAATCCTTTGTTTTGCTTAAAGCTGCAGAGGAAAAGAAACAAATAAAGTAAAACTTTACTAACAGGTTTAAGGTTTATTTGTGAGGAATGCTACTAAACCAGAACATTGTCTTTGTAAAAAAAGTTTTGGCTTAATAGAGATAAGGCCAAGCATGGAATTGTAAAAAAAATTAAGTCGGAGAGTTGTAAAACCCACGGGCGTTTGTTTTAAAAATGAAAACACTGTTCGGACCTTTTCCAAGCAACATGGAAGAAATTTTTATAAATTTTATTATCAATCTTAAATCTGTCATTTCTTTATACGCAAAGCGAAGGTAGTGTTTCGTAAAAACAATAAAAAATGCCCTTTTGTTTTATTTTATATTTAATAATACTATTTATAAAAGGCAGTATCAAAATTTGTTCTTCTGGTTAGACGTTGAGCGAATATTAAAGTGGCTACAATTTTATAAATGGTTTATATTTATATGATATACTCAAAAATATTATCAGCTCATAACTTCGTTTCCATTATAAGCTATTAAACTTGAAGAAAAAAAAACCAATATGTTGCTGAAAGAGTAAGGCGGTATTTGAATGAAAGGCGATACCAGTTGTTCCAGTATATTATATGGCATAACCCACCTGAAGAACATAGAATAGAAATTATACATAAATTTACTATCTACATGTTTTAAAGATCAACTTTGCCAACAGAGCGTTTTTACTGCTTTTCGTACCTTTCACCGAGATATTTTTTGTTGTTTGTCGGAACATTAATACATCGTTAATTTTTGTAAACCATATTTAGGTTTCCATGTTTTCCGTTTATTATTTAAGTGTTTGACTTTGTCAGTGTAGAGAGCGAGACAGATACGGATTGCAATACGGAGAACATAATATGAAGCACTTGTCCGCAGCATCCTGGAATACAGCTCCATTATTTGGGCCCCTTCTGAACAAAATCATATCTTAGAAATAGAAAAAGTACAAAAAAGGTTTATGCGTTACCTGTATATGAGGGAATATACATACTATCCATTCCTGTATCCATCCTTGTTCTTAACAGGAATGCTCGATTTCAATACATTAGAAGCCCGCAGAAAAATATTTTTAGGCAAACACTTTTTTAAGTTAATCTCTGGTACAATACACAATCCGCCTATGTTGAAAGAGGTTAACTTTTATGTCCTTAACAATTATACTCGAGGGAGATCCCATGCACTCTTATATGCTCCGAAAGCGAGGACTTCTGACTATCAGAACGCGCCAATAAACAGAGCGACTCAACTGCTTAACGATTCTGCATTAGCCATCGACATTTTCAATGTCACCTACAGACAATTCAGTAACTATCTTACAACACATGTGACAAAATAGTAAAACTGCCTGTGTAAACCTTTTAACATGTAATCTTCTCCATGATATATTGGTGTGTAACCGTTTCATGGAGAACATAAAAAAAAATATATATATATTTTAGTAGTATCAAAGCCCAAGTATTAGTTTCATCTCCCTGTAACATCGCAGCTCGCAATTAGTAAACACGCATCCGTAATCCCTGTACTCAGATGCCATTTAAAAAAAAAAATTACATTATCCCCACATAGGAACGCCTGAGAAAAATAATTTCCCTAAGGGCATATTTCTATGTTCGGGATACTGTGTGGAGGGACTTTTTAATCAGGGGAAGGAGACGAAGTTCCGGGAAGGAAAAGGGTATGAGAGGTGGGTAGGAATCTAAGGATCAGTGTATCCAAGAATGACGTATATATATCCCTTCCACTGCGGCTTCAGGCAATGGGTTAAGAGACCAGTTGGAGAGGTCAAAGGGTTCCCCGAAAACAGCCTGGGTGGGCAGGCGCATCATGAACACACCTCACCCGATGAACCCGGGCACCCCTGCTAAATCACGACCTTAAGCGAACTACTTGAAGTGACTTATTGCAGAATTGTTGGTTATCCAATAAATGGTTTCCGGGGCGGCGGTACCCAAAACCGCCTCCCGAATTCCTCTCAAACCAATTAATTAATTATTTAATATCGAAGTATCATTCTAGGAATAATCCCAGAACTTTACTATAATAATAGTGATACAGCCCATAACCATTAATAATATTATGTGAGAAGTTGCAGCATTTTGATTATGAATTCGTATTTTCCATACACAATTCAAAGCACTGAATATAATAGAAGTAAAATACAGGCGAAAAATTATTGTAACTCTATTTTTAATAGAGTAATATTACCTTACTACCTGCGTAGTATTTTGTTAGATAATACTAGGACAGGGGGATGTCACGTACCCCCTAATGATAGATAAAGTTCCTCAGAAGTTTTTAGATTCCTCTATGTTAGGTAGTCGAGATTCTTCCCGGGATAAATCCATCACTCTTCTTGGTGGAATTCTAGGAATAAATAACCTTACCTCTAGACAGGAATTCCCGTAGCTTATATTGGCTTTCCTGTAAGCTACCGAACTGAAATAATATAAATAAAGAAGAGATACTTGAAAAAATAAGTCACTGACAATTATCATTTTAATTATCCTGCGAAGGCGAACGAATGTTTCATTAATGCGAATTGTACTTATGGAAGCACGCTGCTCTTTCTTAGTCAACTGATACAAAAAATTGTTTTATTTCTTTTTTTTTATTCCTCCTAAATTTTTATTACAATATGAAAATATTGATTTATAATATAATTGTTATTTACACTTCTTAAGTTTGTACAATTTTAAATCACATGTAAATAATTAATCAGATTGTAAAATTCCTCTTCTCTATTTTTCTATGAAAAGTATATTATGTTTTTTAATATTATAGATCTTTTGGGATGATGGTTGTAGAAACTGTGAGAAAACTGTATAAAATTCAAACTTTTTCCGTTTATTTTATTTTTTGACCGTGACCGGTTTAAGCGTATAATAGCCATCTTCAGACTGGTACAATTGTTCCTTAAATTGTGTGGGATCATTTGAATAAAAGGTTTTAGTAGTGATTTTTACTATTTCAATAATAACTTTTTTTTATTTACATCAATAAAAAACATTTTAAAAATTAAAATTTTTATTGAAATTCCCTTCGCCAAAACTCGGAAATAAAAACACAATTATTCCTAAGAAGAAAATCAATGAAAGAAAAATTACGACTTGCATATTTCTTGCATTTTCGTGAATTTAAATGTGTATATTTTTGATTTTTTTCTTGTGTTTTTACCGCACCTTACTTATCCTAACCGAAACATAACAATTTTACAGGGACAACGTATTTATCCACTCGACCATTGGGACCAAATTATTATACGTATATTGTAAATTCAGAATTAACAATACTATCTTGCAATTAATAAATATAATTGTCCAATAATTAGGTTCAATGGTCAAGTAGATAAAGACGTTTTCCCTGTAGTACAGAGATCTTTGATTCGATACTCAGTTAAGACCGTTATCTCTTTATTTTCCGTGTCTTGTTCTGTTTCATGTTTCGTTTAGATTTGTTATCATTATCTTCTTATTCAACGATATATTACATTGATGGGTATAACCACCAAAAATTGAACATACCATTGACTTAAAATCAACGATTTTCTTGATTTCAACGATTTTCGATCAAAGTTTTTGTCAGTTTTGTGCTACAAGAGAAAATATGTTCAGTCTTTCTTCAAATTATCATTTCTCCATAAATAATAATTACATCGACATAAAACAATTGATCAAGTAAGAATACTCATGAAACATTTAGAATTTTTCATTTAAAAAAAGGACGACGATTTTATTGTGAATGTAATAAAGAAAAAAACTGTGCCCCCCGGACTACTTGGTGCCCCCTCTGCACCCCCTACGTTCCCATTTCACCCCTCCTTGGCCCCCCAGGGGTGTATCTACCCGCTAAGCCGGGCTCTCCGTTATATTGCCTGCGTGTCGCGTAACTGATA
Organism: Hesperophylax consimilis; assembly: GCF_061612785.1. Classification (NCBI taxonomy): domain Eukaryota; kingdom Metazoa; phylum Arthropoda; class Insecta; order Trichoptera; family Limnephilidae; genus Hesperophylax; species Hesperophylax consimilis. Next base: position 32,017,371 of record NC_142851.1, read on the forward strand.
ATATAAATATGATGGAATTTCCTTTTTACACTTTATGCCGAGAATTTGGATACGTCGCACGAAGGCTTTTTAAAAATAATAAACCAAAATTTAAGGCATTATGTTGTATGTGAGATTTTAAGCCTTTAATTTTTTACGTGAACATACTTTGGTATTACTTTTGGTATTGGTATCACGGAGGGTACTTTGAACTTTATGTTAACGTGAGGTAAATTTATTTTACCAATGTTGTTTCCTACTTTTTCTCTTAGTAAATATTAATAACCCTGAATTGAATCATTTTTAGAATGGGTATTAGAACAGCTGGTACGATTGGTAAGAACCCTTTTTTGGATAGCCAACACCCTAGCAATAGGTCAGCCCAAATTCATTCAATCGATTCGTGGGGTGAAGTTTGTCTAGGTTTTCCCACCTACTGAGTCAACTTCCCACAAACTAGCTAGATCAGGAGAGACTGGTTAAGGTAGACCATTTGACCTCTCCTATCGCACTCTCTCGACCCATCGGGAGTGGGAGGGATAGATCCACGCGTCCGTGACTCCTGGATACATTGACCTTCAGAATCCTACCCAGCCTTTATTCTTTTCTCCTTCCCAGAACTTCTTCTCCATCTTTTCCCTGAAAATACCCGCGACACGACATCCTCAAAGATGATATAGGCTCTGGGAGAATTTTTTTCCTCAAAGTGTCCGGAGCTTGTGTAAAAAGGATATATTTCTTAACTTCAGTACACACTGCAAACTTCTTATTATTATTCTTTAATACCCATGTAACATATTTTTATTATATTAGTATATTTTGCCTACTAATCTTAATATTAATCAGTTTTTTCTAAAACATGTTTATTCTTATCTCTGTTTTGTTGAAGGAGTTTGTATTTGTGTACTGTACAGTGTACAGTAGTGTACACCCTTATGACCTGTGCAAATGAAAATTATTTGATTTATTACTAGCTGTACACGCCTTGCTGCGGCTCAGCCAGTCTATGCAGAATAGAGAAACAAGAGTGCGTCTTGCTTTTACCTCTAACATATCGACTTGTACCTATCACAAGTGATATCTTTATTATATATACACTAGGGTGTCCCAGGACATAAGGAAGAATTTTTTTTTCATGAATTTAAATATGCATACCCTCTTATTTTATTACATTTGATCCCAATAACTCGTGTAATAAATATTATTTTGATTAAATACCGGCAACCCGTGCCGACTTGATGCCGAACATATGGTACAGAGTTAATATGGAAGGATTTTCAACTTTCATTTTTGTCGGATAAATAAAATTTAAAAATGCACAAATGTTCAATTATGTAGCATTGTATATTTAAAAATGGTTTATTTTTAAATTTTTTCTTCATACTTTGTTTTTTACAGTCAGGATAAATCTTCCGGTGTTCCTGAACGCATCGTAACAAAAATTATTTTTGTTAATCTTCGACCGTGAGATTAAGCCATGAAAATCTTGCATTATCTTGACAGTTCTTTCAGCTGTATCATTTACTACCCTCAACGGCGACACCTTCTTTCTGACTTCTTGATACGAAGCATTATTTGACCACATCGTAGGGAATTCGTTAAGAAAACTGGCATCTGTTTTCAAACGATCAAACAAATACTTGCTCTTGACTGAAATGAAGTCGTAAATATTTTTCTCTGAAAAAAAAGTCACTAAATTATGATATGAACAAAAACCTCAATACAACACATAATTTAAACTACTTAATAAACTTACCATACAATTTACCATCAAGATCTTCCTTCGATAGGATGTAACGTTTGTCATGGGTTGATAAATTATTTTTTTTGATATTTCGAGCATTTTTATTTTAGTTGTTTGATCCACAGCGTCGTCAAACAGCGATAAAAATAGATCCTTCATCGGTCAAATACCATAACTACTTACTGAACAGAAATAAAGCTGCCATTGAGATGTTTTCATCAGTTTTTTCTTAAGCCTTCATCGATTTAAAAAATCACAAGTCCTGGTAAGGTGCTTTAACTACTATAATACATTGTAACCATGGCTTGACATAGGATGTTACTATGAACAGGCAAACGTCTAAAAGTGCCGCCTTTTCCTTACCGGTAATTTTAAATTGCGCACAAATTAATGATATTTTCAAGGAATAAAGCGCCTTTGCCATCCATCGAGCACCTGGAGGCCGAATCTTAAATTTTCTCGCTGTATCTCCTCCTAAAACTATCACACAGAGTTCTAAAAACTCTCAATAGTCATCTACAAGTATTTTTTTTGTCAGTGCAGTACGGTAAACGTCAAGCAAATCATCGATTTCGGAAGCGGTTCTCTGTAGCACTGAATTTTATCGGGATCAACATTTTTACAGTTATCTCGAAACTTTTTGAATAGTGGTATGTCAGGGCTTGTAGTCACTTGACTGATTTTTACTTCAAACACAGCTTTTAATACCAACTATGGCTATATTTGGTATATATTGACAGTTAAATTCACTTTCCGGATATTGTAGAACAAAACTTCAAGAACTTGTCCATTAGATGGCAGTTTAGAACCCGATATTTGGTGTTTTACGACTCCTATTAAAAATATACTATTTTTAGAGGTGCGTAAATCTAACAACATCTTGCCTGAACGAGTGATTTTCGTTTACTAACAAAATAGCAAGTTACTACAAGCTCATCAACACGTTTGCTCGCTGGCGTCTTAATGTACAAGTACTGACATCTTTCGATGCAAGTCGGCACGGGTTGCAGTTGTCCAAAGTAAACGAAATTTTTTTTAGAAGTGTTTCGTCATTATTAAAACAAAATTAGAGGGTATGCGTTCAAAAATAACAACTTTAATTTTTTTGGGACACCCTAATATACACACACGCGTGTTCAAATTCAACGTCGTGTAAAAATTTCAAAGCAATCGGTAAAGAACTTTCAAAGATTTAAGAATTTGAACAAACGAACATTTACATTTGTATTGATTTTTTGTGTATTCTTTATACTACGTTTTATAAAAAGTATCACCATAAAAAGCTTCGTTTATTTTACGTTAGGTTAGGTTAGGTTAGACTAGTTATGAGTGAATACCGCGCATCTCCATTTCACATCTCCTCGCAGTCAGAGGTACGGCCGTAGACATCCCGAGTTAAAATATGTTGTAATGCTGAACGGAGTGGGCAGGGATAGGAGATGGGGAAGCAGAAGGTTACCAAAAGGAAGTACCTACCAGAATATTAAATTTGGTCACTAAATTTTCATTCTCAGCAGCGTAGTGTGACAGTACACGTGTAAATAGTGTACCTGCACTCAACTATTATACAAAGAGGAACCAATCCTTTACAAAGTAAACAATTCGGTGGCCACACAAATTGGCGTAGTCGGTAGATTACTACTGTTGTCAATGTCTTCGAAAAGCTCAACAATAATTGCTATGAATACAAATAAATATGTTTTGGTTTTACAAAATAAGACTAACTTCATGTTTTTGAATAAAAATTATTTTAATTGATAAGCTTCCTGATTCCACAATGTAATACTCAAAGTCAGGATCTATTTCAGTGCAGAAATTCTGGGATTATCTACCATAAGTATTCTTCTTTGCCCAGAATACTAATTGAGGGAAATAATTATACCAAGTCAGTAGAAATCTTCAATTTATCTTTAAACAAATATAAAATATTGTTAAAATAAAGCATTTCAGTTATGTACGATAAATAATTTTTATTTCTTAGTATTTATATGTAAAAGCCCCCAAAAACGGCGTTAATTAATACATAAAAAAATAATATTTAAGATAAAACTTGGGATAGTGCACAACGCTGCCTTTGAATTATATGAAACCGTTTCAAAATGTTAAGGAAAATGTGCAACGCACGGTTTTCCGGGACATTTATCATCATTACGGTGAAAACAATGGCGCTACTACATAAAGCGTAACCTGACCCACCATAACCTAACCAACAGCCTTTCCGGGTTTCGGTAGATCCGTTCCTCATACAATACCCAAATTAATATTAAAGATATATTTTAAGAACATTCTCACAAGCAAAATGTCAATACAACTCAAATAAAAAAATAATCATTATCGTTTTATAGTGATTTATTTTTGGGATATTATGCCGTGTTGGGCTACCTCCTTTTTTTAATCAACGTTTCGGACAGCATTACACTATTCATCATCAGGATAGATAGATTTTTTAGATTCTTATTTTCCATGAAGTGGTGAATCATTTAAATTTACGGAATTTAATGTTAATGTAATTTATACACATAGAACGGCATTATATGGGTCTCACAATTTTTACCTCATGTGGGTGTTTATTTTAATTGTTACGTAAAAACCGTTTCAAGTGTGTGGTTATGTATGTAGATGCGACACCGTGGTGCCAGCTTCAACCCTCTGAGAGTTGGTACTACACCAAAACTAAACGCAGAAAACATTTTTTTATTTATACTCTAATACCTACTATCAGAGGATTAGAACTGAGAACTCGGCATTCCAACTACATACGTAACCACGCACCAAAATATTCGAAAACAAATCTACCATAATGATGTACATTGTAACGCTGTCCGAAACGATAAAAAAAACTCCGCTTGGTACAGTTTAACCAAAAATCCTGATGCAAAACTTGACATGCAAAGATTATTTGAAAAAAAAATGAGTCAAGAAAGATTTCGAATAGTGTTAATTTATGGCGATGTTCAAAAATATGCCTTTTGGATAGAAAAAAATTACAACACGCTAGAATTAAACCGACCTTCGCTGGTCATTTAGACAGACCAAAAATTGCTGACTCCAAAGCTTTAAAAGCCTTTAAGCCATAAAAAACAAATTAATTAACAGCGACTAATTTACTTTGACAAACGCGATACAAGACAAGGCGCGAGATCCCACTGCGCGTTCCGCCGATAGGACACGCGGTGCTCCACTCTCTTCCCCTCCGCAATCCCGCAACCCTCGGCCATTACCGTCCTTCATCTCAACAATGGGCCGATTACACGGCCACTCGGGGGGCCCATGCCTGGGGGGCCGGAGACCGGGGGGCCCTGAAAGCCCCTGGGCCTTCGCCAAGTTTTCATCATTAGATGAGAGATAAATCACGGATCGCAAGGTGGGAGGCCCGTTCGGGGAGGCCATCTTTGTTACAACAATAAGGCGATTGAGAAAGGGTTTTGAGTATAAATCAGAGATTCTTCAGTGCCGCCTATAAATACAGCCTCCTATTACTGCTAGTGATTTTGATATTTATGGCGAGGGTAATTTTCTATAGAGCTCTGATGCATTCTTAATACGTACTTCATTATGGACTTAGAAAGAATTCGGTGTTTGGGTTTTCTGCTTGGATGAATAGAAATTACAAGGGTGAGGGTGCTGTCACTTTTTTATACAATTTATTTGATTTTTCACATCAAATATTATACTCCTTGTGTTTATAGCCGAAAATATTTATTTGATTTTCTTTTATATGTTTATGTTAATATGTAAACAGAACGTAAAGGATCGGGTCAAGGTAGGGAACTTGTTACAACCTGTATTGGAAAATTCTTTCCGAATTACCTTCCAGAATCAATAAGGTTCGCACGGAGAAAAATAAATATTGCTGATTTATTAAAAATCTCTTCAAATGATTGGTAATCTGGCAAAAAACGGAACTGCAGGCCGCTTCCTGATAAACTTATTAAATTTGTAATAATATCGGAACACGTACTCATTCAGTTTTGCCCGTGCGTGAATCTTGAAGTTATCGTATTATCAGTGTTTATTCGTAATATTTTAATATCCCTTTAGCCTCACACTATAGCCCAATTATTTCTCTGTCTATAAACTTGTTTGTACATTCCATATCCGTTTCAAGATGGTGGCCATTTTAATTGTTCAGTAAAAATATTGTTTTAAATCGTTGAGTTTATTTGGGCATTCTTATTCGCAATTTTTTTCAATGTGATGGTGCTTACCTATCTGAATATTGTTTGAAAAAAGAATCATCATTGAGACAGAAACATGTATTTGGACAAATTTTGTAATTCCATATTTTAATAATTTTTAAAAAATGTTACATAAAATAATATATAGTTTCCAATAAATTATGTATGTAGGAATTTCAATAATAATTTGCAATTCTTTTTTTAGACGCAGATCAAAACGGGCTTTTTTCATTCCTGTCAATAGATATAGAGCATTTGGTCAAAATGGCCGTCTGGATAATTTGTATGGAAGTTGCTGTCATTGTGAGAGCTCACGTCGGACATTGGCATTTTTTGTATTCCCGCCTATTAGCGTTGTCCATTGATTTTTAATTTATTTTTTCTGAAGTTAGATAATACAGTTATTTTTTCCGGTTTTTTGAAATAAAAAATAATACATTTTAATAGTCATTTATTTAGTTGAATGTTCAAAATATGATCCTGTAATAAATTCTTAGAATGGGTTTAATTTAAAAAAAATTAAAACTTTTAAACGTTTAATTAAAAAAAAAATTAAAAATTGCTAATTGATTAAAACTGTTTTAAAATAAAATGCGTGTATTAAGCGTGTCTTTATTCTCTGTATATTTAGAAAACCATTTTGAGAATTAATTATGGTCTCAACATCATTCTATGTTAATAAAAATAAAGAAAAAAATTATCTTTCACAAAATTACATAGTGACTACCAGTTATTTCTGTTTTGCGAATCGAGGTACCTGTGATTTTTTTCTATCAAAAAGTTCAAAAATTCAAGTCTCGACCATCGGCCAAAAACACTAATAAACGGCTTGAGGAACCAAAACACTGGAACACGCCAAAGAACCCTGAGGTATCAACTCAGATATGATTTGAAAATACCAACGGACTAGAAGTCCAAAACCGTGGATCACACCAAAACGCCCTACTGAAATGAAAACAAAAATAAAAATAATTATTATTTTATCGATTTTTTCTCCATTAATGATACAGCCCTACATGATACCTTATGCAAACATGGTGTTTGTGAACCAACCTTTATAAAAGTCCACTTTGTAACCTAAAGTTCCGTTTTTTAACTGTCCAACGATTTTGCATAAGATATTATCATATTTTTCCTCACAAATAAATATTGAACGAATGTTTTTTTTGTTAACTATACACTAAATATGCTGAAAACCATTTAACATTCAAATGCAATGTAAATATTTTTTAGTATCGGATGGAAATAAAAATGTTTTTTTTTTTTATATGCAGGTGCATTTCATCATTTTCGTTGTTAAAATATGATAAAATCCATATCATAAGGTTATAGAAAACATTTTTTAACATGAGCGCACAAAGTTAATTATTAATTTCGTTACAAAACAGACAAAACACACTCCGGATGGGCACTTCCACTGCGTTTTTTGAAATAATAAACATGGAAAAAATGTTATTGAAGAGTTCAGTAATAGACTTAAATATATTTTACTTAATTCTGTTAAAAAAAGATTTAAAAAAACATATAATTTATGAACATGTTATCAAAAAATAAAAGGTACAAAAAATTGGCAATGGCGTTTCAAAATCAGCTTATTCCAAGAAAGTTGGTTACAAAACAGGAATATTCAAAAAAAATTTTTACTGCTCTGCACAAGAGACCTGGAAGAAAATAATTTCACTCAGGTTTCATCTTTGGGGATGTTGTGGGTTTTGTTATGAAAAGAAAGGAAAGGAAGTTCTGGGAAAGAAAAGGGAATAAGGGGTGGGTAGAAATCAGGCGGTCAATGTGTCCAGGAGTGACGGACGTATGAATCAATCCCTTCCACTATTGTCCAATCTGGCTGGAGTGGTCAAAAGGTCTTCCTTAACAAGTCTTCCAATCCGGCCCGCCTCGCAGTCGTTGGGCAAATGCATCCGCCGTCATGACCGAGAAAAACCTCACCACATGAACCCGGGCACCTCTGCTACGTCACCAAACGTAGCAAACTACTTGGGGTGACCTACGGCAGGGGTGATGGTTATCCAATAAATGGTTTCCGAGGAGGCGGTACCTATATCCACACATAAATAGGTAATATCTTGTAATTTTTCAATATCTGTTAACGTTTTATGATTCTTTTCATGTGGGTATTATAAAAGTAATCTATTACTAAGGAAACACAGATGTAAAATCTCATATTTGATATATGTATCAGTTTTTTGCGATTTACCAACAAAACGTTCAGGTTTTGCAAAAATACCATTCAGATATATATTCTTCTCATAATTCAAAATATCTCATAATTAATAAGCTTCTCTCACGTTTGTTTTATCACTTTGACGAAAGTAGGCTCCGTTTTACTAGGTTACTTATTTCCTGTAACGGCTGCCGTGTTTTCTTATACGTATTAACATAAAACGAGATAAAAAGGATGCTGCAATCGGACTCCGTCGCTCATATCTGAGAGCCGCAGGCGGGGAATTATGTAAAGCAGATTTACTTACAAATGTTTCTTCGTACTAATACATTCCGAGCCAGGCGTAGGCAACATTCGGTTCGTGAATCTTAACGCTGAAATTGCAGCGGGCACGAAAAATACCTACATTCAAAGTTAATACGTTCTCATCAGTTTGTTCGACTTTTAAAGTGATTTTACTTATGTACATAATATATTATGGTTCACTTGATTGTGACTTGTCGGTATATACTATACGAGTAAAACCTCAAATTTCTAATATTTAATCATTAATAATAATATTCGGATGATTTGTATTGCGCCGTTTTTGTGCACAATCATCTCAAGGACGTTGTAAAAATATATATTATACATTTCTTCAATGATCTATGTTATTACTAACTATATATGGAGATAATATACATTATCATAATTACCTGGTAGGTCACTTGAGATTCACACTTAATTAACATTAATTATTTTTTTACTAGCGTAATTTCGATACAGGATTTAGGACATAATTGGAAAATTGGATAAAACTGGACTTTATCTCAGGAATGGTATATTTAATTTAAGGGTATGACAGCTTAAAAAGGTAAGTTTTTAATTTAGACCTGAATTCTGTTGGACTTGTTATGGATCTTAGTTCCGGAGGGAGTTTATTCCAATTCTTCGGCCCGATACTCCGAAAACGCGATCACCAAACTTAGTATTTGCCTTGCGCTTAGGTTATATCAGTCTGTTTAAAGCTGCCGATGTTGCTAATCTAAAGTTAAGAGATTTAAGAGTTAAGAGTTAAGAAATCTAAGAACAGAGAGTTGAAGAGCTTATCTAAGAGTTGAAGAGTTGGATGTCACACATCCCTGCCACTGCGGTGCAAGGCGATGGGTCTAGAGGGACCTGCTTGAAAGGTAAAAAAATCTCCTTCAACCAGCCTTTCACAGTAACCGCCAAACACCAGACAATCCTTACCCAATGAATTTCTCAAAAATCCTTACAAAATTAAATCAATTCAAATTCATAAACAAAAAAATTATGATTTTTTTTGTAGTGGAAAAAATCCAATCGAATCCCAAATTGAATAAAATTTCTAATTATGTTTTTTTTAATAATTTCTCAGTTGGATTTATCGAAGCGAATCCTCGTTAATAATTGATTTTGTCAAAAAAATGTCAATGCCTAATAACTAATGATACCTTGCGGGCCAGATCTGACCCTCATTCAAATGGTTGCCAATGACTGTTCTAAGAAAATCTTCATGGTTCTTGTACTCGCTCATGTGAAATTAGAAGGCGTCAGTTTTTCAATTCCAAAACCGTTTTCTCCCTGTCTCCTTACTCTGGAAAAGTAACTAAAGAGGGTGGCAAAGCCTAGTAGTTACAGGAGAACTGGAATATAGCACTACAATATTATTTTATTTAATCATTCATTTAATTTATTTATTAAATTAAATTTGGGAGGCGAGTATGGGTACCGTCACCCCAAGTGGTTTGCTACATTTGGTGACTTAGCAGGGGTACCAGAGTTCATGGGGTGAGGTTTGTTCCGGTATTTGCGTCTGCCCACCTACTGCGTGGCGGGTCAGATCGGGAGATACTGGTTGAGGGAGACATTTTGATCTCTCGAGCCGGACTCTCGACTCATTGCCTTACAACACAGTGGGAGGGATGGACTCTTGCGTGCCCATTACCATTCCCGATATCTGTTCTGTGATAGACCCCGTAAACAGAAACTATTTAAAAAGTGTCTCACCCCAATTTTATCTAAAGATGATAAGGAAGCTTTTGTCAGCCTCCATAAAGCAGTTTGACTAGTGTAATCAGTAATGATGATTCAAATAACTCATGTACCATAACGAATATATGAAGTGTCCCTTTACTGGCACGAGTACCTAGAAAGAATCAAGTACAAATTGTGTTGGTTGGTGGTAAAATCCATCTATGAAATGTCCCCAACTTACATCTCAGAACTGTGCGTCCCGGAAAACACTGTTATGAGGCACAACTCTTGGATCAGCAACATCATAAGCTAAAGTGTTATAAGTCACCCATATCCTCCATTAATCGAGCACCCCTTACAACTACTAATCATATAAGGACACATCGCCACGTTGATCACGCAGCAATATAGTATAAAACAAGCCTTGGTCACTTGCAATCAGAAGGATCACCTTATATGGTGATCAACGGAAGAGAGATAAGCGCTAACGCAAAAATCATGCCCATAAAAGGAATGATTAACTACGGACGAGGGGGAATAAGAGGGGGAGAGACGAAAAAGGAGGAGAAGAAGAACATACAGAGGACGGGACTTGGGAGTTGGGAGAACTCGTCACTTCAGTTCAGAGAGCCGTGGACTTCAGTTGTGGGAGTTGGAATACGACCCAGGGATCACCCACACAAAGCGGCGAGGCCGAATGCAGTTTTACTCTAGACTCTGGAGGGTTGAACTACGCAAAGAACACGAGATAAGCAATCCAAACGTCCCACATCTGTTCCCATCAGTAAGGGATTTAAATAAATGGTAGGTACCTTTAATAAACGCAATGAAATAGAGCCAGTAACTTCCAACATACAACTGTTCCATACAATAAATTTAAAATATGATGCATAATTTTATTGGCAATTAAATGTTTTATCAGTATAACTGTATAAATTGTTTTCATTTTGATGGTTCCTTGAGAGATGGCCTGAACTGACGATCCTTGAGATAGATTAATAAATCAGGTTTAAATGTAATAAAATATTTAACAATTAGCAGACCGATGGAACCTAAGCGTAAGTCAAATACTACGTTTGGAGATCGCAATTTTGGAGTGTATGGAGGCTTGGAATTAACTCCCTACAAAAGTAAGATTCATAACAATCCCAACAGAATTTAGGTCCAATCTAAAAACTTACTCTTTAAGGGTCTCATAACCCCAAATTTAATATATCTGCCAATCTGAGAGTACCATTATTTTATTGCCCATAATATATCCTAATCATGTTTATTGGATTTTCATTTCACACCTCAATCTGTCTCTTACTGATGGACGAATCACAATGAAATAAATTATAATGAAATATTTCTACCACTTATCTTACAATCTACTTTTCCTTTCCTAAATGCGTTCACTAAAGAACATATATACCATTAAAATAGATACCTACTACAATTAAATAATAAAATTTCCAACTACACATGTTCCAAGTTATAAACTCTGCTTGTATTGTACTGTATCTTTCAAACCGTATCTAGTAATCAAGGAGCTCAGCCAGGAGTGAAGCCCGGGCAAGGCTATGTTTCAATTTCTAGATGATGCGGAATCTTTTTCTGATTTTTTTTTATCGCACCTGAGATACGTTACTAACAACGCTACAGAAATCCGACAAAAATAATAATAAATTAACTGTGTAGCACTTACGCTATTTTGCAAAATAGCGAGATCACCACAATTTCTTAGAAAAATGTGGATATTTCGTCTTCTCTATAACACGGTCCCTTCACGCCATGTCTTGGAAGGTAGGAATATACGTGAAAAAATCCCTAAAATTATTCACATCATACATCTTAACTTCCCGCGGATGGCTGAATATTAAAAATAGGAAATACGACTTTAATTCTGATATATGAAACCGAGAGGAGGAGAAGAAACAGTTTTTCACGAGGATAAAACTAAATTGGGATTTATATCGCTGTGTTTTTATTCCAATAAATAATCTACGTCTTTTTTCTTCCTTCATAATATTTCAGCACTCTTCTTGTGAAATTTATATAATGGTGCCTTAGAGTATAAATTTAAGTAGGGATTGTAAGTCATTATATTAAAGGTAATATGGAAAGGAAGATTACAGTGATACATATGGGATACTAAAAATTAACATGTTTAGATTGTTGTATATACAGCTAAGTACTACCTTTGTGTAAGACAAATTCGCTTGAAATAGCTCTAACAGTGTTTAGCGACCAGGTATGGCCAGGTTTCTCCGCTCCTTCCTCTTCCCTGTCCCAACCCCCCATCCCCTCCCCATTTCCCCTCCATTCAAAATATAGTCCCAGCTGCTTTTAACCATCTGCAGTGACAAATGCAGTGAGACTATGGCATTCTCAATTGGAGGTGGGGGGATTTGTACCCGCTACCTTCGGCTTGCTGGTCGAGAGCCTTACCCCTCGACCACGGAGGCCATCAATATCCTACATGTATGCAATTAAGGCGGGAATGATATCCTTGTTCCACTGATGAATGAAAGATAACATTGATCCCTTGAACACCGGTGCATAGTCGTGAAACACGCCAAATGTGCACCATATATTTGTACATGACTTAATTATTGATTATAATAATTTGTTATCCTTTGTGCTATGCATACAACCTTGTCATATGAACATTAGTTTATCATTAAAAATTAATAATATTTGACAAGTCAAAATATTTCACCAACAAATGTAGATATAATATGTCTCGACGCCATCTAGTGGAAAATTTAGCACTAACAAAACCTTTCCTATAAAATAAAGTTGGTTGTTACCAGGTGAAAAAAAATATCAATATGCAGTAATTGTTGATTGAAGTACTAGTACATATTTAATTATTTGGCGTGTTGGAAATAAGCCGATGTAGCTCAGTGATCCAGAGTACCTGACATCAGAAGGTGCGGGTTCAGTTCCCGTTGGCGGCATTTATTTTTACTCGGGAGATATTTTTAATTTGTATAGATATTTCAGGCGACTAATTATTGCTTATAATAACTTGTTGTACATGAGTTGATAATTTGTCACGACTCGGTCTTGAATTCACATCTGGGCTGCGAAACGATTAGCAGACCTCTGGATATCCTGCCTCCTACGACATGGGACTTTTCACGACCCATTTCCACCCCCTCCTCTTCTCAAAAACACCCCCCCACACTGCAACCTTAAAGATAATATAGGCGCTGAGATAAATTGATTTCCTGAAGGCCTCTTTTAAAATAAGGAAAACATAACGTCTATATGTATAAAAATAAACGTCTTTATAACAGAATCAACGTAATAATAATGTTATGAATTATTTATTAGTAACGTTTTATATCGTTACTTACCAGATTTAAAGGGATATCTCAGTATGGCTTATAATATAATATTGTATAACACGACAGCTACGCTTCTCTTAATCTCAACCAATTCAGAAACATATTGGTTTCTTCGTGCTTTGAGAGATATTTGCGGAATTCTATACGTTTCCTTCACGTTGAGGCAATTTATTCATATCGCTTTCCTGCTGACTCCGAGATGTTTCTGAGGATTTCCTAGAAATGCTGATAATATATAACTGGTTATCCTTGTGGCGAAAACTCGTCATTATTTTTTGTCGCTGGTGTTATCGTCTTAATTATATTTTTATGTGATACCTCACATTATCACCCCTGTCTGTTGATTTTACAGGCAGGGGAACTATGTTGCCACCCGGTGGGGCAGCATTGTGAGGTGGGTTAAGTCAGAAGGTTGGTAGAGATTTATTGATGAATTATATAAAGGGGGAAGTAGCTTAGTCATGACCCATTATCATAAAGCCTATGTCAACTGTGAACGGGTGCTCCGCTTATTAAGGTAAACCAAATACCTAATAATGAAAATCAAAACGCATTTCAATCTGAATGTGGATTTAATAAGAGAGCATAACTCTATTTAGTATTTAAAATCACAGGCAAATTGCGGTGAATAAAAACCAGATTCTGGTAGCAGACGGTTGCGTTTTTCTTTGTAGACTATACCAGCTTACAAAAATAGTGTCTCACTGTATTAAATACGCTACTGCAAAGCGACGAAAGATAAATTTGAAATTTCTTCTAACTTATCAAGGGTTAATATTTGCCTGCAGTGATTGATCATTAAATCATCTTTAACTCTTGATAGGCCAATATGCCAAACAAAACGTCTGTAACCAAGTAGGTCTTCCGACGACCGCATGATTCTTCTTATATTCTCTTATGGGCTTTTAAACTACAGAAATCCCAATTATTCAGTAAATTATTAATAGTTATTTATGTTTTTGGGCAGGAATACGTAAAATACTAAAATGATATATCAGGTATTTATGCTAATATAAGGGGGATAGTCATTTTGGGTACTACTTACTCCTCCACATGGCTGCGGGATAGTTAAAAATCATAATTTTAGCACCCAAGAGACCAAAAACAGACTTTATATTTATACTTATGAAACATTTATCAGTATTTGAACGTCCTAAGATTTAATTTGGTTTATTCCATGTCTTCCTGGACCGTTAACAACTTCTTCCACCTCCCGTTTTCACATCTCGGTCCAATAAAGCCTAAATTACAACATTATTCCTTGAACTTTATAACAAGCCAATTCCCAAATCAGAGTAATTATCTTTTACAGCTACGTAAAGAGTAATAATTCCACAATCTGGAAAGATAATTGGATGAATTAATTGAAGTAATAAGCATCCATCATCTGCCCATCTGCTCTATTTGTTACGCTATTTATCTGTACATTGCCGATTTGTAATAATCGTGAGTTTATTTTGTCATACCACCTACACTGAGAAAACTCATGATGTGAAATACTGTTTTTGTTGTTTGTTTTTGGGGTGTTATGCCGTGTTGCGCTAACTCCTTCTTTAGCCGACGTTTCGGACAGCGTTGCAGTGTCCATCATCAGGGCAGATCCGGTAGATCCGAAGATGTGTGTCACACATCTTCGGATCTACCGGATCTGCCCTGATGATGGACACTGCAACGCTGTCCGAAACGTCGGCTAAAGAAGGAGTTAGCGCAACACGGCATAACACCCCAAAAACAAACAACAAAAATGCTTTTGGCCGTGAGAATCTAAAAACTTACCTGAAATACTGTTGATTTATTAAAAATCTGGGAAATGTATTCGTTTTCCTGTTAAAAATAGGACTGCAGGCCTATAAAGAATGAATTGAAAGGTTTCATAAAAAGTATCAGTGAAAAGAAAATGTTTTATGAGGACGGTGGAACACGGATGCATACAAATACTGATATTTATATTGAAATACTGATATTATCTCATTCCGTCAACATATCTATTAGAGAAATAAAACATGTTCTCGATTTATTCTGAATGACTAATGTTTTATCAGGAAGTTGGTATGCTGTCATTTTTTGATGTGATCATATTTCTCCGTGTAGGGACATCCTGAGAAATTTCAACAATGTACTCTTGTGTTAAACGTTGATCCTACTAACGTTTTTTTCTCCGTCCATTTGTTCTTGATTGATAACTTAAGAATTTAAAATACATTATTTTTTAATTTTTAATTTTTAATTACTTATACTCATGTTTACTTATAAATATGTAAGTCTTATTTTAGTCTATTCATTATAATTTCAATATTTTCAAATGTATATTATAACGTAGTTACTTCAAGACATGTAGATGGACCATGCTTTTGTGCAACGGCAAGTTGAGCTTGGTGGAAGTGGAAACAGCGGAAGCGGGAAGGGGAGGCAAGATGGAAAGTGATGTGGATTCGTTGGTCGGGCTGGCGCTGGCTGTTGGCGAGACTGAAGTCGTATTTTGCCTGGAATATCACTCTCCCTGGGTTTATAAGCCAAATATATTGATAATTTGACGCTCTAGTTAGTTTTTATCCAACAGATCAAAACGTATATTGTGAGAAATAGCGCTTCAAAGTTTTTTTTTACGAAAAATACATATACAATGAAATTAGCTCAATTCTATGAATCCTCAAATAATTTGAAATTCTCGCCCCTCTGACCGAGAACAGTATCGACTTGTTCCAAGAATTCTGAGTTTAATTTGCTCCGTATTCTCGTTAAATTTATCACACGTGAAAAGGTGAGTGATCATATTATACGTAATTTTAATATGCGTGACAATATGCTTAATTCTAAGTATTTTTTTGCTTCAAAATAATTGACATGACGTACATAATAAAACATATTTGAACAGAATTGATTTTTGACAACACCACGTACAATGTGGTCTTGGAATATAAATTAAAATTTGGATAGTTAAAAAAAGTGTGCGTGCGTAAGTAAATTTGATTGAATATTTTGTTTTATTTCACAATTCAAAAGTTTTGATCGAATGTTTTCTTCCTTTTTATATGAATACGGTCTCAGCTTCACCCAACCGTCTAGAGCCAGTGAGACTATGGCATCCTCAATTGCGATATGTTATGAGGCTGAAGGTAGTGGAGAGGGAAAGAATATGGGAGGAGGAAGGTGAGGGGTACATGGCTATTCAGACCTGGTCAACAAACATAACTGAAGCCATTTTAAGCAGCGTTTCAATTCTGAATGGAAGTCTTACATCAGGGCATACTGAGAGTATATTTCACTCTAGAACGACCTGCAAGTATACTATATATTTAAAATTTCTATAAATATCATAAAAACATCAAAAATATTTGCTTCCGCTCGCCGGGATTTGAACCCGCCACCGTCGGATTGCCAGCCAAGAGCTTTACCCCTCGACCAAGGAGGCCGTCATATGCAAGTTTATAAAGGATTTACTAAAATTAAAAAGAAAAAAAAATTGCAGGCAGTCATGGAATCATGTTGATGAGGCGACACTCTTTAGAGAATCAATGGGAATTCTCTTTTTAATCTATCCTCACCGACGCAAAACTTTTTTGAAAAAAACGAAGTAACTTTGCCCAAGAGCAAATATAGCAATATACTACTCCCCACCGAGAGAATCACTGACCGGGTTGAATATGTAACTTGGATAGTCGTCATGAATATAGAGGCCCTTGTGTTCCAAAATAGCTGATAAATCAATAATCTTAGAACCTCACAGCAATCTACAAAAGTGGGTAGAGGCATAAAGCTCTCTTCTGAGGTGCGGGGAGTGAATATAATTTCCATTTAGTGGAAACAAGCCAGAGTAAGTCATCTCTTACTAGTAATAAGTAATAATACTTCAATCTGCATGGCTGGTTAGCTGGGTGGATGGATAGATGGATGGATTGAGCATCTACCATCTGCCCATCTGCTCTAGCTGCCGCTAACGTTATATATCACTGCCAGGGCCGCAATCGCGCGTCCGTTTGTTCGCGGTGAAGGCGGTGCACAGCGACGCTTGTCAAATCGGCGCCTATCAATTGCGACGCCCATCGCCTACGTACTGTTCTAAGATTATATAGCTATAGTTACAGAAATTGTAGAAAATAAAAATTACAAAAATACCTTGCTTCTTCCTAATTTTATAAATTATTATTTTAAATAATTTTGGAACAAATAGGTAATTTTTTAACAATCTTTGCTTGCAATATCATTTCAGATCATCAACAAATTTTGATAATTTTTAAAAAATTATCAAATTAACCTTGAATAATTAAATTATTATGTTTTTCAGTTATTTGGTCATAGAGCCTTTACACCCAGGTTAAGCTGAGTAATAAACTGAGTAAATGTGGTTCAATTAACTCAAATTTGCGGTGAATTTAAATAGATTGTAATTTTCAAAATTGGAACGAGTGTGCGAAGAATAAGCGATAGTGTACCTATATTTGATTTAATATTTTAACGGACAATCATTTCTGTCATTTTGATTTTGATGTGAGAGTAAGAAAACAGTGAAAACATAGCAAAGGAGAAGATCTGCGTGTATTGTATTTAGAATGGTAACCGAATAAAACAGAACTTGATAAAATAATATATGTATACCGGACATGATATGAGATATAATTTCTCTTACCTTATCTCACGTTTTTACGATGTCATATCTTTGATAAAATTCTTATGATATCTGTATACTGTATATATTATACTACCGTATCATATCAAATCCTTATCTCGTTTTTGCAAGCCGAGACCAATGCAATTATTTTAAATGAATTTTTGACATGATCGGGCATTTAAAAATAAAGTACTGAGTTAAAAATCTACGATCTTATGCATTTCTTAGGAGATAAGGGTAAGGATAAGGGTAAGATAAAAATATTAAAAATAATGTCGGAAATGTACAATTTCGTACAATAAAAAGTGATTTGTACAAGCAGTCATTTTTCATTGACTTTTTATTGACTATCTTGATATTGGTTCTACAATGTTTTTGCTGTCATTACAAGCTAGAATCTACCTGACCAACTCAGGGATCAAGGTATACATGTGTGCCAGTGTCCTGTTGAATTTGCTGTATAATTGTGGGCTCCACTTGTCCCATAAAATATGTATTGCGTTACGTTAGGTTAGGTTGGGTCTAGTTTGTTGTTCGTTTGATCTTGTTCTTAACCTTTCTTCATTTTTTGTTTTATCACGGATCAATTAAAAACTATTCACTATTATTTCTAGCCAGTTTCTCAACACATCCTCTTAGAATCCGTGACCTCGGACCTCGTAACGGAATGTCGAGCAGTGAACGGCAATCAAACTCGGTATGGCAATTTTCATTCGTTTCGTTTCCATCGGATTCTATCGCACCTGTCGGGGGCATTCCAGATTTCAACAGCAATTTAAATTTCTCATTGTTCTTTTTCTGGAAACCTTTTCCCGGTACTACCAGGTGTAGTTTTGAGACAGCTAGGGAAATTTCTCCAAACTAATATTTAGAAGTTGTGTATGTTGTGCATATTTTTGCACTCTCATTTTTTATTACTTACATTATACTTTTATTTGTCATTATCATCATGTGTGGAGTTACACAAAGATCTCTCTTTATTCATCGACTCTCTCGACCCGTCGCTTGTACCGCAGTATGAGGATGGATTCGTAGGTACGTCATTCCTGAATACACTGAGCCTAGATTCCTATTTACACTCATACCTCTTCCCTTCTCAGAAATTCTTCACCTCCCTTTCCTTAAGGTTCCGTAGTAAGCTTTAAAAAAGACGGAGAATATCTTTTGAAAGATATATGAATTCGTATGTAAGAAGGAGCGCGCTAATGTTAAAAACGATAATAACTAAGCGAAAATATTGAATATATATTTTTTTAAATCTGATTTATTTCTCCAAAGGGCCTCTTTTCTGTTTTTTTTTTTTAAATGCTGTGCTAAAAATATTTATATTTCATTCCACTGGACCTTGCTTTCAGCTACAAAGGTAGGTTCATAATGTATGTGTTCATTTTAGTGATAACTTACAATCAATAATTGACAAGGCTGTTAACTCGTGCGGTTAATGCGGATGCATTCGGTCGGCGACGACGCCACTCTGATTTCATAGCTATACTGATTTACAATCGTTATTTAATTGCGCAGCCTCACACACCTACGCACCTGCATTTGAACAAGAAATACCTTTGTTGTTATCAATTTGCAATGTGCGCCGTGCGGCTTATTTTATTAAAATTAAAACATGACAAGATTGTGATAAAAACCGTGAAAAAACTGTAATATAATTTTTCATAATCTATTGCATCAAATAATTTTTTACAGCGCTTCGTATATAAGCTCGTAGATTCCCAGAATGACTGGTTTTGTTGGAATTCAAATGACAATATCACCTCGTGCAGTCAATTCGCGGTGACGAGATATTGACAGTCAAATATTGTTTTGTGCCTATTTTTGAACGTAACTCGTTTTCCGAACACAATTTGTACAATAGAAACTCGTATCAAGGAGTCTAGCACAGTTAAATCGATAATTTTACTATATCAATGATTTAATACCTATTTTTGTTTGTCGACAACTTTTTTTATTGTTGCTGGAACGGAATCAATTTGTCGTATCTTACATGAATTAATAGTCTATGATAATTAACTTAGTCTATGGATTTCTCTCAGTTCTAACAGCTAAGTTAGTTCACAATCATTCATTAATAAGCCAGCTATTTTACGGAACGAACAACACTATCAAAAAACTCGTGCATATTGACAGCTTATCTGATCGCGTTAAAAGTAGCAGCTTTTGTCTATCGAATGCCTGAATCGTTTTCTCATCATGCATAAATGACGGGTTTCTTCAAAACCGCATTGACATAGAGTTTAATCAATATTCCGTGCTAGATTTCCTGGTCGACAATAGAATATTCAACATATTTATAATTATAAATGTACATTTTTTTACTGTTTCGAACCAATACCTATTTTCAGCAGTTTTCAAATTAGCATAAAAGATGCAATATTAAAAAAAGAAAACGAATTAACACTACTGATTTTCCATTTTTGACATTTCATATCGTGCTTAATATTGAAAATAATCATTACGATTTCAATAATAAGCAGTAAAAACAATACTGATCCCAATTAAGAGCCTTGATGTACGCCACAAATAGCTTTAAATGTACATTTCAGCAGCAGTTAGAAATCACATCGAAATGTATCATGACATTTTAAATTCATGTTTATACTATTTATCCATTCAACGGCAATCACCTTTTTCATTTAGATCTACACATTACCCTACAATCGTTGAGGGAAAAAAATGAGTAGGTATTGATTATTTATTAAAAATCTCTTCAAATTACTGGCAATCCGGTTAAAAACGGGACTGTAGACGGCTTCCTGATAAACTTTTTAGTAAATTCGTAATAATATCGCAACACGCGTTCATGCAACTGCGTTTGTCTTAATAATATATAATGACGAAATGCGATAATGTTAGGATTTTTATGAACACGTGTTCCGACATCGTGACAATTCGTTGGTATTTTACTTCAAATTTATCAGTAAACTTATCAATTCATACGTTAAACGTTAACTTATGAAATATTTTATTAAGTTAACGTTTTTATGTCAAATTACCCATCTAGTAACACATCTAATACTCATTTTTTCTTTAATTTTGAAATATTTTGTGTTTGTATGTATAATAACTTTATGTTTGTGATACTCTTATGTTTGCTTCACTCAAATGTAAATTGTTAACCTCGATACAGGCTTGGTCCTAGTGAGGTTGATTTTTATGTGAAAAAAAGTGTTTTATGTATAGTGAGATGCAATAAATATATAAATATAAATAAGTAAATAGGAATAATTTTAAGAGATTCTTAATAAATTGGAAATATTTTTTATCAGTAAGTTTTATTGGTGCAACAAAATTATTTGCGATGGTGGTATATTAATTTTAAGATAATAAAATATTGATATATGTAATAATATATCTTTTTGGAAGAGAGGTTAATTTTTTTCAATACGTACTATTTTGCACAAGAAACATATGCAACATATTGTATTAAATTAGCAAAAAGCAAGCCCTGCCGGCCCTTTCGGTGTTCACACGACACTATCACCCCGTATGGTTAGCGGTGCAATCAATTTGCGGTGGCGGCATATTGATGTCAGCCCTGTGACTGGCCAACGTGACGCTAACAACGTACGCGCCGGTGAACATTATTTGTAAGCGAGGAGGACATTTATCTGTATCGAGAATCGAGATACGGACTCCGCCGCCGTTCAAACCCGGCTGATACCGCCCCGCCCGCGCCGGTACTTACTCCCCGATACAGCGTCGCGTCAATATATTCTGCGAGATTAAAGGGTATATTTAATGTATCATTGCTGATCATTACATTAACTAATATGCATCGATATCACAGTTTTCTTGTTTCTTCTCAGACCCCAAATATATATATTTTTTATTTTACGCCCAGAGGGCTTTTACATATATACATAAAGGCAGTACAACTTAACATGAGAAAGAAATATACATACATCAATGAATTAAAAATAAGAGTACAGTGAAAAATAATAACAATAAAGTTACGATGTAGAAAAAATAATAAATACAAGATGTAAAATTTAAAGTATAGTGATCAGAGAATTACAACATTATTGTTACGGTATTTGTTCGGTATTGGTTTAGCATAGTATGAAACCGCTATATCGGGGAATTAGCTAGTTGCAGGAGTTCGGAACTGTCCAATTTGGATTTTAATATTTTATATTAGTTAATTGGTAATGATGAAAAAAACTAAATTATAATACAGATAATGATGGTTTATAATACTTCTATGAATCATACATTTAACTTCTAAGATATAGGTAGAGATATGTTTAATAAATTTGCTGATGTAGTTTGATAAATTTAACAAAGAACCTCTTTAGTTAGAACTTGTATCATGGGTAAATGATTTGATTATTTCATGTTTATACTGTATCAGTGACATATTCCATACATCTATGTGCAAATACATATTTCCCAAGTTTTGAATTCTGTGTAGTGGTTTATTAAACTGTGCCCTGGTAGTAGTATTACAACAATATTATGTATTTAAAAAGACAAAAGTTCAAACAAAAATAAAATTAACTAAAAAAAACTTAATTAAAAAAAACAAAGCCAAACAACCTTAGCATCTATTTCACGATCAATATGACGGCGTTAAAAAGATAGTGGAAAAAAAATACATGTTTTTTAAACTGCATATGAATCTCGTGAGGTGGCAGTGTCCTGTGAATATGATTGCTGCCATACTCTTTTTGGTTTTGAACCATTCCTAAGTTCTTTCAACAATATAATTTTTTACATCGTCTGTTTCTTGTAAGGGATTAGTTCAGTGCATGGTATGTGATTTTAACTATATTCATCAGATATCTAGCCGAACGTACATCCCACATGGCGGTCAGCAACCCATTGCGTAGGTTTATTAAAATCCAAGCATCACAAAGTAAGGTTAAGTTTGCTAAGGTGATGTGGTCAGTAGTGACGTCATTGACTGACCCGCGTCACTCATGGTTAACAAGATGGCGGGTAACCTGTCGTCTGTCAAAATCAACTTATTAATATTGCGTACCTAGTAAAAATACACATTGTTTACGAAGCCACAAAAAAGGTTATATTTTGTGTGATTTTACCAATATAATTTTTGAGAGAAATAAAAGTTAGAAAAGAAGTTAACAAAGAAAACTAAGTTAGCTCCACATAAAGTTGATAAAACGTGGATAAAAAAATAAGCAAGGGGTGTACACGAAAACAGAGAACCTCTTATAGAAAATGTGATGATAAAATGTGTAAATGCTTTACGTTTATTTTTTTAATGATAAACTAATGTTTATAAGACAAGGTTTTTTATGCATAGCAAAAAGGATAACAAATAATTATAGGCAATTAAATTTCAATGCAAATTGAAAATATCTCCCGAGTAAAAATAAATGCGGCCAACGGGAATTGAACCCATACCTTCTGATGTCCGGTCAGGTGCTCTGAACCACTGAGCTATGTCGGCTTATTTCCAACCCGCCAATAATTCAATATGTACCTACTAGTACCTCAACCAATAATTACTGCTAATTATATTTTTTCACCTGTAAACAACCAACTTTATTTATGGGAAAGGTTTTTTTAATGCTAAATTTACCACTAGATGTCGTCGAGACATATTATATCTACATTTGTTGGTGAAATATTTTGATTTGTCAAATATTATTGTTTTTTTAAGGCGACTAATTATTTGCTCTACGTTTTTTAAAGAATTCTTACTTTATACGCTGACCCAAATATGAATGTATGATTCATCATAAAATGTTTTCCGGTACGTTAAAATTGAGTTCCGTTTAAACATCTGACTTAGTGTAGTGGCCACTGGGTATCATTAATCCCAACTTTCAATAACTGTAGAGCTGCTACTGAAAACCGTATTTCAAAACTCGTACCACCGACCTAAAATTTGACTTAGAACCACTGAAGTTAGTAGGAACGATCATATAACTAACGCAAAATGGCTTTAAAATTAAAAGTTAGTTGTGGCTGCCTTCATATTCCAATTAACTTTAATGGAAGATAAACATTCGAAGGAAAACTAGAACCTTTTAACTGCTACATTATAACGAAATCGCAACTTAAGCTTGTCTCATAATTTATTATAATTAGTTATAGTTTCACAAGTTCATTTAGATCGTTATTTCAACAAAATGGCTGGGAGCGTTATGAAGTTATGTGAAAATTGAGATTCTTATTTTAGGTATTTTAAGTAATAAAATTGTTTTAAATTAAACAATGACTTTGTAAACATCACTTATAGGTAAATACTTAATGCCGACCGGGTTTCGCTACAACCGTAGCTTGATCATGGCAGTATAATACTAAACATCTAATATCTAAATTAACATGTGTTGATATCATGGTGAGTGGACAGTCTGAACTACAGGATATCAACACATGTTAATTTAGATATTAGATGTTTAGTATTATACTGCCCTGATGAAGCTACGGTTGTAGCGAAACCCGGCCGGCATTAAGTATTTACCTATAAGTGATGTTTACAAAGTTATTGTTTAATTTTAAATTGTAATGTCATATGAAGAAATAAAATTGTTTCTTTGCATTCATAAATACACAACAAAAAAACTAGCATATTAGAGACGCTACATCCCAAGGTCAAAAACATATCCAACGAGCAACTACAAATAAGATATTTGGGCAAAAAAGCTTATTTTACTCTAGTACTAAACTATGCAGCAAAATTTCACTCTCATTCAAAACTTACAACAATATTCAATACATTTACATCTCAAATAAAAAAAAATACAAAACATAAGGAGATCAGAAATATAGAATATACACTGACACGAAATACAAATTGAAAACGAAACAACTCAACTGTACTAAAAACATGTTATTTTATAATTACTTCATATTATCCATACCACAAAATTTTAATAAGTTGTAATAAAATCCCCAGTGAGGACATCATAATCTCTTTTTGTCATAAAAAGGGAAGATAATAAAGGGCTTATTATTATTATATTTTTTTCAATTACTAGTATTTTAATAATATTTTTTCTCCTTGTTTGATGAATTAAAAAATATATAACATTCATTTTCAATCAATGTTGGTCAAATCTGTCTTGAATGTCTCTCACACAATTATATTAGTACCTTTCTGGGAACCGTTGAAGTTTTAACTATCTGGTAATTTTCGCAGTAGCCATGTAAGGATGCATTTACTTTTCTAAACATTCTTTAAATCATTTAATGTGAATTTAAGAATAAAAATTATGAGGTTGAGGTGTAAAATAATATCCAAAGTGTCCCATTTTTTATCCTTAACTTTAATAATGCAACAACCATCCTGCATGAAAAAAAAAAATCATAAAAAATCAAAAAACATCACGAGATTTATTCACAGAAGTGCAGTCAAAGAGAAAAAATGTTGTCCCATAATTTGGTTTTTAAGTTGCGACTGAGTCCTAGCCCCAATACTTTCCGACGCTTTGCAAGAATCGATGGTGGGCCGAGGCTACTTGTTGTGGTCAGAAGGGTCGAGGGACGCAGAGCAAGGTCCCTTACCAGCCGCCATGCCATTAGATGGAGCAGGTCGTGACCGCAACAGGTAGGTACCGAGTAGGTACTTACATCATCTATAGTATCAGCCCTGCAAGACGCAGGGTATAAGGAGAGATGTAGGCCTTGTTGAGGGGGACTCATGGGATCACGATCACGAGGAAATGACCAGAAAGTGAAGATGAAAAATTATGGTAATAATTGTTTCGTTAATGAAGGCTTGGCAAATGTATGTTTTAGCAAATGTGTGTTTTATCAAATAAAATCACCACAAACAACAACATCCCAGAATATTCAAAACCTCCTTAAACCCACTTTTATTTCTTATTTAAAACACCATTACCGAATTAGAAACACTAAATCTTCTGAACAACGTAAAAACACAAATACAAAGGGCAGTGACAAAATATCAACAGACGACACTTAGGACGGGTTGTTTCGGAGAATTGGAACAATTCATCAAATTTCAACGTTCATTTTCGGGTTCTGTGAAGGACTTATTCAAGTTCTGTTTTCATATCATTGTAGGCTAGTTGCTTGACAAAACTGAAATAAAAACAGAACTTGAAAAAATCTTTCACAGAACTTGAAAATGAACGTTTAAATTTGATGAATTGTTCAGATTCTCCGAAACAACCCGTCCTTAAACTATTAAAATCCATACAATAGTCATCATATTACCATCTCTCTACCTAATCTTATAAATTGAAGTATTAAAGAAGGCATGTTCCAAAAATTTAAAAACTGCAAAGTTATTCCAATCGACAAAAACTAAAACAAGGACAACAATAAATTACTACAGTCGAATTAAAACAATTAGTATGATTAACCTTTCGAAAATCTTGAGAAACATGTCAAAAATAATCTACTAGCTTTGCGCCAAATCAAATTGGTTTCAGAAAAAATATGGGATTCCCTTAAAACAAATATAAATCTTGCTGGAAAATGATGCTTCGGAATCATCAATATATTTATACTCGTTTATAATTATTACTTTAGTTTATTGTTTAACGAAGTACAGAGATTACGGAATTATGCTATCTAGTTGGTAACTGGTATGTGAGAGAGAGATGAAACTAAAACATGGGTTTTTTTTAAATATTATTATACTAGATATGTCTAGCTCTACACTGACAAAGTCAAACCCCTAAGTTTACTGTCCCATAATACGCACAATAAAGAATTTGTAATTTAACTTCTTTGTAAAGGCTTGTTAAATTACATTTTATTATTTTGTAAATTGACTTTATCATTTTTTTCTACATTTTATATACCTAGGTAATCTCTGTGTACGCTGTTTGTCTGACATGATGGACCTCAATCAAATTTGCTTACAAAACAGCAATATTAAACGAATTTAATGCTCTCAATCCAGAATATTGTTTCTTTACTCTCAATATACATAAAATTGTCGTGTTTTGAAAAGTGAAACGTAAAGTTCTAACAATGGCTCGGTAGCTTCCATCGTCATTCATATTTTACGAACTCAAACAGTTTCTCCATTGGAGTAGGTTCAACGTACTAGCAACTTTTCGTACCTATTCCAAGAAAACTTTTGTCCATTTCCGAACCCTTTGTTTTATAGAAATCGAATCGAAACTTTTAAGTTAAGAGTGGACGCGGGCCATTGATATCAACTATCTCCAAACGAGAATGTATTGTTTCCAAATCTTCGTTTGATATACAATAATGTTCTATTCTGCCATAAACGTCCTGGAAAAGGAGCCATTACGATCCAGGCAAGACCAGGACATCAGTTATGTAGTGGTAGAATCGCGTCTGTATTATTTATTTATTTATTTATTTATTTATTTATTTATTTATTTATTTATTTATTTATTTATTTATTATTTTATTTACGCCCTAATGGGCTTTTACATGAAAATATACATTTACATTGATTACAATAATTGAACATAAGAAGATAAATGGAGTTAATTGTAAGAAAGCAACACATATAATAAAATTTTGTGCAATTTAGCAAAACACTAATAAGATGGATTCAATATAAAATATACCCAAGCATGAAATAGTAAGTAAAAGAAAGTTCAACATAAAAAGTAAGTAAGTGGGTGTGTTTAAACCCAGTATTAATTGTGAGTTTAAGAAATCGATAAACCAATATAAATTAGAGTGTAACTTACTCGTGAGGTAAAGAACATTATAACAGAGATTTAAAAAAAAAAAAAAAAAAAAAAAAAAAAAAAAAAATAAGAGTTGCACCTGTAAAAAGCAAAAACTAATAGAATTTAGCAATATCGACATGAATAAGAAATAATAAGATCTGAGATGGAACATAGTGTTATGTATAAAAAGTAGTTAGTAGGTATATGCATACAATTATAAGTGTATAGTAGAGCAAATAAAAAACAAACAAATATGGATATAATTTACTTGAAAGGTTTCGAATGGGAGAAGATGTAATAAAATTATTAAAGCTATAAAAGTTAATTATTAGCCGATAGAATCGAAATAAGTTGCCTTTTAAAGCTCACAAAATTGTCAAAACCAAACATATCTATAAGTTCACAGTATTTATTCGCAAGGTTGTGAATTCTAGGAATTGGTGAAAAAATAGAATAATTAGTGTTGAGGTTCTTGTTAAATTTAAAAGTATCTTTACTGCGAGTTTGCCTAGCAGGAACATTAATGCAAATAAGTTCCAACAAATTAGGGCTGTCAATTAAAGATTTAATAATTTTGAATAAAAATAGCAAATCAATTAACACTCTTCTATCAGATAATTTAAGAAGTTTAGTTTCAGCAAGCAAGTTATTGTAATTTATAAATTCGATTGGAATTTTCATTTTAAAATTAATGTACCGAAGGAATTTATTTTGTACCTTTTCTAATGATTGAGAATGGACCTTGTAGTACGGTGACCATACGGTGGAATTGTATTCTAATTTGCTTCGTACTAACGAGCAATACAGATGTTTTAATGTTGACATACTTTTAAAATTTGCTCCCATTCTCAAAATAAAACCTAGTATTCTCATCGCATCGCTTGTTATTTCATCGATGTGTTCGTTAAACTGTAGACTCTCGTGGAATATAACACCAAGATCACGAATCTGTGATACACGAAGAAGATTAGCACCATTCATAAAATAGGAAAAATTAAGTGGATTTTTGCCTTTGTAAAAACTGATAATCTGGCATTTACCTAAATTTAGTTGCAAATCATTGACAGAACACCACGCACATAGTTTATTAAGGTTCAACTGCAAAATTGCGCGATCGTCATCGTCTTTGATTATTCTGTATATCTTCAGATCGTCATTATACTTCTAGATGTGTTGGTTGTGCCACGTTTGTATATATTTGTGACAGATGTTATGTTTATACCTATGCTGTAGCTATAGCAACATGATTATAATGGTGACAGTTGTAATGTATATACACTTAATGTGACAGACCCTGTAGTGGTGGGATAATGTCTGTAGGGGTAGTAAAAAGATTATGTTGGTGATATACAAAAGGCAATGTTGTGATATCAATGTCTGGGGTGATAATAGTAGTTTTTATGGTTTTATTGGGTAGGAAATCTGGACAATGACGGGTTAGTGGCAATAAAGATAAACAGTATTTGACGATGTTTTATTTGTGAGACATGTCAACTTAAGCAAGTAATTAATTAGCGTTAGATATTAAAATTAAGTATTTTTATTTGCGCTCTTGAGTTAGTGATGTATTTATATGCGTTGAGGTTATTTTTCACAAAGAAACGCTTGGCAAATTATCCATTTTATTATTGAAAGACAAATGTTCCCGGGTGACGGATATACTGAAAAGATTTGAAAACTGCCATCACTGTGAGCAAAAATATTTTATTTGCATTGATGGAGGATTTGCCTGGCTGATCAAACCAGCGCAGTGACGCGCCTGGGTGGGAACCTGATACATTTGTCTACTCAGCTACTAAGGGGTCGTCTATAAAAGCTTATTTTGTGTGCTTAATTTTTAAATATTTGAATTAATTAATTGAATAATTTAAAGATTTAAAAACATCACGGAATATTACATAAAACATGGAGCTACACTTAAAAGAGCTACTGCATACTAATAACTCGCCGAAACTTGTTCCACTATTAGAACGAGAAAAGTGGAGCACGTAGACCGAAAATGGTAGTTTTAGGTAGAGCGTGGGAGAGTCGGAGGTCAGTTGGAGGTCAAAAAGCGGAACCCATTTTTATTATTCAATTCTCATTATATTATCTTTTTCTCATCTACATATAATACATTAATGACATGAGGAAGAAGAGAAGTTATTCTTCAAAAAATTACCATATTCGAAGAATAACTTTTCTTACTCGGCGTTGAGACGGTTTGACGGCCTACATGGTCGAGGGCTAAGTCTTTCGACTGGCAAGATGAAAGTCGCAGGTTCAAATCCCTGCGTGCGCAAGTAAATTTTATTTGATTAATTTGTGTATTTTCACAAATTATTCATTTAATATAAAATGAAGTATATTTAGAAGATACTCTCAGTATCGTACTGGTGTAAGACCACCATTCAGAATTAAAACAGTTTGGTGACCAGATCTGAATAATCAAGTAATTCGAAACCTTCCTCTTCCCCATCTCTTTTCCCTCCTTACTATCTTCAGCCTTACAACATGCCCCAATCGGGGATGCTAATATCTCACCGGCTCCAGACTGTTGGGAGCAGTTGGGACTCTTGTGCAGTTTCAAATAAAAATACAATTAAATCTATTTTGCTAAAAACATTTCATCCTAGCTGTCCTAATATTTACTTTGTTACTTCTATGGAATAAAGGGTTCCATGATGACTCAACACAGTGACAATTCAACACACTCTTAAAAAGTGATTTTTTTTTAACCTAACCTAACCTAACCTGCATAACCCAGTTAATAAAGTTTTTGTTTCATCACTTTCCATGACTTTATATAACTTTTTTAAAGATGTGATGATTTATCCGGTTACCGGAATAAAGATAAATGATTATTAATGCTTCAAATATGGTTACAATCTACTGTCAAGTACCCATCTGATCACTCACGTAACATTTTTTTTTCTTTCTTTCTTTTGTAATATTTTGAGTTTATTTGTATTGTGTATTGATTACTTTATGTTTATTTTACTCAAATAATAAATTGTTAATCTCGATACAGTTTAAGTGAGCATGATTATTATGAGTACATGTATGTTTAGTGAGAAACAATAAATCAATTGCTTCCACCAAATAACTAAGACCAAAATAATTTATTTTTACTAGCTGATGCATACCCGGCTTTCTCTACTTTTTAAAAATATGATATACAAGTATTACATACATAAAAAAAGTTTAAAATCTATCATTTATTTTTTTACATAGTTCTAAATTCAAATGTGACCGTAAATAGTTATTTTAAACCTAATCTTATTATTTTTATTTCTATTTTATTTAAACATTTTACATCTTTTTTAGTCGATCAGTTTTATCTTTATTTTTATTTCTAATATGGTTTTAAAAATAATATGCGTTTTTTTTTTGCGTAACAATTTCCTTTTCCCTTATTTTTTATTATTGTTATGCTCAAATAAATCATGTACGACTAACATAATACGGGCATGAGCCTAGTATGGTTGTTGAGAAAATCACCAAAATTGTATTTTTTTAAAATTTATAAATTAAATAAATATAAAAAAATAAGTATATAAAATATTTAAGAACCTCTCCAAACGACATTGGAAACCCTTTCAAAATCCGTCGCATAGCTTAGAAGAACTAAGCGCACAAAGGGACAGACGCGGATAGCGACTTTTTATTATAATAGTATCCAAGTATTGGTGACCGGATAAATCATCAAAATGATAATTCATTACATCTTCAAAAGTTATATAAAGTCATGGAAAGTGATCAAAAAAAAACTTTATTAACTATGTTAAGTAGGTTAGGCTAGGTTAGGTTTAAATTAATTTTTTTTCATCGATTTTAATGACTATATATCACTTTTTAAAGGTGTGTTGAATTGTCACTGTATTGAGTTATCAACGGAAAACCATAGTTATTCACAGAAATAAACTCAATTTTTACAAATAAAAAGTATTTATTTTTCCAATTTCCATTCCTAGAGATTTGCTCTGTTGATCCCTTCTCGCGTAATCCGAAAGTTCTCTAAACTGGCAATAATTATAAAAAAAGTTGCTGTTAATTTTCTTTATTGTATCGCTCATATTCTTGAACATTATCTCAGCCTTTATTAAACCCTAATGTGGTATTTGTGCGAAGTTGTTTCTCCCTTCTTAGGGAGGTTGTTCGAGGTTGCTCAGGGTGGCTCGCGGCTTCCTAGGGGGGTCTTTTCAAGTTTCCCCATAAAAAATCTTTACACTCCGCGGGGAGGGGTGGAAGGTTCTAAACAGAATACTTAAATATTTTACGCGAGCCTTCAAAGGGTATATTTTGGAAATTTTAAAGTTTCAGGAGCGTCATTATCTTAACTGAGTCGCCGTGAAGGCAACTTTTTACAGGGGAATATGAGAAAGATTCTCCCAATAACCTGTACAGCCTTTATTACGGACGTGCCTCTCTGTTTACTGTACAGAGTACACACCTTATAAAGATTTTACACTGAATAAAAAGTTTTTTATTATGTTTTATTAGGCTATAGCGGTAGTCTATCCCAAGTATAATATCGTAATTTCAAATTGGTTTACTGTATTGAACAAGTTCTAAGTATTGATTTGGATAGTAATAATAACACTTAACTGAATGATTTGTATGGCGCCGTTTATGTACAACATAACCTGTTCAAATTTGACTATAAAATATCTATTTAATTATTGACAAACAGATGCAGAAGACACACTTACCTAGCAGGTCAATTTAAATAAATAAGATTTTATTAGAATATTTAAACTCGGAGAAGTTACAACTTTTGTCGCTATTTAAAATACTGGACATTGCAAGATTTTACAGTTGCCATTTCATACCCCATTACTCTTCATATTATATTTATTTGGAAATAAAAAATTAGAATTGATTTTAATTGTAAGTAATTAAAATTGAAGAATTCTTTTATCACAAAAGTCTTAAATATCCTACTTATTTCATTCTACAATCATGTATGAGATAGTTGTATTTAACGTGATTCCAGTCATCAGGTTGCATATTTTAAAAAATGAACACCCTGTCAATATGGTACAAAGACTAACTATTAGTAATTTTGAAAAAAAACTACATTCTCTTCAGCAACATTATTCATAATCTTCCAAGTTACAAAAATGCATCGATAAAAAACCCATAGTTACAAATATTCAATTATAATACATTGAAACAATTAAAACTTTATTCATCATTAAGACATGAATTTTACATCCAAATTACTCTATTTTCTGCACAACAAATGCATAGTAAAAATATTGACCAAAGTGACAAAATATTTTACTAGTCATACCGAAGAAATAAAAATAATAACATTCAAGAAAAAAGTTTGATTATTGTTAAAAAAACTGAACACTCGTGAGATCATTAACAAAATGCAGTAACTTCATTTCGAACCATATTTTTGTTTTTTACTGTTACCACAGTATTGTTATATACTCTATGATATACCAACTAGGAACACAAGACAAAGTGTAACATTCTTCTGCAATTCATACACAACCATCTATCAGACACACTCTCTAACCAATAGGACGCATATATTATATATTAAGTGACTTCATTTATATGTAGAATTAAACGAAATCTATACCAGCATTTTGTTGAATCCTACAAATTATAGTAGCGTTGGTAATATAGTTTTAGTGATTTGTCTTATTTATGATATTATTCTAGTTTCTATATATTTTTATTTTATTGTTACCTGTTTTACTAATATTGTTTTGTTTTCAGTTTATCAGTTTAACGTTAGTTCATACTTTAAAAATTTGTGTATAATTTTCGATAGCTCACTAGGTATATTCTGTTCATCCATGTAAAAGCTCGGCTAGGCGTAAAACCAGATAAAATATTACTTTTCACTCCTACACCAAACTCAAAGACTAGTTCTCTTCATTGGCGTAGAAATACTTACAAATATATATTTCTCTATTTGTTCTTATGGCTTTTGTTATATTTAATTGTAACAATATAATAAAGAAAACATTAAATAAAATAAGATTGATACTGGAAAGGTAACGGCTAGTAGCTGTTTCATGAAACATTATATTTAATAATGTACGATAGATAATGGAAAGGTTAGAGCTAGTAGCTGTTTCATGTAACATTAAATAATATAAGATAGATACTGGAAAGGTTAGAGTCAGTAGCTGTTTCATGTAACATTAAATAATATAAGATAGATACTGGAAAGGTTAGGGCCAGTAGCTGTTTCACGGTACTTGAACAATTCATCAAATTTCAAAGTGAGTATTTAAGTTCTGCGAAAGTTCAATTCAACTTCCTGTAGAGTTCTCCTTGCAGGATTCGTGTATGCATATTGCAGTAAATGGAAACCTTTATCCCATCCGTATCCTGAATTCAAACATTTCAAATAGAGCGATAATTTAAAAATAATCGTAAACTTTGAAAAGTGTTTGTTTCCAATCAGTTTTATCTCTAGAATCTTTAAAACAGCTTGAATCCCGTTATGTAATATGTAAAGACATCTCTTTATGCTTACGGCCCTCTGGCGTACACAATATATTACCTTGTGCCAACCTCAAAATAATGTAGCGTTAATTGCAAATTTAGGCCCTGACAGGTGAGGAGAGTGTTTTATGGATTAAACGATTATCAAAGAAGACGAAGGCTAAGTAATGTGGGTAGTTTAATAGGTGCTTTAATTAGTTTGGACTTATTTGAATTTCTAAAGATAGTGGGAGAATTATTATTATAAAATAAACGTAGTCAAATTATTCGTGGGAGTTGTGAGTAATTAATATTCAACGTTAAAACGTATTTGCTCGGAAATCTTGTTTCAAAATGTATTTAACGATTTTTACAATTTCATCTTTCTACAATGACGCTTAAGTGTCAGTTTTTACCTCACTAATTTCTCTATAATTGATTTAACCAATACGATTTATTTTTTAAATGAAGTGTCGATATGTGACTACATGAATTTTCTGACTGGTAATGAAGCCAACCTGTCACAACATTTTGAAGGTCTTCATCATTGATTACTTCCATACGTTCACTGACATGAATAAGTAACTTGGAGTCCAGTACTTAGCTAACGATAGAGATCTTGAAAATGATGTGACCGTTTGGCTGCATACCCAGGCGACTGAGTTTTATGTTTAAGGAATTTACAAAATAGTGAAAAAAGTGAAACGCTGTACTTTTAAGAGGCATATAATAAAATATCTATAAACGGTGGTAACAGCCCTCGTATATGCATTTGTCTATTAAATGATTTGAGTAGTGAGTTAAATAGGTTTTCCTACATTGAGAAAATTACTAATATTGAATATTGCTAATTTATTAAGAGATTCTCTTCAAATTATTCGTTATCTAGTTAAAAACGGATTTGCAGGCCCTTCAAATGAATTGATATGTTTTCTATTGAACCTTTAAAAATAAACACACTAGCCGATCTTTTCCAAACTACGTGCACTAACTACATTTGGAAAGCCCGCTACGCACTTGACTGAAGACAGGGACCACTTCACGGCCTTCAAAGCTGCAACCCAAAAAGGACCTTTCCACGATAGACTATGGCGTCTAATAAATATTGTTTTGAAGAGGACAATGAGGAAGAATATTTTAAAACTAGTAATCTACAAAAATGGTTGGAGGACAAAACATACAGTAAATTAAATTAGTTTAACAATAAGCTGACGTTCTTTCATCTTGTATTTGTGATATCATTATAGCGGATTACTTTTCGACAGCACTTGACATTACGCACAGTAGTAGAGCAATTACAAAAACCCAACAGCTCGGAAAAAGTATTTCAATAATATCCCAAAACTGAATTAATAAAATTATACGTAGCTATAGTAGAAATGATCTGCTCGTGAAACAAAATTGCGTTGGTATATATAATAAAAATAAAAAACATTTTTAAAGACCTGTATAAAAAAAATAATGCTTTCTCTCCAAAACCCCAAAAAAAACAATTTGCAATGAAATTATGTAAAACTGATGCTATTTCAGAAAACTGATTTTGTACTTTTAGAATTAGATTCCGAAATACTGTTTCCAAATTCATCATATAAAGTAAAACTACGTTATTTAATGAAAACAAATAAAAAGTATTTCATAAATTCTAAAACAAAGTGATATAATGTAAACAAATTATTGGGACATAAATCATCATCGACGTAATCAATACAAATCAATTTGTACTATATCGTATAAAAATAATAATAAAATATCAAAAATTGAGTTGACATGCGCTTAGTTTGATGGTTGATGTGTAGAACCTATTAAATGGACAAGGATAACTGCATAGCGACTAGTTTTGGCAGCGAGTGTGGCGGCTGAGAAACGCGCTGAATGCAGAAAGACATTACTAAATGCGAGAAACAAAATACGGAAGCCGATAACTCATTACACATATTGTGTATGAGTTATCGGCTTCCGATTTT
Organism: Hesperophylax consimilis; assembly: GCF_061612785.1. Lineage (NCBI taxonomy): Eukaryota > Metazoa > Arthropoda > Insecta > Trichoptera > Limnephilidae > Hesperophylax > Hesperophylax consimilis. Next base: position 32,053,376 of record NC_142851.1, read on the forward strand.
GTTTCTCGCATTTAGTAATCTCTTTCTGCATCGCGACTAGTTTTGGCAGCGAGTGTGGCGGCTGAGAAACGCGCTGAATGCAGAAAGAGATTACTAAATGCGAGAAACGAAATACGGAAGCCGATAACTCATTACACATGCGTATCGTTTTTTACACGAACGAGTCAGAGATACGACCCAACCTCACGCAGCCAACATCAACTGTAAAAGGGTGATAAGTAATCAAATGTATTTGTTTAATTTCATTATATCAATCAGGTAAAAAAGATACCTCAATTTATTCAGTTAAATTTGTCGGGTTTTTTATTGTATTTTATCTACATATCGTGGGTTCTGAACATTGATGGAGTACAGTTTCGACAGATGGATCTCATTGAACAGGATCACAGTGTCAGGTCATACAAAGTTGTCGTGAAATGGGTACGTTTAACCCCGAGACCGTCATCACAAGGTTACCGCCGCACAGCACCGCGACGTTGAATCTCCTCCACAATCGCTCTACTTGGGCGTCGGCGTCGTTAGTTAGCCGAGTTCCATAGGTGCCCGCCGTTATTTATACCCCCTGAGAACCACCCGCTTCCTGCCCCTCAATCCCCTACAGCCGAGGGGAGGCGCGCGGTGGGAGTTTCCGCCCCAACCGACAGTTTCCGCCAAGCATTCGGAAAACACGGCGAAAAACTCGCGGGCTTCGAAAATTCGAGTTAAATCCGCCAAATCTACATAATATCAAGTTAAATACAATTATTAAGCAATTTGCAGTCTCCGCATAAAAAGCTTTAGCTTCTTTTGTATTCTTCTTATTACTATATTTGTGGATAATTCGCGTCTTTTGATGTAGTGTCTCCCGCGAGTGTTTGCAGGAAGCTTTAGGACTGAACAAGGCTGACATTTACCGCTGGCGCTATTCCGGAACATTTCCGCACCTTGTGACTTATATTCCTTGAGAGCCATATATAGAATACTGGTCTATTCAAGTTATCTTTAGTGTAGCCATTGTGAAACAAAGATGTCGAGATTTATAATTCATGCAAGGTAGAAACAGATAATTCAGGGACTCAGGAATATATATTTTAAATTGAATCCCTTAATCTACTAAGACGTTAGGCGGTCTAGGCAAAATAAACAAAAAAATCTTAATCTTAAAAAATTAAACGTTTGCCGTTTGCGCAACATCCTCCTTTATTCAACAATTCGAAGATCATTACATTGTCCATCATCGTGTAAAGATTGTGGTGACGTGTGTGCTTATGTATGTACACGTCATACTGTGATGAAAACTCCAATCCTCTAAGAACTGGTATTAGAATATAATTTTAAATAGTTTTTTATATTTCATTTTGATGTTCAGTTATCAGCAAGAACTATTGAGCGCCCTGAGTATTTATTAATATTAGTTTGATTATTATGAAATTCCTTTTGAATGGCCTCTGTAATTGAACGTGCTCTATGTGTTCTGGGTCTTCCCAGGACTTCAGGAACAAGTCCAAAGTATTGGCACTAAAATGCTTTCCGAAACATTGGCTTAACGGCATAATACCCTAAAAACAAATCACTTTAATAATCGTGCTTATATAATTTCTACATGTAAAAGCGAATGATATATGGAATAATCGCTTTACTAATAAAGTTTTCTAAAAAACATCATCACTGTATAAACTTGCAGGCCATCTTAGGGTTACTTTGTCATACTTGTGAATGCTTTATTTCCGGTTCTAACTCTTCTTAAATTTATTAATCATTTAAATAACACGAAATGGATAAATCCGACAAATTATTTTTGAATTAACATTTAAAAAGGCACTCTAGATATTTTGAAGATACTTTTAGAACGCCACTCGGTAAGAGAATACTGTTTAAATTATTGAAATTGAAATATTTATTGGTTAAATTCATAAATTGAAAATGTATTTAACAGTCAACACATTTCGGAGAAACACTTTCTTGCAAACGCATAAATAAATTATCAATTTGATGGCAATCTTTGGTTGGATCATTGAAGCGTATAGATAGAGCGTTGACGTTCGAAGTATGGGCCAAACATATCGGATCATTGACTGCTGTGAGATACGCGGGGTTCAGTTGGTTACAAGTACTCGCCGGGTACAGGTTTCAGATATGCACGCCGAGATATTGTACAAATTTTACTATAAAAGGTAGGTAAAGCAATGCTTTTACGTTTCATCGGTAAATAGGGTTTTACCATAATCAGTAGCCGTGTAAATTGGCTTTTCAATGTTGGAAAACTCAAGGGGCGCTTGGAGTTGGCGCGCCGGTAACCCAAATGTTTCAGGCGGTGGCTCGGCGGGCGGTCACCGGCGACTCCGTTCGTTGTGTTTGGAAGGATTCGGGCAACATCGGCAGCTGCCACGCCCTTTTTTATGCTTCCCGCACGGGAATAAAATTTTACACTGATTTTTTTTAATTAACCATACATTAGGCTATGAGGAAAATTCTTTCCCTTAGAGCCTATGTCATCTTTGGAGATGCCGTGTGGATGGTCTTTTTAATGAAAGAAGGGAAAGGAAGTTCTGTGAAGGAAAAAGGTTGTGAAAGGTGAGTAGTGTGTCAAGGAGGGACGGATGCATGAATCCACCCAAGGTGATGGGTCGAAAGAGACGTGTAAAATGAAAAGTCTTTCATTCTGCAAGTAATATCGACCGTATCTAAATACCTCAATGTGTTGAGAATTAGCACACGGATAAAGGATAAGTGTGACATGCACGGTGAAACAAAGCTAATTGTCAAGAATATGAGTAAATGCAGAATATGCATTTAAATTAATCGGTTATTGAATTATTTAAAAAAAAACAGTATACTACAAGCCATGCTGAAAATATGCCCTAGTCTTCTTTCATCATAGTATTAGGTGCCATAGTTCCTCTGGTTTCGGTAGTTGTAGCTCTCACGAGGTCATGATACAGACATCTAACGTAATTGCAATCCCTGACCCAGAATGCTAGGTACGTTTGTATTGCCCTGTTCAAGGACCATCATTAGAAAACTAAAATTTGTTTTATACGTGTTTGATGACCAGCTCTAAATAGCCAAGAACTGTTCAGCCTTCCATTTTTCCCATCACCACTCCCTCCAACCTCATAACATACCCCAAATGGGGAAGACATAGTCCCACTGGCTTCGAAGAGTTGGCAGCACTTGGGATTCTTGTGACGTATTCACATTTTTAAAAGAGCCAACCCTCTTTTACGATCATCTAAGGATGTTCTTAAAAAACTTTTTTCTAGTAAGCCTTTTTTCACACATTATCTGAATGTCTACATCCTTCCCAAGCAGTCAGCGGTAACTCCCGCCACGCTCTCAGAGGAAAGTCGGCTTCCTCCGTCCACCACACCGGCAGCGTCTTGGTAACTACCACGGCTCAATGGAGGCCCCGACAATGGAAAATGGCTGAATAAAAGGGTGATTTATGCAAGGCACTTAAAGAAGTCGAATTTCTAAGGGAACGACCGAGACACCAAAAAAATTGAGACCGCATTTTGTGCCCAACAATGATTCCAGTCCGCACTGCTCGTGATTTAGCTGTTCCGTCTCGGAATTGTTAAATTTAAATATAAATTTTCATTTTTTATATTCTCTGGTTTAAGCATCTCCCGGTCGCCGGTGATGTCCCGAGAATTCTCGTAAAACTCTCGACTTGAAGTAGGTAGTCTTTTTCTTATATATTTCTCAGAAGACTATAATATTTTTAATGATAAGATTTTTGTGAGATTTGATAATATTCGAATGAGATACTTTAATGTTTCAAGGGCGTCATCTTCCGCTTCTTTTCATTGAAATACAAAAGTTTTGTCCAAATGAGAAACTGAAGAATAATAAAAAAGAAACTATAAAGCAGAAAACCTGTAGGCTTAAGTTTCAAAACTCTTGAATAATAACTTCTAGTGTTATGAAATAAGTGCTGCTTATTAAACACATTAATTTGAATTCAACTTTTGTTTTCGATAATGAAAGAATGCAAGCCTTGGAAGCGTAAATTAACCCACTTTTCAAACATCCGATCGATCCGAAACTCATCATATAAACTCGAAGTCAATGACAATGCATTCTATCAACTTTTGTCGCAATAGTGTACACACTCGACATTTACGCATTTCTCTGAAATTGGTTGACATTATCTGTAAAATAATGTCGGTAATACCCGATCGGCATTACGCGAGGTTCGTAGAGTTGTCGACTCCAGTTCCTGGATATAAACGATAAATCACCATTTACAACAATCTAAAATAAATTAGAAAGCATTTTAAACTAAATGTTTTAAAAAAACTTTATTTATTAGAGGTTGATTTTGTTGTATCATTTTACATGTTATCGCAATTATTTTCAGCTCGCAACACCATTTATAGCAGAAACTGTGAAGACTTGAAATATATATATGATAATATATTTTTAACCAAAAGTAAACATTTTGATATTATTCAATTTATATATTCCATTATTTTATTTTTATAGATATGTTAGCCTGTGACGCCGGGTAGTAAACTTACTAGTTGTGCATTTATTGGAAAAAATAAGATTCAAATCCATCCCCAAACGAAGAGGCAGCGGAAGAAATCGTAATATTTCAAACATGTCAATTTCTTAAACAAACGAACAGTCGCAATTTTACGTGTGAAGGTGTAGACATAACATGGTTTATTTATTATTTTATTTTATATGTTTTAACGCCCAGCCGGGCTTTTACATGGATTTCAAGAACGGAATATATCTAGTGAGCTATGGAAAATTGTACACAAATTTTAAATTCATAACAGTAAACTTAATTCATGAACAGTCAACTGAATATGAAACAATATTATTAAAACATAAAGCAGTAATATCAAATTATACTTCTGTATTATTTGATTACTTATATAGTTTCTACTAGAACAATACTACATATAAGACAAATCACAAAAACTACATTACCAATCCTACTATAATTTATAAGATTCAACAATGTGCTGGTTTAAATTATGCTTAGTTCTATAAATGGAGTTAATAAATGCATCAACAGTACTCCTAACTGGTTTCCCAGATCATGCATCCCGTTTTTAGTTAGTGTGTCTGATAGTTGGTTGTGTATGTACTACAGAAAAATTTTACATTTTGTCTTGTGCTCCTAGTCGGCACATTATATTTAATAGTAGCAACGATGGCTGTACTGTCAATTAAATTGTTAATGACTCTATGTAACACGACCAGGTCTGACTTTATTCTCCCGACAGACAGTGTTATTAGCTGCAATTCATTTATCAAACTGACATAATTAATGTATTCAATTGGAATTTTGAGCTTAAAATTTACGTACTTAAGAAATTTGTGCCTAACTCTTCCTATACCTATTAGACTGAAATTTATACAAAGGCGACCAAATTTGTGAATTATATTCCTCTCGACTTCTGACTAATGAAATATAGAGAGTTCTCGTACAGGGCCTAGGTGGGACCCTTGAGGAACCCCACTTATGGTCTCAAATATATAAGATTGTACAGAATTAAGCTTTACGCTAAGTACCCTTTTGCTAAGATTACTAACAATCGAACTCAATAGTTTACCAGTGATGCCCAACAATCGGAGATTATATATTAGTATGTGATGTCGAACCTTAGTATATATTCTGTTCACTTGTTGTTTGAGACCAATGGATTCAGATATGTAATTTTCAAAAATCATTAAATTAATTAAAATAGAGCGACTTGTGATGATGCCACGTTGATTATGAACATCAATTTTATTGATAGATTTATCATTGGTATCTAGAATGTAAATCAAAAAAATTGAAATGGGATCTTCATTTTTTTTAAACGTTAGCGCAGTTTTGTGTGAATTATGATTATTCTGTGTTTATTATTTTAAACAATTTCAAATAAAGGCATATATATGGCAAACCAAAATATTCCGAATGTTGTTTATTTCAATTTTATAAATTATTTGTTTTACCAAAAAACCTTATAACATACCTGTACAGTTAGTTTTAATAGTTAAATATTTGTACAGTTAGTTTTAATAGTTAAATTGTCAATATTTTAATTTACCAACGTCCACTAAAACTTCAGTGAAATCGCAAGGATATATGTGACGTCTCAAGAAGCTTACTTTTTGTTTGAGTAGGATCACCTCAGTGCTAACCTAAGACGGACTTATAATATTGTTGTTATATTTCTTTTTGAGTACGGTGAGATATATAATTTAAGGAGTGTTAAAAATAAATAACACCACGCTTTTTATTTGCCTCTAAAAACTTAACATATCCTTCCAAATAATAATAACATATTTAAAAAAGTCACCGACCATAGAACTTTACACGTTTGGGAAAGATTTGCCAAAGTTTTCACATCAATTACTTTTATATGAAACTAATATAAATGGAAATTACAAAAACTTTTATCACTGTAACGAAACATTTTTTGTTTCATAAAGGTATATCTACAGTTTACAAGAAAAAAACGTAAAATCGTAAAAATCAGAAATTTTTAATTTGTAATTGCATTTGTCCGTCTGTCATATTAAAATCTGAAAGAGTATTTCATCCACTTAAAAAAACAGTAATTTTGTTGGTGTACCTTCTAAAACAGCGAATCAATTAGGTTTATAAATTTCTGATAGTTTGACAAAAAATATTTCGTACACTACGAGAATTTAAAACCCGCGTAGATCTGCCGAAGTAGTGATGCCAACCAAGCGGGGGGTTTTGCAGAGATAGTATTTTATTTATTTTTAAATAACGATTTATTAATTCTAAGTTTATATTTAATGAAACTTGTATATTTAAAATCGGTAATTGTTGAGCTATATTAATTAATATTTTTTAAGCCATAGTATTTTTTAGTGGTGTTCTCCATTAGGGATGTTATAGTCGTTTTCATCTGCCAAAATGTAATCACCTTCGCTCTTTTTTCTATCAATGAATGTTTCAAGTACGCTGAATGATGATTTCTATACTTTTTTTAAAATTTGTATCTGAATGCATTATTTTACTTCCTCGTGAGCCATCTGGCATCCGGCTTTGAATACAGGTAAATTTTTCTAAATTTGTCCGGTCCGAAGCAGCCTAACTGATGTGTGATCGATCTCCGCTTCTTTTTCCCAAACCAAGAACGCCATGCGATGATGATGTGATTCCAATCGATTACTTTAATCGAAAAAAAATATTGGAATCTCTCTCCACAAGCAATTTTTTTCTGGTTCGATCTTTTTAAAATAAAACTCTTATTTTCCTTCTCACTTTAGCGTGATTCGATTAAACAAACTCTGTTTCTCTCTTACATAAACATCCAACATTGAACATTAAATGAACAACCATTTTACTTTAATTGTGTTTCAAAGACAAGCAGCGTCATGATATTAATCAAATTTTAAATTGGATTTCAATAATACTAGCAGCCCGCTTTCTATGGAAACTCGTACATACCAAATTCATTTACTCGGGGTAAAATATTTCTTAATTCCAGCCACTCCCTCCTGATTTCCTGGTGCAATATCACTAAATCTCCCCCTCGATATAAACCAACTATATTTATGTGATCTTTAGTCATATAAAAGCGTCGTCCGATACACGTAATTGAGTCGTGCTACGGTAAAGGCATTTTTACTACGTGAAAACGCAATTCCCTAAGGAAAGCTCTCAAATAAAAGCTTTAATCAAAAAATATATCATTGAAGAAGAAGATAATACTACTAACTCTAAACGAAATATGAAACAGAACAAGACACAGAAAAATTAAAATATAACGGTCATTACTAGAAATTGAACACAGAATATCTTTTCTTACCGGGACAGACGTCTTAAACCACTCGACCATTGATACCTATTCATTATTTTCTGATATTTCAAATTCAGATTTAACAATATCATCTTGCAACTAATTTTTCCGATACTTTTGACATCAACCATTTTAATCTAAATTAAAATCAGATATGGTTATCCGAGACACAATCTAGGTTACAAACTAATTTCATTAGAAACTTTGTGTCCAATCATTCTTGTTTTTATTTTATATGACTGGTTTTTTTTTCAAATTTTTTTACTTATTTATTTACGTCCTAATGGGCTTTTACAAAAGTAGTTAATACGTAATACAGTTGTGTTACATAGTTTAAAATAAATTATGATTTTTGATTAAATTAAGGTAAATTCAAATTAATAGTGTGAATTACGGAAAGCTAAATATGTATTAAGGAACATATAAATATAAAAACAAAAGTGTATTCTCTACGGAGTTGTGAATTCATACATCTCAGTAAAATGATTAAAAATATTTCGTTTTATAACTAATACGGAATCTTTAAACATGTCTACAATATTCCCAAATTTATTGCCAAAATGATGTAGTCTATTCATAGGTGTATGAGCTTCATAGTTGGTTATAAAATTGTCACAGAAAAATGTAGCACTTTGCCTCGTATTTCTAGTCGGTACGTAAAATTTTATTTTGGCGAGAATTTCAGGGTTGTCAATGGAATTATTAATAATTAATTTAATAATTATTTAATGTTAATTAATCAATTATCAATAATTTTCTTTTAGATTTGTTAGTATTATCTTCATCTTCAAAGATATATTACATTGTTGGATATAATCTTTAAAAGTTAAAGAAAAGTTGTTCCAATGAAAAATTCAATGTTTATCCGAGATATCTAGGTAAAAAAAACAAAATTCGTTCGAACTTAGTGATCATTTAAAAAGATATCTGACAAAAATATGTAAAAAAAAAACAGTTGCCAGATGATATTATTAATTCTGAATTTTAAATATGAGATGAACAAATCTGACGAATAATAATTAGGTCCCAATGGTCGAGTAGATAAAGACTTTGTCCTAGTAAGACAGAGATCCTGGGCTCGATTCCCAGTTGAAACTGCTATCTTATTTTTATTTTTTGTGTCTTCTGTGGAAGATAATCTCAGTATAGCTCTGTGAAGATAACGATATAGAATAGAGACGTTGCTTGAATTTGCTTTAGCAGTGTTTGATGACCAGATCTGAATAGTCAGGTACTTTCCCGCCAACCTCTTTTACTTCTACTTCCCCTACCCACTACCTTCAGCCTCACACCATTGAGGATTCAGAAGGTTGGGAGCAGTTGGGACTCTCATATTTATAAAATATTTATTTAAATATTCAGGCTTGAAAAAAAGGTAAATCTAAAAACAATTTATTGAAATTATCTTCTAATCTTCAATTACTATTTTTCCTAGTCTACTTGAGGGATTGGTTGTATATACATCATATTATTTAATTAAAATCATTCCTCAAAATATGTGAAAACATATTACAAGAAAACATATTATATTATTATTAAAATACCATTTATTGTTTATTTAAAGCAAATTAATTCGCCTAGATTTACTCGTTAATCTATTTTTTGATTAAATAAATTTAGCACATTACAACAAGCGTTCGCTCAAAACGTTTTTGTAAATTTGATATAATATATCAAAATCGCTCGAATGGATACTATGAAGTTGTAGCGACATAAACAATTTTTATTGCAATTATTTCTAAACACATATTATACAGATGCTGATAATCTTCAGTAGGCATCTAAAAAAGGAAAATAAAATTACAGCCCCAAATTTACAGCTTGAAATGTGAATTTAAAAAAAGATTTTGTGAAAAAATTTGAAAAATTATCTTAAATCTATCACCAGAAAAAACATTCGAAACGTCTCTAGGTTTCCGCTTACATTTTCCAATCTACCAGATTAGAATAGAGTTTTCCGATCGGTTTTGGGGGGGTAGTGCGGGGGTGGGTTGGAACGGAGGTAAGACGGAGAAAAGCATGGTAAGACGGAATACGAGGTACGGAGTGAGGTGGGGTAAGATGGAAGATGGGGTAAAGAAGAAAGAGGGGTTAGGAGGACCCTCAGAATAGCGTCTTTATCAGCCGTGAGTTACGACTCGGACGCATTTCTTTGTGTGTCACATTACCCCGCTTTGCCGTGAACTAGGTGTGTTTAACAGTGCCCCGAAAAATAGATCACGCTGAAATGAAATATTGATGGCGAAGCAATTACTGTTTTTCACGTCTTTCTTAGTGGGACGACTCCTTTTTAATGTTTTTCCCGGGGTTCGATGACTGCTTTTATACCATTTTTTATACCGCTGACAATGGAGACGAAAGATAAATTAGTTAAGAAAGGTAGCTCTTTTTGTAGTATGTCCTTGCATTTCTACATCATCTCACACATCTTGATCGGGTTAGTTCAGCTATTAGTACTCGCTATTACAATATTAATTATAACTTTTTAAGCACACATATAACGATAAACCTCAATAATATAAAAAAATATTTCTAAGCAATAATTAGCCGCCTGAAATATCTAAACAAATTGAAAATACCTCCCGAGTAAAAATAAATGCCGCTAACGGGAATTAAACCTGTACCTTCTGATGTCCGGTCAGGTGCTCTGAAACCAAATAATTCAAAATGCACTAGTACCTCAATCAAAAATTACTGCCTATTTTTTTATATTTTTTTTATATATTCAATAATATAATTATTAGATTTATAAAAACAGTTTATTTTTAAATAAGTTCTGCAGTGTAATTATTTGGTTTCGCCTTCTGAAGGCATTATCAAACTGTCAGTTTGATAATACAAATTAAAATTAAAATAGCGTTCTACAAATTAAACGTGATAACAATAAATAAAAACTGATAATTTTTTTTTTCCACCTGTAAACAACCAACTTTATCTTTGTAGGAAAGGCTTTGTTAGTGCTTAATTTCTTACTAGATATCCTCGAGACATATTATATATTCATTTATCTTAATAATATATACCTATATGGAAGAATAAAATTTCAAGTGATTACAATACAAAGGCATAAAATAGATAACACAGGCAACATACTTACACTCATAGGCATATTTATACATAAGATTACATTCAATGGATACTAATATCAATATAAAATATCTTGATCTATTAACCATTTTTTCAACGTTTTTTCGATTTACATAATTTAGAAGGTACAAGAAAAGTGAATGTTCGTCTCCCGTATTTATTTGTGATTTTCGGAATAAACAGACTTAATCCTTTGCTGTGTGCACGATCTATTTTTTCTTTATATATGGAATCCGAAAACAGATTTTAGCATACAATTTTAGACCATATCATGGAATACGAAAATAGGTTTTGGCCTTCAATTTTAGACCATAACATCTCTCAAACAGGTAATAATATAACTGACTAATAAAACAATTTTATATCTCTAATGTTTGTTGTTGTCATCTGTAAAAAAATTATATATTTATTTATTTATTTAGAATTAAGAATTTACGGCACAAGTGCCATTTACATACACAATTTTATTTTATTTTTTTATATATAGATAGTGCAGTATTAAATTTTGACGAGAAATATTAAAGAATTAAATTAAGTTAAAACATAACAAATAAAATAATAGTAAAGAAAGAAGCAATGACATAAACCTGTTATGTAGTGACCTCAATAAAAGAAGTGGCGTTAAAATGTGTTATTAATGCAGCTTTATACATTACAAGGGGAATTTTAAAAGTATCTGCGATTTTAGCATAAAAGTTCAAGTGTGTGCAATCTATTTATAACTGAGTTATATCCTGAGACTGTGGTATAATTGTCACAATAATACATACTAGAGGACCTTGATCTAATGGTAGGTACATGAAATTGAATCAACGGTAATATGGTTACGACCGGTCAGTGGTTGAGTGGGCATAGCGCTTGGGTCTCACCCGAGCGTCGCGCGTTCGATTCCTCGGCTGGCTAAGTCCTCCATCACAACACAAGCAACATTTTCGGCTTTCTGTGGTGGTAGTAGGAGATTTTCAAACATTGTTGGGTTATTCGTAACCTGGGAATGTTTGTCTTTCTTTAAAAAAAAAAAAATAAATAAAAAATGTCAGGTAAAGGTGTCAATAATTTTGTATAAAAAATTTTCTTCTATCACTTTACTTAAACAATTTCAATGAATGTAATGAGAAATCATAATCCATATATAATATTTATTCATTTCTTTTGATCAGTATATTTTGCTCATATCAGACAAGAAACCATCTAGCCAAAGGCACTTCCAGAAATAATTCAGTGGGGGACTTCCTGAAAACGTAGGCTGTACAAGAAGTACTCTAAACATAAGATAAATCCTCGAATCACTTATCTCCAGTCATCGACACCAGGGGCGCGGCAGGAACCTTGGCCAGGGCGGGTGCGGGAGCGGAGCGGGGGCGGGAGCGGGGCGGGAAAAACATGAGTAATAAGGATGGTAGTATTTCCATTCCATTGACTTGCAGGACCAAATGAAAAAATAGTTCAGTCAGCCCCGCGCCGATTATTTTGAGGTTGATCGTATTTATCCGCATATTTATTGGCACCTTCGCTGAAAGGCGAGTTATTTATAGGTTAGGTTAGGAGGTTTAAAAAACAAAGAGCACAAAATTTGAACAATGTTTATTCTCTGAAAATCGATGCAATTTGATTGGATTTAGCATTGTCAAAGCAGATTTTGTCGCCAATAACATAAAGGGTTTTTTTCGTATTAGGAAATTCACCATAAAAAGAGTGTTTTGTGTAGTTACAGTTAAGTTTGTGTATTATCTATAAGGAGGTAGGAATTTCCACATATTAAAATTATTTTAATCTATGAAATTAATTTAGAATTGAATATACGCGAGAGTTGTTGAGGCACAGAAAATACGTAATTAATTGAATATTGGTGGATGATTTTAATAAGCAAACGATACATGCCTTTGACAGAAGAATGGTTTTTACAATTGAAGGGTTATGGTCAGGAGTCTCATCTTCCACACCACATTGGCAGATATGAACTCTCGAATACCTGAATTTTAATCAAATGAGCTGCAATAAAGCAGTGGCCAACTCTCATTCTCGATATACAGCAAATAAATCTTTTGGATTTTTTTTGCCGTGGAACTACGGTTTACTTGGAATATGATTTTGTATTTCAGCATAGAAAAGTCCAGTTCAAGTTTTTGTATTATTCCATTTTTCTTTCCAGGATAATTTAATACAATCGTGTGTCAATATTGTTCAAAAATTTTTTTTTTAATTCAGGAGCTTTTTAAAATTATCATTAATATACTAGTTATATATTTTAGATCACTGTTAATCACTAAAAGTTTTGACCTGATTTTAAATCTAGTATAGAACAACTGGGTTTAAAAAAAAATTCTCTATTTTAAAGTTAACAAGATGGTTTTATTTTTTATTTTTTTTTATATATTCAATAATATTGTTATTGGGTTTATAAAAACAGTTTATTTTTAAACAAGTTCTGCTGTGTAATTATTATTACGCGTGACAGCTGTTTCGCCCTCTGAAGGCATTATCAAACTGTGGGTAGCCCACTTGCGTACCCACTGTGGGTACCCACAGTTTGATAATGCCTTCAGAGGGCGAAACAGCTGTCACGCGTAATAATAATTACACAGCAGAACTTGTTTAAAAATAAACTGTTTTTATAAACCAAATAACAATATTATTGAATATATAAAAAATAAAAAAAATAAAATGGAGTTCTAAAAATTAAACTTAATAACAATAAATAAGATGGTTTTCAATTTTTTCCAATTTATATTAATTTTTCTTTATTGCTTTTATAATAAAAATATATTTTACCATTAGGGATTTCATTTCGACATATTACTGGAATATATTTAGTTTGTGATAACTTTGATATTTATAATGTATACGTAAGGAATTCAACTCAAAGTTATATTTTTATTTTGTGGCAATGTTGTATTTTTTTTTTTAATTACTAACATTTTTCAACCTGATAAACTACTTTCTTGGTTTATCAGCAGGTACATGATGACAACATTTTATAAAAAACAAGGTACATTTTTTAATGTTTTCAAACGGTATACACCTACGTAAACAAATGATGTTATAGTAAATTAAATGTCAAATCAATGGATTCATAGATGTAGATTTAAAAATTAGATGAACGGGTTAAAATGACAAAGTGATAAATAATCAACGGACGGTTATAATATACTCAAAGTTACATGAGGTAAAATAAAATTATAAATCGTAATGAGAATATCAATTAGCAATACAAAGTCATCTGTAGGATAGAAATATAAATCACCTGTATCTAATAGCCACTTTCTTTGAAATGGTTGTTTCACAAAATTTGAAAAATTCATTGAATTTCATAGTTATTATAAAGATCTATGAAAGTCCTCTTCCAGTTCTGCTACTATCCACATTACTGTAAAACAACTGACCCATGGTGAATATTAACAGTTCTTAAGGCGATGCCATACGTAATAATGCAAAATCATGTGTTTTTAGTTTGAAAATTTGGTCGCCCAGAAATGTTTCAGATGCTTTAATTAAATACTGCGAGTAGAATACATCTTGGCCTTTAAAATAATCCAGTATTTTTTAGATAAGTCTTTTTATAAGCCCAGAAAAAGATAATGTATAAGGGCTATGAAAACTGCTTTAAAGTTCAATATCTCCTACTTACGAACCCATTTTCGGTTATGATTTTATTTTATAATGTGGCAAATTAAGTTTTTTATAAAATGATCTAATTTATGCCTGAATCCACAAAATAAAATAAAAGGCACTTTTTAGCCTTGTTTTTTTCTTGCATAAATCAAAACAGGCAGATGGTGTTAAGCGGTGGTGTTATCGCCATCTACATAAGGGTTGTTATTGATAGCGGCTCAATTTAAAATATTTCACGATGTAGTGCATCGCCTTAAATTGAACTTTCACAGACCTTGAATTGTAACTTCGAAATTTGATGAATTGTTCAAATTCTGTGAAACAACTGGTCCTTTGATTATACTTGATTACAATCTGGTTAAGACTTCTTTCAACGTATTTATTATAACCACCATTTTGGAACCACCAATTATGAGTCATCCACCTTAAAGAGTCAATCTTGTATTCATTTTGTTGAGCGAAATGTCAAAGGAAATCGCTTTCTTTACCATTTTTATTAATTAGATTAAAAATATAAGACCAAATTGGACATTTATTTGGATCACAAAACACTCCTACAAGGCACATTTTGTGTCATTCTTTATTCTGTACATTTGAAGAAGAACGTGTATTTTTTATTTATCCTATCAATGTGAGGTATTTTACAATCCAAACTAATGGGTTTATAATATTTTGTCCACAGATGCGCCCCTTGTGGTTTTATCCCTGGGCAGCACCCTCAATCCTGATGACATAAAAGAAGGGGATGATGTTTACTTCGAGTGTACCATCAGGGCCAACCCCAAGGAGCACAGGATCACCTGGTACCATGACGTAAGTACCATCATTAAATCTTATAAAATGACTAGTGCAGACCCGTGAAAATCGATATGAATTTAATCGTCAAGATTTTTGTAACCCTGAAAAATTTAAAGAAATGATATATAGAATATAGAATTAGAATATTTTTCTGGAAAAAAAATATTATTTTATAGGTAGGTCTGGTCTACTTTATCGCTGATCTGAATTCATGACACATCAGTTTTAATTCTGAAAATGTTAGTGAAATTGTGTAGGTATAAATTTACAAGTACAAAGTGAAATATAATAAATTATTTTCCATTGATGCCAATCTGTACAAACCCATAAATAACCTGCTTTATCAAATTAATGTGACTTAAGTATTGTAGCTATCTGTTTGTTGTCAGAATAACCATATTTTTTTATGGTACAAGAAAGGACAAAAAGAAAGAAAAACAAATAATTGTTAGAAAATCAATAACCTCTTAAGTTAAAACTTTAGTAAGGGACATATAAATGTAACACTATCAGATCTATATACATATCAGATATATTTAACAGATGAAATAACCAAGGCGGTTAAAATATCTGGATCAAAACAAGAAACACAAAAGGCTTCACAAGCATTGTCATATCAAACAACTATACTTTGCATATGAATAAATTAAGAGTTTTCATCGACTATGTTGGTTTCATTTATTCATTATATATCATAATATAATACATATATAATATAAAAAATAAAAAACACCGTAAAAATAAAATTGAATTAAATCAGTAAATAATTCATGAAATACATTTCTTAAAAATCGCACAATGGATCTTATAATTAATTATCTTGTTGCAACTGAGTTTTTAAAAATTTGATTTATTGAGTGTATCATATGTGGAAGTATTGTTACAGTACAATCGCCTGTCTGCATTTCAATTTGTGATGATGCACCGTATCGGGTAGGAACAGAATTCCTTGTCCTGTGACACCAATCCTTCTCACCAAACGAAAAGAAATTGATGTTAAATGTCTCTCAACTTCGCTTCCGTCAGAAATATTGATAAATAAATAACAAAAAACAAAATGATGAATTTCATATTCCCGGTGAAACTGCATAATACTCGTCTCATCCATTATATTTATATAAAAAGTAATCCCCAAAGTTAGTGTGCGGATTGGTAGGTTCTAGTAGCGGAATGTTCCGGAGCCTTAGCTATATTATTGCCTTTAGCAGAGTTCTGGAGTTCTGGACCCTGGGGAACCTGATCCAGACATCGCGCAGCTGCGGCACAATATACGACTGGAGGTATTCGGCTAAGGCGTTTATAAAGGGGATGAAGAATTTTGTTTATGTATTGGGATTCTGTGAGAATTTTCCTCGGCCATTAGAATTTTGTGAAATTGAGCAATAATGAGAAATAAATTAGGAGATGAATCGAGGTTACATAAGAGATAAAAATTATGTTTATATATATATTTTTGTTTTATTTTGACTGAGCGCAGTCCTGTTTTAACTCGACCGTTTAGAAATTCATCTGTCTGTAAATTTATCTGTTTATCGTTCTGTTTCCGTTTCATGATGGGGGCCGCCTTAACGGCTAAGATAGGATTATTTTTTAAAATGTGAAATCGTCGTGTTAATTTGAACTTTCTCAATCGCATTTTTCAATACGTCCGGCTCATTTGTCAATTCAGTCACCGACCGGAAATGTTATGGAATGCTCTTTTTTTAAATAAATTTATTTGAATTTAGTGGAAATTAAAGCACTTCCCGATACGAGCTGAAACTCGGCAGATAAATTCGTTGGTAACCGGATAAATCATCTCAATGATTTTTAATCACATCTTTAAAAATTTATATAAAGTCATGGAAAGTGATGAAACAAAAACTTTAATAACTGGGTTATGTAGGTTAGGTTAGGTTAGGTTAGGTTAGTTTAAAAAAAATTTTCATCGTTTCTAATGACTTTATATCACTTTTTAAAAGTGTTTGAGTTATAATAGAACCGAAATTTTTCCGCCATCTTTTATTGTTTTTTGTCGGACAATTTTTTTAAATGTAAGTCAGTTTTACACGGTTTAAAGTGCCTTTCCGTTGAGGAGGCGCTACGCGACGGGGGCGATACGTGGCGGCGCCGACCACAATGGGGGGTCATTATTCGATTGTTCCAGACCTGTGAACTCACCCAAATGTAACCATTCGAGCCCTGAAAGAAATCGCCGATTTTCCTAAACTTTGAAAGAGTTTTCGGATAAAGCGGCTACTGACCGAAACTCATTCAAACGATTTTATTAATAATTTACTATCAATACCAATTTTTTTATGGTAAATAAAATAATTTTCTTTTAAAATATTAAATCATAGGAAGTCATCAGTATCGCTTGTTTATCAGCTCTTATTTTGAAAATGACACTCAGTTTCAAAGCAAATTTTAGTTCATTGAGACAATTTCATGTGTTTGATGGCCTGTGAAAAATTACGGGGTGTTATAATTTGTAATGTATGAAATGTTAGGTAGGTACATTCCAATGTTTAAAAGGAAACGGTAGAGCAGAGATGTCCATCTCATGATTGTGGGATTAATTTCCTGTCAAGTAAGTTGGGTGATCATAAATAATAAGAATGAATTCTTAATGGAAAATATATTGAAACATCAAGAGTTACAACAAAGCAGTACAGATGATAAACATTGTAACCATAGAAATAAATATAGGCACATACCCGATGGACTCCTGAATCAAACTAAACTAACTTAACGTGAAACGAAAGAACGACAACGGATGGCGAACGAAGACTTGCTCTCGGCAGCGGGGAACGGACCCGAGTCGAAAGCCAGGACATCCTTCCCTTGGTAGAAGCAGGAGGACGCAACTCCTTCAATGGACCCCTGCAGGGGCATCAGGCCTGCAGCACGTGGTAGTCGACCAGACTCTTCAACGGAGCCAAGACAGCAATCCGTTCTCTTGCGACACGGGGACACTCCGCCAAGAACAACCAGCCACAGCTAGGACCAAACCCATCTCGGTTTCAAGTCCGAAACACGAGCACTCCGACATGACCATCGGCCAACACTCAAAAAAGCGGGATTCCATATTCCCCACTAAAATAATAACAAACACGAACTGTTCGTGAATGGATAAACACCCCGCGCCTTTTTTAAAAGAAATGATAACTCCTATTCACATGATTAACTCAGATTGAAGCCCCTTTAAAGGAGAGTGCCTGGATCCACCGACCCACCGGCAAGGCAGGCCGGGGAGGAAGTGACCATAAACAAAACTGTACTTCCTTCCTTCAAAATATTGCCAGAGTTTGAGAAAAAACACCATAGACAAAATAACCCCAATTAAGCAAGAACTAAACTTGTCACAAAATATTTATGTGACAAATTCCAATTACGAAAATAGCCTTTTTTTGAAAATTTGCTAAAAAAACGAAACATATTACATTCTCACAATTATTGTAAATATTATTTTTCGATATTCTTGGATACTCGAGGAATCTCCAGAATCCTTGCATTTTACCCAGAAAAATTTTTCTCGCAAAAACCCAACTATCGAAAATCTTAGAATTTCCCATCGATTTGGGGAATTGTTCACAAATTGGCAACCCTGATGTGGATATTGTAGACCATAGATATTTAACTTTCGTAGACTGGTTTTGATGAATCAGCAGATTCAGTTGTACCAACCAAACAGTGTATTTTAATATGTTGGTGTTCTATTCGTTTACAGTTTTATAAATTATTTGTATTATAATATATAATAACACGTTTATTCAGGATCAGCAATCATTTATATATATGAATAAATATTTCTTAAGCAATAATATTTTTTACCTTATTTACTATTTATTGTTCCGGGCAGTAATAAGCGTGTTTTCTGACCAGATCTGGATAACCAGGTACTTCCATTCACCCGAAACGAAACGCGATAAAAAATGTGGTTTATTTATTTTATTTTTTTATATTTAGTACAGGAATTACATATGGTACATTTGTAAAATATTTTACTGTCCTCCTAGTGGGAATAGCAAAATAATATAATAACAAAATATAGACGAATTAGCATACATATTTTTTTTTAAGTTTCAGAAAATTAAAAGAAAGTAAAAAGAGGACAAATAAAAGAATAAAAAAAAGATTGAAACATCAAGTTAACTGATGTTTATTTAGTATACTAAGCTTTTGTTGTTTTTTTTATTTTATTTTTTATTTTCGTTTTTATTTTTTTAGTAAGAAATCAATCTCCTTTCTTTCTAATTGGTATAGCCAAAAAGTGGTTAATTTACAAAAACACACCTGCATTGAATACCATTTAATTTATTTTAATTTTCAAAAATAGACAATTAAAATAAACTTTTAGCAAAAATAGGCTTTTCAGCGTCAGGACAGAAGGATGAGGTGGGATTATTCTAATTCGGAAATCCCTCTTGTCAACTGCTCCTGCTTCCCGGAAAGTTGGCAACACAAGACGGGGCCTAAGCCTTTGAGTACCCAACCTAAGTCCGAGACCCTTAACTCTAGAATAACACACTCAACGAGATATTTAACATATTTTCTTCTTTCCCCATTCACAAAGGTCAAAATTTGTCTATACGCCTATTGAGGGATTTTGGGATGTTCGAGAAATTCGTATCGGAACCTTTTTCTTTAAGAAATGAAAATAAAATAAAAAACGAAAGATATAGACCTACGAATTTCTATAGAGTCGGGCGGTTTCACTTATCTAGATATTGTGAAAAAGAAAAGTATAAATGAAGTCAAAATAATATTGTAGTTTGTTAGTTCATTGTTTGGCCGTCTGTACTAATCAGGGTGTCAGTCAATTCGCGTTTGCAATACCGCAAATTTTCCCATTTTCACGAAAATAACGTGATTTTTCTTGAAATTTTCTGGAATTTATTATGAAAGTAATCAGCTAACTAACCGTCACACCGTTTTGACGAAGGGGTAAGCAGAGAGGAAGGACCACCTCCTTGCCTCATTGTCTCATACATTCAAGTATCTGGTTCTCTTGATCGTGCCATGTCTTCCTCGGGCTTCCTTGACTTTTTTTTACCATTCATATTTACGTCATATTTTCTCCTTACGCTCCTTTCTTTGTTATTTCGATGTACGTAGCCAATCCATTTAAGCATCCTTTTCTTAATCGAAGTAATATTAGGCATTTTTATTTGTATTATTGAATCGACAAACTTGTATAACCATAAACATGAACACGGATAATTTCAATGTTAAGACATGCGTACTGTCAATCATTTTTTATTATGTAAAAAGAAAAAAAATAATTAAACCTCTTTGCTGCAATACCTAAAAGTTAACATAACGCTTTTTTGTAGTGACATATGAGCATTTTCCCAAAAATTATTAGACTTCGATGTATTAGAATTTAGACATGACAGTGTGTAATTTTGTAATATTGGTACGTAAAATTCACGCCCGTGTAATATCGTAACGAATAGACAAATCATCGCTCTTTTTCGTCCGTATTTTTGGTGAAATTGAGTTAAGTATGCAGTTGTTCTCAGAAAACGTTTATTTATACGATACAAGTGGAAAATAAAATTTAATATATTTTCAAGACGCAGTTTGTCTTAAGTCCACTGAAATTAAACAACATTCCGATCGTGTTTATCCAACACATTGTCCTACATTCAAATTAAAAACGTGTTTTCGTCGTAATTTCAAACATTTGGAGCGAATTTTACTTAAACATAATAATTAATAAATCACTTTAAATCATTGTAGTAAGCTAAGAATTAAGTTAATTTCATTGTATATGCGTTTTTTGTAAAAAAAACTTTGAAGCGTTATTTCTCCTGATTTACGTTTTGGTCTGTTGGATAAAAACGAACTAGAGCGACGAAATTTGATATATAACTCTTATTTACACACATATATATTTATAAATTAGGTACACTTGGTTATTCAAATCATCAGCGTAAGAAGGAAGTCTTATGACAAATCATTTATATTAAAACAGTTTAATAAATTGAGTACCTACCTAATCGTTACTAAAAAAATACGTAAGTCTCAACCTACTCATATTAGTCATTAGTCACTCTGAAATTCATGCGATTAATATATAGTAAAAACCCAATGGGCGTCTAAATAATAGAAAAAAAATAATAAAAATTATAATACA
Organism: Hesperophylax consimilis; assembly: GCF_061612785.1. Taxonomy (NCBI): domain Eukaryota; kingdom Metazoa; phylum Arthropoda; class Insecta; order Trichoptera; family Limnephilidae; genus Hesperophylax; species Hesperophylax consimilis. The sequence continues at coordinate 32,074,754 of NC_142851.1, forward strand.
AATAATAAAATTAATTCTAGCATGTGTAAATATGTTTTAAATCTATCGTTAGGATTAAACAAGTTACAGATAGTAATATATAGTTATTATTTATTAGTGTGATATGTTGAAGGTCTTTGCAAAACTTTTGTTCTTTCACATGATAATAATAATATTTGGATAGTACCTTCAAAATATCACTTGTAAACTCCGTTACTTGTTTAATCCTAACTACATGATTTAAATCATCATTATTTTCCAATAGTGTTTCCTTCCAAACAAACTTTACTCATATCTGAAGTATACAATTGGTATTTGTAATCGAGTAATCCCCCTGTTTTTGTAATCGAGCGTAATCTATTTTTACCAGTGTATTAGGGTAAGTACCTTCTTGTAAATTCATACCTTGGCTTTGTGCTTATGTGTATATAGATGTTTGTTTCCTCTTTTGTTTCTTCTACTTAACCTCCCTTTCTCTATGTTTGTACTGTTTTGTATGTGAAAGTTATAACTTTGATTATTTTTCTATTTTTATACTGTTTCGTATGTGAAACTTAATTAAATTTGATATAAAAATATTAGTGTAAAAATTTACCTATTAACTCCCACCTATGTATTGTAAGATCCTCTTAACTTACAATTAATTGGTTCCAACTTTAAAAATAAGATAGTATTGGACACAAAAAAAAATTAACGTTTTTATTTCAGATTTCTCTTCCAAAAATACATTCAACCAAAAAATTAACTTCCTTACATAAAAGGCGGTCTGTGGCAGGACAACGTCTTATATTATAAAATGCATTCCAAACGGTTGAGTTAAATTCTAACTGGTTTCTAATCTTAATTTATAAAAATTCAGCCTGCGCATGTTAGTGCTTGCAAAACTCGAAAAGTAGTCGCACGATATCGCTGAAATTATCAAAGTTTGTTTTTATAAGTGCCAGGAGTGTTTGGAGATGTTTAAATGGTAGAAGAAGGTGGGGACGCCCGAGGAATACTTAATGCCTTATCTCTACACCGTAAGGGTCGAATTAAAGTCGATGTAATGTAGTTTTTTTAAATTAACTTTGTGGTGTACAGTAGTACAGTAGTGAATGGTGGAATAAGTCGGAGGCGCCCGAGAAAGACATTAGCAATAGTGAAGCATTGTAGGGGATCCACTAGTATATTATAATAAGTTGGTTATTTTGATTCCGGTGGTGCGATGGTTCTAGGAATCCTAATACATTCAGTGCGGTATCCTGGTTTAACGCTGGGTGACTACCAATGCGCATTAGGACGAGCGCTCCGCGTGGGTGGTGTTGCCACAACTCATAAAGGTAGTCGGGAAGGCGCTTTGTACTTCAGTGGTCGATTCGGTCATCTGGCTTATAGTTAACTTTTAAGGGATGATGTTAATAAAATAATTTGTTTTTATTTTTTGTTATGTTCCGGCCCCGGTTCAAAATGGTGGCCGTGTTATATACTGCCGTTTAATTAATATTAATTATGGTTCTAACTACGAGCTGCCAAATCGGAATGATCATATTAAGGTACCGGATCGAAGAAAGTTTGAAAAAAAATGTCATTGAGCTGGTTACGGTTCCTTGGACAAATTGTATAATTCTTAATTTTGAAATATTGCAAAATATATCATAAAATATGTGAAAATGGTTTTGATTTAGTTACGAAATAAATTAGGTTTTGTTTTACAAATATATAAAAAGTTAGTTGGTTGAGTTGGTAATATCATGGGTGGAAATGATAACATTATTTAAAGAACCTTAATATATTATTTAAATACAATTATTATTCTCGTGATTCATTTTTGAGTTTTTTTTTTTTTTTTTTTTTTTTTTTTATTAAATATCAAAATAATATACAAAATATAGTAAAATAAAATATATACAGTTATTTTCCTATGTTGAGTTTCCTCCTTCTTAGCCAAAGCTTCGAGCAGCATTCCAGTTTCCATCATCAGAGCAGATGTGTAGATTGTGGTGAAGTGTGTGCTAATATTCGTAGAGGCTATACCACGTTGCGTGAGCCAATTCCCTTATAGCCGGAATTTCAGTATAAAAAATAATTAAATTATTGTGGTATTCGGCGTTCAGTTTTTGTGTAGCCGTCAAGTACTGGATACTAAGGACTGTTAATCCTAGCCCACCATCTCTATTACATGAATAATATGTAGATTTATAAATAGGTTAACTAAAAATTTTAACAATATTAAGTAGGTATATTAATATGTTATATTTTGCCTTTGTTAGAAGTCAATTTGAGTCAAATTCTCCAGTCTGTAAGCCACATTACAATATTCATTTACAAGCTACTGAAAGAATTCAAAATAAATTCTTACGTTTTTAAAGTTTTAAAATGGGAATTCCAGCAATTTTGTTAACTACAACACTATTTTAAATTAAATGAATATGTTTAAATTGTCTGACGGAAGAATTCTCATCGCATTGGTATTACTATACAAAATTCTAAATGATACATTTGATAGTCTAGAATTGCTTTCATTGATAAGATGTTAAATCCCAACACGTAATATTAGAAGGCGAGATTTATATCAATGCAAAAATTCTGGGACTAACTACCATATGTATTCTCCATTGCCCAGAATACTCATGGAGACAAATAATTATACATAGTCAGTGGATATCAATTTACCATTTAACACATACAAAAGATTGTCACTGAGGGAGTTATAAAAAAATTATAAAGTCAAATTAGTTAAAATCAGCAAACAAATTGTTCCGATTTTCAAACTGCACGGCTTCAATACCTCGATTATCGTTTTTATCTTAATTTTTTCAAGATATTTTTTCAGACACTTTAATGGGTGGTGAAATATAAGAATTTAAATGATTAATGGTTTGGTCAGAAATCTTCATTGGCCTCGCAATCTAACACCCGATAAAAAATAGGACATAAATCACACAAATGAAAGGTAGGTAGTTAGACAGAATGGGGGGAATGAATAAAGCAATAAAATTCGTCACAATTTGTTGAAATATACTTTACCTTTCGTGAAAACTTAAAAAATACTCCTCCGTGGTCGAGGGGTATAGCCCTGGTATAAAATTACCATTAAGATTTGAAACGTTACTTGAAATTGCTTCAGCTTGTTTGGTGGCCAGATCTGAATAGCAAGGTACTCCACCGCCTTCCTCTCACCATCTCCTTCTCCTACCCGCTACCCTTCAGCCTCACAAGATTTTGAAGAAATTCGGAACTCCATAGTTTAATTGGTTCCAGACTGTTGGGAGCAGTTGGGACTCTTGTACGGTATTCACATTAATTAAAAAATATAAGCTTTGATCCGTGAACTGTATATAAATGACTTTTTTGAATTTTCGAATAATTGCATCGTGACCACAAATATACGTGATTTTTATTTTTGTTGCCACTGTAAATAATCACTGGCCATTCGTCCAATTTAATAACTGTCTGAACACACTTAAACTCATTGCAAATTTGAGTTCGTTAAATAAGTTTTCACGCAGATCTAACATACGCACATCACATTCAGTCGAAATTAGTATGTTTGATGAATAAACACTCTTTATTTGAATTTCAATTTGGTTTGTCTCTAATGAATCAATGCAAAGATGCGAAAATCAACCCACTTCCCGATATTTGAACGAACTGAAACTCGGCAGATGGTCTCGATTTCAATGACAATGCATTCCCTCAACTTTTGATGGCAATCACGATCTATAAATGTTGATCCTACCCGGTCTCCATTTGATTGATTCTCTCCATTGATTCCAGTCCCTGGAAAGGAAGGTTCAATCCTAAAACAAACCAAAAAAGAAAAAATGTTTTTGTTAAAAATGAAGACATTTTAAAATAAATGTATTTAAGTAAAAAAAAAATTTTTTCAGGGGAATATTTCAAATTAACGTCAAAATATCACAAATGTTTTTATGGCAGATTGCTAAGATCTGATATATTTCTTTTTCGGAAATCTGTTTATCTGAAGCTGCAAATTTTTACTAGATAAACGGAACTATTTTCAGCTTTCCTTGACATTTTAATTTTGAGTTATAGCTTTGAAGTATATATTTACAGCTTAAAAAAACGGCAAGACGTCATGTTGTTTGCTTCATATTATTAATAATTTTATAAGTAAGGTAAAGTAGGAATTATTTTCATACTACATAATCAGAAAATGGTACATACTTTACGAGAAATCGCTTTTAAAGCTTTGACCCTTCATATTTCAGAGCAGGGTAAAGTGAAGTTAGAACCAAGCCCATGTCCAACCAAGGTGACAAAATGTTTTGTTCTCCTAAGAAGGAGTTAGCAAAACACGGCATAACACCCCAAAAACAAAAAGCAAAAATACTTTTGGCCGTGAAAATCTTAAATCATATTTGACAAAATGTTGTTCTAGCGAAAGAGATTAGTGAGAGATTACGCTTTCTGAAAAAAACGTTTGTATTTTATTTTTTCTGCAACACTTGATTGACAGTTAACTGTCAGTTTGACATATCGATTAGATTTGACATACAGTCATACATAGTATATCATGTTTTAATATGTTGTTATAATTTGTGAGATTCCTTCCAACATTAGAATAAAATGGTTCTTTAGAAATGAGGTAAATTTTTGTATTCTACCCAATTGGATTATCTTTTTTCAAAAATGTTGAATCAGGCTTATCGTCAGCATTGTTATCGGAATAACGCTATGCTGTTAAAATAATTGTTTCGTTATCTTTAAGACATGACAATTCAGTTAAATAAAGCCAGAATCTTAACGACGTAAGTGGAGTAGCCGTGCACAATAATATGCAACGCGCGGCTCTGGTGTATTAGACAGACCTGCGGTTGAATTTTCCCCATCAGATCTCTAAAATAAAGTGGAAACCTTAACGACGGAAGTGATGAAGTTGTGTAAAAACAATAATCGGCGAGCGGCCCGGTGTAATGGACGGACCTACGGTCGACTTTGTCTTATCAGGCCTAAAAAATCGATCTTTCCGTGGTGTTTATTATGTATAATCATTTCTGATGAATGTATTACTAAAATCACATATGTTTCTAAAGGAATCCTTAGGAACGTTACTAATTCACCGTCTAGAAAAATAAAATCTGGCACCTACTGCTAATTTTATAGTTGAAAAACTTTTTTTTAAATTTTAAAACCATTTTACATAAAATATTTTGATGGTAAGGTCCTGCTTTTATTAATCTTTCATCATTTTTCATTTATGGGTCCCTCTAAAAACATTTGAAATTGTAGTAAAGCGTTCATTGTAAATAATTAAAATGTGAGCGTCGAGTAAAACCCCGTTATTAGTGTCTTATGTCGCCATAAATCAAAAAGCCTTATTTATATGTACGTGTTCTTAAATTTTTGGGAAATTCATTATAAAAAATATTTTTTTCGGTTGTCTGTAACTCCGGTTCCTTGAATTGTAGAACTTTTGATTTTAAAATACCTATTTGCAACATAATATATTTGTAGCAGAAACATGTGGAAAAGAATGCCCGATACATTCATTCACCGGCGGGATACACTCAGTCGTGCCTCTATGACTAGAATTTTAACGAGTATGCGCAAGTGAAATTCTAACGACGTTGATTTTTCACATTTTAACACAGTAAAATCATTTCAAATTAAAATAATTGTCTGTACTGGCGGTTACAATGTTAGAACTCTATTTTAAATTCGTACATTTTTGCGTAGAATCGACAGTGTTGAATCCATAACAGTACAGATAAGTTTGTAGATCTGTACATATTTCCAATATATGATAAATAAACACAGAAGTAAATTTTAAGAGATAGAATCGCATATAATCAGCAGAATTCCCTATCAAATTACCTTCTTACGTCGAATGCCTCATTCAAATAGTCCTGTTTATTTAGCCATACTTATTGCCTCGCTTAATACCTTTGGAAAGTCTTTGATCCATAAACTGGCCGGGATATCTCTTATGGGCTTTCATTGGAACTTGTATCGGTCCCATTGCTTACATTAACCCCTCTATCCCCTCCCGCCACACGACCCGGCTCGTACCACACAAGCCCCGAACCACACGGCCCAATACGGACTTCATTAAAGTGATTGCGGCCGCTCTGGGGTGTATTTGACATTTTAGATTCTGAAACCTCGGAAAAGATATAATTAAATGTAAAGGCGAATGGAATATTTTCACTATATTTTTTTATATATCTTTAGATGAACACATTCTTTTTTTATTGCTCGTTTTTGAATTACGATTTTATTTTATTTACAACGAAAAATCACCTCAGTGGCTCTGTAAATGAGTGTTTTATAAAAACGTTTTCATCAAAAACTTGCTTATAAACGTAATAATCTCTATTATTGTTTTTTTCCTCTTGGACGTTGAACTTTCTTATATCGGAGGTTGGTTATCAATAAGACAATATTTTGAAATATAGACTGGAATAACTACGTTAGAACTGTCAGATTTTTAAAGCTATTACTGCCCTGCATTCCTGAGTAGGTAACTTAACGACACTTTCAACCAAGCAATATAGAAATATATTTTTAATTCATAATATAAATCATTTTACGTAGTTTTTTTTAAAATATTCTTTTCGACTAACATACTCGTACTTGGCACATCCCGTTTTATGGTGGTCGAAATTTCAGTAGATTATTATGTATGTAATACGTAATTGTTAAATATACCATTTTTTCAAATACAATGTTATTAGTATAATGAGGGTTATCTTTGGTTGATTTCTCTGTTAAGTAAATTGCAAACGTATTAACCGATCTTTTTGTAAACTGTTGATTTCTCTAAATTAAAATAACTTCACTTGTTGAAATATCGAAAAGAAAAATTATATTAGAAAAGACAATTACTCGAAATTGAATAAATTAAAAGTGTAAATTAAGTAACTTTAATTATATGAGGCATTCTTTATTATATTATTCAAAAGCAAGTCGAAGAAGCGGCTCGTTCTTAAGCGCGCTCTACACTCGCGGCGCAAACGGCCGCGAAGGCCGCGAAACGCGAGTGTGGACCTTGTTCACGCCTTCGCAATCTTCGCATTCGCGCTTCGCGCCATTCCCCGATTTTTGTCGGTTTTTTGGCCCGCGACATAGGGTTTGCGGTTTAAAGTCGCGAACAAGACTGAAGCTTTGCGAGTGTGGATGGACACAGTTCACGCGCGGATCGCGGCGTATATTCACGGCGCGACTTCGCGCGCGAGTGTAGAGCCAGCTTTATGATGAAGCCAACATCAACCTGTGAACAAGTGTTCCGCTCGTGTGAGTCCAGTTTCACATACGTGTACCCGTGCACCGGAGATTAATGCTGCTAGCTCCATAGATCAGGCTCTATTAAAATACTTGTAGAACAGACTTAGCATGCCCACATTGCGTCTGTGTATTAGAGATGGTAATCGGTCTGCTAACAATGGATTGTCAATCAGACGGACTGCCCTATTTTGCACAGAATCAAGTAGGTTTATCATGTATTGTGGGGTTCCAGCCCAGAGGTGGCTCCCAAATTCAATTGCTGAGCGTACTTGAGATTTGTTATCAGCTGGTTACCATTATAAAATCTGCTGGCCGTATACAATAAGCCTAGTTTCTTGGAAGTCAGATTAATCGGGCTTCTGTAGACTTGTAGAGCCCCGATTCTTGATCAGGTCTGATATACTTCCTCCAAGCATTTCAATGGAGTATTCTTATAAATAACTAATTACAAACACTTATGATATGAATTTAATCAGTTTGTGATTTTTTGGTATCAACGTTCAGTGAGTTGAACATTTTGGGAGTAGTACAAGAAAACTGTCGCTGGGAAAAAGCTGTTTTCGTCGAAGGAACTACATAAGCATTATAGGTGTGACGAGTAACGGGTGTGATTTTTTTGTTGTGTTTTTCCATATGTATATGAGAATAGTTTTATGTATAATTTTGTAATATCTAAGATTGTGATTTTTTTTAAATAGCTACGATGGGTATAACTGATGACATTTAAATATAATCTCAAAACTCAATACACCTCTGGAGCGAGGTGCAATTGTACTATTAAAAATACTTTTTTTAATAGCTCCGACGGGTCTAACTGGTGAAATTTAAATATAATCTCAATACACCTCTGGAGCGAGGTGCAAACTTACTATTAAAAACACTTTTTTTCAAATAGCCCCGACGGGTAAAACTGGTGACATTTAAATATAATCTCAATACACTTCTGGAGCGAGGTGCAAACGTACTATTAAAAACACTTTTTTTAAATAGCTACGATGGGTATAACTGGTGACATTAAAATATAATCTTAATACACCTCTGGAGCGAGGTGCAAACGTACTATTAAAAACACTTTTTTTAAATTGCTCCAATGGGTATAACTGGTCACATATAAATTTAATCTCAATACACCTCTGGATCGAGGTGCAAACATAGTATTTAAAACACTTTTTTACTTTTTCAAATGTTAGACAGGTGAAAAGCCTTTCAAAATATATTTTACCTATTTTAAAAATAAACTTTGTGAATAAAGCATTAAGGAAAATTTACCAAATAGAGCGCACATATCCCATGAATAGCATTAGTCGTGTTATTGATTTGTATGAAATAATAATCGTCAATCGTTAAAAATAATATTAACCGATAAAATATTACATATATTTTATTCGATTCATGTCCAATCCGGTCTTTCATCCCCTCTGAAAAGTTCACAAAACGTTCGAATACGTAAACGCTTCAAAAACGAATATCTCTGTATGAATTACGTACCCTAAAGTATGTTTCTGCCAAAGAAGGAAGAACATCAATCATACCCGGGTAACGTAATTCGAAAATTAAACCCTTGATCTCTGAAAGTCGAAATACGAAATAGAAACATGCCTAAACAGAGCGAAACACACCCTTAGGTACTTGTTAAAACTACATTATATCATTCTGGTAATGTGGAAACAATATTGTGGGAGCACCTGGGAACGTTCGAATTATATAATCATAATTAGAAGGTTTCCGAATCCAACTCACCTGTGAAATAGGCATTAGTTCACGTTTGGAAGGCAGTTTCTACGTAATGTGTTAGCTGACCTGTTCGTTCACCCCCCATTAGCCTCAGAAAAGCCACCCTTACTTCTTCCACCCAACCTAACCTTCAGCTGGGTTCTAGGGGTGATTTAGAAACAAATCACACTGTTTATATTAAATCTTCATATTTTAACCGGAAATCTTAGTAAATATATCTTGTTTTGTTTCTTTTATTCCTCTATGAATCAATAGTAATTAATAAAATATATATACATATATTTATAATTTATATTTATTTAGTAAATAAAACACTTGTACAAATTTAAGTTAGTCCCACAAAGCTGTCATATGGCAGCTTGTCTGTAGCTTCTACCAATTGAACATTCTTAATATGATGTATAAGAAAATATTTGTAGATAAACACATTTATAGTTTTAAGGAAAATAAATAGTAATAACCTAAAGAAATATCGATATGAAGTAATGCGTACGAACGATTATTAATATGAGAGTATAGAATGTATCGGCAACATCTCCTATCCTCTTCCTATTTTCCTCTTCCTCTCCCCTTCCTTTAACACCAAATTAATTTTAAGATACTAAAACTTAATTTCTAATGAACTTTAACATGAGAAAGTTCTTTGGCTTGACTTCAGTTAACTTGTATATTTATATCTATCATTGTATATTATATAAAAGCTGTTTGTTTCCTACAAAATAAATAAATAAATCAGAATAGATCAATTAAAAGAATATTAGATAATTAAAATAACATCTATAAAAAATCTCAATATACCTGCCTAATAACAAGATATATAAGCAGATACATTAAGAAATTCAAAGATACATGAAATGTTCGTTAATTAACCACAGGATCATCATTTAAGGGCATAGTCTCTCATTTATTGAAAATCACTGGAATTAGGTAAAAATTAATGTCAAGTATGACCGTGATATATGACCTCAAGTAATATACTATACTTTATTTTACTATAAAAATTTTAATATTATCATATATTTTAAGGAAAATTATTACTCTCCCACCTTCCTCTTCTCCGTCTCCATCCCTTCCCCAATACCTTAAGCCTCACAACATACTTAGATCGGGGATGCCATAGTCTCACTGGTTCCAGATGGTTGGGAGCAGTAAGGTCTCTTTTGCGGTATTCACATTAAAAAAATATCAGGTGGAACGTTATTGAGAAAAATATATTAAAAGGTTTAATGCTGCCATTTAATTTGAGTTTAAAACCCAAATAATATTTTTTTTATTTAATAATAGATGGTTCGTCGTGTTAATAAAACTGCTCCACTTTCTTTCTAAAATAGAATAAAAGTTCTCAATTGATTGTTCATATGATTGAATCATATGATTGTTTTAGACCTACATTTATTTGGCATATGAATTGCTGTAATGTCATCCTAGAAATACGTAACTGTCACGTCTTTAAGCCGAGTTTCAACTCGATCGGATGTAGAAAAGTTGGTTAATTTTCACTCTCAAGATTTGCATTCATTCATTTACAAAAATAAAATCGAAATTCAAATACATATATTTAAAAACATAAAATCTGTTTACTAAAACGGCAAAACTTTCAAATAGTAAACGATGGTGACACAGCTTAGGATATTTTTAATAGGGAATGTAGAGAAGACAGTCCGTGGTACCCATATAACATAGATAATAGAATCAGAGGGAAATATGGCATGAAAGTATGATTCAGCGTGATTCAATACAGTTGCAAGAAGAAAATCTAGACAAATAAAAATGTACATGTTCGTTTGTTCGAAATCTTAAATCTCTGAAAGTTATTCCCCAATTGCTTTCAAATTTGTAAATAACGTTGCATTCGAATACGCATGTCTTTTATATACTTATATTATACAGGGTGTATCGGCACGTACCCGACAAACTTTAACCAGCAATTCCTTAGCATATTTGGAGTAAAAAATCTTATGTGCACTTTGCTGTCCGGTAACGTTTTTTTTTAATAAAAAATGTACTATTCATATTTTCACCACATGTCACCACTGTTTTATCCTTTTTCAAAGTTTGAAAACCCATCTGGCAAATATTTTATTCGAATTCCGTTGAATAATGCACGTGTGTACCTATATTGGCGCACACTTACAATCACAACGAAATGGCACGGCACCATTCGTCTCATTTTTAACTATTATTATTTAGTGTGTGCGAAAAAGCGAAGACGCTTTTTGACATACTTGCTTATAACAGCTGTTGAACTCGAAACGCAATGCCAATGACAGTGATGTAGTGTGGAAATTTTAATTTTTTTTGTTTTTAATTGAAAAAAAATGCAACCGGACAGCAAAGTGCCCATAACATTTTTTACTCCAAATGTGCTAAGGAATAGCTAGTTAAAGTTTGTCGGGTTAGTGCCGATACACCCTGTATAGATGTCAGGATATAAAAAACCGGACTATTTTTTTTATTACTGAAAAATATTTCCAATAAAGCGTTTTTAAGTATCATCCATTACATTGGGAGATTAATTATTTTATACACGTATAGATTTTTCTGAAACACATAATTTAAATAATACGGTATAGTAAAAATTTTATTCCTAACCCTTCCGGGAAGGCAAGAAATAAATTCAATTAGGTAGTGCTTAGTGATGTTTTGTTTGGCTTTGATGTTTTACTGGGAAGAGATCTATTGTAATATATTATTATTAATATTAAAGTGGTGTTATATCAAGTGAAAAGGTGTGTCACCCTGTCATGAATAATATCTATTAAAAAAATGTAGAACACAATATAAAACAGAGATAAATTTGTATTTTGGCATTATTGCTAAACTTTCATTTGACTGCACGAATTCGATGCAATTTCTAAAAATTACAAAAATCAGGAGGGAACAAACCTGTAGATTTTTTGAAAAATTTTATTCATTTTTTTTTAAATGTGAATACCGCTCAAGAGTCCGAACCGTCTAGAGCCAGGAAAAATATGGCATCCCCAATTAGGGATAAGTTGTGAAGCTGAATGTAGGACCAGGGCGATACTGACACTCTGCAATGTGTCGCAAATATATCACATATTATTTTTAATGAGTAAATTAAGATCAGTGAGATTTCTCTCTTTTAAAATCCCTTTTTTCGATTTAACCTTGTGGTAAACAGATTACAAATCTAGAATATTCATTAACATGAAATATCCATACAGAAAACAAAATCGCACAGACCAAAATTTAAAATAGTGGAGCCATGTAAATACGATAAAATTCTTTATTGGGTGGAATTAATCTAAGCGAATCGACTCATACTCTTAACAGAAAAACCAATGTTTGAGTCTTTGGAATCGTAACGATTTGTTTGACTAAACAAGTAATACAAATAAATGAAGGAGTGTACTTGACATTTTTGTAAAAATAAAATTGCGTGGGTGTTTATATTGTGTGTGGAGGTTTGAAACTAAATAAAATTTTCATCAAACGCTAACAACTGATAAACAAGAACCGGTAATTAAAATTCCTAGAAAAAAGTATATTGATTTAGTTTCAAAAACAATTTGATAAAAAGCGCTTGTTTTCGGAATTTCGTTATTGCGTACCCACGCAAACAAGTCGTGTCGTGATTTTTTATCAGAACAACGAACAAGTTAATATTATTTCGTTTGAAATTTTTTTTAGGACTGTATTATACTACATTAACACAACACGTATAGTGCACTACAATGATACATTTAAAAAATATTTTTTGAATAACGTAATAAGTAACAACCTCAAATTATTATTTAAACATTGAACCACTTAAGTTTCTTTTGCCACATTTTGGCCAATTTGCAAACCTTCGAGCTTACGCTGGCCAAAATGTAGTCAATTTGAAGAGATATTTTAAAAAAAAATTCGAAATATTTCTAAAGTTCCCGCGTCTTCGTAACTGCAATATTCATTGAGATAACCGTTTTACACAGCAAATGGTTTCTCCATTTTTCAATCCATGTCTTCAATCTCTAAACATTGCTCTAATAAAACCAAGATTTGTAAATATTTTAGAAATGCTGTCGTTGTCGTTGCAATAAAACTTCCCGTGAATGTTTATTTTACACAAATTATGTTATGTATTGTATATCAATGCATTTTTTTTTAATATTCTGCTTATTTAAAGTCCTAAAATGAAAAATAACATCTTAAAGTGATGTTTAATTTGCACCTGTAAAAATGTTCTTTTTCGGTGCCGTACCTAAATTTTCGTTATATGAGGTCCACTATCGTGGCATGTATATTTTTTTATTATGAATTGAATGATTCATCACAAAGACAAATATACAATTTTTATTTTTCTAAGATAACTTTTAATCTGATATATTATTGAAAAATTATTTGTTCTGTGAAAAACGAACGAGCAATTTTTGTGGTTTTTGTAAAAACATTCATTTTTTATTAAATTGAAATAGTAATGCGTATTGTTTTTGGAAATATATGAATTTTAACCTTGTTATAAATTTTAGTGAACATTAAATAATTTTTTTCGAAATTTCCTGTAAAAAGTACCATTCTAACCCAGTTTCGTTTACAATCAGGAAATTTTTTTTTTTTTTAATTATTAAAAAAAATACACGTAGAAACTTAAGATAAATTACGAAATATAGGTAAATTTGTTGTCTTTAAACGACAGTTAATAGTTTATACGTTTTAGTATCAATATTTTCGGAGGCACATGATTTTTTTATGAGCGAATTCAACACCAAAGCGAGGGTGAATTCAAAACCAAACGTCCAAAAATCTCCAGCACTCAACGCATTTAATTGTTAATATCTTGGCGCTTCAGTTGTGAAGTATCCTCGGCAATACTAAGGTCCTTGGTTCATTTTCTAGATGCAACCGTATCTTTTTCAGATTTTAGTCGTTAATGTTGTCTTCAGTGATTTTTAAATTCTTAAATTTTATATTTACTGTAATTGAAGCCAGTTGGATGCTAAGAATTCATTTTTTTTTCTCAAAAGCTTTTATTTAAAGTTAGGAACTTCAGGAAGATCAGTATTCGATGGGCGGATTCAATATTTTTACTTAAAAAATAAGCACTTCGTTTAACCACTTTTAAATTTTTAAATTCAACCGACTTGTTTCGTCAGCTATGCTTTTTTAATGTGAAACCGCACAAAACTCCCAACTCGTCCCAACCGTCTGGAGTCAGTGAGACTATGGCATCCCCGATTGGGGTATTTTATGAGGCTGAAATTAGTGAGGACGGGAAGGAGATGGAAAAGAGGACGGTGGGGAAGTGGAACCTGGCTATTTATATGTGGGTCAAATATTATTCCGGTAAATGATAAATAACAATATACATTGCAATAAACCAAAGATATCTTTGCAATAAACACTGAATCGAATCCTACAAATTAGAGTAGCGTTGGTAAATTAGTTATAATGATTTTCCTTATATGTAGTGTTGTTGTAATTTCTTTTTAACTTTATATTAGTCTTACGTTTTACTAATATTGCTTCATATTTAGTTTTTTTTTTAAATTATTTCTTAATATTTTCTCATTATACTTGTAATCACAGTATTACAATTGTGCATTTTGTACCTTCTTTACAATGGCCAACATTTATTTACTGTCAGTATCTCCTGTATAATACAGATTTTTTCCTATGTACACTGCATCATGTATCACTTCTATGTAAAAGCCTTTTTAGGCGTATATATAAATAAATAAATTCCTAGATATATAGTCCTAGTTGATGATATTTTTTACACAGGGTAAAATTCGAAATGATATTATTGACATTTACGAAAACTCAAAAAATATTGCTCACTTGATTTAGTGGATATGTAAAAATGTTACGAGGGCCGTTTGAAAAGTTTCCGGCCTTTTTAAGAATAACACATATTTCAAAGCAAAGCAAAATTTATTTCTCGTAGATTTCTTGCATCTCGATACATTTGGTCCAACGCTGGATTTTTATTTATGCAGGCTAAGACAATTTTTTTTTCTCTTAGGTTTGTCAACAGTGATTCATATCAAAGCTCTCGAAATACAATTACATTAATTAAACTTGGTTGATACTATCACTAATTACAGACAAACACAACATTGATGAACACAACACTGTAAGTAAATAATGTACATGTATGCACCTACATGCATACATGTAGGTATACACACATAAAAAGCGATTTCATGCAACTTTTCAATTCTGAATGGTGGTCTTACACCAAGGCGATACTGAGAGTATCTTCCACTCTGGAACGTGCTGCAAATGTTCTATATTTTAATATTAAATGAGCAATTGGTGATATACCACAAATTAATAAATTTATTAAAAACAATATTAAATAAAATTTACTTTCGCACGCCGGGATTCTAACCGGCGACCTTAAGCTTGCTAGTCGAGAGCCTTACCCATCGATCACGGAGGCTGTCAATCATGGCTTACACAAAAAATATAGTCTTAAGGATGTAATGAGAATGGAATGGGAGGGTTACAATGGAAACAAAATTAAAAGAGGAATATTCAAAAAGGTTTTCTAATTATTTATACTTTTTTTTATTTTTCTTTATGCTTTTTTGAAAATTTATAAAATTATCAGCTACACCATTATTACAATCAAAAGTACGATTTATCTTCAATGCACCATTAGTTAACTCCGAGAAATTATTGTTTGTTTTATCCGTTGAACAATTAATTAACTTGGATATTGTTTGCAGTTTAAAATGTTGCTCAGTTAATGAATTCGTTTTAGATTCGAATTTATTGAAATAAAGATCGGCAAAATTGCAAGAATCAAAACGAAGTTATTCAGGAATCAAAACTGTGATGTTTCACCAAAGATACCAACATCAGTTTCTGCGAAACTATAAGTACCATTAGGTGCATTATCATGTTTGCCAGATTCTAGCTTAGTCAATAATATAATAATGTATATAAAACAATTAAAAATTTGCCTGAAATGTTACAATGTAAGAATTGTATTTAGTTTCTAGCGCAGATCTGTAAAAAACTCGGGTTAAACGGAATTTTTGGCAAATCAGTTCCCATTTTGAAAATAACACAATTAAAATAATTTTCTGTTTCAAACATTAAATTATAGGTAGGTAATAGTACACAACTGTTGACCCTCTACAAATTTCAAGTGCGCCCCACTGTTGAAGCCACCTCTGGTCCGGATCCCCAAAATACCGGAAAAAACCCTTGACTCTGCAGAAACGGGCGGTCCGTTTGATAGATTCCTCCGTGTTCGCGGATCGCAATCTTTAGAGCACAGGCGTCAAGTAGGTACGCTGTCCTTGTTCTACCAGTATTATAATGGAAGATGTTATGAATCATTGATCCCGGCACCGGTGCATAATCGGGTACACGCCAAACGCTCGCCTAACATTTGCATACGGCTTAAATTTGTTAAGTTTCGCTTCTACGACTCGTTGTTGAGTTTAACAGCTCGGCTGTATAACTGTTTGCCGGCCTCTGTGTTTCCTTGTACAACATGGGTCTATTCAAAACCCACGTTCACTCCTTCCTCTCCTCAAAAAGACCCTCCACACAACATCCCCAAAGATAACATAGACCCTGAGGGAAATCATTTTCTTCAGGGTGTCCTGTGTGTAGTTAATGTAAAAAATGAACTTTATCGACTGTCTCAATTCTTTGCAAAATCAGTTTGTAAAATTCAAAGCAAATTTGAGTTCGCAGGGCACTCAGACAACCGAATTTAGTATTCTTGGTTTTGTGGTAAAAATAGAACAGTTTATATATTAAGCTGTTCTATCAAGGTTATATAATTATAAGAACGTATTATCCAAGGTTGATATTTTCAGTTGCGAACTTACAAAATACAAGAGGCCAATAAAAGAATATTCATCTGATGTTTTCTGAATAATTTTTATGTTTCTATTATGATTTGATTTGTATCTACAACCTCTCTCCATGGCTATAATGTATTGTTTTGTAAATTTTTCGTTTTATATAATCTTTTGTTTTGTATAATTTTTTTTTAATTCCTATTCCTTTCTTACAAATTTAATTTACTTATTCCATATTATGCTGTCTCAGTAGAGGTAAAGTCACAAGGAGGAAATTCATAATTGGTTTTATTTTGGCCATATAATACTTATGTACAAACTGATTAAATGTAAACTGTCGATTTATTATATAGGTAGTTACTGTAGATCTGTATGAAGCTGTGTGCGGTTGTTAAAGGCTGTGTGTAAAGGTAAGTACGGGTGTGTGGTGGCCATATCCGGTTAGGGCCAAGGAAGGGGAATTCCCTGAAAACACAAACCTAACCTTACCCGAATAATTCCTTAGAACTTCCGGTGTTGTTGTAACAACTCTCTTACAAATGGTTCATTTTGAATGTAGATTGTAGACTGTCCTTTATTTGAGATTTGTCCCGTCCGCTATATATGGGTCAAATATTATTCCGGTAAATGAGAAATAACAATATACATTGCAATAATGAATCGAATCCTACAAATTAGAGTAGCGTTGGTAAATTAGTTTTAATGATTTGTCTTATATGTAGTGTTGTTGTAATTTCTTTTTTACTTTATGTTACTCTTACGTTTTACTAATATTTTTTTTATTTTTTTTTTATTTTGTTATTTTTTAATTATTTCTTAATATTTTCTCATTATACTTGTAATCACAGTTTTACAATTGTGTATTTTGTACCTTCTTTACAATGGCTAACATCTATTTACTGTCAGTATCTCCTGTATAGTACAAATTTTCTCCTATGTACACTGCATCATGCATCACTTCTATGTAAAAGCCTTTTTAGGCGTATATATAAATAAATAAATATTGAAGTCCTAGATATATAGTCCTAGTTGATGATATTTTTTACAAAGGAATTCGAAATGATATTATTGACATTTACTAAAAAACTCAAAAAATTTTGCTCACTTGATTTAGTGGATATGTAAAAATGTTACGAGCGCCTTTTTATTTTTTAAGAATAACACATTTTTAAGAATAACACATATTTCAAAGCAAAGCGAAATTTATTTCTCGTAGTTTTCTTGCATCTCGATACATTTGGTCCAACGCTGGATCGAATTCCGATGGATTTTTATTGATGCAGGCTAAGACATGTCCGTCCATATTATGCGCTTTTGGTCGATCATCAACAAGCGCGGCACCCAGCGCGAGGATTATTTTCTCAAATGCAAATCTTGTGTACCCATTAAGATGATATCCCACAAGCCTCAGCAATATACTTAACAGTCAATCGACGATCTTCCATCAAAGTTTGATGCACTAAATCAAGGCTGCCCAACCTTTTTAACAGTTGGGCCAAATTGACGATTTTGAATCACTGGCGGGCCACTGAGTACCTGACGGTTCCTATTTCCATGGGGGGAGGGGGTTGTTAGAGAATTTCTATAAAACATAATTCCCCACAACAAAAATTCAAAATGAGTGCTCCCCACAAAATATTTGAAATCCATGGGGAGGGGGGGTTGTTACGGAACTTCGCTGAGGAAAAAAATTCCGCGCACCTAAAAACATCATATGTGATTCCCCACAACAATTTCGAATTCCATGGGGGGGGGGGGGGTGGCTACAAGATTCCATTTCGGACGCGAAAAATATTATGTCAAAAACCGGTGTATTTTTGTTTAAAAAGTAAATTCAACAGGTTGGATTTTTTCGTCGCTGATTCTCGTTCTGGGTAGCCTAAATAGCGATAAATCGCCTTTGTTGGCAACACTGGTGACCGCGCGCAAGCTGCAATGTTTGTTTTACCGCGGGCCCGCGACACTTTTTCATATTGGCGGGTTTTTTGAAAATGGTTCACGCGGGCCACTTATAATTCGTTCGCGGGCCACATTGTGGCCCGCGGGCCTGGGGTTGGGCAGCCTTGCACTAAATCGACCATTTCGTCAGTTGTTGCTGTTTTCGGACGCTTGGAACGTTCATCGTCCAAATTGCCTGTATGACCACGCTCGTACTGGGCTACCAAAGAGGAGACTATACCGTATACGAAATCTAATTCATATTTTCTTTCCTTTCAAATGAAGAAATTTCATTTTATAGATACTCTGCTTTCTCCATGGTTCACAGATGACAACTTTGGAAGAGTTTCATAGACAAATAAATGACCAGAATGACTTAAAAGTTTTACGGTTTACATATGTCAAGCCCATCTATTTGACGGCGATAGATGGCGATTTCGAATCACCTTCCTAATATGGGACAAAAGTCTGTTATGACACACACTTCTTGATTCTTTTACATTCACATATGTCACGAATCAACTCTTCATCGCACTTTAACATAGCACATAACTTCCTGGAGCATCCAGACTACTCATTTCATCCACTTTTTTGTTTTTGTATAAATTAACTCCACACAAGAGGCCCTGGGGAAGATCATTTCCTTCAGGACCTATGTCGTCTTTGGGGGATACTGTGTGGAGGGTTTTTTTGAGAAGAGGAAGGAGTGAGCACAGCTTTTGAAAAGAGACTTATGTTGTAGGAGGGATGAAACACAGAGGCTGGCAAATTGTTACACAGCCGAGCTGTTAAACTCAATAACGTATCGTAGAAACGACCCGTTATTATGCGACAAATGTCAACCGTGTAAAAATTTCCCGGCTGTGCATCTGTGTCCAAGGGACCTAATAGTTTTAAAAATTCATCATTAAGATTAATCGCTCTAAATTTGATAGAATAAATATCTCTGGGTTTGGATTAGACTCAAAAAGTTCTCTTCAAATTAAATAACTTTTAATTTAAAATATGAATGCAAAATTTGTGTTTGACCACTTTCTTTTAATTTCACTAAACTGGTTTCAGAAGTACCCTTCTTTTATAAAAACTATCAGAAATATATGTCTTAACTCTAAAGCATTTTAAATATAAAAATCCAGGATTGAAATACATGTGAATATATTCCTCCCACTGAGGCACAAGGCAAAGGGTCGAGGAACAGTTGGAGAGGTCGAAGGGTCTTCACAAAGCAGCCTCTCCTGATCTGGCACGCCACGCAGCTGCTGGGCAGGCGCATTCTGAACACACCTCACCCGATGAAGTCTGAAAAGAAGTGATAAGTACAGGATTTTCCAATAAGAGGTGTTATTTTGAATGGCCCGCTATTTCAGTAGATGTTACTTTTGAAGCTGTCATTTTTTGATATTTGACAATTAAAAACTACGCCATCAATAAAAATAGAACACTAAACGCTTCAACAACGCATTTAAATTATTAAAATTCACTTGAGTGAATCAAATCCAAATCATCTTGAGTGATGAGGCCCATTTCCACCTCGGTGGCTTCGTCAACAAGCAAAATTATCGCATCTGTGGCTCGGAAAACCCAAGAGTTATTGTTGAAAAACCTCTTTATCCTTAACGTGTGACTGTTTAGTGCAGTTTATGGTCCGGCGGAGTCATTGTTGGACCTTAAATTTTCGAAAATGAGGCTGGAGCAACAGTTACGGTGAATGGATTGCGCTATCGAGAGATGATTAATGATTTTTCATGGCCGGAATTAGATGATATTGATCTGAACAACGTTTATTTTCAACAAGACGGCGCTACGTGCCACACAAGCAACGAAACCATTGATCTTTTACGATTGAATATCAAAATAACACCTCTTATTGGAAAACCCTTACACCATTTAAGTGATGGCATAAACCACCATAATTTTGTAAATTTCCACTGACCAAATTAAACCAAATGACTTTAATCCCATCATTCTAAGAGTTCGCATTCCGATAAATCCGCCGTGAACAATCCCCGAACGGGGCTATAACTCGCAGGAGTGCAGCACGACGCAGTCCTATTATCCCTGCGTGAATTAAGCTGTCTAATTTCTATGCCCCATCTTCCTTTCTTCCGGCCCTAATTCACAGGGGTGAACAAGGACTGAGATCCCTTTCGGGGCCACAATAGCCCTCCACCCCATCATACCCCCAGAGGTGGAGAGCGGTGTGTTACGGTAATGCCGTTTACATGTGATTTCCGTATAATTTTATTTTAAATATCTTAAAAAACTAATTTGAAAAATACTTTTTTTATTATACGCTCATACGGGTTTTTGCCAACATATTGTGATATTTACTTAATAATTTAGTGGAACCGTATTTATGAAATAAAATTTAACTTTTAAATTATATAGAATATATCTATTGTTGTTGCAAATTAAAAAGAATTTTCCATTGAGTAGTTCTAGTTGGTGTGTTGAAGTGATTAGGCTCAGTTAATCAGGGCTGTCTATAATTATATTCAAAAAATTAAAAATAATAGTCAAGTCGTAAACAAGTCTTCTATCTGAGAGTTCTAATCATTTTAATTATTTCATCAAGTGCTTGTAATTTATAATGTATATAGGTAGACCTTGTTTATAATTTATATCTTGGAAATTTTTGCTGTTTTTTTCAATGGTATCGGAGTTGATTTTAAAGTGAGGGGAGCCGATAGAAGAATTGTACTTGACTTGACTTTGAACTAAAGACGAATATGAGATATTTAATGTTGATATGTTTTTGAAGAATGAAGCCAATACAATTATAGTAGAAGAATTTAGTTATTTTAATTGTGCAATGAATTCTTATGACCGAATAATGTTAATCAAAATAAATATAAACGCAAATTTTCGTTTGTTCAAAATCTAAAAATTCCAAAATTCTTCAACGATTGCTTTGAAATTTCGTCACAATTTTGCATACGAATAAGTCACCTGTGACAGGTATATGATATATTTAACCTTGGAATGTTTGGTAAATATGAAACTTTCGCTGTGGGTGTTTGTACTTTTTAGGTACTCTATTAATAGATTAATATTTAAATATATAAATAAAAATGGTAATGTTCTTTTGTTCAAGATCTTAAATCTCCGAAAGTTCTTCACCTATTGCTTTGAAATTTTGACAAAACATTGTATTTGAATACGAGTGTGTTTTTATATACCTATATTATATAAATGTCACCTGTGACTTATAAAAACATGTTTTAATGTCGTCTGTGAAAACTGCGCCATCTGTTGGATATACATTTTTTTTAAACAGCCTCATCTGTTGGACGTACTCCTAAAAGCAGCACGCGCTGTTGTTTCTCTATCTGGACAGACAGACTGATCCACAGCAATGCATGGCGGGGTACAGCTAGCACATACATTATTTTTTCAATTCACCCCTCGTTGAGAAGATAATTGCGACTCATATTATTAGTAACAATAAACTGAATACATTTTTATTAAATTGCCATTTCACTTACAGCAACAATGATAAAAGAATCTCACGTTTACAATTAATAGCACTAACGCAATGATATTTGATTTGAATTTAAATGATTTTCCCATAAATTGGACAGTCACATCAGTCTTTTATCAAAATCATTATCATCGTCAACAATCAAAGTGGTATTAAATATTTTTTTAATAACTAGCTTCACCATCCGGCTTTGCCCGACATTTTGATTTGGACATGGCAAATGATGTTTTATCAAAGTTAAGAAAATTTCTCGTGATGGAATAAACTTTGAAGGCTGAAAATATACATTGGACCAGAAATCCCAAAAAAATATGGCTGTGAAAATTATATGATACCAATACTCACCGTTTGAAAGTACATAGTAGTAGAAATTTTTGTTGAAGGTCTCGTAATTGAATTCTTAAATAAATAAATAGTTTATTTATGTTTAATCATCGGTTCTCTGGTGGGCTATTACATATTTTTAAAGAAGAGAAAAAATAGTTTCAAAGGTTTAGATAACAAAAAAAAAGTTACATATTACATGATAGTTATCCATTTTAGCGTGCATATTATAATATATTGTTTTTGATCTGCAGAAACCCTAAAAAATATAATTTAGGTTAATAATACATCATTTGCAAGTACATATAGAACTTAGAGAAAATAGAAGAGAGGATAGTTAGTTTTTTCATTATTGAATAAATAGAAAGAATATAAGGATGACCTATCGCACACAATGTGTAAAGTGTAGTTTTAAGAAGAAAAAATACGTGTTTTGAAATTAGTTTATGAATATAACTTTGTGAACAGTAATTTTGTAAATAGAAATTTACATTATTTATTTCATCTAGAACGGATAAAACGCGGATATATACATTATTTTTGTTTCTGTACATCTAATAATTAACCTAGAGTATTCTTATAAATAAAATTTTCTAATTTCACTTAGTTATTTAGCTATCTATAATCAATTATAAAGATGCTCATAAATAATACAAACAATAAATAATGTGTGTAAAGGTGATATCTGATTGATATCACTTTAAGTAAACACATTAAGTAAAAATATCATTCAGATATCAGTTAAATACACATTAAGTAAGAATAAAATTAATATACCACTTATACACACATTTAGTAAAAATATAATTCAGATATCACTTATATACACATACAGTAAAAATATAATTCAGGAATCACTTATATACACATTAAGTAAAAATATAAATTTATCATAATTCAGACATCTCTTATATACACATTAAGTAAACATATTATTTAGATATCACTTATATACACATTAAGCAGAAATATAATTCAGATATCACTTATATACACATTAAGTAAAAATATAAATTTATCATAATTCAGATATCACTTATATACACTTTAAGTAAAAATATAAATTTATCATAATTCAGATATCACTTATATACACTTTAAGTAAAAATAAAATTCAGATATCACTTATTTACAGGTTAACAAATCCGCCGATATTTAAGGTATTTTATATAAGAATTAATTATACGTGGGTATATAAATTCCCTATTATCAAGGATTAAGACTTACCTTACTCTCTGTTGGAACAAATAGCCCCGCACCTCCGACAGCTCCGTATAGCCCCATCCCCAGAGTGACGCAACAATGGAGCCCGCCGAGGGGGCCACAATGGCTCTTCCTTTCAGGAGTTCAGCAGACCAGCTCCGCTCCTGCACTTGGGAACAATTGGAATAATAAATCAAGGGGCAATTATCGCAGGTTGGGGAGGAGGTAGTAGAGGGCAACTCGACCCAGCGAACCCTACCCCTGCGTATTTTGAGGCACGTTTACGGTTTTCGGGGATTTGAGCATTGTTATTGTTATTCATCGGTTGTAAATGCGTATCGTTGCAAAATTAAAGAAATCGTACATAAATCTGTTTTTTCATTACTTGTTTTTATTCAAGCACCAATTTTCGGAAAATTAAGAACGCTGAATTTAGCAGTGAGCGACAGGTGATTAAAATTTAACCTATTCAAATGTATAATATTTCTTCGCATGTTTTTTTAATAAAATTTGTGCCTACATAAGTATAACGTTGATATCGAATAGGGACGACTGCATGGAATCATTTTTAGATCTGCTATTTTATTTATTTTGGAAACAAACATTTACATCTCCCTTTCAAATCACCTTCTTCTTCTCTTTGAACGCTTACGCTTTTGACGGCCGGCGTGGTCTAGTGGTATACGCTTTTGACTACAGATCCGAAGGTCGCGGGTTCGAACCCGGCGTGCGCAAATAAATTTTATTTGATTAATTTGTGTTATTTCACAATTAATTAATTTAAAATAATATATAGTATATTTGCGGCACGTTCCAGAGTGGAAGATACTCTCAGTATCGCCCTGGTGTAAGACCACCATTCAGAATTGAAACGTTGCTTGAAATGGCTTTAGCCGTGTTTGGTGACCAGATCTGAATAGCCAGGTACTTCCCCACCTTCCTCTTCCCCATCTCCCTCCCCTCCCCAATACCCTCAGCCTCACAACATACCCCAATTGGGGATGCCATAGTCTCACTGGCTCCAGACGGGAGCAGTTGGGACTCTTGTGCGGTAATACTGTAAAAAAAAAAAAAAAAACTACGGAGCCTTAAGAATCTATTCAAATACTTAACTATTTTACTACTCCATAAAGGAGCCCCAGTGCTCTTGTTTGTGGAAAGATTATTTACATAAAAAAATAATGTAATGTTTAAAAGACGACACGTAAACAAAATCCAATGATTTATTAAATGACTACAAAGATTATTCAACCCCAAATTAAAATAATTCAAATTAACTAAAAATGTAATTCAGTAAAAAAAGAAATTGTAGTGAAAACGTAGCCAACAAGCAACTACAAATGCAAAATTTGGCCAAAAAAGCTTCTTATTCTATAGTACTAAACAATGAGCCGCCAATGACGCCAAGTATAGACTGAAACTGAAACCAACTATCCAAAAAAACACCATGTAATGTATTTATAATTTTTCAGAAAAACAATGTCTTATGTTTATAATTTCTTTATATTATCCATGTTACTTTTTTGAATAATGT
Source organism: Hesperophylax consimilis (assembly GCF_061612785.1). NCBI lineage: Eukaryota > Metazoa > Arthropoda > Insecta > Trichoptera > Limnephilidae > Hesperophylax > Hesperophylax consimilis. Next base: position 32,099,943 of record NC_142851.1, read on the forward strand.
GTAAATTTAATCCTCGGCACGGGAGATCCCAGTCAGGATATCGTTATAACTATTTGTTACAAAAACGAAAGAAAGTAAAAACTTATCATTATTATAAATAATGTTTGTTCTGAAAGTCGGGCAAAGAAATTTAAAAGTTCAGGTATAAGTCGCTGGTCTCGGACAGTGACTTTTTTTATATTTTTAGGGTATATTGTAACTAGAGACAATATTTACCTGCCTTAACCGATCAAGCTTTACCTTATTTATCCTCTCCTAAGCTGGAGCAATTTTTAATACGCTAGCTCGCAATAAATAAATAATGTGAAATTAACTGTCACCAAGAACTCACTCCACCAAAACTAGGACAGGAATAATCAAACACTGAAAAGTTGTTCTTGTAACGTATGTCATAGTTGGTCTATTTTTTTTTTAATAAAACACATTTTGCATGCTGTGCACAGAGAAAAATTAGTATTGCGAATCTCTTCAAATAATTGGTAATACAGTTAAAAACAGGATTGCAGGCCGTTTTCTGATAAATGTTTAGTGAATTCCTTATTTATCCGAACACGTATTCATTCACGTGCATTTGCCTTGATAATAATATGTAGTAAAAAAATGCTAAAATATTAGGATCTATATGAACACGTGTTCAGACATCGTGATAATATATTCATCATTTACTAAAATTTTATCAGGAAACCTATTAATCCATTCGTCCAGACCTGCAATCCCGTTTTTTACAGGATTACTATTAATTTGGAGAGCTTCTAAATAAATTAGCAATACCAATTTTTTTCCGTGTGCTTTAAAATATTAAGATTATTAACTCCCAACTGCTTCCAACCGTTTGGAGCCACTGAGACTATGGCATCCCTAATTGGGGTATGTTCGCAGTGGCGGCTCGTGACTAGCAGAGTGTTCTAGAGTGCTAATATTACAAAAAAATATATGCAACAGCCTACAACCTACATCATCACAACATAATGTTGTGGGGAGGGGAAGGTGGAGGCATATTTTTGTAGAAAGAATATATCACTTTATTTATCATAATATTCAAAAAAATAAAATTTTATTTATTTTTCGGAATAACTTTATTGAGTACGACCTCAAATTGTAATATTCAAATATTGAAGACAATATTAGTGATTTGTAAACGAAAATCTGAATCTTGCGATCATACATAAAGATAGTTGCCAATAAAAATGTGCGGTGAAAAAAATGAAGACAATGTTGGTAGTTCGTATTCGAAGTATGATACAGTTAAAAGTGACCGAGGGGGATAGGGTCCCATTAGCTCAGTGGTAGAGCAGTGTCCCGGAAAGACAAGGGTCCTGGTTTCGTGTCCTAGATGTGACCGTATCCTTTTCTGATTTTTCTGTTTCATATTTTCGTTTACAAATAACTAATATTGTCAACAATATTATAATTTTATTATAATTGTATAAAGCGATTTTAATGTTTTAATTATTTAGCTTGAATTATTAACAACCTTTAAAAAAAACCTAGAAACATTGTTTTATTTTCAATCGAGTTTTTATCAAGCAATAAAAATAAATTGAATGATACAAGTAATAAGTGCAGACAATTTGCACGGACGTTGAAATGTGGCTTCTACATACCGCCACTGGAATTAAAATCGTTAGCTTTATACCACTGAGATGACAGGTAATTTTTATTTCCAACCAGTGGCGCCTCGTGCCGGCCCCAACTCCCCGAAGTAATATTTTTAATTAGAGTACCTACCGCAAGAGAAATGAGCACGTTGGACTAGACATATTGCGATTTTTAGCTTTGTATTTTACCAACATGAAATGATCAAGATTTAATGTTTTATTTTTAATCAGTTTCGATGTATTTATTTTAATAAAGAGACACATTTATTTATTTATTGCGTGCTACCTGAAATGAGTATAGCAATAATCTATTAATTGATTGAAATGATTGAAATTTTTCTGTTTAATGATCGGTTTTTGCGGTGGTGCACTTTTTGTCAATTACTTCCACACTATTTGGGGATGACACGGAGAAAATTAAGATACTGTTAAAAATGTGACTGCGTGGCTATTTCTTAATGAAACAGGTGCAGGTGCCCTTGTCCAAATAAATATAATGAACGAGATTCGAAAAATTTATTATTTTGAAGGACACGTGTTCCGACATCCTCATAACATATTCGTACTTTAATGATAATTTGTTATGAAATTTTTCAAATCATTGGTTATAGTCCTCTACTACCGTTTTTAACAGGAAAACGAATAATTTGATCAGATTTTGAATAAATTAACAGTACTTCTCATATCGGTTAGTTTTCTTCGTGTAGGAATCTGGGGGCCAGGGTGTCCAGTAGTGACGTAAGTCTGAGTCGTAAGATTTCATCCTTCACACCTCGAGAGAGTCCTGTTTGAAAAAAAAATCTCCTTCAACCAGTCTCTCCAAATCCGGCCCGCCACACAGTAGGTGGGTAGAAGCATCCCTATCATCTCATGAGACACCGGGTCACTGGAGCCAGGACGCGGCTAATGCCTCCGCCAACACGTTGGTGACCGCAGCCTACCAGCACCAAACGCCACTCCTGAGTGAGCGCTGGTCCCAAGCTCACTCAAGACCACGTCCTGCATAGTTGTACACTGATGTTAATTTATTCTTCTTCAAATATTTTTGCATTTATCACATGTCTATTGTACAAAAAATATGTATATGCGACGTGTGAGATTGCACTAACCTCCCCACATCCTGGAATAAAAATTATTATTATTATATAGCCAAGACCCAGACAATTCTCACCCCCATGGACCCGGGCTTAATTACCAAACGTAACGTACTACTTGGGGTGACCAATGGCAAAGGTGTTGCTTATCCAATAAAAACACATTTTAAGCATATGGTTATAAATTAGGTAATGACATAAAAATTAACAATAAAAAATAATAATATTTGAACAATAGGTCACATATGCTAAGGTTTTTTATAACCCGCCCCACTAGGCTGGTCTGTTTTAGGGTTGTTTATTTATTATACCTATGAATATACCAAAATTAAACTAAAATATACCCACTCACTTGCTTCATTTCTATAGAGCAAGAAAAAAACACCCGTTTTATCCAATACAGACAGCGGACTCCATTAAAAAAAATTCAATCTTTATTATTATTATTTATCGAGCTCTCCAGGAAGTTGGAAGCTGAAAATATTAGCTCAGATTAATACTGAAAATAATTTTCTATCTATTCCATGAAAGGCTTCAAGTGTTCAATTAATTTCAGCGATTCATGCGATATACTTCAAGTATCGAAAAATTGCTCCGTGGAATCGAAAATGATTGAAAGCGCACAAAACTAATATCCACAAAGAATTTCTTTGATTTTTCCTCATCGAGTAGATAATGATTGATGTATTGGGGCAGATTGAAAATGTTGGGCGGTATCTCAGTTCTCAGTATCTAGTTCGCTCTATTCAGCGGGAATCTTCTCTTTTGTGAAGCCTCGCGAATAATGGACCACCTATTAGTAGGAATGATTTTAGGTTTTTCAATGCGGGCCATAGAGGGAACTTTGTACACAATGAGAAACATCGCTCAAAATGATGATGAAAGGGTCATTATTTTTATTAATCTTGCAAATTTAAGGGGTGAATTGATTTATTTGTTTATTTTGATGATTTTCTAAGAAATTCCGAAATTTTATCAATATGATAATAAAAATGAATTTGCTGTAACGTAGCATTTTTATTAAGGGGGAAGCCTTCGAGGGGTAAGGCTCTCGAAGTTCCCGGGCTCAAATTCCGGCGATGAATTTGTAATATTTCATCGTTCATGTATTTAAAATAATATATACAGTGTATATATTATTTTAAATACATGATAAAAAGAGCGGAAAAAACTTTCAGTATCGCCCTGGTGTAAGACCACTATTCAGAATTCTTGTGCGGTAGTCACATAAATATATATACATATATATGTTATATCCTTCTATAGACAGCTTTTTGGATGGCGTTAAGTGTACAAAAACCCCATTAATATTAATGAATATGACGGAGCTAAGCTTAATAGTCTTTAGTATCCGGTTCTTGATGGCTACATCAAAACTTAACGACAAAACCACAACAATTTATTATATTGAAATACCGGCCCTAAGAAGATTGACTTATTCATCACATCTGCCCTGAAGATGAACACGGTAACGCTGACCGAAACGTTGGCTTAAGAGGGAGGAAGCCCAACACGGCTATTATGCTATTTATTATAGTTGCTTAAGATGTCTGTATTGACAATAATACGACTTACAATAAATAATAAGATTTTATATAAGTTCCATTTGCTAAAAACTGAATGTCACCCTACTTGTCTTTATTATCTATTTTGTTTCTTCTTGGAAATAATGACTAGTTAAGGTTCAAATATTGTTACAATATGCTGTCAAATTACCTGGTAATAATCCGATAACTCATCTAATACATATTTTTCCTTTCTTTTTGTAACATTTTATATTTTTATGTAGTATTACCTTATGTTTGTGATTACACTATGTTTGTTTCACTCAAATGTAAATTTTAAACCACTATCGTTGTTTTTGATTTGAAAAAATATGAGTTATGTATAGTAAGATTAAAGAAATAAATGAATTATTCAATTGGAGTATTATTATTAATTAATTATTAATTAGATTAGATTAAGTTAGTAATACTCGTATATGTGATGGATTTATTTAACTGTACGGAAGATAAGTACCAGATGGCTATAATATCATATGTTTTTATTTGTTTATTAGTTTTTGTATATATAGGGTGTTTCAATAAGAGGTGTTATTTTGAATGGCCCGCTATTTCGGTAGATGTTACTTTTGAAGCTGTCATTTTTAATTTATATACATAATAAAATAAAAGAAGTGATAAGAAAGTGATAAGTGATAAGAAATGATCTTTAGTTTGTGGCAAATGTGTGTTTATGTATATAAAATAAATAAAAATTTAAATTATATGCATAATAAAATAACACCTTTTATTAGTATGTTCTACTTTTATATTCTTCTAGAGCTTGAATTCATTTTATACTTTCTGTCGTCAATTTACGATCAAATGCCACAGTTAAATTATTTATTGTATTTATTATTATAATGTCACATGCAATTATTGTTTATGGTATATTTTTACCGTGGAAATAAATAAATAAATATTACTTCTAAAAGACGTTAAAATATTTTTTTTGTATGTAAATAAACACCACTTACGTTTATCCAGTCATGTCGTCTATTATTTAATTTTATTAGGATAATTTACAGTTATGTTTATGTAAGTGGTGTTTATTTACATAAACATAACTGTAAATAAACACCACTTACGTTTATCCAGTCATGTTGTCTATTATTTAATTTTATTCGGGTAATTTACAGTTATGTTTATGTTATGAGAATGGTTCTTAATCTTAACTAATGAATATTATATAACTATCAACAAAATTTCTGAAGAAATATAAAATATCATTAAATAAATTAAACTCTCAACGAAGACGAAATTTATTTATGCTGTTGATTTTTTAAATGCGAAAAATTACCAAGACATGAAAAGGATACCAATTTAATTTTAGAGATTCTCTATCATCTCTTACTAGACTCCTCCTAAAGAAGAATAAAAGGTAGGTCCCCATGGCGAGTAAAAGGAAGGTTTCCTGAGCTATTTTTTCTTTGAATGGACCACTCAAAGGCCGAAATGAATTATGATTGCGCGCTCCTTTCTCTAAAGGCTGCACGAGAAAATAAAACATTTTTTTTTATTTGTGAACTTCATTATTTAACGCTGGTGAATAAACTGCTAAATTACTCGCTGAAGGGTGAACTCAAAATAGAAGTCGTATTTCACAGGATGATTTATATTTTTAACAAAATAATAAGGTAGGTATACTAAATCTTCAGGCTCATTTTGTCAGAAGGTCAAAGTATTTTCGGTTTGCAATTAAATCCCAATAAATGAAATAATTCTGAATGTATCCAAAAACAAAAAAACTGATTTTGAAAGGTGATGAAATACGCTTTCGAATTTTATCATTACAAATATATATTACAACTTTTAATGCGAACACAAAAAGTTTTAATAACGGCTCACCGTTAACGTTTTTTCGTCTAATCACTGAACTAAAAGTACTGATTACATAAAAACACAGATTTGATTAGCAGAGTTGGTATCACTACTCCATTGTGGACTGCTAGCTTTGCTTCTATGGTCATTTTTTTGTTAGAGCCATCGGCGTTCAGTCCTCTATTAATGGACTTAGTATCTGCATTTACCCTTCGTTGGATATCTCTAACAGCCTTTTTTCCTCTAATTAACATACATCCCAAATACACAAACTCATTCATCTGCTCCAAGAATTCATCATTCACAACGTTGCCCACTGTTTTTGTATTCTCTCTTTCAAACACCATGACCTTAGAATTTTCAGTTAAGCAATATAATTTTTTAAAAAAACATAACAATTGTTTATATCTGGCCACTTTCAACAAATATCAAAATTTATTCTAAGCATCTATTGAAAAATATCCCATGACCAATTTAAGACCTCGTCTAATAACCAAACGCACAAGAGACACCCTACATACAACCCAACACAAATCAAACGGCACGGAAAGTGCTTTGCATTAAAAGGCATAAGCAGAGACATAAAAGGGCCACTCCGAGAATGAGAAAACTCTAAGCGAGGTGCACAGCATCTGTACCACAGATCTCTCCATATAAATTTGTATTTGCAAATGGCGTCCGTCCTGCCCTAGGTATCAAGGAAACCAGGAACGGACGTTGCTCATAAATACTTCTACTAGGTTCTTTCTACGTTACTAGGTTCTTTCGTTTACGTTTACCTCGGCCCCCCGTTATCCTTATCGGCGGATCTGGGCGCAACAACCCTCAGCGGCGAATCGACCTTTTAATATTCTGTATACGACGTGAGGGAGGCCCTCTGTTGGGGACGGAACTGGACTAATCAATTTATTGCTTCACTCAAATCACGTAAACTTTGTTTAATGCCCTCTTTTTATATGTATTGCTTGTCCTCTATATTTCATGTTCAAGTGCACATAATATATTTGTGGGGCAATTATTATAAGCAAAGTGGGTTTCATTTAAAAGTAGTTTGTTTTTCTTCGCGGGAAATCGATTGAAACCCATTTTGATTGAATTTCTGATTTTTAACTGTTTTTTTTAATCATTTTATTAACTTAAGGATATATTTTTCAAATTTGTTTCAATGTCAGTTGTTTTGAAATGCTTGATTTTGTCGGTATTCCAACAATATTTTGTCTAATTAAATAGTTGAAAATAAAGAACAATCAATACGACGTCTGATCTTACTTTTTGACAACTAAATAGATTTCTAAAATGCAAATTATGTATAAAGCTGTAAAAATTACATTTTCCTGGATAAGCCAAACGGAAAGAACTGTGCAAAATTCATCATCCCAGCGCTCATTATTCTAGAGTTTTTACTACTCCAAACAGAATAATCTGTGCTATAATATATAATAAGTATGAAAATTAACACGAAATATATCAAAGAGCTGCAAATTAATGTAGATATACAATATATGCTAATACGTATCAACTTATTTTTTTCAAATTATCTTGATAATTTATCCATAGGAAAATGTATAGCAAATAAATACTTCAAAAGAGTATAAAACTTGGATAACTTATTAGATATCTCGCCACTATTCATAGGTTTGAGTTCCGAATAGCAAACTCGGAAAACAAAGTTTTTAATGTTATTTTTGTTAATATATCTAAAAAATCATTTTTTTGGTTTGACTGAAGATTGTACCTTCCTCCCTAGGAACTTGAGTCAACCTCACTAACAAGTGAGCCAAATACCGATTGATTGGGTAGAACCGATATTTATTTCCTATATTTACTACTGTAATATCATCCAATTTCATAAAAATGCGTATATGTCCGTGTGTGTATGCGTGGTATGCATTGTCAACAACAACGAGATGGGCTTCCGAGTAACAGCTCGATCGGATGTCGGTAAGTGGGTTAATTTCCACTTCAAAGATTTGCATTAATTCATTTACGAAAGCAAAATCGAAATTCAAACAGATGCATTTAAAATATACGTTATCCAATGGATAAGCTATCAGGAGGATAGGAAAATATCTCCTATATCTAATGATAACCTCCTTGTAACAGTAAAACATAATAAAATTAAAATAAAGTGCAATGTAAATAATACCGGTGGTAAACGCCTAACGTATGGTCACCACCTAAATGGGCCATAACTATGCCGGCCGCGGACCTCTATTAGAAGTAAAAAGAAACCCGTTGAATACCTCATTACTTTTTGCATTAAACTTTGTAAAGGGTTCTGGCATATGCCACTACTCGTAATTCTGCCATATGCCACTAAAATGGTAAATTGTATGCATGTTTTAGCGGCGAATGATGAGCGTAGTCATGCATTAACGGCGCCGCCAGACTTGTAAAGTGCCACAATGGTCCATGAAAAATGAATACGCGGCGAATACCAAATCGTTAACTTCTACGTACAAAGTTTAACACTGCGGAAGACTCTTTTCATGCTCTGGGGTAACTAGAAGGCCATTTGAAACTAATTGCAACATTTAAAAAAATCATAAATTAAAAGAGATTTTATTTGTAACACTGCACACACTATTCGGTTTAATAAAAGAGTAATTAACAAAATTTTAATTTTAAAGCAGAAATTTTTATTTTTACAATACAGCTAAAACTACAGCGACGAGCCCTGGCGTCATTAAATTTCCAGATTGTGTTTTCTCTTGTTAATAGCCATTCGTTATTCTTATTTATTTATTTATTTATATTGGATTTTTACACATGATTTCACTTAAGTGAGAACAATCCAGTTATAAAAACTCAGTTACACACAAATAGATACAACAATTACAAAAATCTCACCCCATAAGCCCGGGCAACCCTGCTAAATCACCAAACTTTGCGAACCATTCAAAAACGGCGCTTTACAAATCATCCAAATATTATTATTATTTTTTTGTTCACGTGTTTGTAAATAACTATCTTACAAAATATTAATAAATACATTCATTTTAAATTTTGGAAAGGAACATTCTAACTATTAGGGGTGTTCAAGTTCTTTACACTAATTCTTATTAAAAATTCAGTGCCTAGATATAAATTAGAACCATTCAGAAATACATATTCTTGTTCCAGGAAAAGCAAGTATTCCAGAACCTGACTCTGGGCGTGATCCTAAGCACGCGCTCGCTCGTGTTGCAGCGCGTGGCACGCCAGCACGCGGGCGCGTACACCTGCCGGGCGGCAAACGCACGCGGGGAAACCTCTTCACAACCTGTCAAACTACGGGTGCAATGTAAGTCAATTTTTTTCTAGTTTAGTTGATAGATACCATGCACATCAAATGTGATTTGAACAGTGCTAAATAACATTTTTGTAATTTATAGCAATTGATCTGCGAATGAATCTTGAAAATTTTCACATTCATTCGTTCGCTACACCAGCAGTGAAAATCATCTCTTCAATTCAATATTTAAGCCCTTCTACGTGGCTTATGGGAGAATTTATCCAGGATTTCATATTTTAAAATGGGTCCTAGGTTCCTTGTCACAATGTTCCCCGTTAAAATGCTTCCAGTGAAAATGTTCCTGGTGAAAATATTCCCACTAATAATGTTCCTGTTAAAAAATGTTCCCAGTAAAAATGTTCCCTCTAATAATGTTCCTTTCTTAAATGTTTACAATAATAGAAAAAGATAAATTCTTAGAAAAAGATAAGCAGTCAGTTGGCAGGCAATCACAAATTAGTATTTTAGAGGACATTTTGGAGTGGAACGTTTTGACAGGGGACATTTTGGTACGGAACATTTCAACTTGGGAAATTTTCAAATGGAACATTATTAACAGGATCGTTATCACCGTTCCAAAGTCTATAATATAAACATATATAATGTAAGTATACATTTATATAAAAGTGGAAGAAGCAGAAAGTGCAACGGACTATGAAAAAGGTACCATCTTTAATTTTGATCGAGAAAATCTTTGATCGAAACAGATCTGTTTTATTTTAAAAGACCTTTTTATATACATATAGTCGCAATATCTGAAGGTAGGAATTACTCCGTAAGATTAAGCCCGCGTATTCCTCTTCAAGTGTCAATTCAAAGATTGAAAGTATTGACTATTCAACTCCGAATCCTTCCTAAAACATTGTCAAAGGATTCCACTTTATGCGAGGCCAAGTAGGCTAGGTTCAACAAACGAAAATGATATCTTCTTGGAAAACTATGGAGTGATGGAACGAGTGGGCACTATCTTAAACTCTCTTCGCATGAGGGTAGCTCTTCCATTATTCTCTTCTGATGTCAAAGAACGTTTTTTTTATTTGACAAAACGTTCAGATATTACGTCAACAAGCTACGTATTTTATACGACACATATTACGATTCAAAAAGATGCAAGCATTTTTATTGTTCCTTTTGAAGTATCTATTCAACACGCGTCGATGTCAGAATATTTGAAGCTGATAAATTATTCAAAAAGCGATGAAATAAAAAATATAAATATGATTTAAGAACAAAATTTAATATCACATTAAAGTACCGTAGTATGGGGCAAGTTTTCAAATCGGGATGACTTCGATAATCACGTATATCTGGAATAATTCTAGCGACCATTCACAAATCACTGGTTTTCTTTTAATGTATTTTTTTAAAATATTTTCGTATAAATAAGGAATTTGAGTAAAAATATTTCGGCTTTCAAAAAATATGTTTATGTAGAGGTGATTGTGCACAAAAACGGCGCTAAACAAATCATCCAAATATTATTATTATCAAAAAAACCGATTCTGAAAGTACAAGTATCTTCTTCTTGATATATAAAAATCGGTGACCGGATAAATCATCACAATGATAATTCATCACATCTTTAAAAAGTTATATAAAGTCATGGAAAGAGATGAAACAAAAACTTTATTAACTGGGTTAAGTAGGTTAAGTTAGGTTAGGTTAAAATAAAAATTTCATCGTTTCTAATGACTAACGCCCAGAGGGCTTTCACAATTCAACACACTTTTTTTTAAAGTGTGTTGAATTATCACGGTGTTGAGTTATCATGGAAAAATTGACACTGGTAATAAATTACATCTTTGCGATTCTTTCAAGGAAAAAGAAACCATCCTGTCACTTCGAATACAATCAACAATGTTCTCAAAATTTGTTTTGACAGCATCGCCATTCCATTGTAAGAATATTATGTACTAAATACACAATTTGGCTGTCCTGAAACGGGAATCCTTCCCAGTTGAACAGAGAAAGGTTCATTTTGTTTTGTATTGTTTGTAATTTATATATATGTATAAAATAAATAAATAAAAAAATAAAATAAAGTCTGAAAAAAATACACAAAACTATTAATAACACCAATTGACATATCTAAAATAAAATAAATAAAACTAAATATTTTAAATTATACGTTCATAGACATAGGCATTTTAAAAATAAGATTTTTTTAATGTGAAACCTCACAAGAGTCCCAACTGCTCTGAACTGCCTAGAGTCAGTGAGACTATGGCATCCTCAATTGGGATATGTTGTGAGGCTGAAGGTAGTGGGAAGGGGAAGGAGATGCAGAAGAGGAAAGGTGAGAAGTACCTGGCTTTTCAGATCTGTTCAGCAAACACGGCCAAAGCCATTTCAAGCAACGTTTAATTTCTTTTTGATACAAGGTTTGTATATACGTACTATCCACAATAGTTTAAAACTGTATTTTATCGAGTTAGTCTGGTTTTCCAAGCATGCATTTGATTTATGTAATTTTATACTGAAATTCGTGCTAAGCACTTCGGGGTATACTATTCTAAAGTTGCACTAGTAGTAACTTTTAACTTGACGCAAACACCAATATGTATATTAAACGTGCTCTCTGAATCGATATCAGATACCGGTTCCAGAGTGGACTAGATTTGAACCTACAACATTTTAAAAACCGTCGGAAAAACGAAGAATAAAGATTCTACAATAAAATATTTTATTTTGATCGCGCCCGATTTTTAATGTTCTGAGTAATTTTTGAGAAACAGATCTTTCGCCGTCCAAAGGTAAATTTAAACTGTGAAAAAATCACTGACAGACGATCTGTCTATGTCAAATCTACAGATAACCAATATAAAAGTAATTTTATTTTGTTTTATTTTGTTTATTTTGGAAAACCAACAGATTTTTTACATTCTTAAATAATGAACTTATAAAAAATACAAATAATATCTAATGATAGGTTTTTCACTTAAAAAATTAATTATAATAACAAACTAAGGGTCCAGAATAAGAACAAAAGTAAATTACAATATATCAATTTTATCCTCACACAACACCAATAATCACCAATATTTGTATATACCTACAACTAAACTGAACAGATGTTTATAAAATGAATCACTTGTAACTGGACAGGGTTCATATCAACAACATGATAACTTGCAGTATGTTATTAATTATTATTTAATAATAGCTAAGGTATCTTTTTAAATGTTCCTAAACTACACGAAAATATGTTAATATAATTAAAATTCTTATTGTATAGGGTACAAGCTCTGAATATAAAAGCGTTTTGTCTGAGATTAGTAGAACATTTTTGAAGATGAAAAAGTGATTCATCTCTAGTTCTAAAGCTTGGGACTCTAAAATTAATCTCAGACAAAAGTAATGGCGGATTGTTTCGCGGAATTTGAACAATTCATTATATTTATTGTTAATATTCAAGTTATGTAAAAGTCCTATTCAAGTGATGTTATTATCCAAGTATCGTGAAATAACCGGTCAGTAATAAATGAATAACAGAACTTGAAATAAACTTTCACAAAAATTTTAATTTGATGAATTGTCAAAATGTTGTGCAACAACCATTCTTAATAGAAATGCAAGTAAATGGGTGGTTATGATTTTGTGAAACAACCATTCTGTATAGAAATGTAAGTAAAAAGGTGGTTATAATTTTGCGAATCAAACATTCTTTATAGAAATGTAAGTAAAAGGGTGGTTTTAATTTTGTGAAACAACCATTCTTGATCATTCAAACCTGACTTTGTACAAATCGGAAGTGCGCATTGAATTTGGCAACCACCTCTGGTTTGGAGCCCCAAAATACATGAAAAAGGGTCAGAAACAATCGGTCCGTTTGATAGATTCCTTTATAAGCGGATTGCGATCTTTAGATGACAAGCGTTAGGTACATATGCTGTCCTTGTTCTGTGGTATTACAATGGAAGATGCTGCCAAAAACCTGCGTCATTGATCCCTTCGGAACCGTTGCATGATTGGGAGATACGCCAAACGCGTGCCAATCACATGAAAACGGGTCGCTTCTAAAATTTGTTCTTGAGTTTAACAGCTCGGTTGTGGAACGATTTGATGGCTTCTGTAATTCCTTCCTCCGACAACATGAGTCTCTTTTAGACCCTTGTTCACTCCTTCCTCTCCTCAAAAGCACAACATCTCTTAAGATGACGTAGGTCCAGAAGGAAATTAATTTCCATAGGGCCTCCTTTAACGATTACTGTAAAAAAAAAATCATATCCTCGAGCAACGCTGGGTACACGCCATCTAGTAATATTGTAAACAACGTTTATTTATTTATACTCCTAAAAAGCCTTTACATAAAAGTGATACATGATGCAGTGTATATATTTGTATTATATAGGAAATAATAACAGTATGTAGATGTATCCATTATACCTATAATAGGTACAAAATATATCTATGAATACACAACTATAAAACTTTGATTTCAAGTATATTGAGAATAAAATAAAAAAATAATTTAAAACTAAATATGAAACAATATTAGTAAAACGTAACAGATACACAAAATAAACTAGAAAGTAAGACAAATTACTAACACTACAACACAGACGCTTCTATAATTTGTAGAATTCAACCAAGTGCTGGTATAGATTACGCATAATTCTATAAATGGTATCATTAAATACATCAATGATACCCCCGACTGTTGCCTATATCATTCATTCTATTGGTTATTAAGCATGTCTGATAGTTGCTTATGTATGTATTACAGAAAAATGTTACATTTTGTCTTGTGTTCCTAGTCGGTACATGGAATTTTATAGTGGCGACAGTGGCAGTGCTGTCAATTAAGTTTATAATGACTGTGTAATACAACCAGGTCTGACACAATTCTCCTGTGAGAGAACGTTATTAGGTGCAATTGATTCATCAAACTGACAAACTTAATGTATTCAGTTGGAATTTTAAGCTTAAAATTTATGTACCTAAGAAATTTGTGCTGAACTCGTTCTATATTATTAAAGTGAATATTATACAAAAAGAAAAATAGATGCTTTGTCCAGGGTGAGCAATTTTTACTAAATTGACACAGTTCCTGATTATCATCCTGTTGAATGACCAACACTTATTATTTGAAATAGCTGTACGCTTGTACAAGTGTTTTCATTTTCAAAACCGTTCCGAATTATTTCTTCTGTGAACGAACGTTCGATGATAAAATGCATTGGACAGTGGTCGACTTTCGTATCGCGTGTCTGTGGTTCATTTGATTAAAATAACATTTTCACGTGTTCCGACACCAATTGTCGCATGTTTCCCTCCTGTTTATTACCATAAAATTACATGTATTACTTTATTTCCAGAACGCATTACTCCAATCTCCATCCAATCTCATACAAACCCTTTTCTAAAATCACCGTTTCCCTCCTAAACTGAGTTTTCCCAATATTCTACCTGTCAGAACCAACTCCTTTGTTTTATGTTTAGAACACTTTAATAATAGAACGGATATAAAATATTAACGGAATTTTTTTTTTATTGGAATTTCTTTTTTTTTCTAAGCAAATAGATTTTTGTTACATTGAACCTCACACAGAGGTCCTGAGGAAAATATTTGTGTGGATGGCCTGTTTAAGGAAAGGAAGGAGAGGAAATTATGGGATTGAAAAAAGTATGAGGGGTGAGTAGGACTGGGTTGAACGAGTCGGGCTGAAGAGGTTAAAAGGTATCCCTCAACCGTCCTAATCCGGCTTGCCACGCAGTTGCTAGCAAACGTATCCGCCACCAAGACCTGGACATACCTCACGCCATGATCCCGGATACCCTTGCTAAGTCACCTAACGCAACGAACTATTTGGGGTGACCTATGGCAGAGGTGTTGGTTATCTAATAAATGACTCCCGGGGTGGCGGTATCCATACCCGCCTCCCAAGTTGAAAAGAGATTGTCTTGGGTAAGGCAGGCATTGATTAATACGATCCGTCAAAGGAGACGCTTTACCGATTAGACGTTTTGTCATTTCTAAAGAATTGGTATCTCTGTTAAAAAATCAATTAGGCTAAGCAAAGGCTTAATAGGTGACTTCTATTGCCCTCTATGTTGTAAATCTTAAAATATTAGGTCTGAATCTTGACTGACCCAGCCGTCTTACCTATGTTTCACTGATTATATGATAAAGCAGTTTCCCTATTGATAAGGTAGGTTGCTACTTCAGGGCTTGCCTGTAAACACAGGATCTGTCAGTGTTTTTGATTGTGTTATTTTGATATTGTTTTATAAATACAATGAACTTCTTTAAAAACCACTTATATATATTTCGTTCACCAGGCACGGCAGTTCTTTTAGAACTAGCAGGAGGATCAAGTCGTCCTTTATCTAGGTGGAGATTAAAAATGTACAAGTCATTGTTGTTGGATCTAGGCAGGACTGATTCCGAAATGATACTAAAAAATGTAATTTGAAATCACGAACGCCTCTATGTATCTTTGTGTATCTTTTTTATGTATCTTCGTTTTAACATACTTATTTTAGCTAGTCTTAAATCCTGTTTTCGTCTAGGATAACTTGAAACCTGTAAATTCGACTGTCCTGAAACGGGAATCCTTCCTAGTTGGACAGTCAAAATCATAAAATGTAATCAATATTATATTATAAAAAAATAAATAAATCTAGTAAATTGTTCTATTGTTTAAAAAACTCAGACGAATATTTTCAACCAGGGTGTGTTTTCCTTATCTGAAGTGTCCTGAAATCTTAACAACCTCTAATGTTCACTTGTCCGTTCTTAAACAAGCATTTTTACTAAAAATTAAAATGAAGTACCGCCACTGTACTGGCCCAGTAGTAGAGAGAATAAAGTTTCATTCTAGACTTCGCATTCGCATAACTGAAGTCGAGGTAATACATAATAAATGAATAAATAAACAGCTCATTTAAACATTATTCCGTATCTCAAATATTGGAACTGTTTTCCAATTAAACTTGAAGATCTCGGTATTAATATCAATTTATGTATTAAATGTAAAATACATGTACCTATATTGGTTACGCTCATATTTGACTTAATTAACCTTGTTTGTGTTTTATAACGAACATTATATGTGTAGGTAGGCTTCATCAAATAATTATTTGATTTCCTTTGGTATTTCGATTTTAAGCAATTCATTGAAATGGATTACGATTGGAATGGGGTTTATTTTTTTACTGGAAATACAACTTATGTTTAGAATAATAGGGTATATGTTGCTAAAGTCCACAGATAAACAATGCCTTCAATATTTTTCTATTTTAGTTTTATTTTATTTACTAATGAAACCATATCGATCATAAAATGTTAGTATCATCACTTTTTCTAATTTCCACATTACTTAAGTTATATTTGTAAGATTTTTTTAACATACCTAGCATAACTAACTAACCATCACGTCGTTTTCCCACAGGGGTAAGCAGAGAGGATAGACTCCTTGCTTCACTCACGTGAAGACTGAAGTATTTCGTTCACTCGATCATGCTTTGTCTTCTTCAGGCATCCCTGATTTCTTCCAAATGCCCAAACCATCTAAGCGTCCTTTTCAATCCCTCGCAAGCAAAAATATTGCTAGACTCAAACTTACTTACACTAAGCATATCGAAAACAAAATACACAATATACAGTATAAATAACACATGACAGCCAAAAAACAACGCAAATACCATAAAAATACACGAATGTTTAAACACCAACATCTGCAATTGCCCTCCTCTAGTATCTATGATTTGTAATTGACCATAACCTTAGATGGATACCTCACATCAAACAAACCACAAATAAACTCCCGAAAACAATACACATTTTCCTAAACATAAAAAACATATATAAAATAAAACAATATATTTTGCACTTAGCCAATAAATTATAGAATATCTAATTATTGTTTGAGGAGGAGCAACAAACTCGTCTATCGATTCACTAGAAATTTCACAGAAAAAACATAGACTGACTGATACAGACCAAATATTCAACAGTTACGACGTACTAGATATACGCCAATTATACGTCAGAACTCTACTAAACTACATTTCCAATAAAACCAATTTCAACACACACAAAATATCACTCACAGATCATTAGACCAGTTAGACAAAAGTACAAAGAAAACATAAAAACTCCGATGGTAAATACAAGTTTTTGACAAAGACACTATCAATACCATGCTTTAAAAGCTTTCAACAGTCTAACACTTGAAATTTAAATTGAGGAAAACAAAAATAAATTCAGACACAAAATGGATTAAAGAACAAAAAAGACAATATTACCCAAAAAAAAAAACTAATAATAATAAAACCTATACGTAACACACACAACTAAATAACTGTAAAACACAAACACACAACATATAATATAAATATACCGATTTTTTTACTTTATTTCATTTCATTTATTTTTATTTACATTTTATTTTATTTTACTTTAATTAAAAATCTATATTTTTACTATAAATTTATCTTAATCTTATGTTTTCTTTTTCTTCACCAACATTATATATATTTTCTTTATATGTATTATGAATAGCCACCCAGTGAGGCCAACGTTACTAAACTGTACAAAGAAATGTAAAAGATTGTACAAAAATAAATCAAACTCATTACGCTTACATCAGCCATGCATTATTTGCGAATCTCCACAGTTCTCACACGATTATACATCGGTTTACCACACATACTCCTAAGAGATTCTTTCATCGTTTATATCAATTAATCCACGACAAATTAATCATCCATTTACAGTGCGAGATTTCTCAAATTTACATTTTGGAATGTATACAAAAGACTAATTTAATAGAATCTTCATATTATTCTTTGCTAGAACATCTGTTCTGCGTGTGGTATCTTGAACAAGACGTAATGACGATTACGGTTGAAGATTTCAGGCACGTATAAGCATTGGAATTTCAATAGGCTATCGATAGATTTATTCACTAAAATTAAACTAAGCAATGGATGATTTGCCTAACATCTGATTTCTGAGCTAAATCTTCATATTACATATTTATTGTCTCAAGTAATTCCATATTATGGTGCCTAAACCACGGATTAGTTCTTCGCATGCACCAGAATTATTTATCTTTTAATTGTTTTAGCATATCTTAATATACTTTTTGGTGCGGATTTTATAATATACCAAAATGCCAAAAAACATGGCTTTGTAAATTAAACCAGGAGTTGCTACAAAGAAACGAGATGTTTGGTATTCCATTTTTATGCGTACCACTCCGGAATTATTTTTTAAACCATCGTTGGCTTAGGAAAATTGAATCACGCGGTAAAAATATGTAAAAGAAAAAAAATCTGCTGTTTGAATATAAAAATTTTCTTACTCCAAACTATTTCGAAATGAAGAAAAATATTTTAAGATTGTTTTAAAATACGACACTTTTTCAACAAAATTTCGCCCCCGCAAAACTCGGCAAAGTTTAACTAGACTGTAAAGAACGGCGTGCAATTAACAAACCATATTTGCATCCGGCTAGATAATGGAGATAAAAGTGATAGCGAAACTTCGGACAACTTCGCAAACTTCTTTTTAATTATATGTTTTGTTTAAGTTGCCCTATATCCAAAGCGATGAAAGAACTTGGAACAATTAGTCGCTGAATATTCTGAAAAATTTAAAGGATTTTTCGACATTGAAGGAAAGTTTTTTTACGCCGAATAAAGTGGAAAAACTTGGGCGAATAAATCTTTCAGATGAATTATTTTAAGGACAATTAGGTTTAGTTTTCAAAGAATTATCGCCTGCGAAGGAATTATTTGCAATAAATCTCGAACAAATATTCGGAAAATTATAATTTTTATCACGTTAGGGGAGGAAATAGTGCTTAGTTAAATTAGGGTTGCGGTTGGTCATGGAGGTATGAATGGCGATTTCGTGGTTATTTATTTGAACTTTGATTGACAAAAGGTTGTATTGAAACTCAAACTAAGCACCTATTTGTTAGCCTTTTGACTGGAGATGGGACACCGGTGTCCTCCATACAAAAATCTAGGAATTTTTTTTAATCGATTTTAACCCTTATATACAACGAAACTGTGTCGATAATAAGTTCAGATTCGCTTGCATATATAAATTATTTACATATACAACTTCTCTGAAGGCGTTGGAATAAATTATCTACAATTTTTCAGCGTATCATTGTTTCACAAGGTCTCGGAAGTTATCACGGTCAACAGCTTAATGCGTACTATTATAATATAATATGATATATTTTAAAATTATTAATAAAATGGTTCATATAAAAAATTAAGTATAAAATTTACGACTTTCTATTTACTATCTAGATAGTTAATTTAGAATTATTATAATATTTGTATTATGAAATCCATAAAATCTAACGTACTCTAACTAACTAATAAATTAAACTAATTGATCCTGCTGGATCAATTAGTTTAATTTTCAATCTTGATGATGCTTGTGTTAAGCAAAACCGGTCGGTCATACTAAATTAAATAAATGTTTGGTTATATAAAAAGTTATTATTTTTTTATTTCTTTCACGTGTCGAAACACAAATTTCATGCTTTCTACCAAAAAAATTTATATATATACATAAATATTTATATTTTTTATACTGCTAAATTGTTAAACTCTCAGTATCGCCCTGGCTTAAGACCACAATTCAAAATTGTAACCTCCTACTTTCTCACTTTTTTTTCCCCATTTCCTTCCCTTTCCCACCGCCTTCAGTCTCACAACATGATCTATTTGTCGTTTTATATAAAAATAAAAATTCTTCAAGCTAATATATTTTTTTAAATTAATGTTGAAACATTTGGTCCCATTATTCTTCTGTGGTTAACTTTTAGATTTGAATCTAAAGCCTGGTGTTTCCTCTTTCTAACACCGTTTAGACAATATTTCTCACCACAAGAGTAAGGGATACACAACGATTTCTGTGAGAGGTGAAAACTATGTATGGGTCAGAAAAACTATGTGTGGGTCAGAAAAACTATGTATGGGTCATAAAAACTATGTATGTGTCAGAAAAACTATGTATGGGTCATAAAAACTATGTTTGTGTCAGAAAAAACTATGTATGTGTCAGAAAAACTATGTATGGATCAGAAAAACTATGTTTGGGCCAGAAAAACTATGTATGGATCATAAAAACTATGTACGTGTCAGAAAAACTATTTATGTGTCATAAAAACTATGTATGTGTTTGAAAAAATATGTATGGGTCAGAAAAACTATCTATGGGTCAGAAAAAACCTAAAAATGTATTCCCGTTAACCTAACATTAACCTTAACGAATCGACCAACCAGCATTTCCAATTTTATGTATCGTATTTTATATTAAATTTCACTGCTTTGTATCTTTCAATTCAATGACAAATTCAAGGTATCCACTCAAAATGAAGATGTCTTTCTCAAGTTATACTACTTGAGAATTATTCTCAAGCGAGTTCCAACTCTCCCGTCAACCTTGCTGTTTCTTTTATCGCTGTATCTTCCTCCAACTCGGTAAACGCCCGAAATTAGTTCAAAATAAATAAATAAAAAATTCTGAATGAGTTTTCAGAGTAAATGAACTTAAAATTCGCCCACTTCGTCATTATTACGGCCCTTTCAGAGGATTTATGCCCGCGCCAATATCAATTCGCTGTAACATTTTTTTTCCAAATAAATAAAAATATATAGAGTATTTCTTTCGGAGGCGCTAAGCAGGGCAATCGGAAAAGTCTTTAGTAAAAACATTTGTGGAAAATGTCCTGGGAGAGGGAGGGCGGAAAAACTCGGGGCGGGATTAAGGATCTCTTGTGATAATAATATATTACTGGGGAGGAGATACGCCTCTGAATTGGGGTGACTACCAGCCTGGGACTTCAATTGGGATATTATTGCTCATTTTATTGGCACTGGCAACTTCATCTTCTGGTATGTTGGGCTTTTTCCATTCCTTTATATACGGCATTAAAGTATTTTACCGTGTGTTCTCTTCAATTTTTGGGAAAAATATTACTTGGTTTATTAAATTATCTGTGTCACAATACACACCCTGAATAAGAGTCTAATCTTGTACTTGTTCTTCTGATGCCAACTCTTATCTAAGGTTTTATTATGCCGCACAAGGGCCCCAACTGCTTCCAACCGCCTGAAGCTGGTGAGACTACGGCATCTCCTTTTAATTGGGGTTTGTTATGAGGCTAAGCGTAATGAGAAGGGGAAGGAGTACCTAAATCAGATCTGGTCACCAAACATAACTAAAGTCATTTCATGCAAGGTTTCGATTCTAAATGGTGGTAAGACTACCAGGACGATACTAAAAGTATCTACATTATTAGTACGTACTTCATATAATTTTTAAGTAATCAAATGTGAAATAACAAAGATTCATCAAATAAAATTTACTTGCGCGTGCCGGAATTTGAACCCGTGACCTTCGGATTTGTAGCCTTGGATCGCAACCACTCAACTGCAGAGGCCATTGGCTATAGTCAAAGCATTTGACTCCGCAGAATGCTTTTATCATTTGCCAACATCAAAGTATTTACAGTAAGACAAATTCTAGCAGGATACTATGGGTGATTGTGATATTATATCAGATAAGAACGCTATTAAAGGTAACTTACAGTTATATTAACAATCAAATAACTAGAATGAATATTTATTTTTCGGAATAACTTTATTGAGTAAAACCTCAAATTGTAATATTTAAATATTGAAGACAATATTAGTGATTTCTAAACGAAAATCTGAAACAGAAAAATCAGAAAAGGAAACGGTCACATCTGGGACTCGAACCCAGGATCCTTGTCTTTCCGTGACAGTGCTCTACCAACTGAGCTAATGGGACCAGCTAGTTCATAATAAATACGTTCATAATAACAACGTTTATGAATTGCGCTACAGGCATGTAAAATGTTTTTTTTATATAAATTTGTAGATAATACTATAAGTTTTTGACATAAGCTGAAATAAACCAAAAATTTATAAAAGTCTTACGGTTTACTCAAACAGAAGCTTAAGATTAACTCTATTCAAATATTTCAAAGTGTTGAAATATAACTTTGGAACATCATCAGGTGTATGTATCGGTTTCTATGTGTATGAGTTTTGTATTTATCGGATAATGTTAAGCTTTTTGAAGACGCTTATTCCTATTGCTGTGATGTAATAGAAAATGGTGGAAGAGAATTTTTGGTAATATGTTATGACTTTTTACTAAACTTATGTAGAGAAATTTTAAGGCCCAATCGGCAAGAATCAAATTTTATCGCTGAAAATAAGTAGGCCTTCAAATTTCTTTGGGTGTATATATATACTCAAAGAAATATATCTATACCCAAATATATATATATAAAATAACCAATTAATAACATAGTTAAAAAAAAACAAAATACTGCTTTAATTAGAGCAACAATTAAATGCTTTAAAAGAAGTTATTGAAAGATGCTGTGTGATGATTGTTCGTTGAAATATTTTTTTTTTCCATCAGCTCTACACATGAGGCCCTGGGGATAATATTTTCTCTCTGTGTCATCTTTGGGAATGCTGTGTGGTGGGTTTTTAAGCCTGCGAAACAACCCGTCCCTTAGTTTTAACCAATGTTTTTAATAATAATAATAATATTTGACTAATTTATATAGCGATGTTTTGTGAAAAGTCACCTCAAGGGCGCTGTAAATATATATTTCTTAAATAATTAATACTAGAACTACTGAGCGACTAACATCTGAGACTTTTATCTAGTGACTTACGACGATACAAATAAGCAAATCATTGCTCTTGACAGACATCTCCTAAAATTATTTTAGTAACCACCTCACTCTAATCCTCTCACATGATTTATTTCCACAGATGTGTCTAAACTTGTAGGTTGTTTAAAAATTAAAGTATACTTTCTATCCTGATAAAGGCTCTTTTCCGAAACTGTTGATTTTAAACATTAAAAACATGTGCAAAACTTAAATCATATAAAATTTTATACAGTAATTCACGTGACAAAGTCATCAAATAGCCGTGCAGTGCAATTTTATTTGTTCACAGTTGAAAGGTTCCAAGCCTGTTTCAGCTTTTGAATAAATTGTGATCAGCCGAAGAGGATAACTATCATGTTATTAAGCTTGTCAGCTTATTACAATTTGATAGAAAGCTGAAACTCACCTAGAATCAACGTTTAACGGGGATCTAAAGTGTCACAAAAACAAAATGGGGCTGATTGGCCATTTGATGAAAATAAAATACTCACATGTTCTTCTTTATGTGTAACATATTATTATGTATGGTGTTCTTATACATATACATTCCACATATATACATATATGTGAAATGTATATGTATAGCATCTATATAAACTGCTTGCTTCAGATGTCTTATAGTGTTGGCTAACGGATGTATTATTTTAATGAAAAATGTTATTTTTAATTGTCAAGTCTCTGACAGCTCTGAGTTGTTGAAGCTACTTTGCCATACCCTCCGGCCATAGTGGCCAAGTGGAGATAAATTTGATTGTAACAATAAACTCACTACTATTTGCGCTATTATAATATTTTGCTAGATTATATCTGTTGGCAAGTCACCTTTTCTGTATATTTTATCCTGTTTAAATGAAGTGTTTTCTATTATTGTAGCATTCTATGCCTTAAAAAAATTTCAGCTGTATCACATTCAATGTCGTTTTGAATCAAATTTTTTTGTTCTTAAATAAAATACTAATATTCGCCTATGTACCACTATGTACTTATAATCTCATGTACCACATTATTGTAAAAGCCGTTTATGGCGTTTAATAAATAAATTAATAAATAACATTGTTTGTTGTTATGGTTTTGCATTATTATGTAATTAAATTTTTTTTCCAAAAAGTACTTTTATAATTATCGAATAATTGAAAAAAAATTTAAATCTGACCAATTTCATTATACTGCTATAAACAACGGGACTAAGGGCGAATCGCAATCCTCCTGCGGGCCATTGTTAACTTTAAACCTTACTGCACAACTTCGGTAATGTGTTCCTCCCCTAGGAAGCTTTACCTACCCTCTCCATACACTCTGCACTCCGGGGATGTTCAGACTTATAGTTATGGAGATATACCATTATATTTTTAGGATGTAATCGATTGGCTATGTAACTAAGGATGGATTGTATCATAAAATTTGAATTTGAATCAAATTTCAACGTTATTTTCGAGTTCCGTGAATGTCCTATTCAAGTTCTGTTATTATATCATTATAGGCTAGCTACTTGACAAAACTGAAATATTAACCAAACTTGAAAAGAATTTCACAGAACTTTGAAATTTTAAGAATTTTTCAATTTCTGTGAAACTACCCGTCCTATGAAAAAAACACCTTTATAAGTTAACTGCACAAGTTTACCCTCGCTTTGACTGGGTTCCTATTTTCACGTCTGTTGAGGTTATTGCACTGGAAATAAGACGAATGTTTGTCAATTATAAGGCGACTGTGATGTGACATTTTAATTTTAGGTTATTTGGTAATCGGAAGTACATAGATTTGTTTTAAACTTTGATAAATGGCGTTGGATTTGAAAGATCGAAAGCATAAACTATTATCTGTTACTTTGATTTGGATTATCTGTTTCTTGTTTTCGACACGAATACGACATATATTTACGAATATCTTTGGTTCTCCCTATTAATCATCAAAATATAAATGAGTTTTTGAGATAACATGATATGTTTGACAGTATGGAATACACACCTACATCAGTGACATTGCGACATTGACGCAACTATAGGCATTACCTATCCTTGTCTGACAGTGTGAAGTACACACCTACATCAGTGACATTGCAACAATTTATTGTAAAAATAATAATAATATTTGGATGATTTGTATAGCACCGTTTTTGTGCGAAATCACCTCAATATATATGTAATACATTTCTACAAATGTATATATGTACAAATGTTTTTATTCTTATTTATTTTGTACAGACAAATAATAAACAGTACCGTACTTACTTGGTAGGTCAATTAGGAGTCTGTTAAGAAAACCTGTGCAGTTAGCATGTTAAGAGCGTTCAATTCGAGTCTATTACCAATCGCAGTATCCCCCAGGGCCATAATATTTGCAACAAGACGTATTCCAAAGATCAAGGGTAAGTCAGAAATCAATTCCAATTCTAACTGTTAGTCACAGCTACCCCAATAGTTTTGTCCAATATTAATTACAGTCCACAATAAAACCACAAATAGATTTGCAGACACGATTTGCGACTCCAGCATCTAAAAATATAAGCTAGTGGAGAAAAATCTAATCTAATTTTACGGCAGACTGTGAAATCTCTCACGATGGACTGTTTGAACAACACTTTCTCTACTATTAAAACATACATATATACGGTTAAACATAATTCTTTCTCTTTAGAATTCATTTTAATAAAAACTTCCATTAATTGTCTTTACAAAAAAGTTTTGAATTTTCTCAGGCGTCTTAATTTGTGGGAAGATTTTCACTATCCCACAATTATAACGCGAAACTTGGTATCCTCAAAATATTCTAATGCCAAGTACTGACTCTAGTATGTATAAATACTATGTTGATATGATAAAGTGCTTTGTGAGATATTCAAAACAATCGGATTACTGTTAGGCGTTAAAACTAGAATAAAAATAAATCGTTACATTTTAAGTGACTAAATTATATTTTTTTCCTACAATAAAGAATTACAAAGAAAACACTGCCATCTGTCATATTTGAATTTTGATTTTGTTTTCGTAAAAAAATGAATGCAAATCTTTAAAGTGGAAATTAACCCACTTCCCAACATCCGATCGAGCTGAAACTTGAAACATCGACTTGTTGTTGATAACGAAATATTTTATCAACTACTAGTGGACCCCGCAATACTTCTACATCATTATTATCGTTCTAGGGCATCTCGGACTTCTTCCCCCATTCACTACTGTATACCAACTGTATGTTACTATAAAAAAACTACATTATCTCGACTTTAAATCAACTCCGTTTCTCATTCTGGTAAAGAGATATTTCGTTAAGCTCCGACTTTTTTACCATCCAAACCATTCTCTTAACACTTCTGGCACTAATAATAACAAACTTTGAAATTTTTAGTAATATCGGTTAACTACTTTTCGAGTTTTGCGAGCACAAACATACGAAGGCTGAATTTTTATACAGGATTTAAGGTGTTATTTTAATATTTAATCGTAAAAGATCAATGATTTCGTTGCTTTTGTGCCACGTACCGCCGTTTTATTGAAAGTAAACGTTGTTCAGATCAATACCATTCAATTCCAACCATAAAAAATCATTAATCAGATCGAGATAGCGCAATCCATTCACCGTAACTGTTGCTCCAGCCTCACTTTCGAAAAAGTAAGGTCCAATGACTCTGCCGGATCATAAACCGCACCAAACAGTCACACGTTGAGGAAAAAGAGGCTTTTCAACAATAAGTTTTGGATTTTCCGAGACCCAGATGCGACAATTTTGCTTTTTGACGAAGCCACCGAGGTGGAAATGGGTCTCATCACTCAAGATGATTTGAAAAAAGAAAAAAAAAAGAAAGACAAAGACTACCCGGGTAACAAATAACACCGAATAATACCAAGGAATTGAACTCACGACACCTGGGTGGGAACCAGACGCGGTTCCAACTCAGCTACTGATTTGTGTTTTTTTTTTGTGAAACCAAGACCACAAAAAACCCAACTGTTTCAAACCGTCTGGAACCAGTGAGACTATGGCATCCCCAATTGAGGTATATTATAAGTATAAAGGTGGTGGGGAGGGGAGGGAGATAGAGAGGAGGAAGGTGGGGAGAAGGTGGCAGAAGGAGAATCACTATTCTTGCAAATATAATAAAAACTGAAGAAATTTCAAAAGTATTTCAAATCTCATTAAAAATAAAAATTTTGTAAAGCTTTTAAATCGGAAATTGTTTACCTTAGCTAAATTCAAAGGCTATATCAACGAAATAAAAGTATTCCCCCTATTAAATAGACTTTGAAACCTAAGAAAACATTCTTTCACGGTAGGTACCGTTTGTTCTAACTTCTCCATCTCATTAACCCGTCTTCTCTCCTCCACCCCCTCCACCCCACCCCACATTACATTCCCTTCTCTCACAACCATCCATTGTCTCCAGTTCTGCCGCTGACTCCGTGGGACAAATGGCGGCGTTTTCTGAATTATCGCAGGGACGGAATCCCCGACAAACAATGATTCCAACAATCGCGGTGTTAAATAATATTATTTTACGATATGTAATCTTCATCTTAACCCTTTCTGACCGTGAGATCCTTGAAAATACATTTATGATTCAATGATTTAGCTTTTTTTTTCCTTCTTTTGCACAGCGAAAACAAATTAACGATTTTCGTTTTCCAATTAGGTTAATAATTACGATTACAAAAATAGACAGTTAAAAACATACAAACACAAATAAAGTATGTCGTTAATAAATAGATATGAAGTTTAAATGAAATCATAAGAAAATGTTGAAAATATCAAAATTACGCAAAAACAAAATGTTGGAAGGTTCTACACATACAATCTATGCTATCTAGCATTTTTTTCAAACTTTGGCTATTGTTATAATACTAATTCTCTAAAATTGTGCGTATTGAATTATGTTTGTAGTTTATTTGAAGATTCAATTATGTATTTTAATTTGTAGGTTGAATTACGTTTGTATTTTTTTTAATAAAACTTTCAATACTGTTCACACAACACATTTTAATAATTATTTTCTTTATTTGAATTACGTTTATAGTTTTTTTAATAAGACTTTGAATACTGTTCACACATCTCCTTTGAAACATTATTTTCTTTATTTGAATTACGTTTATAATTTTTAACAAGACTTTGAATACTGTTCACACATCCTTTAAAACATTATTTTCTTTATTTGAATTACTTTTTTAGTATTTTAATAAAGCTTTGAATACTGTTCACCCACCACCTTTTAAACATTATTTTCTTTATTTGAATTAGGTTTATATTTTCTTAATAAACTTTGAATACTGTTAACACATCACCTTTTAAACATTATTTTCTTTTTTTAAGTACTTCCTTATCCCATAAACACGAGCTCCCGGAGCTAACCTTATGGAGTAGTAAATGTGTATTTAAAAATATATATTTATTTTGCATACTGTCATAATTTTAGAATCTTGTACTATTTTGTAATAAATAAATTATAAATAAAAACTTAATAAAAATTCAATAAAACTAGGCTTTAGATATCTCTCCAAAAATTTCGATGTTACGTGTAGTTTTCAAAATGAACAAATGACAGTAAAGGATATACAATGATTTTTATAAGACCACATAATCTCTTCCCAAAAGCGAACAAATAGACTCAACGAGCAATAGTGTTTGTTCGCAAAACCGAACCTGAGCGGTTTGCATACTGTCATAATTTTAGAATCTTGTACTATTTTGTAATAAATAAATTATAAATAAAAACTTAATCAAAATTCAATAAAACCAGGTTTTAGATATCTCTCCAAAAATTTCGATGTTACGTGTAGTTTTCAAAATGAACAAATGACAGTAAAGGATATACAATGATTTTTATAAGACCACATAATCTCTTCCCAAAAGTGAACAAATAGACTCAACGAGTAATAGTGTTTGTTCGCAAAACCGAACCTGAGCGGTTAAGGTTACGAAAAATGTCATAAAATTTCTAAGAAATACAAAATATGTTTTATTTGGTTTTCAATTAAGTAATCAAATATTTTATGCCACCACCAATTTTAATTCAGGACTGAATGGGTCAAAGGTGAGTCGAGGATTGTCTGTCACCAACTGAGCAATTCGTCTTGATATTAAAGCCAATTGGGATGAGATCTAAAGGGAGAATTAATCACCGACGTTACCACAGTTTCCGTGTTCAAAATGGGCTCAAAAGGAGTAAAAAAACATCATCTTTGTCTTCCTGCTCCGGTATTCTGTCAGGAATTTATGAATTTATCATTATACCCAGTTTATGAACGTTTAAGCATTGAATTGTGCTGACTTCTTCATAATGAACGAATGGTGAATAATTGCTGAAGGCTGTACAATAATTATATCACATAATTTAAATGCTTGTATGTTTATCTCTTTACCATAGATAAGCGGCAGGTATATCAAGTATAACAGCAAATATTGATGCGAACATAGCACTTTCACGAATGCATTGCTTACATACTACAGGTTTCAAACTTATTCGACTTCAGAAAAAAAATCGAGTTTACTTGAAAAAAAATCATTTACATATTATAAAGAAATCAAATCAAATTCGAGTTAACATATAAAATGGTCATATATATACTTGTCCCCTTTTAGCTAATAACAATAACCATAAATAGGCTTCGACAAAACAATATGCTGTTTCTCCAAAGATTTCACAAGGATATGGATATCCTCGGCATCAAAATTACATTAAAAACTCCAATACACCTGAACCCTGTATAAATATTATCCATATTTCAGAGTCCACCTGCCCGTTTGTAATTTTTTTTAAATATTTATTTACAAAAAATAATGTTATGTAATTTACATAAAATATAGTAATTATTTCACCTAATTTTTTTAAGCATATTTACTCAACTAGCTTACATTTTAAGCGCTCTTGGGGTGATTTTCTCACGAAAACGGTGCTATACAAATAATCTTATAATTATTATTTTTATATACCTGGCGTTGCTCGGGGACTTATAATTGGTTTGGGGTAAAGTTTAGAGGTTCTGAATTCCAGACTGGGTGTATTTTTTAGGTGGAAGTAACATTATTTGTTTCTCTTGATCGTGCCGTGTCTTCCTCGAGCATACTCAACTTATCCAAACATTCACTTCAAAGTCATATATATGTAAGAATATTACACCTTTTTTTTGTCGTTCATCACGTCTCATTTTACAACAAATAATCAATTGATTCATGTCTTTCTGTGGCATCTCTGACTTTTTCTCCCATTCACTACAAGTAGTATCATGAAATTCACATTGTTTCCGTTAAAAAACAACATAATGTCGACTTTACTTTGAGTTCGTATCTCATTGCAGTCCCCGACTTATTCTTCCATTCAAACTACTTTCTAAGCACTCTTGGCACTAATAAGAACAAGCTTTTCAGCGAAATCGAAACAATGTTATAGGAAAGCCTCAGGGACAAACCAAGAATTTTTTTGAATGTATAGAAGATAGATAGTCTATGTTGTTTTGATACAACCGGTTCTTATTTAGATTACTTAAATCAGTAAGAAAATGCATTTTTTTTACCTGTATCCAAACACAATATTACGCACAGACATAGGAATTAATAGACGAGAAGATAATGGCGAGGGGTAAAATCAACTGTTGAAGAACGAAGGGCGTAAGGCTGACTGTGATTCGTCAATAAATCAATCTGACAGTAAATAGGCATCTCGCATTATAATATCACCATTTACTTCTTAAAAGTAAAAATCTGCTTTTGAATGAATAGACATTTTTACATGGGAGCGCAAATTACTCGCCACGTTATGAACAAATTTGCGAAGTCCAAATTCGGCAAAATAAATTTCTTCTATTTTCAGAGTCGAATATTTCGTTTAAGTATTTAGTTAAGACACTTTTATAAATGTTCATAATTTACTTCCCAGCAACCAACCAGCTTTGTGTTTCGCGTCCAGACGTTTCTCGATGTGATAGTATATGTTTCTAAAACTGATCTATATTATACGATGTGAATATGCTTAAAATAAAGTAAAATAATGCTTATATATGGAATGTAATACGACAATTGGGTTTATTCTCTTTTTCACATCTATTTTTACAAGTTTTCATAGTACAAGTCAACATTTTGCCGTGTTATTTCGTAAAATGAACCGATGATGCCTCGACCATAGTTCGCACAAGAATGATGACGTCACGTTTTCAAATTTCACTTGAGGCCATACGCGAGCACAACCGGCTCCAATGGAACCGGTATGGGGAGTGGGGATAATACGCTTTTAATCACTTAGGGCAGGTCTACTAATATTCATAAGTCTATGATATTACGTCACAACAATCAACTGCATAACTACTTGACTAGGCAGTCGTAGCCGCTTATTCCGAGTAGTAGTTGTTACCTTGCTGAAACTCTCGTCATAAATATTGATGGAAACTTTCGGCGCTGAAATTTTGGGACGTCTCGGCGCTCGCGGAAAGTAAGGAAATCCTGCTGAAAATTCCTTCCGAAAACAATTTGCGGCCCATTGTACGCCGCGACGCTCGCACAACTGCCTTATTCTGCCACAAAACTAACCAAGAATAAGCTAAGTTTTTAGGTCAACTAGAATTTCTGTACTTTTACAGTGTGCATAATTTTCTTTCTACAAATTTAAATAAAAACGTTGTTTTTAAGTAATTACTAACACTTTAAAAACTATGCATTGCAGCCGATTTACACAAAAATGAGTCAAAGAAACAACCCGTTCTTGTGAAGCAAATATCAACTTTACTATGAACTGTTATTCCGTTTGTGTTCGTCGAGTTTCCTGTACGTGCATTGGTGCACAAGAGATCAATGTTGCTAGCTCCTCCAAGCAGACTCCATTGAAATGCCATTAAAATAGAGATGGCAATTTTTCTATAAACAATTGTCAGTCAGACAGACCACCCTCCTTTGCCCAGAGATGTATGTGTTATTTTTCGGGAAAGTGACAGTTTACATATGACGAGATTGTACATGTCTAATTTATCCAAAATAAAACTAATTAAAGATTTCATCTTTGTGACTATACTTCTAATAAGACAACTTAATAAATAGTTAAAAAAATGCTAGTGAAAAGTAAGACAAACTTATATTTTATTGAACGTATTCTGGTGTAATTGAAGATGTCACATTAATAAAATAAATCATGTTATCGTAATTATAAGAAAGAATATAACACTATTTAAGTAAAATACAGAATTATATAAAACAACAACCAAAACTCAGAGTCTGTTTATCCAGTAATTTTGGGCTTCAGCCGAGAGCTGTCTCTCAGATATATGCGTTGCCCGGGCTTTAAGTTGAGTCAAAATCTTATGAAGTCCCTGACTTATTTTGCTTTTAAAATCATTCTCCAAACACTCCTCGCGCTAATAAGAACAAACTTTTGAATTTTCAGTGAAATCGGTCGTTTAGTTTTAAGTCTATCGGTTACATACACAATAAAATAGCTTTATTTATATAGATATATGATATATTCACTAAAATATTCGTTTTAGACTAGCAGATAAAAACTCGCTACCTTGGTTTGAAAACTTTTTGAAAATAACAGATGGCGCCACTTTTATTAACAACAATCCTAAGCTGTACAGTCATTAAGATAATAAAACGATGACATTTGAAAACGAAATATTGAAAGTAGTATACCTAATCTCAAGGCGACAGAATAATAGAAACGTTTAAGATGTGAAAGACTGCTTTCCAATTTCCTCTTCTAGAGTCGTGATAAAAAATCGGCAATTTCTGACATATCTTTCAGGCCGTTTAACCCCCAGGTCATAAGTTTCCGGTGACGTCCGCCCTGTCACGGCGGCGCTGCGAGCGGAGAAAGGAAAGGCAAAGGGAAGAGAAAGGGCCACTTCCGGTAGTATTAATCATATCAAACACAGTTTGCGGCTAATCTACTGGAGTGTCCTTTTATATTTTTTATCTCGTTTATCTCAGAATGGGTTACATAAAAAAGACAGAAAAATATATGGAAGATAAAGAATGGTAAGATAACTTTGATGAAGTGAATTGGTTTTTTGGTTTATTAGGGTGATCATATAAATGTGATTTTGTCAATGTTTTTCTCTCTTATTGAGGTTTTTGCCACATTTGATGTAGCTCTCTTCAAGTGGTGTTTTGTTGGAAATAAATAAAGATTACCTGAATAGGTATGATTTTTTTGCGCGCAAAAAGAAAAAAAATATTTATTAAGATTTTTTGGGTTTATTCATTAGTTGTGGGGTTTTTACTAAACTCAAAGTAACAATTACGTAACTAATCACTAATATATTCTAAATTGGTAGATTATTTCGGCATCAATTTAATTCGACATTAATAATGGTTTAAGAAGAATGTAAGATTTTCAATATTGAATGTTTTTTAAGATCTCTGCCCAGTTTAACGAACACATCGATGAAATAACAAGCGATGCGATGAGAATACTAGGTTTTATTTTGAGAATGGGAGCAAATTTTAAAAGTATGTCAACATTAAAACATCTGTATTGCTCGTTAGTACGAAGCAAATTAGAATACAATTCCACCGTATGGTCACCGTACTACAAGGTCCATTCTCAATCATTAGAAAAGGTACTAAATAAATTCCTTCGGTACATTAATTTTAAAATGAAAATTCCAATCGAATTTATAAATTACAATAACTTGCTTGCTGAAACTAAACTTCTTAAATTATCTGATAGAAGAGTGTTAATTGATTTGCTATTTTTATTCAAAATTATTAAATCTTTAATTGACAGCCCTAATTTGTTGGAACTTATTTGCATTAATGTTCCTGCTAGGCAAACTCGCAGTAAAGATACTTTTAAATTTAACAAGAACCTCAACACTAATTATTCTATTTTTTCACCAATTCCTAGAATTCACAACCTTGCGAATAAATACTGTGAACTTATTGATATATTTGGTTTTGACAATTTTGTGAGCTTTAAAAGGCAACTTATTTCGATTCTATCGGCTAATAATTAACTTTTATAGCTTTAATAATTTTATTACATCTTCTCCCATTCGAAACCTTTCAAGTAAATTATATCCATATTTGTTTGTTTTTTATTTGCTCTACTATACACTTATAATTGTATGCATATACCTACTAACTACTTTTTATACATAACACTATGTTCCATCTCAGATCTTATTATTTCTTATTCATGTCGATATTGCTAAATTCTATTAGTTTTTGCTTTTTACAGGTGCAACTCTTATTTTGTTATTTTTTTTTTTTTTTTAAATCTCTGTTATAATGTTCTTTACCTCACGAGTAAGTTACACTCTAATTTATATTGGTTTATCGATTTGTTAAACACACAATTAATACTGGGTTTAAACACACCCACTTACTTACTTTTTATGTTGAACTTTCTTGTACTTACTATTTCATGCTTGGGTATATTTTATTTTATATTGAATCCATCTTATTAGTGTTTTGCTAATTTGCACAAAATTTTATTATATGTGTTGCTTTCTTACAATTAACTCCATTTATCTTCTTATGTTCAATTATTGTAATCAATGTAAATGTATATTTTCATGTAAAAGCCCATAAGGGCGTAAATAAAGTAAATAAAAAAAAAAAAATAAAAAAAAATAATTACGGAGAGTGAATTAATCATTTATTAACTCCAGTGCATATTTATGTGAAAAAGAAATTTAAATTAGGAATTGAAAAATATACCAAGATCATTAACTTCATTGACAGACGTGAGTAAAACATTGTTAATTTTATATTGATAGTTACAAACTTGATTCATTCTACGAAATCTTGTTATGTGGCCTTTACTAATGTTTAGATAAACTTTGTTAAGGTTGCATCAATCTAGTCATTTATTTTAATGTGAATACAGGCATCTTTAGTTTTTTATAAGTTTAAAGAGTTTTAGATCGTTGATAAAAACCAACACTTTAACATTATTATCAAATACAGTAAGATAAAGCAATAAACAATAAAAAGTATTGGACCTAAATGCGACCCTTGAGGTACACCTCTTGCACCTAAATTATTGTGATAATACCATGAATTTGTGTGACAAGTTAGAATTTGATACGCCACATCCCTAATCCACCACTCTGTATTAATTAACTCACTCCATTCAAAACCGAATAAAAAAATAATGTACGGATCGAAATGAATGATTTTTCATAATCTAATGAAATCAACTATCCCATAATTCATTATTTTTACTCCCACAATGGCACCCACTTTTCCGGGATAAGGCGCGGGCTGATGGCACATAATTGGACCGCGCCGCGGTGGCTTCTGGCTTGTGGCGTGTGGCTGGAATGACAGGAACCCGAGACATCAAAGGACCCTGCCACTATTGACGGAGGCCCACAAAGCCCGCTGGAAGGATCCCGTCCTTTAATGAGGGTAACCATATCCCAAAGAGACTGCTCATATTTAAAGGACACAGAGTTGGCAGACTCTTGTATTGGGTTTCTTTCCAAGCACCAACTAACCAACCAACCAACTTGCCCGGACAAACTTTATCAGAGAGAGAAAGACAGCAGAGGCGCACCCCGAATTTTGTCTTAGGGGGGCAAATATGCTATGTATAATTATTATTTCAAAATTTTAAATTCAATGTACGTATGGAAAAGCCAATTTAAGAAAGTTGGTATGCATACCATATCCAAAAACAAAAAATTGAATCATCTTTTTACGGTTTTATCGCGAAAATTATCGATATATCCCTTTGCGCCCATTTTTCAAAAATCCATTTCCATTTTTTTTCCACTGTAAGATACAGTGCAATAACTGATGATACACAAAAGCATAGACAAAAATCTTTGATTATTGCGAGGCGCAGTCTGTTTCTGTAATGTTTTTGCTGCGAGACATAGTCCGTGATAATTGTGAGAAAAGATTAAAAAAAAATTAAATGAATTTTACTTAATAACTCAAATAATGCACAGTACTTGAGTCAGTACCAACCAGTTGAAGTAATATTATAAATCACTCCAAGCATTACAAATTAAATAAACATTTCATTTGAAAACAATAGTAAAACATTAATAAAATTATTTAAGAAATAAAACAATATTCTTGGTAAGTTATTATCAGACAAATTTTAAAGAACCCTTGAAAATTATGTACCAGTAATGAAAAAAAATAGGAATCTAAGCATATGCATAAATTATGATTACTTGTTGTTTACATTAACTACAAACTAATTTGGCTTTGAACATGGCAAAACAATAAAAATATCGACTTCAATTAGTTCATTTCCCAGTCAACGTATCCTCTCCATAACAAAATTTAACACAAACTTATTTTTGTGAAATAATATATTTCATCTAGGTAGTATGCTTCGGAGTTACACGTAATGCAACAAGATCAGGGCAGTTAAGTCTTTAATTAACAATTTTATTCAATAAAAAGAAATCAAATATTTTCTCCTTTTGGATAATTTCGATAAACTGAATTATATTCTAACTGATTCCAAAGATGTTTATTAATTTTATGGTTTTTAGGTTATTATAATATATACATATGTTAACTCCCTGGGTACGCCACTGGGAGAAAGAGAGAGTAACGAAAGTTGGAAAGTTTAGGGATTTGCTTTAATAATTATTACACTCCGCTTAGGAGTTGGCGAGTTTGACTAACGATGATACAAGAAGTTTTGCGTAATTGCCAGCGAAAACATATTTTATTTAACAAACATCCCATAACACCCCTCACACATAGTTTGACATTCACCCAGATAAATAAAGTATTCTGTACTGTGGGGTCTTAGAGAACTCTTGCAACTTGTTTATTAGCGGGATCCAAGAAGTTTGGCATAATTTGGTTGACAGATGAGTTCGTCGTTTGACTCATCTTGGCAGAGAGATCGAAGTTTTTTTCTGAAAGTTTCGTCTCCTCGAGTATTGATCAGTAAAGTGAGATGATACTTTTTTGTTTCATTTCTTTTTCTGCGGCAATTTACTGCAGAAGAATATAGCTATCCGTATACGTAGTAAACAAGAGTAATTAAATAGATGAAAATTATAATTAAAATAATAATTAATAGATATGTTTTTGACATTGTTTACGGGGTATTTTTATTTTAGAGAATTGAAATCAAAAATTGAGTTATTTAAAAAATTCAACTGTATTTTTTAAAAAGGATCGAAAATAAAGTAATCGACAATATTCAATAATTTCAGCTTCAATTTTTAAAAATGACCTAAAACTACTATAAGGACGGGTTGATTCAAGGAATTTGAACAATTCATCAAATTTCAACATTGATTCGCAAGTTCTGTGAATGTTATATTCAAGTTCTATTATTATATCAGTATTTCTCAGTTGCTTCACAAAACTCAAATCGTGACAGAACTTGAATAGAACCTTCACGGAACTTGAAAATAAACTTTGCCGAATTGTTCAAATCCTGTGAAACAACCCATCCCAAGAGTCAAATCTCAAATAACAAAACTCAAATCGTGACAGAACTTGAATAGAACCTTCACAGAACTTGAAAATCTAATTTTCCAAATTGTTCAAATTCTGTAAAACAACAAACGGTCCTAAGAGTCTATGTAAGTGATTGTATTCTTTTACATAATTTTAAATATTCCTTTTCTTACTTTTATGGTTTAAATATTTGTATTTTGATTCCCTCACCAAACACAAACTGTGAGAAAAAAGTAGAATAAATTTAAAAAAAAAAATTATAATACGCTGTATTACATGTAAACATCTTCTTTATGTTTATTGAAACAAAATACATATATTTAATTAACAACAATATTTATTTCACGTTAAATCAAAATGAAGTTAACAAGTTATTGCTAAAAATTCTAATTTTTAAACATGTCGGGTGAGAGAACTATTTTAGTTGTACTGTTTCAATGAAAGGTGATTCAAAGACCTAGCATCATGTATGGCTGAAAGTTTCCACTGTATTTAGGGTCGTTTTTATTTTAAATTATTTTCCTCTTTTCCATGAAAAGACCCATTTCCTTCAATCCCCCAAAATGGGGTATATCAGATAGGAAAAAGGTGATTACGACTAATATAACTAGATATAACATAATTTAACTAGAAACTCGAGGAGGACATGGCACGACCAAGTGAATCAGATACTTGAGTCGGGCCATGTCAAGAGTAGAATAATATAAGAGTATGTATGAGACGATGTGAATGAGGCAAGGAGTGTGTGCCAAGACCGCGTTGTTTGGCGGTCCTTCCTCTCTGCCTACCCCTGCGGGGAAAGGCGTAATGGTTAATGACTTAGTTAGTTAGTGACTGGATATGTTTTTAAATATTTTGGACGGGTTGTTTTTCAAAATTTTAACAATTTATCATGACATTTCAAACTTAAAATTCAAGTTTAAATCAAGTTCATTTAATCATGTGTCGATTGATTCACGGTACTCTAATAGTGAAAAGAACTTTCACAGAATTCGAATATCAACTTTGAAATTTAATGAAAAGTTCAAATTCTGCGAAATAATCAAGTAACAGTCATCATCAACAAAACATTATTTGAATCTAGTGCTTTTTTCATCTTCTCTAACAAAATATTAGTGTAGATTATTTCCTCCTGTTTTTCTTCGATTGGATAATATGCCACACTCGTCAAATACCGTGACGAAGATATAACATGTCTCACAACACTTCTCCTCCCCTTACTCTGTTTCCCCTCCCTTACCAATATACAACTTTATTACCCTTCTCTGTTTGAGAAATCGCTGTGTCAAACAAATTGCCTGATTACAAGTCACCCCCTTATGTAAGTACCATGCGGTTAATTCGATTTTAATATATACTTTTTTATGTGTTAGTGTTGAGGCTATGTGACGTCGCGCTCCTTTAACTTCAATTAATTAACGCCGTTAACTTTAACATTTATAAAAATTTAACATTAATTAACATTTAACATTAATTAACATTTAACATTAATTGACATTTAATATTAATTAACTTTAAAAGTACGCCGTTTCCCCGTAACCCTATATTTCCACACATTGATTGCTTCATTAACATTCATGTATTTTCTCATACTTACTATTTCTTTATTCTAAAACTTGACGTGTTTACTGAACTTTTTAAACATACACCTACAATTAAGAAAATAGTTAATAAATGGAAGTTTCGCTTAACAGACGTGTTATCATTTTGTACTCCTCAAGATGCTAAAAAGGAAAGATTGTTAGTGCCAGTTATTTAACAGAATTTGAACAGTTCATAAAATTTCAATGTTAATATTCAAGTTCTGTGAAAGTCCTATTCACATTTTATGATCATCAATTACTGTAAAACAACCGGCCCATGTTAAAATAATAACAGAATTTGAAAAGAACTTTCACATAACATTTATTTTCAATTTGAGATTCTAACAAATAAAAATTGTCCTTAGTGTGTCAAAATAAGTCTGTTTTTTCAGCTAGTTAATAAATTATCAACATAAAAAGTGAATGAGTTTATTGAACGCTAAAAAGGTAGCACAAAAACTCTGCACTAATGAAAAAATTAAAATAAAAACAATTATTGGTTTCGGAACATACGTGCCTAGTACGAATGCAGTTCCGACCTGCACGGTAAAAAATGCCCCTAATAATAGCCAACATTTGATAAGAAATGGATTATTTATTTATTTATTCACTAACGGAACATGTCCAATTACAACACATTTCATATTACACAAAGTTAATACAGGGAGAAATGTTACAATACAGGATAATTAAAAAATACTGTCATGACAAAAATAGGGCACATAAACAAGAAAGATAATGTCAAGTCAAAACAGGAAAAAGGTTTTTATGGAGTTCACGACTTCTGCCACATCAATATAAAATATTTCTCGCGTAAATACTGATAAAAATCATAAAGGCTTGAACCAAAAAATGCAAGATCCTTGAGTTAACAAGTCTTGCCATTCTGGACATTTGTGAATGGTATCCATAATTTGTGGAGTGTTGATTGAGGAAAAGCAAATCATTATTTCTATGGTAGGGGATATGAAAAGGGATGAGTTACAACAGAATATGTGATTCAATCATACTGTTAATAATTTTGAAAATGCTGTGGATATCAAAGTCATTCTTACGTTTTTCTAAAGAAGAAAGATTTCATTTTATTTCAAGTTCATGGTATGCAATCGTAGCCCTAACCTGCAAGCAATTCCCCTTAGAAGCGACACTGCACGGATTCGATATGATTAATGTGAACATCATAAAATGGAGACCATTTTTTTTTTTTTTTTTATTGGTTTTCAAGCTACAATCCCACTAAACTGCAATAAAGCAGTTTGTCAACAGGATGTTAATGATCAATTACATACACACACACATACTATTATTACTGTAACTATACAATTAACGCACCTAAATTAATATAAACTATCTCTATTTAGTAACCATTGTTTCAGCATATATCTCAATCTATTTGTGGAATCGTGATTTTTTATATTAATGGGTAACATGTTAAGCATTTTTGGCACGTTAAATTCTAGGGTTCGCCGTCCGTATTTATTTATTATATTTAATATTATAGTAACGCAAATAACTGAAATAGAAGACGATATTTTTGTTTTATTGGAAACAACTTTTCTTTAATTACTTTTTAAGGTTATACACATCGATGTAATAATAATAATAAATCATAACGAAACATGAAACAGAAAAATAAAAAAAGATAAGATAACTTTCTCAAACCTAATAAATAAACTAGATAGTGGAAAGATACCTTTATCCAAGACATTATCTAGATATTATCTTATATCATTATATAGACAAACCAATTATTCAGAAATTTGAAATCATTAAAAAGATAGCTGCCATGAATATGGAAAAAATTAGTTTGAAAATAATATTGCTAATTCTCAATTCGAAATATGAGATCGACAAAAATTACGTATGGTTATTAGTTCGAAATTCTTGAGTGATTAAAGACGTTTCCCCGGTAAGGCAGAGATCTTGGGTTCGATTCCCAGTTGAGACCATTATATTTATTTTATTATTCTGTGTTTTCTTCTGTTTCATGTTTCGCTTGGATTTATTAGTATTATCTTCTTCTTTTTCACTAATACTCGTACGTCTCTCAAAGTTCATAAATAATGCTTTAAAAAGTATTAAAAATTTAAAACGCACCATTTCAAACATAAAAGCATTTCAAAATTAACAACACCTTATGTGTACAATATTTTCCATAACCACAACCCAAAGATACCACAAAACACCTCAAAATTAATGAAGCCGACCTCTGATCGTGATCCCCGTCGGGCGTGCCAGCCCCAAGCTTCGCTAGAATTACTAACCTAACAACACCTGCATTTATCTAGACCTCACCGTTAAGTAAAGCTGGCCAGAGCCCTGTAATCCTCTTGTGTAAAATGTCTACAATATTCATGTACTGTTTAAAAATTCCTGGCGCCGACCCTGGGCGATTAGCTCACCGAGCCGCGGAGGGGGGGGGGCGGCTGCAGCAGCCGAGAGATAAGTCACGGACTGAGGGAGTAAGTAGGAACTCGAACATCAGCTTTATCAGATTCGTTCATTGCAAACGTTGTTCTCAAATATAATGGTCATATTATTGCACATTTATAGACTGAATAAATTCGCTGATGGTCGTAATGAATATTTCTCCGTTGAGGTTTTAATTTACTTTTTTTAAATTATTTTTATATCTTATAAATCTTGATATCGATTTTGAAATCGTAATTTCAAATACATTTACAGTCGTTTCGCGGACTTGTATGACACAAACAAAACATAATTTTTGTATATCAGGCCAAAGTGCACAACTTACTGTTATTTTTTCAAACAAAACGTATGGTAAATATATTTAGTGTC
The DNA here is from genome assembly GCF_061612785.1 of Hesperophylax consimilis. Taxonomy (NCBI): domain Eukaryota; kingdom Metazoa; phylum Arthropoda; class Insecta; order Trichoptera; family Limnephilidae; genus Hesperophylax; species Hesperophylax consimilis. The sequence continues at coordinate 32,141,705 of NC_142851.1, forward strand.
AGTGTGAGGATTTTTTTGTTTTATTTTGCAATTTTGGCAATTATTTGTGAGTAAATGATAATGATTTTGCCTAACGTGCTATGAAAATATTTAATTAAATTAATAAGGCCGTTACTCTTAAAATACAGACTAAAATATTTTTAACGACTTCTTAAATTCAATTCTTCTTCTTTGTGAGCTTTCTTACGTCCACCCTTAGACATGAACTTAGCGTGAATTATCACAAAACTGCGCCATAGAAATGCAATGATATTTTAATGACTATAGGTCTCCCTCAAGCAGGTCTTGTTTTGCAAATTCTTAATAATGATATTTGGCTGATTTATATAGCGCCATTTTCGTGAGAAAGAAAAAACCTCAATGGCGACTCTAATCTATCAGATTCCAGCAGATGCCATCAGGTCGTCAGTCCTTACCATCTGTAGACGACCTCTGTTTTTTTCTTAACCGAAGGAAGACATCCGATTATTTATAAATTCCAACGGTTATATATTATTTTGTGAAATACTTATTCTTCCTTCTTTAGACAAGGTCTTAATATTTATAAATCTGCGACCACCTAATTTTCGATTCACAGCCATTAACAATATTTTTAATTACACTATTCAAATTTAATGTTTGCTTTCCGAAACAGTTCATTGATATTTTGTAAAAACACCTTCCATAGAACGAAATTCTTAATATAATCAATAAATAAATAATTATTCTGCTACAAGAACCTACTAGCATTTTTTATATCTCTAAATTAATCACATATATCGGTTGTGGGTGAAATTTACGGCTATTTTCGGAAAAATTGGTATTAATTGTGTCCAGAATTCAAACAACCGATAAAAAACGTATCCATAATATAATATGTTAACATTTATATTTTTTTAAATTTTAGTTTATAAATTGGAACTGATTATTCAAGAACTCTTAAATTTTATTTTATTTATTTGTTTTGTTGTTGTCATCTCTAAATAGTATAAAACAAAGTCGCTATTCGCGTCTGTCTGTTTGTGCGCTTAGTTCTTCTAAACTATTTTTCAGGCTTTCACTATCATTTAGCAAATTTCTTCCAAAAGGTTTAATGTATATTTTATGCATGCGTATTATATTTATGGAAAGAAGAGAAAAGTCGGGCAATGCCGGGTGCACGTCAGCTAGTTAAAATAATATATAGTATAATTTCGACATGCTCCAGAGTGGAAAATACTCTCAGTATCGCCCTGGTGTAACACCCCCATTGAGAACTGAAACTTCGAAATAACTTTGGCCGTGTTTGGTAACCAGCTGATCTGAATATCCAGGTACTTACCCATCTTCCTTTCCCCATCACCTTCCTCTCCCTAATACCTCCAGCCTCACAACAAACATTCCCGGGTCACGAATAACCTGACAATATTTGAAAATCTCCTACTACCACCACAGTAAGCTGAAAATGTTGCTCGTGTTGTGATGGAGGACTTAGCCAGCCGAGGAATTGAACACACTACACTACTGGATGGGACCCAAGCGCGATGTCAACTCGACCACCGGATTAATTGGGGGCCTCACTTTTATAATATCCCGTTTTTTTTCACGGGTCTACGCTAGTGTCTAAAAACAAAGTTTAAAAATGCTTGCAAAAAATATACTACCTGTCATTTCAATTAACAATAGTTTTTTTTAAATATCATTTTTAACATTATTTTAGCTTCAAATATCCTGTCAACATTATTGTAACATTATTCCTCGTTCTCGGTGAAATTGTTTCCGAAATCCATAGACATATGAATATTAGTAGACCTGCCATAAGTGATTAAAAGCGTATTATCCCCACTCCCCATACCGGTTCCATTGGAGCCGGCTGTGCTCGCGTATGGCCTCAAGTGAAATTTGAAAACGTGACGTCATCATTCTTGTGCGAACTATGGTCGAGGCATCATCGGTTCATTTTACGAAATAACACGGCAAAATGTTGACTTGTAATATGAAAACTTGTAAAAATAGATGTGAAAAAGAGAATAAACCCAATTGTCGTATTACATTCCATATATAAGCATTATTTTACTTTATTTTAAGCATATTCACATCGTATAATATGAATCAGTTGTTACTATCACATCGAGAAACGTCTGGACGCGAAACACAAAGCTGGTTGGTTGCTGGGAAGTAAATTATGAACATTTATAAAAGTGTCTTAACTAAATACTTAAACGAAATATTAGACTCTGAAAATAGAACCGAATTTTTTTTGCCGAATTTGGACTTCGCAAATTTGTTCATAACGTGGCGAGTAATTTGCGCTCCCATGTAAAAATGTCTATTCATTGAAAAGCAGATTTTACTTTTAAGAAGTAAATGGTGATATTATAATGCGAGATGCCTATTTACTGTCAGATTGATTTATTGACGAATCACAGTCAGCTTCACTCCCTTCGTTCTTCAACAGTTGATTTTACCCCTCGCCATTATCTTCTCGTCTATTAATTCCTATGTCTGTGCCGAAATCCTATTTTTTTGTTTATTTCATGTAAATAAAGTTTCATGTGTGTGTTTATTTTAAAATAGCCTTTTTTGTTAACCAATGTTTTCAATAAAAATTTAAGTTATTTTTGTTTGGTCTCGCTGGCTGAAGTGCTTGTTGTTATGCACTTGATTTAATTTATTCAATTTACATATAATTGCATAGTAATTTGTACAGTGAACGTGGATATTTTCACAATTTGCTATCTACGTTACATAAAACCATTTTTAAAAGGCTTGATATCCGTAACACTTTTTATCTTGCACGAATGAGCAATCCGTTTGTTATATTCCCCTTTCGTAATTAACACATTGCATTAAATGGTTTGTCATTATTATTATTATTATTTTATACATCTGTCTCAACTAACTAACTAATTAAGCATCACGCCATTTCGCAGAGAGGACTGAGCGCCAAACTGCACGGTCTTGGCACACACTCCTTGCCTCATTCACTTTCATACATACTCTTTTGTTATTGCGACTCTTGACATGACCCGACTCAAGTATCTGGGTCACTTGATCGTGCCTTGTCTTCCTCGGCCCTCCCCTACTTCGCTCGACGTGCCCAAACCATCTAAACGTCCGTTTATTAATCATACTCATTACGATTACATCACTCTTGCTTTCTTTGCAAATTTTCACATTTCTCACATGAGTATACATGGTTTTACCACGCACACGCCTCGGGGATCTTATTTCTACAGTATTCAGTCTATTTTTCTGCCATAAATCAGGATAGGTACCAGCACTATATTGTGGACTGCAAGCTTCGCTTCTTTATCATCGCCTCGATGTTCATCTGCCATGAATAAATAAAAACTATAGATCATAGGTAAAAATGATTTTTAACCTGTATTTCAATGGAAGGTGCTTCAAAAAACTTACGTGCCTCCTTAATTACCCCATAACCGCATTTTATGTAATATGTATACAAAGTTTGTCACCGGAAAATGAGTCGTTTTATATGGGATGACTCACCAGCATTAGTGTTTCATCTCTGCTACATACAATATATAAAAAAAACTTAACTAGGTAAAACTTTAAATTCTTATTATCTTTAAAAAAACAGATTTACTCGTTCTTTTTAGTAAAAAGATCTATGTAACATCCCTCAAGATGACTAAGGAGAGCAAACTTGTATTTAATTCTGTATTGAACTTAATCAATGTTATATCCGGCCTTATATGTTTTATTTATATTCTTCTGCAATACATACACAACCAACTATCAGGAACACTCATTAACTAAAAAGATGCATGATCTGGTCAAAAGTTTGGGGGTAGGTACTATTGACATATTTACTGACTCCATTGACATATTGTTGAATTCAAAGATAAAGGAATATTATAACATCTTTGATTGAAACAAATTAATAATTAATAAAAATAAAATAAAATTACGTCAGAATAAGCTCACGAGCAATATTTGGTTTTTATATATTTTTCTTACAGAGTTAATTGTTTTTATAAATTTCTTATTATGTTGTCTTATTAGAGGTACAGTCACAAGGAAAAAATCCATAATTGTTTTTATTGTGTCCAAACTACACAGTGTATGTGTTATGTACAAAAAATCTAAAGAAAGTTTTTATTAAAAAGAGAAATAATGATTATTATATATTTCTGTTACGTACTGCTTATTATTTGCACTGTTACCACAGGTCTGTTTCACGCGTTAAAATGCAATGTGGTACCACAGCTGATCGGAATTTTGATTGATGAATTAAAAACAACCAGGTGACCATACTTTTGAATTATTCACGGTTTAAAATTTAAAAAAAATTATCTAGTAAATTAGCTAATGTTTGCCACAACTGCCTAATCTAACTGAACGATCGGGTTAAACATGAACCTAATGTTTAATTTTGAAGTATTCAGTTTTTGTCTGTATATTTGTTTGTAAGTTCCGTTTCCGATTCAAGAGGGTGCTCTTTAATATTTTCATATTTCAGAGAAGATTATTTAATTACAAAATCGTCGTGTTTATTTGGTTTTTCTTATATGCATTTTTTTCTATATTATGGCACCTACCTGCCTGCAGAAAGTTTGAAAAAAGAATTGTCATTTAGATAATGACATTTCTGTTGACAAAGTGTATAATTCTTTACTTGTGATAAAAATTCTTAAAATACATTGTTTATAATTAAATAGGTTGGTATTTAAGTGCCTACATACAAATCTTATGATTTCAGAGTAAATTTTGCTTTACTTTTAATTAGAAACATACTTCTTTCGACGCGAGGACTAATGATAAGTTTTGAAAAACAAACATAAAATGTCGATTTCCCGAAAATAAATAAACAAAATTCAGAAGCTCCTATGTATTATTAATATAGCTACCTCACCTATAGCTTCATCGTAACCTATTATTTTTTCTCAAATCTCTGTTACGAAAAAAGCAGGAAAATATATGTATATTTTTGATTTCAAAAAAGGAACATCTTTCTTCCTGTTAAATATAATTACTGCATTTTATTTCTAGTGGAATGAAACATCTTAAGAGGAGAATTCTCTGGTTTTATGGATTGAAACCAGATAAAACCTAAAAGATAATGATTAACACAAGTCCTGATGTAATTTCCTACCTTCTCTCAATGTTCGTCTCCCTGTGGAGCTTTTCCCGTAATTTAATACCGCGACTTGGAGAACACTGGCCAGTATCTCAAACGCAAATATACATAAGACCACTTTCAAAGTTACGTGAGTAATCGGCTACCAGCCTATCTCAATATCTGATCTTAAATTCTATTAAAGTATTCAGAAAATTCGCTGTCCCTACCTCGAAAAAACACAGAAAACTTCCAACAAATTTCACCCACCCTTTAAAAAGATCAAAAAATTATCATCGACCGTTTTATTTTAGCATAGTAAAGATTACACTTTTTTGCATGTTGGCGCAGCTGTTTGATTTTTTTTATACGGTGAGGCCGGGATTTTCGAACGTGTTCAGTCTGCTTACCAAACAAGGTATTAAGAATTTCTTCGGCATTATTCCTGTATAAAATTCGCATTTCGGCGGTACAACGCGATGGCGATGTTTCTCAAATCATATTTTGATAACGAGCTTATTTATTTTCTCTAAAGAAGCTTACTAAAAGTGGCTTTATTACGGCAACTCTACTCGGGGCGTATCGGATGCTTTAAAATTAGGTTTGCATTAGCCGATAATGATATTTTATCCGATCCAAATCTTCACGTGTAGAAAAGTTTCAGACTGTGAACTTCCTAAATGTGTTTCTTTAATATAATACAAAAAGCAGATAACACGTTATTGTGATACAAGAAGAAGCTAAAACTTCCGGTGAGATTTATTTATTTATTTATACACTCCTTGAAGGCATCTACATATTTACATTGTTATAGGTAAGTGTATAGTACATAACATATTAAACTGAGTATGAACGATATAAGAAGGTACAATACAAGTAATCATATAGAACTCTTTACTTCTCCTTGGTTCGCCCCCATCTTGAATATGCTTGTGTTATCTGGTCTCCTTTTTATGCTGTCCACATTCGACGCATTGAATCTATTCAACATCGGTTCTTAAAAGGGATTGCTAGGAGGCTAGGATTAGAAAAAGGCAAATACCCATATGATGATATTGAACTAACTCTAAACCTTTCTCTTTTGGAAGTCCGTCGGGAAAGATATGACCTCATTTGCTTCTTCAAAATTATAAATGGTATTATTTATTCACTTACTCTACTGCAACTCATTCCCTTCAATATCCCATCGTACAGACTCAGAAATAATGAACTGCTCTTCCTCAACCATCATTCGACATTTAACTTTTTTGGGATAAGTCTGAATGATTTTTACCAGTCGCTATTACAAGTGACGGAATATTATAAGTGTCCTTTGGTCCTGACCCACGGCGTATTCTTGACTTGATTCGACTTGTCGCTTTATTTTATTATATTATATCTGCCTTGTGTCTTTGCTTTCATGTACCTTTGTCTACTCCTGTATTTTTCATTTTACTATTTTCGTGTTATTATTTTGTAATTTGGACGATGTCCGTTAATAAATAAATAAATAAATAAATACAGAGTTCTGTTGTGCAAAGGAGTTCAATAATTGTATATAATAACAAGAGTACAAAATAAGTACCTAAGGTAATATTAAGTATTTACGGAGCACTGTATGGTAACGTTGTTGACATTTATAACAGTTTATTGTGAAGCGTGTTTGTATTTAGCAAACTTTTATAATGCCAGATTGGGTATTTCACAGAACATAGCTAAATTAATACAGCAATAAAGGTACACATGAAGTAATATAAATTATGATCTATGGAGCTTTAAAATGTAGGTGTATTTTAATGTATAAAATAACCATCATATGATTTTGTTTCTCATTAAATTGTTGTTATAATAAGGAAATTGCCACTTGCTTTACGGGAAAATTGATTTTTTTATGTGAGTGCTACACAAGAGTTCCAACTGCCCACAATCGTCTGAAGCCAGTGAGGCTATGGCATTCGCAATTGGGGTATGTTGTGCGGCTGAAGTTATTAGAATAGGAAAGAGATGGTTAGGAGGAAAGTGAATTATTATTCAAATCTGTCACAAAACATGGTTAAGGACATTTCAAGCAACAGGATGTGCAAATAAATTTTATTTGTTATTTTTTAATGATAAACTAATGTTTACTAGACAAGGTTTTATGCATAGACCAAAGGATACAAAAAAATATTATAACCATTGAATTAAATAAAGTTGGTTATTACAGGTGAACAAAATATAATTAGCAGTAATTTTCGATTGAAGTACTAGAACATATTGAATTATTTGGCGTGTTGGAAATAAGCCGGCGTAGCTCAGTGGTCCAGAGCACCTGACCGGACATCAGAAGGCGCGGGTTCAATTCCCGTCGGCGACATTTATTTTTTATCGGGAGATATTTTCAATTTGTATTAATATTTCATGTGACTAATTATTGCTTATAATAAATTTTATTTAATTCTTTTGTGTAGTTTCACAATACATGCACTTCAAATTCACTCAAGTAATTTCTTATTTACAATAAAAAACCTTGAAACGAGCGATGGAGGTTTGTGAACATTGATTGTTATTATGTTCTTTACCGAGAAGACAATCTCAGGTTGTATTTGTTTCATCGAAATATTTACCTACCGATCTATTAAATTGATATTTCATTCGTTGTTTACTTCACTCTGACATTTACATTTATTTTTCCCGTCTTAACACGTTATATATTATTTAATAAACAGTGACCTGATTAAATTTGTAATCGAGCGTCGTCTTGCATCAAAAAAAATGCAACACAATATTAAACGGAGCTAAAATAAGCTGTTTTATGAAAGCTCTTTTAATTAAAACATTCAGAACCTTATTAGACTTTTAAACGTTAAATAGATTTTTTCCACGTTAAATATGTAATTATAAGTATAAAAACATTAATTTCTGAGTCTTGATGTACTTAAGATGTATTAACAAAATATCCTACTTTCCTGAAATAACCTATTCACGGGAGATAGAATGAACCAAAGTTCACTTAAATAGATTAAGCTCTCAGATTCGGCTTTTAGAGTGTCAAGCCGTCAAGCTTATTACGAGGGTTTTTCTTAAAATATCCTCCATTTCAGTATTCATAAAAAAAACCTGAATAGATTACTCATACTGTCGCTTACGACATAAAGCAGTGTGAAAACCCTATATTTGATATTATCCACACTGTCGCCTACGACATAAAGCATTGTGTAAACCCTATATTTGATATTATCCATTCTGTTGCCTAGGACATAAAGCAGCGTGGAAACCCTATATTCTTTACTATCCATACTGTCGCTTACGACATAAAGCAGCGTGGAAACCCTATATTTGAAATTATCCATACTGTCGCCTACGAAATAAAGCAGTGTGGAAACCCTATATTCGATTCTATCCATGCTGTCGCTTATGACATTAAGCAGTGTGGAAACCCCATATTTGATATTATCCATAATGTCGCTTACGACATAAAGCAGTTTGGAAACTCTTTATTTACTTACTATTATATACTAAACTGATTTGTCATTATTATTGACTTAGTATCATATACTTAATTTACTAATAATGAATAATTATCTTCAAAGTGTTCTCGTTAAGATGTACTTAATTTACCAGTTATTATTTACTTAATTTACTTTACTTTTACTTACTATTATTTACTTTATAACTTACCTATTAGTACAGGATGCATCATAATATCGGATGCATCGTTTTGAAGGGCCGGTACATCCCGTGTCGTGGGGGTAGGACATTGGGAAGGGGTCACATTGTGTAGGGAGGGTTGTCCCTTTTTCATTCGTTACCATGGTTTGGTCCGGACAACACCCTGCTTTGCTGTACCCTGTATTTACTTATTTATGTTTTCATTTATTGATTGTTAATAATTATTCATATCTCTCTTATAATTTTCAGCATAGTCAACCTATGATTGTAGCTGATAAGCCAATACTGGTACTATGTAATACTTGTTTAGTCAGCAGAATGTTATTTTTGCTAATTTTAAACATACTGCCCAGCTTTAATTTAAGTTGTTACTGTAGTAGTTTTGTAATAATTTAATGAATTTATAAGTTCAATCTAAACGGGCTGTCCTAGGTACGGTGGATGAATTCAATTCGTCCATTAACATAAAGAAGTGGTTAGGGGCCCAGCACGATGATGAAGATCTTCACAAGTTGACTATATTTCTCAGCGGCCGAGTAATATTACCGATTATAATATGACAACTTATATGAATTTATTATTTGATCATAAATTTCCTCACCAAATTCAAAAGCTTTGTCTCTTTGTATTAAAAGCTGTTATTATAAATGAAGCTTGAATCAACATGTCTACTTTGTTAAGAAATAGTTTAAAGCTGTAGTTAAGAGGCACGTAATAAAAAAATTATCTGCCCGAGTTTTTTTTTTTATTTAAAGTACACGGAGAAAACATACTGATAAAAAAATACTGTTAATTTATTAAAAAATCTGGTCAAATTATTAGGACTGCAGGCATGTGACGAATGAATTGATAGAGTTCTTAATAAATATCTGTTAACCCTTTCAGCCCCAGTGTTAATTCAAATTAACATGAACTTTGTGAATTTTTTTACCGTAACGGTAGTGATTTAGAAAAGCCATGTTTTCGTTTTATTATAGTTTGTAGTCTTTTCTGTGGCGTCTATTTTTTCCGCTCGGTTAAAATCCTTATACCCGCCACAACAACGTTTAATATTTTGACATCTGCTAATTGTGAGAATCATCGAATTTCCGCCGTCATTGATTACTTAATTTAAGGTGAGATATCAACATTTTATACTCGAATTACAAATATTTTAACGCATTAAGGTGTGTTCTATAATAATAACATCAGGTCAATTTGCTGATCACAGTCATTTCCCAGAATATTGAAAATGAATTTCAATGTTCATTCAAATTAACACTGGTAGTGACGGACATGTTTTCGACTAGTATGGCGAATTTTTAAAGATTTATTATCCCAGATTATTTCTTTATTTATGAATGAATTTTAGTTTAAAATTTTATTTGTTTGTACCTTAGAGATTATCACTACATTTTCAATGTGCATTTTTGACATGAAATAGTTATTTGTATTACTTTGTGTTATGTTTATTTACGTTACTATTTAAAAAATACCCTCTGACGCCCAGTGTTAATCCAAATTAACATAGAAAAATTTCTAAAAAAAAAAAAAAAATTAAATGCCAAAAATGTTCAAATAATTTTCTGAGGTATTATCAAGCATTACATATTTTATATAATGTGGAAACAATAATGCGGGTGTGAAATGGTTAAAAGCGATTGTTTACGAGGATGGTGAAAATACTGTTTTATAAAATACTTTTCATGCATTTAATTCTATTTGTCTAAAATCTAACACAGACAATTTTTTCAGATTCACTGCCTAAATTTAAAAGTAGTTTTAAGTCAATAATATAAATGTTCAATGCGCATACATATACACACACTTGAACACACGCACCTATACACGTCCCCTGGCAATTACTGAATATATATATACATATAAGATACTACAAGGACTCATATCATAGGTACACAACTAGAAATCTATATAATCAAAATTGTAAATGTTCGTTTGTTCAAAATCTTAAATCTCAGAAAATTCTTCACCGACTGCTTTGAAATTTTGACACAACGCTGCATTCAAATATGCGTTACGGTAAAACTACGTAATCTTAGACAAACATGTTTTTTGCAGTTGAAAAATCAGCGCCATCTCTTGGACGTAAAAGCCACACACGCTATTGTTTTTCTATCTGCACAGACCACAGCTACGCGTGGCGGGGTACAGCTAGTATTTAATATCTGTAAATTGTTTCCTCACTGTAAGCAATGTACTGTTTGTTTTTATAATACATATTTATGTTAATTTAAATTAAAAATGATGCTGGCTGCGGAAAAATGATTCATGTTTTTTTATAATTCATTGAGTAGGTATATTGAATCCATCCTCAAAATTAATTATTTTTCTACAAAATTGACAAATTTTTCTCAAATGATCTCTTCGCGAATTAGACCACTTAGATATCAGAAGACGAGAAAAACAAACGTTAAAATAGCGGCATACGAAGAAGAAGAGGAAAGAAGTAATGGGCGCAGTCACTCAAGATTAAGTCGGATGAAGATGCGGCGGTGACACGCCTGAGATATTGCTCTGGACCCGGGGAGATTATGTATGCGGATGCTGGGGAAGTGCTACAGACACCGCTCAGGAAGTTTTATTGTCGGAGATCTCCGATTGATGAGATCGTTTAATCGAAGCGATGAGAGAGAATGATTGGCGCATCCGAAATGATAAATTTTATTCAGAATTTATTTGATTTAGTCTCCAATTTGATTATTTTTTCAGTAACGATGAATTTTTCTAATCTGAGTGTAAGTTAATAAACCTTATTATAAGAGGTAATTATTAGCCTGAAACACAAATATAAATTGAAAAAAATCTTCCGAGAAAACTGAACGGAACCAGTGTGCTACCGTGCACCTAACCGACTATCAGAAGGTGCTGGTTCAATTCCCCTAGGCGGCATTTATTTCTTCTGTTCCGTGCACCTGATCAGATCTGACCACTAAACACGGCTAAAGCCATTTCAAGCAATGTTTCAATTCTGAATTGTGATTCGATACTTAGTGTATCTTCCACTCTGGAATGGAAGTTTTATTTAGTAAATATTGACGGCCGGCATAGTCCAGTGGTAACGCATTGGACTGCCATTCCGAAGGTCGCGGGTTCGAACCCGGCGTGCGCAAATAAATTTTATTTGATTAATTTGTGTTATTTCACAATTAATTAATTAAAATAATATATAGTATATTTGCGGCACGTTCCAGAGTGGAAGATACTACCAGTATCGCCCTGGTGTAAGACCACCATTCAGAATTGAAACGTTGCTCCAAATGGCTTTAGCCGTGTTGAGTGACTAGATCTGAATAGCCAGGTACTTCCCCACCTTCCTCTTTCCCTTCCCCACTTACCTTCAGCCTCACAACATCCCCCAATTGGGGATGCCATAGTCTCACTGGCTCCAGACGGGAGCAGTTGGGACTCTTGTGAGGTATTCACTATAAAAAAAAAAAAAAAAAAAATTTTAATAGTAATATTATAATTATAATTTTAGTAAATATTTCCAGATATATTTACTAAAAGCTTTATGTTTCATCTTATTATCGATTACTGGGAGAATAATGAATGTTTATTATTATTACCTGAGGAACTGCCAAAGCAGTTTGTCAACAGGTACATATCACAATATTAATTATAACAATAAAGCACACATATGACGAGAAGCCACAATATATAAAATAGATATGGAAGAATAACATTTCAAGTGAATACAATACATATGCATAAAATATATAGACAGATAGATATAAAACAGTCAAAATACTCACAGGCATACACACACAAAACACACTTGAACACACTGATAAGCATATTTATATAATTACACGCATACAATCAGTGGATACTAAAGTGTTTATAAACAATATTAAAATTAAAAAATCTTGATCTACTAACCATTTTTTATCTTTTTTTGGTTCATTAGTGCAGGTTCACTCGCTTTTTACATCCATTAGCATCTTATTAAATATATAAGGTACAAGAAAAGCGAATGTTCGTGCATTCTTATTAAAAATAATCGTTATATTACACAATTAAATACCATTGAACATTTATTACCATTTGCGACACGCCTATAACGTCTGCAGAGCGAGAAAACTTCAGACCCCTCGCACTCTACCCTTACGGCGGGAAGGCGTCATAGCTATTAACGCCTTGTTTTACACTGTGCACCTGCGGGCACTTATCTGCGTCATATCAAACTACTGTAGCTAAACTTCTCCGAGTTATCTAGAATTATCTCTGTTGACTGGAACAGCGGTTCTAAACTCGATGCGTGGGGCCGGAGCCTCAGATATTTGTGAAATGTACATATCCACGCGCGCAATCATACTGTACTAGCGCAGACTCGTGAGAAATTCACGGGATACTATACCTACAGGGTGTCCGGCGGTAAAGTGCGTTAACTTCGGGGGGTGATTCTACATAATTTTTAGATGTAAAAAAAATTACATTCAAATAAATTTACATTGTAGTATTTGATAAGCTAAATAAATTTATACATCATTGCCTTTGAACAGAAGAAATTTATCTTTCGATGTTACTACAGATTTTTTTTATGTGACACCTCAAAAGCGAGTACAGTGTAAAGGCAGAGGAGCTATGTCGCCACCCGGTTGGGCAGCGTTGTGAGGCGGGTTAAGGTAGGGTTTTTAGATAGGGATTTATTAATGCGGGTCTTGAAGAGGCCAGCATTATATGAAAGAGGAAAAACAGATACCGATAGCTTATTCAACATACGAGCCATCTTACACAAAAATTAGGTGAAGAAGCGGCCCGTTCTCTCGAAGCAAACATTAACTGTGAACGGGTGTTCCGATAGTGAAAACTTAAAAAAATTACGACCTATATCAAGCAACTGTCAAACATATAAACAAAATAAGTACACATTTTAAATATCAATAAGTTTATCCCTTGTTTTATATTATTTACTAGATGTGTATTGAACAATTTTACGCACTATGCGGGAATACAATTTCCACACCCGTGCACCGACAACCGACATTACTACAGGGATAACTCTCGATTAGCAAGGACTAAGGGTTCAAATCCCGGCGTGTGCAATAAAATTTTATTTGATTAATTCGTGTTATTTCACAATTTAACCATATAAAATAATATTTATTGTGTGGTGTAAGACCACTATGGAGTATTGAAATGTTGCTTGAAATGGCTTTAGCCGTGTTTGGTGACCAGATCTGAATATCCAGGCTATCCTCCACCTTCATCTTACCCATCCCCTTCCCCTCCCCAATAATTTCAACCTCACAACATACCCCAATCGAGGATTCCTTAGTCCCACTGGCTCCTGACGGTTGGGAGCAAGTGCGTGACCCTTGTGCGGTATTCACATTAAAAAATAATAATAATAAAGAGATATCATCATGTTTATTTCTTACACAAAACGAAGACAATATTATTATGTAAAAATCAATGTAATATGATTTGACTTCATAAAGGAATTATAAAATGGTGATCAGGGTAAAATTTCCAATTGGTCGTGTAAAATTTATAATTGGTCATGTAAAATTTCTAATTGGTCGTGTGAAATTTCCAATTGGTCGGGTAAAATTTCCAATTGGTCGTGTAAAATTTCCAATTGGTCGTGTAAAATTTCCAATTTTTCGTGTAAAATCTCTCGGCGGATGATCATAAATAATATACAAAAACGTAAGCAGAATAAAAGTGCGTCATATTTTTTCGAAACTGGCTTAAAATTCGCTTGGTTAACCGTGCACGTCGATTGTTATTTTGACAAATGAATTACACCAAGGTATGAAAAAAATAGCGTTAGCCATTGCAAAAAATATATATATTGGCAAAATTAAATGAAATTGAGTCCATCACATAAATATTTCGGCTCAAATTTTAACAATCAATTCCATAGAAAATTTACTATAACAAATGCCAAGCAGCAAGCTACTGGCCTACGTCATCTTTGGGGATGCTATGTGGAGGGTTTTTTTAAGGGAAGGTAAAAGGTATGGGGGTTGGGTATAAATCTACGGATCAGTGTGTTCAGGAGTGACGGATGTAAGATTTACTTCTCCCGCTGCAGCGCAAGGCAATGTATCGGGAGAGACCAGTTGGAGAGGTCACAGGGTCTCTCTAAAGCAGCCTTTCCCGATCTGGCCCGCCACGCAGCTGGTGGGCAGGGGCATCCTGAACACACCTCACCCGATGAGCTCAGGGACCCCTACTAAATCACCAAACGTAGCGAACGACTTGGGGTGACTTGTGGCAGAGGTGTTGATAATCCAATAAACGGTTCCCAGAGCGGCGGTAACCAAACCCACCTACAATTGAAAATTTGTTATATATAACATCGATTTTTTTTTACATATATAACATACTGAATTTCTTTTTGATAATACAGCGCCTTTGAGGTGATTTTAAAATTTAAAATAAATTATTAAAAAAAAATAATAATAAAAAATTTACACGGGTAATTTTTTGGGAATTAACAAGACAGCCTCACAGGTTCATAAAGATATTATTATATTTCGGAAGAAGAACTAAAATCATTACCATTTTGTCATGATTTTAATAAATGTCAGCTTATTGATTTGTTGTGTTTTGAAAGGTCAGCTATTTCAAAAATCGTGGTGCCTATTGTCTATTTAGGGATCAAACGGAACAGGCACGTTCTTAAAATCTACAGTATCTCCTTCCTTACTCCATGCATCATGCATCAAAGAAGAGCAATAATTGTCTCACTCAAAACTTACTTGATTGATAGGAGTGTAATCTCGCTTCAAACTTCGGGGTGAGGATTACGCTTATGTTAGTCAATCTCGGAAAGGAAAGCACCATAAGAAAAATATTTTGTTGCTGAATCCGAGAAAATTAAAAAAAATATAAAAAAACTGCAAAAATCAGTTTTTATCACCGGATTTAGTTTTTGAAATCAACTCATTATTTAAAAGTTATTATTTTTTCATTTCGTTGTTGAGTACAACTGTTCCTACATAGGTCTTCTTGCAAACTCTTGTTCTTTTGATGAAATTTATGATAACCTACATATCTTCAAAAATCACTTTAGATAAAGTAAATAACGTTGGGTGCATCACTAATCGATCAAAAAGGTTCGACATATTTTAAAATCAATGGTTTCTTCTTCAGGATAAACCATTAATTTTGAAACATGTAGATCCTTTTTATTAAATAGTTGTGTATCTATAGTTATTCATTTTATTTATTATGATAACATCGTTGCATTATTGTGGCTCGTTTGTGGCAATAATGTGTCGGATCTCCGCTTTAAGATGATTAATCATTTGTTGTTTATTTGCCTACAGTATTACACATGTGACTTGAAAACCCCAAAGAAAGAAGTCGTATGTTGTCAAAGTACACGATCATTCCGGCCAATTCAAAAAGATCGTATGATTTGAAAATTTATTGAAATTAAATGACCAGAAAATTTTCAGAACGAAAATTTCTGAAAGAAGAAAAAAAAATCGAAAAAGTTGAATTGTACAAGAATAACTGTCTCCGTGCTTATGATGTGTTTTAACAAGAATATTGAGTAAAGATTTGAGATTTTCACGGCCCTGATGACGGACACTGTGATGCTTTCCGAAACGTTGGTTAAAGAAAGAGGTAGCGCAAATCGGCATAACAGCCTAAAAATAAATCACTGCAATAATATCGAGATGTTCTTTCGTATAGCGTCCCATTTTACTAATCGCAAGGTTGACAGAAAACACCTGATTTTTTTTAGTGCTGACTACTTTATAATAAAATGGCGCATAACTTAAATCCAGCGCTCTTGTTGGAACACCCTATTGAAAGATAGAATTGATGATTGTCAACTTCCGATAGAAGAGGGTTTGTCTTCGGGAGAGATTATCTCCTGGATCAGGACGATTGCACCAAAATTTAGAAGAAAAAACTCTTTCTTCACTTTTATGTAGTTTATTTTACAGTTTACTCCTTTTTTAATTCCTGAAAGGTTCCAAAAGAGTTAAAATTGCACAGGGCATTCGCGCCGCAGTTAAAAACATGTACTCCGTAAAACTAAAAACAACGGGAGACGTTTCCGATCCTTTCTCACAACGAAGGTCCGTAAAAGCGTCGTAAAATCCAGGGTTCGTTCCATGCCCAAGTACGTGACGTATCTCTCTGGGAAGGCCGTTAACGTTACCTACCTACGTGTAAAATAATTATTAGTTAGTTCCATCTTCGCTTTTGGTATAATGCGCATTCTGAAAATAATATATCGAAAAACGCTCTCAATTAATTATTTCACGATAGTTTCAAGGTACTTTAATCTGATTTCTCGCGAAAAGTATTCGACAATACTTGCTATTTACTAACGTGGGTGACATTCACCGTGTAAGAGTGTAAAAAGACAATGCATAGTTAAAACGTGCAAATTACTAACGTGGGAGACATTCACAGTGTAAGAGTATAAAAAGACAATTCATTGCCAAAATAAAAAATTTAAAAAAAAAAAAAAAAAAAAACAGACAAACGAACAAACAAAATATATATGTAAAGAAAAATATAATTTTCTTTAATTCAAGGCAATGCCGAGCTTGTCTCATCATTGTGGCTGTGTGTGTCGTGGACTCTCACTGGCTGGATGTGCGCCAAAGTACCTACACAGTCGACTCGATATTTCGTAATCTATGGTTTAAGACATAGTAAAAATAATCTATGGGTTGTGACAAGGCAGATTGATGGGAATAATTTCAATAATTAGTAATTGTGATTAAGGAATTGACATAACAATTAATAACATTAAATGTCGTTTCTTTCCTTACAGGTAATGTTTTGTTACTGAATGCTTTTCTTTATGTAAATCTTGTGAGATTAACAAAATAAACCTCTTCTTTCCTTACAGATGAACCCAATTGTGTTTTAATTGAATGTGTCTTTCAAATCATGAAAGGAAAATATCATTATATATGTATTAAGGCTTTTTAAAAATTTGATTATTGATTTTTAATATAATATATATATTGTGTAAATATTATGTTACACTCATAATGCAGGTACTCATTGAAAAGCAGTAAATTATTTATTTCTTTCTGTTAATATACTAAAAGATCCATTTGTAAAAAGATGTCCCACTAGAGTGGGTGTGTGTGGGTGTGACCGTGTGGCCATGGAAGTGCGTGTCCGCGTATGCGTGTGACCGTGTGGCCAGCGGTGTATGCATGTGGACCGTTTGGCCGTGTGGCCGTGTAAGCGTGTGAGTTGTGTGATTCTATGGCCGTGCGAGAACGAAGCCGTGTGATTATGGCTATAATGTTTGGCTATTAAATGTTTTCATCTGTGAATAATGTTATCGAACGTCCAACATTATTCAAGAATTGATCAACTAATTTAAATTCAGGTATATCTTTCTGACGTTTAAGCAACGAGATTTTGATATCAGATTCAATTGTAAACATGCATTCAAACCATTCAAAAGAGCTGTTAATTACTAGTAGGGTAGAATATACAGTACACCAGTATGCAGGTCCCAATCCTATCCGACCCACCCGTGACGTCACGTATCTCCGGGGGGATTAGCCGTGTCCGGTGAGACCCGCACCCTCCCAGTTCCGCCCAACCCCCCTGCCACTAGGGCGGCGGCTATCCAAACCGATCGATAGTGAAAAAAAAATTAGTCGATCTCAAAAATTATTATTATCAAGTTTGAAAATTAAAAGAGATTTTGTAACTGTGCAAAAAAAAGTAAATTTTATTGGTTTTGATAGATTTGTGCTTATCTGTAAATGAAGCAGATTTACGGTAAAACTTAGTGATTTTATAGTATTTTGTCCAAGGTTCTTCGGTAATTTCCTTCAAGTGATCCAGAACAAAATCAACCGAAAATTCGCGATGATACGTAATTTAGATGTTTAAATGTTTGTGGTCATTTTTTAATGAATGACTATAAAAATACGTAGTATTATACCTAGTACTTTATTCTCAGTCCTTTTCACTTGAGATTTCTGTTCTGAACCGGACTGTAAGTACTTGTATTGGTGTTACATCATGATTGGCTCATCTTCATATTTGTCAACCTCATCTTCATGTGTAGCTCTCAATATCAAAATTTTTGGTAACTCTTACCCTACTGCAAATAAATTAGCTGATGTCCGGTGATCCGTGGCGGTTGAAGATAAATACCTAACTAAACAACGCTCCAATCATGGTTTCACTGATGCTAAATGGTTAACAGTTCAGAACTAGGTTAAAGGTGATCTGTGCAGGCAGCAAAAAAAGGAAGAAAGATTTTTTGTCTTTTCAAAATCGAAAACAAAGAAAAATATGTCGATAAACTCTTAACCTTGCTGACTTGTCACACAGATTATGTAGTGACAAAAAAAATCTACGATCAGCACCATTTTTAATTAGTGACATTTTAAGGTTTCTCGTTAAAATATGATTCTCGGGCTTTAAAATAAATTACGTTAAGCTGATAAACATGACAACACACGTTATGCTTAACTGATAAACAGCTATGCAGATTTTTTTGAAATTGAGGCTATGCCTTTTTACCGACAGCAAAATGTACCAACCGTTTGCCCATTATGAATATGATTGTTCTTTGTGACAACTTACGTGATAACATTTTTGTAATTGCCATTATACTGTCGATCAAAACATGTTGCTTCATATTGATTTTATTGTGAAAGTAATTAATTTGTATGGAAAATTTTACCCAATGATACAAATTATCTCTCCAAAAAGAACTTTCTCGAAAACTTGCATAGCAAATATGTCAATACAATCGCTGCACTTTATCAAACATAATATTATCGTTGCATTTTCCTACAGTTACGATGCAAACAGCCAATAAAATTGTGCACATTCAGAGCGCACTATGTACCTTTGATAAGCAATATGCCATCTATCGGCGAACAATAACAGCACAATGGAAACCATGGACAATAATATGCATAGATAGAGAGAAACCTGCACAGATTTTATTGACAGATATTCGGTCCCTCCCGCCATTGGCTCCGCTGGGCTTTCTATGGATCGGTTTGTCTATGGCGTATACCTGCCGTTTGATTGGTCCAAAACAATTGATTGCATCGCCGTTAAGTTTTAACTATTGTAAAGGTGGTTCCCCTTGTAATGGAATGTTGGAATTGGAAACGGGTAGGTTATTTCAAAAGCTCTTAGGGTTGGCCCAAACATGAAAAAATATTTTTACTAATTATTTGACTGTACGCTTTAAGTAGGTACTTTTATTATTAATGTCTAACAACATTATGCTTTATTTTAATAGTTTATGCAGATGCATTTTTTTAAATTGAAACCACGCAATAGTCTCAACTGCTCCCTTATATATTTTTGATATAAGTATATGAGCTCACCAAAAATGGCACCAGATTAGTCTATTAGGTTACCCATAGATGGCGTTAGCTATCGAAAACAAGAGTACAATAAAAATATGAGAACCTCAAGATCTTAGTCCAGATTATTGCCAACCGCATGCTAATTAAGAAACCAGAGGCCATTGTCAATATTTCACAATAATGTTTTAAAGTGTTTTGTTGAAGGAGTTTTTATTTATTTATAAAGTTTGAAATAAACCGTCTGGAGAGGCTATGGCTTCCCCAATTGGGGTATGTTGTGGGGCTAAAGGTAGTGGAGAGGGAAAGTATATGGGAAAGGACCTGGCTATTCAGATCTGGTCACCAAACACAGCTAAAGCCATTTCAAGCAGATTTTCAATTCTGAATGTTGGTTTTACACGCGGGCGACACTAAGAGAATCTTTCACTCTGGAACGTACCGCAAGTATACCATATGTTATTTTAGATGAAAAAATCACAAATCAATCCAATATAATTTACTTGCGCACTCCGAGATTTGAACCCGCGACCTCCGGTAAATCAACATTATCATCATGTTATAAATTACGTTAAATTAGATTGATCATCTTCATTTTTTACCACTTAACCATACGTTAATAATTATTCTGAATGTTTTTTTTTCCATTTTGAAAACCTTCCGCATTTCTTTTAAAAGATTTACTGAAATTCGTTTAGAAACTCGCTGGAAAATTAAATATATTTTTGTGAAACCTTACAGCAAGTTCGGACCACTAAAATTTCATGCTATTTAAATTTCCATGGTGTAGATGAATCGGTCGGTAAGTTCATTACAGTTATCTGTAGTATCGACCGTTGGCAGTCCAAAATAATTGAAGCATGCTGCGGTAATGGGTGGCCAAAATTGGTAACCGACTTTTTCATTTACTTCGGAAGCGTTGTCCAATTAATATCAATTTGATTCAATTAAATTCAGTCGCTATTACATTCAAGCAGACATAAATGATTACACATGATAATCTAGAATATCTGAAATAATATCGTAAAATAAATCGTAAAGGTGAAGCGGAAAAATATCGAACGATGAACTTTACTCGATTTTAACTGACGTTTTTACGTAAAAGCTCTCTACTCCGTGTCTATTTTGAACTATTGAGTTCTTAAGAAGTATCCATTTGTTAAAAATAACACTTTACTATAAATTTACTGATTTAGATATCAGTAACTTAATTCAAATCTTATGCATCTCAGATATCCTTTTCACGAACTCTAGAAAATGGTGGTCAAGATGATGTTACTTACGTCGAACTCGAAGAAGCTTCCGACAACGTTGACATCGATGTTATTCTAAATAATCTTTCTACGTTTGGGTATTCCACAAGATTACTTAATTTTTGCTTCCTACTTTAGAAATCGTAAACAATACATATGTTTTCTATAACGGTTCTTATTCTGTCGAATTATTGGTTTTTGCTGGAGTATCCTGGGACCATGTTGACTACATTAAGTGGTTAAAAACAAAGTAATGCTTAAAACAGTGTGATTCTGGCATAAATCAGCCCATATGTGTTTCATACTCGGTGACTTCTTGTATTTGTCTAGCGCGTCGTTCAAATCTGTATATATTATGAATTCGCCGAATACAGTGGATAACAAATTTGACGTATTCTTTGGAATCTAATTTGAGTTGGCAAGGTTTTTGGCTCTTGGTGCAAATGAAATGTATCAACGGTGTTCCTGTAACAAATTAGGTAATGTTGTAATTATAATCTGTAATTTTATTTACATGAATTGAATAAAGAAATAAACAGATTATGTAGTGTTTTTAACTGTAATGGCTGAAACCTAATGGAAGGTGAGAACAGCTGATATAATAATATACTCTCGACATAAGAAGACTCGCGTATTTGATTCACTTGATTGCATTGTTTTATCATCTGTGTGCAAATCTCCTGCCAACTGCTCCACTGGCAAAAAATTTGAACTCTCGGACTTAAAATGAGCTTAGCTTTTAAACAACACCGGCTTTCAGGGGGTTAAACCAATAGCGGTTTATGTCAAAAAAATGTGATTTGTTTCAATTCAGCGAAATGTGAATTGGTTTTTCATTTCTTTTCTGAAACTACGGGTATTTGAACATTTTAAACACCTATAAAATGCACCCATAAACCAAAACAATGCCTGCCAAAAGGGGAAAGGAAAATCGACTCAAGCGATACAGCTTTTATAGCATTTTACTGCCTAATAAAATTTGGTGCGATCTTTTCACGTTTATCTCGGAATCGAACGGCGCTTACCTGTTTCCGGGCTGCGATGTTTTATATCCGAATGCGGCCCTGTGCAGCCTTATTCTTAGTTCAATATAATCCAGACAGGTGCGATCAAAACTTAAAATACTAAAATAAAAATATCCCTGCCAAGAATAAGTAGGGTATCTGAACCCCTTGGCACAAGTACACAATCAAAAGGCACGCAAAACGTGTGCCCAACATTTTACACAGTTTACATCAAGAGAACGAAGTGTCATTTTTTCGTTTCGTTCTTCGGAATAACAGCTCTGATTTGAAGTACTTTGGTACCTATTTTCCCCTTCTTGCAACAAGGGTCTTTTCAAAATTCACTCTAATCTTCCCTTAAAACGACTATGTGACATGTTAATTTTGTTTTCACAAACAAAAATTAACGGAAATGGGAGATGAGCTGCGGAGAGGTCACTACACAAAATCTAAAAGTTGTTAGACATGGTTTGAGCTTCGTTTAGTGATCACATCTTGATATCCCAACGTTCATCTTCCACAGTTTCTTCCTTCAATTACACAATATTACGTATTTTGTATCCGGCAGTTGCGAGTTTTGTGAGGCATCATAATAATTTCAGGTTGCTTAAATGTTTTTTGGGAATATATTTTAAATATTCAAATGGTTTTGTCAGTTATTTGTTTTATACTATAAGTAAAAGTTATAAATCTTAGTATACGTTGTGTTGTGTTTTCAAGGTTATATCAAAATCTATAAATAATAACTCCAGCTTTAACAGAACACTGGACTTTATTGTGATCGATTGACAACGGTAACCATTTATTGGATAACTAACACCCCTGTCACTTGGCACCCTAAGTGGTTCGCTACTTTTGGTAGCTTAGCAAAGGTGCCCGGGTACATTGTGTTGGTCTTGGCGTTAGATTCGTCCGTCCACCTACTACGTGGCGGGTCGGATCGTGAGAGACTGGCTAAGGGAGACTTATTGACCTCTTCAGTCAGACTCTATCTCGGCCCATTGCCTTGCCCTGCATTGTGAGGGATGGATTCATACGTCAATCACTCCTGAACACATTTATCCCCAGATTCCCAGAATCCTCTCTTTCATTTACATAAAGAAAATACTCCACACACTATCCCCAAAGATGACATAGGTCCTGAGGATTTTTTTACTAAGAGTCTCCTGTGTGTAGCTAATTTAAAAAAATGGGCTCTGATATCTTAATTAACAGGTGGTCGGAATAATCTGGACCTTGACCTTGAGACTATATTAATTAACCCAATATACCTACTACTCTCGTTCCATATATAGTCAAGCTCATATATTATACCAATATCAAAGATATTACACATTGTAAAATCACACGCTTTTTAAAGCAATACTTCGGAATAAGGTCTCTCGAATCAAGATTCAAATAGTAGCGGCGAATAAAACCTTCCATTTTAATCGAACTGAATTTCCCATGCTTTTTTATTAGGGTGATTCGGATATTCAGACAGTTATTTGACTAATAATTCCACCAGAGAAGTTGGATCGAGAAAGTTCCAATTATGTTTAATAAATTGACGAAACTTTCGGTCGGTGGAAATCATTTTATTTGACAATTAATACTTTCTCAATTTTCGTGCATTTTATCGTTTTTGGATTTTGAACGATTTGATTTAGTGGCGAAAGGTTTTGGCTAGTTTATATAAATTATTACAGATTTCGAGTCTCCCATTATTTTATCATGTGTTTGCATTAAGTGGAACACGATTCAAACAGTTTTAATGAGAAAAATATTCTTAAATAGCGATTGTTCAATTGCTTGTTTGAAGGGTTTTTTTTGTTTTTTTTTTTATTTTTATAGTGAATACCTCACAAGAGTCCCAACTGCTCCCGTCTGGAGCCAGTGAGACTATGGCATCCCTAATTGGGGGATGTTGTGAGGCTGAAGGTAAGTGGGGAAGGGAAAGAGGAAGGTGGGGAAGTACCTGGCTATTCAGATCTAGTCACTAAACACGGCTAAAGCCATTTGGAGCAACGTTTCAATTCTGAATGGTGGTCTTACACCAGGGCGATACTGGTAGTATCTTCCACTCTGGAACGTGCCGCAAATATACTATATTTTATTTTAATTAATTAATTGTGAAATAACACAAATCAATCAAATAAAATTTATTTGCGCACGCCGGGTTCGAACCCGCGACCTTCGGAATGGCAGTCCAATGCGTTACCACTGGACTATGCCGGCCGTTTGCTCCAAAATTTTAATATTTCTGAAATGAAATGTTTTTTCGGTCAGTAAAACTTGAAAGCTTAATTCATCAACTTTCAAAAACAGTTTTTAATTTTCGGATACATTAAGAAATATTCAATTTTTCATGAAATTTATTGGTCAACATGTCAAATGCCTTCAATTTGGGAGGCGGGTTTGGGTGCTTCGGCACCATTTACTGGATAACCAACACCTCTGCCATAGGTCACCACAAGTGGTTCGCTACGTTTGGTGATTAAATAGGGGTGCCGGGGTTCATTGGGTGAGATGTGTTTAAGATGCGCCTTCCCACAAGCTGCGTGGCGTACCAGATCGGGAGAGGCTGATTTGTGGAGACTCTTTGATCTCTCCAAATGGTCTATTTGTCCATTGCCTTGCGCCGCCAAGGTTCATACATCCATCAGTTCTGAACACACTGATCCCCCTAGATTTCTACCCAATCCTCATACCTTTTATCTTCCTTAAAAAAACCGTTCGCACAGTATCCCCAAAGATAACGTAGGCCATGAGGAAACTGATTTCCCTCCTATGTGGGGTTAATGTAAAAAGAAAGACCTGACGGGTTAATACTTCGGGCGGTCAAACAGCTGCAATTGTTAAGCCCAAATGGTGTAAAATGACAGCAACCTGCGGCGGTGTTTTCCATCAAAAACAGTACCTACCTGTCAGATAGCCGCTCGCCCGCTCACCCACCTGGCCGGTGCCGACACTCGGCAGTGGGAGGTACTTACTTTGACCCTTTGACAGTAGGTACCTACCCGTGCAGCGCGGGGATGGAATCAAATTTGTTGTGTTGTAATTATTATATTTGATGTTTGAATTGATGATTGGCGTTCTGCACATTGAAAATATTTCGCAGTGGGAATATGCAATCAAATCATTTTAAAGAGGGCACGTCTGAAAGTATTTGTGCTCACCGGTATTAATGGAAGTTTTTGCGGTAAATATTCAGAATCGCTGGACACGGATTATACGATATATTTTTTAAATAAAACCTTCTGATTTACCTTAATTACTAAAGGAATCTGACTGCATTTGGGATATTTTTAATTTTAGCATTTTAATTTTTAATTACGTAAATCGAAAATTCACTTTCGTTGTATGGGATGACAGTTGGAATGATTTCTGCTAATGACATTTTCTCTTGTTGGTATTCCTGATACGATGAGTATGGGTATGAGTATGGTGTTTAGATTTTTCTTCTTTTTTAATCATAGATAATTTTTATTTGAAGTATTTACGTAGTTACCTATACTACAATACTTTACTAGAATTTAATAGAAAACGCACATTTGTAAGATAGTTTTTTTAAAGACGGACGTAAATTCTAAATGGTTAGGCTCCAGACGGTTAGGAGCAGTTAAAACGCTTATGCGGTATTCACATTAAAAAAGATAAAAAAGTTGATTGAAATAAAACGTAAGTACCTACCTAGTATACTTTCAGAATATACAGATATTAAATAATAAACAGAAATTCGTTTTTATCTCTGTACCATCTGAATAGAAAGGGGGATATTATTTTTAGAAACACAACTATGTATAAATTTGTTAAAAATGTCATCAACCAATTATTATTTTCGACAACTTTTTCCATTTAACTTATTTTGGCGGTAATACCCATCAATGTTTAATCATACTAATTAATCTTAACGAAACATGAAACTGAAAAGGTAGATGCCAAAAATATAGGAAAAATAGTTGCAAGATGATATTGTTAATTCTGAATTTGAAATAACAGATCGACAAATATGATAATAAATAGGTACCAAATAAATTTAAGACGCCTGTCCCGGTAAAACAACAGATTCTGGATTGGATTCCTAGTTGTGACCGATGTCTTTTTATTTTTCTGTGACTGTTTCTGTTCCGTGTTTTGTTTTAAGTTATTAGTATTATCTTCTTCTTCAATGATTATTGTTTTGTCACTGGAAAATCTTTAAGGAAATCATTACATGCTTCCATCGGAAATGTTGCATACTATCCGCATATATCGTCAGGACACTGCTGATGTATCTAAAGCTACATAGCCGTAGTTGCGTCTGGTTCGCTGAGTGCCTTTATTATCCAATATTGACAGGTAGTGTCGACGTCCATTTACGGATCGTAATGCACAACCGCACACTGCTGTATGTTCAATTTCAGTTATAAACAGAGATGTGCAAAATGGGTACCCAAAACCATTTGAAATGAAAAATGGAAATGGGTCAAAACTTTTCCATTTGAAAATGCAAAATGCAAAATGGTTTTTAGAAAAGCATTTCAAATGCAAAATGCAAAATACCTATTTTCAAAATGCATTGAAAATGCAAAATGGTTTCTCAGGTCAAACAATCAAAATAATTATAGAATTTTTAAACAATTTTGTCATTTAATAATGGACATCAATGTAGAACAAACATATTACATGATGGTAAATCCAAAAACACCACGACTACAGATTATGAAACCACAAAAAATTTGCGCGGGACTAATGTTGCCAACGTAAAAACATAGAAACTGCTATCTAACATTAAATATTACAGCGTCATGGCCCCATGTTCAGTATTTGAATCAGTATTTTCTGTAATGGTATCACTCAATTGCCAGGGCTCCTACCAGGGAGCAACTTGCCTTATCTCTCATTGCGTAAATTATCTCTCATTGCGAGGTTGAGGACCGACTGATATTTGGGGCTTTTGAAAAAAAAGATGAGTGGAGATAGTAGGAAGAATGTTGCAAAAAAGCATTTAAAATGGAAAAAGCATTTAAAATGCAAAATGCAAAATGGTTTTTAGAAAAGCATTTAAAATGCAAAATGGAAAATACCCATTTTGCATTTTGCATTTCCATTTGAAATGGATTTATTTGAAATAAAGCACATCTCTGGTTAAAAATAATAATCATCTGCTATATAAGTCTTCCATTAATTATGATAGTAGGAGGAATTCAAATAACGTCAGGTTATACCATTCCGTTGGGAAACCAATTTGGAAAATGTAAGTACAAAGGGGCAAACAATATTATCTATTTTTCAAGAGAATGGAAGCAAGTAAGTTTATTTGGATTTTTACAGATGATCTCACTTAAGTGGGAACAATCCAAATATAAAAACTCAACGATAACTTGTATTGACTGCTTATATTGTCCGTACTCGGCCTATTGTGCTATATAATATACACTCATTATTGTACTCCTGATCAGCTTACCTTAAACAGTGTGTACATATAAAAGCCTTCATAGCGTTTAAATTTAGCAACAGCAGGACATTTCTTTTGAATCCTTAAAAATAATTTATATTATTTATTTATTTACGGACAAATAGTCCATTAAAAATATAATATTTTTACACGAATAGAGGTGGCAGTGAAAGGAGAGCATATGTTAATGATGAGCAATGACAAGAAGTGTTACACGACTATTACAATTACAATACATGAAGAAAGTTTAAAGCGCTTTAAAAATTACAAATTACGTATCGAGTGTCGAAATTCATTTAGGCTTACACCAAAAAATTCAATGCTTTGACTTGACAAGTCTCGACATTCTGGATAAAGGAGAATGGTAACCATATTATTAAAAAGTTGATTGAGGAACAGCAATTCATTATTTAGGAGTCTACGGAAAGTGATTTTGAACTGGATGAGTTGCAACAAAGCAGGTGTGTCAGTAATACTGTTGATAATTTTGAATATGCAAATTAGATTAGAGTCTTTTCTACGTTTTTCTAAAGAAGAAATATTCAAAGTTTTTACAATTTCATCTTATGAGTACCCGCTTCTTTCAAGTCCTAACCTATAAGCAATTCCTCGTAGGAAGCGATGTTGTACGGATTTGATGTGACAACTGTGGACAGCCTAGAAAGGAGACCAAATGACACTAGCATATTCAAGGTAAGGGCGAACCAACGAGCAGTAAATAGTTTTAAGTGTACTTATATGTTTAAAGTCAGAGGTTATTCTATGAACGAAGCCGAGTAGTTTTAGTGATTTGTTTACGATGTTATTAATGTGATCACGGAGAGAAAGTTTGAAGTCTAAAGGTCCTTGATAGATGTGACAGTCGATAGACAAACACTATTTAGTTTATAATCAAACTGGAAAGGATTTTTGGTTCTATAAAAGGACAAAATAATAAAGACAATAAAATGTAACGGGTTTTTACAAATGATCTCACTTACTTGATACTTACTTACAATCCAGTTATAAAAACTCAATTAGTACACAATATGTACATATAATTACAAAAGTCTACTCAAATATAGGATAATTTTAATTTGCATACTACAATTTGCTAACTATAGATAAAAAAAAAACAAAATGCCAAATAAAAAAATTCTATAAAAACTCACTTCAATGACAAATAGTACAAAGAGAGGCAACAAACAACATAGATACAAATAGAGACAAAAGTAATACATAATGTAACTAGCGCAACATATTTTTAAGCAACATCAGGACATTTTTTCTGAATCCATATAAATTATCGATGAAAATGTCTACTTCAGCACACTCTTTCTAATTATGTAGTGGACACATTTGGGTCAGAAGGCAAAAATAGGCGATAATATTTTTTAATTTATTCAGGGGAAACGTGCTATGGCGTCTTAAATCATGGAAATTGTGATATTTCAATATTGCTAAGAGAAAATGTAGTATCAGATCAGTCAATTATTGCCCTCTAATTATAAGTTCGACTTAAATATAGAATTATAGGATGGGGATATGCTGTATCTGAATATACAAATAACCTGAATAGTGTACCATACTGAAAGTACCCATAAGAAGGCCTTCGATTGAAATTTTCAATAGTTTTGATTTACCAAATATATACTAAAAATATACTATTGAAACTATTCAAAAATACTGAATCCTTTACAATATCGCATTTTCATCAAACCAGATCAAATCACAATGACGTAAAAAAATGTACCAAGTCATAAAACCACATTCGGACAAAGAAATTATATTTATTTTGCGGCAAAACTCCATAACATCCTTCCCCCAGATATAAAGCGAATAGAAAAGTTTAATGATTACAAATCAAGAATCAAAATCTGGCTGAAAAAGATCAAATAAAATAGAACTGAATAACTTTAGTTCGCCTGAGCACAGGTCACCCTTGTAAGGAGGACTTAGAAATACAATTTACTGTACACATATATTCACTATCATTTTTTGTAAAGGACAATGTTTAAATAGTCGCTATAATAAAAATATATATATTAAAGCAAATCTAAATGTTAAGTTTACATTATGAATACTAAAAAATATGTTTTAAGATAAATTGAAGCTTTTTCTATCGTTTCCCTTGAGTTTCAAATAAAAAATGTAATTACTCAAGATAAAATATATATTTTAACTAATATAATAAGTATTTTTTTCAATAGAAATGTATGAACGAACAAATGAAACAATTTAAAAAAATTACTTTATTATGGCTAAGATTATCTGTGACATTTTCCATTAATAACCTTTTTGCTTTATTATAAAATTGTTTACAAAATAAATAAAATCCACTTTTGCGCTTTGAATCGAGCGTTTCTAGACTCCTTTTGCCAAGCTAATTTAATGTTTATTACCTATATTCGTGAATATATAAGGCATACTAAGAATATTCTCTTAAAAATTGTATTAACTTTGATCTATTAAGTATGTCTATAGTTAAAAAATTGTCTTCCTTTTATTTAGGGAGCATCCTATTCAAAGTGCGCTCTACAGAATAGCGCCTACAGAGTACTGAGTAGGTATTTGGTACAGTCCAGAGCAAAGGTATTAATGCATAACTCAACTAGCTGACAGTAGCGGACAGAAATCCGAACGTCGATCCGTCATTACCGATACATTATTCCTCTCCGCTGAATGTTCCGAAGGCAAAACATCCCCTCCAGTTGATTCAATTCCATGGTAAAGGAACATATCTAATACTATATGATACGGGTAAACTAAACAAAAACATTAGATTTACATTATACTAAAATGCATTTTCACCAGGTAGAGTGTGCTTTGGGGTACATAAAATTAAATAAGTTTATAAAAAGGCACTAAGTAACTAAATTTGCCAAAATTTTCTTTGTGCCATCGCCAATAAAGTTAATAGTTGCCAGGTATTTATTAGGTGTCACAAAAATTAATGCAAAATCTACGCACTCTGAAAGATGGGCGCAAGAGCTAGCATGTTTCCTTTTAAAAAAGGCACCAAATACCATATCAACTGTTATTTGTATATAAATGTATGACAACGGAGATGACAAAAAAATATAATAAATAGGTATTTTCAAGAAATATTGTCGGTTTCTTCACAAAATTCCCTTTATCTCAGCTTCAGTTTTTGCACTTAGTGCCTATTTTATTTCGTTCATTCAATTAGTCGTGTTCACTTGGCAGTCATCTCTAATGCCTTCTCTATTGATGTGACATGTATGAAAACAGGTTTTTAGATTGTTTTTTGTTCTTACTTAACCCGTTCATCGACCAACTGTTGAAGGTGGCAGCCACCTCTGGTCTGGAGTTTCAAAATACCTGAAAAAAACCTTGAATCTGTGCAGAAACGGCGGTCCGTTTGATAGATTCCCCTATCTTAACAAATGGATTGCAATCTTTAGAGCACAGGCATCAGGTAGGTACGCTATTCTTGTTCTAACGGTATAAAAATGAAAGATGCTCCGAGGAGCTAGCGTCATGATCCCTTCGGCACCGGTACATATTCGGGAAATATACCAAACACGGGAGAACGGGCGCCAAACATATGTAGGTACACGGTTGACATTTGTCGCATGAGAAGTGATTGCTTATACGACTCGTTCTTGAGTTCAACAGCTCAACCATGGAACTATTTATCTCTTCAAGAGCCATGTTCACTACTGCCTCTCCTCAAAAATTCCATCCACACAGCATCCCCAAGGATGACATAGGACCTGAGGGAAATTATTTTCCGTGTGGAATTATTGTAAAAAAACACACACAAAATGGACACTTACAAAAGTTCCTAGTTTAAAAAAAAAATGTCAAAACGACTAGAATAGGCGATACTTTTTGTTTATAAAGTGATACAAAGTGTTTAAAAAATAATGTGTGCGTATTAAAGATGTCCAGCGTATCTAAATAGCATACCGATACACTGTTGGGCTTTAAAAAATGGTATTGATTTAAAATTTAAAACACGGTAGAATAATCATAAACCAATTTACCGCCGTGTTCTAAACAATGGAGTTAACGCTATAGTTATAAGCGATCACCTGCACAACGTTTCAGCCGCAAAACGTCCATAGATACTGCAACCAGATACCAGCTCATTGTCTTTGATAAAGCCCCAATCAGCAGGCCTACCATAGACAAACCGAGTCTAGTTTCCAAGTAGCTAGTAGAACAAGACCGATATTGCCTATAGAGCAGGCGGCGGATGGACCCGACCAACAGTTACTTTGTAGTTAACTGTCAGTTGATACCAGAAGTTTGACCTCGGTTAAATGGTGAAACCAATAGTTTAAGGCTGGGTTTGACCGCCCGCCGGATGTCAGTTGGTTCATTGAACTCGAACGAAGCCTCCGATAATGTTGCTCTAAAGGTCAAAATGCCTGAAATTGATATGCTTGAATCGGAAACCTGCAAACCTCAACAGAGGTATAAGGTATAAATACATGTTCATGATCACACAATGTAATACATGCGTATTTAATGCAAAGGTGGCATTTCTTTGCTACATCAATAGATGCATTGAAAAATTAAAAAAAATAAATGAATGAAACATAATATTTAATCACAGAATAACTAAAAAACACAACCAACATAATTTCAAAACCGTATCTTATAACTTCTATTTTGGATAAGTGACTAAATTGACATTGAAAGATTAGAAAAATCCAAAAATATATTCAGAAACACAGATTTTATGTCCTACCTAACAGCAAAAAGACTCACTTGAAGTTAAGAAAAAATAATAATATATATATGTACTTGACCAAAATTCCTACTCAAAATCACCAAAGTTGTTGACAATAACTACCTTCTGGAAAAACTTAATCCACTGTCCATAATGAAATGGACACTCAAACGAACTATTTCACATCCTACACTCGAACTAAACACAACATTCGTTTTCAGAAGAATAATCACAAAATACAATAATATTCTTTTAGGTGTTGATATATTCTCAGGTTTGCTAAATGCATACTAGATTTCTTTTTACTATCAAAAGGTTAAAAAATATGAACTCCCTACCTCTGCTGGTTGTTACAGATCTGTAAGATATCCGGTTATTTTCATTTTTAATGATAAACGAATGTTTACATGACAAGGTTTTTATGCATATCACAAACGATAAAAAATTATTAAAAACAATAATTACTAGCCTGAAACATCCGTACAAATTGAAAAAATCTCCAGAGAAAAAATAAAATAAGCAAGCTTAATTGGTGAAGCAGCTGACCGTCAATCAGAAGGCTGCGAGTTCGATTTCCGTAGGCGGCATTTATTTTATCTCAGGAGTTTTTTTCAATTTTTATGGCTGTGTCAGGTTAACAACTATTGCTTATAATAATTGTTTTTTTTTCATTATTTTATCTTTCTTTTATTTTGTTTACATTTATCACTTTACATTATTTTATGATCTATTTTTTTTATATAGCATCATTCATGTATGTATTTTTTTTTATTTATTTAAATTATTTTTTCTTGGAAATCAAATGAATGGATCACTTTTAATATCATTTTCTTATTTCAAGTTCACTATGAATTTGTTGTTTTTTTTCCATTTTATCGTACCCTTTTGATATGTGTTTAAAAATATATTAATAGTGAAAATTTTACTTGTTGATGCACCCGAGTGAACAATCAATACGTCAAAATGTATACGCAACTTTATGTTTTTCATAAAGAAAATAAATAATGTCAATAACTAAACTCAGTAAATATTAATCAAAGGCAAAATAACTGTACAAGGTCGAGACTGCAATTGCAATGCTTCGTGGCGTACGTGGGCACAATTCTTCAACACTGCAAATTCATTGCTGAAACTCCTAGGGGTTAATATAAGATCGGACTGAGAAAGATGTTGAACGTGATTCAAAAATATTTTCACTTTTTTTTCGATGTGTTGCCAGATCTAAATAGCCAGATACTTTATAAGCTTCCTATTCTCCATCTCCTTCGTTTCACCACTCTCTTGAGCCTTACAATATACCCCAATAGTTGTGGATGCCGCAGCCCTGCTGGCTCTGGTCCTCTGGGGTATCCTCCGTGGTATTCATATTAAAAAAATAATTATAAAAATAATTATATAGAAGATCTTTTACATAGTCTTAGTTCACACCATTTTCAAAGAAGATTTAACCACTTTCAAAACCATAAAATTTGTTTGACAAATAGCTTAGAAGAATAACTTTGTAATTCGTGAGATTCGTGACAAACAATCTTCTGATATAATTAACTTTATCATGAATCATAAAACCACGCTGTTACAAGGCAATTCTGTTACCTACAAGATAGTTTCATTTATTTCTTGTTCTTAAACTATCAAATTACAGGTGGAACTCTCTCTGGGGGTTAATTCGACGTAATTGTTCCTAGGCAGGTATTCTCGATATCTCGGAAGTATTAGTATTACAGCAAATATTGAATTTTATCGAGCTATCTAGAAAGCAGGGAATTCGATACAAATTGATTGAAATAATCATTTGATTAGTTTGGATAATATAATAATTATTTCTTAGATTTAGGTGTAGTTATCTATACGAGGAGGAACCCAAAAGAAACCGAACTGATGTTGCGGGTAGCTTAGTTTTTGTAATAGCAGGTTTTGCTGGTAGAACAGCATACAGCTGTACCTCTCCCCAGTCAGTATGTCAAGCACTGCGCTGGAGAATTCGTCCTTTCAGCTGTGTTCAACGTTTTGGAGATGGTTGTTTTGTGTGCTCGTCTCTGTAAACCCCCGCCCCGTCCCCCAAATGTTGTGTATATAAACCACATTTTAAGAAATATTGTACCAGTTTGAAGATGGATAGAATTAGCTGAATCCGGCAAACGTAAAAAATTACGTAATAACAAACCGTAAACATGACGTAATAATAACCCATTCCAATTGAGTTTTGAGGATTAATTTCCTTTTTTCCCTAAGGTTTCCCGCTGTTTTTATTTGCTGCAAACAACAGAATTTTTATTGATTACCGCACAAGAGTCCCAACTATCTAGACTTATCGAGAGCTTGGCCGAGTACACGCTCTGTTACTCAGCTAAGCAACTTATTGTAGAGTAGAGGTGGGCGAGACAATTCATTGAGATTAGTGCTGCTAACATGGTTCCGCAATGTATTAAAAAGAGAAAAATTAAGAAATTTTTACAACAACAAACGTCAAACACTATTTTTCTTAATTTCACTGATCGCACTGGCCGAGTGGAGAGCGAATTAAGTTTCAAGTTAAGCATGCAAGTGGAGGTGGTACTTCGAGCGAGTCATTAGGCTTGCTTTTATCCACCGTCTCACCTGAATCACTTACCCGCTACTAGGCCGAGTACTGACCACATTGATCACATTAGCCGA
Organism: Hesperophylax consimilis; assembly: GCF_061612785.1. Classification (NCBI taxonomy): domain Eukaryota; kingdom Metazoa; phylum Arthropoda; class Insecta; order Trichoptera; family Limnephilidae; genus Hesperophylax; species Hesperophylax consimilis. Next base: position 32,176,670 of record NC_142851.1, read on the forward strand.
ACATTTGGCTGAATGCGATGTCTCGGCCGAGCTCTAGAATTTTTCGCACGAAAATGAAAGGAATTTGAAAAGATGGAGGTTGGTAAAATCCTAGGTATTTTGAAATGGTAAATAAATACTGGTAATACCATCTCAAGCAAGGTTTCTACTCTGAATTAAGGTCTTCCTCCAGGGGGATACTGAGTGTATCATCCACCTTGGATCGTGACACTTTAAAAGTATTTCAATAAATCAAAGTATACCAGTGTAACAAACTGATTAAAAGATATTTTACAAAACAGATCAGTTATTCAATGTAAAATCATCCCTTGTTCTCGTCTTATTGTTTTTCGGGTTTAGTCAATATTTTGTTCCGTGTTTTTTTTTTTAATTTTTTTTTTTTATTAACTTTCAAAAATACATTTTTTTACAATTAAGTCCCGTTAAACTGATTGATATCAGTTAGTCAACGGGTTCTTTTAACAATTACTTTTTAATTACATATACAATTTTAACAAGTACATAAAATATACACATAATTACATTAGTACAAAAAAATTCTTTCACATAACCATTTTTTAACATACATTTCCTTCTGTGAGTCAATTCACAGCTTTTTATTGAGTTTGGTAACATGTTGTAAATTATTGGAATGAGGTATTCTAGAGTTCTTTTACCGTATTTATTCAGGTATCTGGGAACTACAAGTCCATGGTTTGCAATTAGTCTTGTATTCTCAGAATCGCTAAAGACTTCAATAACATAAAAACTATAAAATTACTATACACGTCTCTGGTTAGAAGTCAGGTTGAATACAATGCAACCATTTGGTGTCCTCATTTCAACTCTCATTGTTTACAAATTGAAAAAATTCAAAATAAATTTTTACGTTTTATTAATTTCAAAATTGGTATTCCTATTATTGAAATCAATTCTGTCAATTTAAGCAGTAAACTTAACTTATCGAAATTATCTGAAAGGCGAAAAATATTTGATCTTCTTTTATTAAATAAAATTGTTCATTCAAGGTTAGACTGCCCTGACACTATAAACTTGCTATCTTTACATATACCTCCAAAATATACTAGACGGAATATTTTATTCTACAACAATAACTTCGCTAAGAATTCTGTGTTAGAAAGAATACATAGGTTGGGCAATGAACTAAGTGATGTCGCTGACATATTTAATTTAAACTTCAATACATTTAAAGCCAAATTAGTCCACCACTTTTTAAATGTAAATAATTTATGAGAAATCATTATATTTTATTTCGATTTTGTATTGTTTGTTTTATACTGTTGCTAAAATTGAAATTTGTAATTTTTATGTATTAAAAGCCCAATAGGGCGTCAATAAATAAATAAATAAATTATGAACATGTGTCACTATTTTATTATGTTCAGATTGAGATGTATGCTGACTAGCAATTTTAAGCCACAATAAAGCACGAACAGATAATAAATTTACAGAATTGTATAGTAATGACTTTGGTACGTCATTTCTTTATTCGTATTTAGTTTTGTTTAATAATAATTTTACTAAAGAATATTGTACATTTTGGACTGAATTTGACTTGTTCATACTGTTATTTATAATTTATTCCGATAAAACCATTATTTCGTCCATTAAGCTTATGAATTATTCCTTAACTTTATTTAGATATGGAAAAATTATATATTTAAGGGTTAACCTTTCAGTTATGTGTATTTAAAATGTTCATTTAATCTTGTAATTGGGCCTGGTAATGCATACAGATTAATTTTACGAAGTTATGAAGCAGTGAAAACTCTCTATCGGTGAGCTTTGACGTGATGAAAAACACAAATTGTATCTCTAAAGAGCTTTAAACTGTTAATTTGACTGTCAAACAATGAAGAAATACGCAATTATTGATTGTTGAAGATTTTTGAAAATAATTTGAAATGAATATATTTAATTTCAAATGTCGGGAAAAGCTGTGTGTTAAAATTAAAGCCTACCTATGTAGGAAGCATGATTCTTGCAAAAAATTTTATAATATTGTCTTCTCATATAATCATCCTATTTAAATAGTAACTGAATCAATCACTGTTTATCGTATTATCTAAATACAATTAAGCTTCGCGTGCATTGAATTAATCCCGAGTCTGTTTATCAAGCACGTCGCATCTGAGAACCCTGGAGAATCTAGTGTACTAGGAGGTTCTAGGGCGTACATTAACGGTTTTAATAATAAAAAATATTAAAAACACAAAAATACAAATTTAGTGAGCAATCAGGTACTAGGGCATGCATTAACGGTTTTAAAATCGTCTAAACATCGGTATTTCGGTAAATCTAAATAATTTAAATATGTTTTGAAACTTCAGCTAACTAAATCAGAGAGCCTTTATCTTCCGACAGAAGCGATTTTCTCTAATATTAGGTACAGTCTACATGATATCACGTTGAACCATACAAGGCCGACTAGAGTGCAGGCCTGGGTACGCGAGCGCCAAATTACGAAGTCAGTACTTGCCAAGTAAACTTCAATATTTAAAATAGTCTATAATATGATATTTTGTTATTTTACTACAGCCAATGAAGCACGTATCTTTACCAAAGTTGATAAAGCTGCATTAAGAGACTTTTTAGCTAGTTTGTAAGTTTTATTACAAACAATTTTATTACTACCACCCACACTTAACCCATATTTACAATACATGTTTATATTTTTTAAATCTATACAAATTAAATATTAAAATAATTCAATATTTAATGTATTAATATTAACGTATTAATGAAATGACTTGGTTGTTGGCAAGGCCTTCTTGAGCCATGAAATGGCCCATGGGTCCTGAGTTTGGGGGCTCTTTTTGTAAACCTACATACATTTTGAAAAAAATTGTAGTAAATTCACAAACAAAAAGGGAGAGTGGCAACAGAATACGAATATTTTGAAGATCTGGAGGGGTGGGGGGTGACTATAGATTTTAAATATTTTCGTAGCCTGGGGTTTCGTATCTACTTATAATATGCTTGGGTTAAACAATACACCTATCAGCAGTAACAACGATTATCATCAATCATCAACGCCATTGTCAAACTATCGCTGCTCGATGGCACTGACTTGATCACGTGACCTTATCGTGATCAGCTTTGAAACCAAAGTGGTAGATTATAATAGTATTTTAATTTCTTCATTCATATCGGCGAATTCTTTCTTCATTAATTCCTGGGCGGAATTGAGAAGGTCCACCGAGAGACCCCTGATGCCCTAGCTCAAAGAACTTAATATTTATTTATAACGCCTTCTTGGGCTTTTCGTAACGATAGTAAATTAAATTGAAAATAACAGTATAACATAATGAAAAAAAAAAGAAATAATAAAGCATAAAATACAATGTACTTGCTAAGTTATTATCACACTAACTTCAAAGAACTCTTGAAATGTATGTACAAGTAATAAAAAAATCAAAAAGGATTATGTGAAAAATTAAGCTTATGCGTAAATAATGATTATTTTGTTATTTAGATTAACCACAAAGTGCTGAACTAATTTGGCTTTTATGTGTCAAGATTTCAATTGAAAATATCAGAAACATCCATAAGATGTTTGCCCGGCCTATGTTTTTTTTTATTTACCACACAAGAGTCCCAACTGCTCCCAAATGTCTGGAGTCAGTAAGACTATGGCATCCCCAATTGGGGTATTTTGTGAGACTGAAGGTGGTGGGGAGGGGAAGAAGACGAGGGAGAGAGGATGGTGGTATGCGGCTTTTCAGATCTGGTCATCAAACACAGCTAAAGCCATTTCAAGGAACACTTTAATTCCGAATGGTGGTCTTCCACTAGGGTGATACTGAGAGTATCTTCCACTCCGGAACGTACCGCTTGTATACTATATACTGAGAGTATCTTCCACTCCGGAACGTACCGCTTGTATACTATATACTGAGAGTATCTTCCACTCCGGAACGTACCGCTTGTATACTATATATTATTTTTAATGAATAAATTGTGAAGTAACACAAATTTATAAAATAAAATTTACTTGCGCACGCCTTGTTTTCGACTTGCTAGTCGAGAGCCTTATCCCTCGACCACCGAGGCCGTCAAATTTATTCCCTCCATAACAGAATTCAACGTGAAATATGGTCTCATTTAAACCCCCTCGGTACGAAAGATGATGAACAACTTTGTAATTACCGAAAAGTTTCCGATTAACCGATTTCAACTTTATTTTATACCGATTTGCCATATCTCGATTTTTTAATTTTGTTAACCCTGTTTGTTACCTGATGTGACTACCACGTGCCACCTACCGCATACTATCCGAGTTTAGTAACAATGAATCTCGCTGCAATATATTAGATGAATGCGAACTTAATACGTAATTAGGGGAGACTATTATGGCCTTAAGATGAAGCCAGGCGCTTGTCACTATTTGATAACCAGACTGCATCTGCTTTCGCAGCCGCTTGGGCAATATACGCTACAGAAACTACTCGTATATTATATTATATGCTATACCTAGTATACACTGTACACAATATACACTGCACAAATTGTGCAATATGTAATACATGGTCCAATACTGCATACCGATTATTATCTAGTGTCTAGTACTTGTCAGTGTATCCTATATTTAATAACCTAAGGAAATCGAAGTTCAAAGGCAACGGAAGAAAGTGTGGGACTACTTTATTTCCCCCCACATGTGGCAATACTAACGCAAATTTATCCGCTGCTATACGCAAGCGAGCATGACAAAAGGAATCTTCATTCCCGTTTTAGCGTTTGATTCAACCGCCAGTACTACCTTCTTTCTGCCACCGTCACCGCGCTCTGCGTAAATTATAAAAATCGTCCTCACGAATAAACTAAATCAATTGTGCAGACACTCGTTTCAATCTCCCATTTCCTGAACACAATTTGCGGATTGGAAAGGCGCCGTAAATTACAGCTAATTACAAGCCTACACAAGCCCTTGCCACAAAATTAATAATTCTTCTCTTCGTTTTAAAAGCCCAGTTTTGGTTATTACCTTCATACCTAGGGACTAGAGGCCTATTACGAATGATTTGACAAATTTCATAACAAGCTATCAGTTAAGCATGAATATGTTATGAGGAAATCGGAACACGTGTTCTTCAAAATGATAATATTTTCGCATCGCGTTCATTGTATTTAATCGAACAAGGCCATCTGCGTTAAACACATGTTCAGATATATTCGAAATTACTAATATTTTATTAGGAAATGGTCATGCACATCTATAACAGTATCTTGATAAAAAAAGCCGTTCTCATTTTTCTCCGTATAGGCAGTGTCTTTTATAAAAAAATTATTGTGTTACTTTATTGTTCATTCATTGTAAAAAATAAAATTATTAAGATGTTAGTACTAAAATTGAAAAAATGAAGAGAGAACAGAAATAAAAACATGTACTGTACATATACGTATTTTTCGATACCCTTTCACTTTCTTGGACTTGGACGCTTTATAGAGATGACCTTACAAATTCCATTGCACATTTCCAACCCGTATAAATCGTGCTTGCACATTGAATATGTGAGCATCTGCACATATAACTTACTCTATATGTGCTCGTATGTAAGCGCCGTTTGCTTACAACTGGTGGCAGGAGAGTCTCCTTGAGGTATCCTCCGTCAAAAAATGCAGACAACACAATTAAAAAATATATCTTTCCTTGGCAGAATCAGAAAGAAAGTAAATAAAGAAACATTTCTCATTCCCACAATCCACATTCCCTCTCTAAACACGAGTTATTTTCAATTGGGGATGTATTAATTAACAGCTTGGAATATATACTATATACTTACCATTATGCAGATCATTTGAAATAACATACTGTTGTACACCATCATTGGACGGTTGGTCCAAAGTATATATAGACTTAAAAGTATTTATATATTTTTTTTCATTTTCTCTATATTACAAAAAAAAATTATAATTAACAATAATTGAAGTGTGGTGAAGTGATTTTATTTTTTTTATTGATAGAAGTAAGTTAGAACACCAGTAAGTGTACAGCAGACCGAGGGTTAATATAAAAAAATTACAAAGTAATAACAATTAACATATACTTTTTTTATAAATATATATATGTGTATACTTTGTGATTTTTGCAACACAACACTTTAATTATTGTTCAAGTATTATCTTTATTTTTAAATGAAGAGAAAATGAAAAAAATGTAAATACTTCATACTAAAACACTGAGAATAACACTGAAACGCAATATGAACATACGACGGGTAAGAGACATGATAAATCGGCTAAATTTTATGACAGTGAAGTAAACTATTTATTTTTATGTATTTATTTTTATACATATGATAAAAATAAGGAAATGAAAGGCAAAATAAATTATAATCGCGAGATACACAGACACGGGAAGATAAATTAAAAGCAAGTTAGATTTCCCATAAAGAAAAAATTAAGCACTCAGATATTTCTGATGTATCAGGATGTCTAACTTTACAGTAAAATCCCGAATTAAATTATCAAGATTAAAAATACGATTCATTTTAAAAAGGAATTAAGAAAGTATGTACACCTCAAGTATTAATATTTTGTTTCAATTTCATTTTTTTTAAATTAGCACTAAGATATATATTTTTTTTTCTAAATAACTGTTATTTTTTTATATACATTATATGTTTCTAAAATTATTAGCACATACGACGGTGAGATAACTAAAGATTAATAAATTTAATAGTTGGGTCAGGTTCACGGCTGTTCCACGTACATCAAAACACCTGGCGCTCTTAATAACTAAATACTTTAGATGCATTCAAAACGTTTGCGAATAGTCAGGAACATAAAGAGAGGAGCTGATAGAGGGGTCATTGAACGTGGAAGGAGCCTCCGGAGACTCACACGCTTGTATAACGCTTTTATATAAAAGGAAATTTACAGAATGTATTAAAAATTTCCGCTTATATAACAATGTGTAAATACGACTAGAGACGACTCTTTGAGATTTACATATATAGTGAGATAGGTATTCACTAGTTTCGGGTAATCCTTGTTTGCCCTACGTGGTAATGACTGTAACTTCAATAATTCCAAAGTACATCAAAGTTCGATACGGGGCTGACACGGGGCGCATCACACAAGGGGGTGCGGGTGTCAGATATTGCGTGGCGCGACAACATCCCTCGTTAGCCGCCCTTTCAGGCATTAACACTTGCTAATTAGCCCTGTATAGCCCACTGTACCTGGCCGACATACTAACAGGCCCCGGCTAACAGGCCCCGGCTAACAGGCCCCGGCTAACAGGCCCGGCCTTTTCAAAACGTGATTCTGTCGCCTTATACAACGCGGCATTCAATATATTGGTGATTATATCGGAAGCAGTTGTTGTCAAACTTTTCAACATTGGAAATTATTACACGAACAAAAATATCATTCGCCGTTTCTTAAATGATATTATTTCAGAATATTTTTGTGTAAATACATGTTTTCATACTTTTTGGCGAATAAAATGATAAATTATATAAAAATATTGATTCTGTTATTCAAAGTTGTTTGTAAATACTTAGGGCCAGTTGTTTCACGGGATTTGAACAATTCATCAAATTTAAAAGTTTGTTTTCAAGTTTTGTGAAACAACTGACTGACAATGAAAAATAACAGAACTTGAATCGAGATTTGGCAGAAATCGACAGTCAACTTTAAAATTTGATGAATTTTTCGATGGCCGTCAGAAGTGTCAATAAAATTCGGTTTATCGGCTTGGTTTTAACGGTATGTGGATATGTATAAAATAGATAAACTCTGTTGATTGATTCTCTAATCCAAGCCGGTCGCAATCGAAAGTACATACATCGGTCGACATTCTTAGTCTAAAGTCTCATCGAAGTTACATACGCCAAACGTCAAAAGTCATTCCAGTTTTATGACTTCTTCGAGAATCGAGGCCCTACGCTAGTTATTAATAAGATGTCAAACTACTAACAATATTTTGAAGATCAGTAGCGGACGTAGTTTGAATTTCATCTAATACAAGCACATTCTCGTACCATATCGGAGTAATTACTATACCAGTTTGAACTGCAGCAATTGCGCACGAAGCCGCCACTCGATGTTTATTCGACCGAAAGTTTTGCAACTATGCATGGGAATGGCTATCTTAAATTCAAACACTGTATAATATTTTAAACATTTTTTTTTGCATTTTTGGACATACTTAAAATAGTTAACAGTTGTAGGGAAGTTTTATATGCCCCTCCCCACCCAATAATTCTGTACTGTATGAGCGACTGCACTAAAGCGTAATATGCCATTTTAATTGTTGTTTTAGATTTTTATTCCATGATATTTTATATTTGATTTATTTCACACTCAGTTTGGCAATTATGAGTTTTGGCGCAGTTTTTGTCAGGAATCGTTATATTATTTGAGGTTTCAGCAAGATCTTCTTGAAGTGTGAAGGAATCAACGAATTTTATCTGTGCTTAATGATAGTAGATTGTCATCGAACCCCTTTTTAATAATCTCTTTATCATAATTAGGTGCATTGTTATTATCAATGTACTATTCTCAAATATTTTTGCGGTGTCATCAAAAATTGAACATGTAAATTAAACATAAATTAAGTACAAAATTGGTACTATGACAGTTCCTTGAGGAATTCCAAGTCTCAGATTTGTTTCAATCAAACTTTTAAAAATAAATTTGGATGTCTCTTTCAGCTATAAAGCAATATTTGTGAATCGCCACACTGTATTATTTCAATTTATGAGCATATTTTACGAAGTGAAAACACTATAAAACGGGGTTTTGGTTTTTGGAAATGTGTTTAATATTTTTTTATGATTCTCAACAAACATGTTTGTAAAAACCTGTATGGATGTAAGCCTAAAAAAAAAACTTAAAAAAAAATTAAAGCATAGTTTTTAAAAACAGTTCATGAAAGTATATTAGTTGTTATAGTATGGCAACCACAATCACGTTTTGGCGTTTCCTAAATATTTTAAACGATACAATTTATTACAAGAATTATTTGAACAGTCAAGTCCTGAATACAGATATTAATAATAACTTACTACAAAGTCTTGTTCAATTCTACAGTTTAACAGAGGGCAAATTACTCCAAACACTTCTGTTTAGTCACTTACTACTTGCTTCTTGTTGTATTTCCGGGGTTTTCTCACAAACTCTCTCAATCAATGAAACTCCGACATGTACTTGGACACTTGAATTTAATTAATTAGCAGGTAAGTTTTTAGACAACACGGCATAACACCCCAAAAACAAACAACAAAAATAATTAGCAGGTGGTTGGAATAAAGTGGACCCCAACTTTATTATATCCTAATATCCTTGACAGCTAACGCCATCTATGTTTAACTTGTAGGCCTAATAGTTCCACCTACGAGAGAGCTCTAGGCTCATACAATAACGATATTGCAATTCCTAATTCTGATAAACTCCGCCCACTCTTACTCCCCCCCCCCCCCCCCTACTTACACTTCTTCTTTCCTATTGTAATCTATATTTAATTTTTGACTTCAATGTATACTTACTACTGATAAGGTGAACTTCGTTCATGTAACATGTAGAGGTTGTACGTAATAAAGTGATGTAAACAAACTTATTTATGTTTTAATAAAACAAATAATGCAATCACAAAGTGGTAAGCTTTCAGAAGAAATCTTCTTATTAAACGCTTGTTAATGGTCAAGTAATTTTGCGTATTATTAGCTGCATATTTAAATATTTGCGCCAGTCATTTGGTTCGTTCTTATACAGCCAGAGGGGCAGAGTGGTCAAATTTTGTCTGCAGACCCCCTATTCGGGATTAACCCGAAACACACGATTTGAATTTGACCAATCAGAGGGCCTAGATTGTCCAGACGCAAGCGTAATAATACTATCAGATGATATTACATTTCTCTTCAGCATTAATTAATACATCTTCCCATAAGTAATTTTCAAATGTTTTCATCAGAAGTTATTTTTATGTGAGAGCAGAAGAGCTACCCACAAGATTTCCAACTGTCTGGAGCAAGTGAGACTATGACATCCCCAATTGTGTATGTCGCCAGGCTGGAGGCTTCCAATCTGAATCAAAGCAGTTATTTTATAATATAATTATGAATAATTGCTTTCCCAGGGGCAGCATGCATATCATTAACGCATTTTAATTGATGTTAGCTTCTGTTTTAAGAATCTGCGAACACTAAAAAGGACTATCTTATATTCACCGGTTTGCATTTAACGCTGCGACGCTCCAAATGAACCCCTTTTAGCTAAACCTCATCAAAATCCTGTAGAACTCGTATTTGGCTGAGAAAATATGGTCTTTGTTATTAAATTTGGCGAGAAATATGAATACACAATCACACCATTGCATCTGCTATAACTTGCCTATAGCAGACCATGAAAATGGCCAATACGCAGGGGTTTAAATTCCTTTACAAAGCTCCTACCGGATCCTATTCGTATCTACTAATAACGGTATGGTTCAAACTGCATGCATTCTGTGGAGAGCTACAGAATTAAAATGCAGTGTGAAATAGTCTGGATTGTATGAACTTCTAACACCTTTTTAATAATTAAATCCAAATAAATGGATCAAACACATCCGTAAACTAAAAATAGTTTTTGAAAGATGATGAAATAAGCTTTTTTATTTTTAGTGATAAACGTGTAATTTTTTCATTCAAACATAAAAAAAAAATAAAAATGGCTCACCTTACGTTGTCTAAACCCAACTAAAATTACTAATAAAACACATATTTTACTAGACAGATGACAAAACACTATCGACACCTGACTTTTCATCATTGCTTACAAAAATTATTATTAAGAAATTCACTAAATTTCATATTTTTTCTCAAATTCCGGTCGGAAACTTTGATTTCATGGAAGTATACATTTTAATTATTTAGTATCATTTTGTTTTCTTTCTAAAACTGTTAATTTCATTTTTTTCACCACAATAGAAAGGGAGATGCAACGATTTCTATGAGAATGGTCACATGGATGAACTTTTCCGAACAGCACGATTATGGAAAATCTTTTTTTTTTATAAATATTATAAAACTAAAATTTTCGTGACTTCCGCAACTTCCACACTAGGCTCATACCTGAATTATGGCATTCAATGATGAAGATTTGAAAAAAGTGATGATTTTCTGGTGAATCTGGTTATCAAAACTATGGTTCCATCGTGAAATTAGTTTTGAAAATATAATTAGTAAATGTATTCCAGAGTATTGCACATCCCTGTATAGTTATAGTTCTAATAGTGCCGGAGCTAGTCCTGTAATACTTTGGCTCAGCCAGCTCCGGTTCTGGGCCGCATAAACCGTGCTAATTCCGCCTAACGAAATATTATGGTTGTGATTTCTGGGAAGATTTACACTCTCCTGTGCTGCGTTCTATTCTGTGTTCTATATTCTGCATCATTTTAACCAGGAAATGTGCAGTATGACAAGGCACGACGAAAGAATTTAAATCGAATATATACAGAAAATTAAATTTTAGAACGGTGTATTGATTTTTTTAAATTCATTAATTTAATGAAAAAAAAATCATTAATTTAATTTATAATTTATTATGTTTAATAAATTGAACAAAATTACTTTGTTTTACCGCATACCCGTCACCCCACCCCCACTTCAACACTTAGTAATATATTATATTCACCAATTGTTTTGTAATGCTAAGTTAGCATATTTTGCTCTTAGGAATGAGCGGTTGTTCCGAAATATTTTAAATTAAAAATATTGTAAAAATATATTAACAATGTAACATTTTTTTATTTATAATGGATAACCACGAAGTTAAAGCAACATTAAAAAAATTAATTAAAAATTTAGTTTATAATTATTTAGTAAAATAAATAACACAATAATATAGTATTTTTGGGTTAGTACATAGATAAAACCAAATGAATCCAAAAAAAATATATTAATTTAAAAACTTTTTTTTTCAATTTTTAATGTTTTATACGTGATTTTATGAACTGTGTATCATATTTATGCTGTCTGTTTTATGCAAACATAATTTTATATTACTAAAATTTTGTAGACACACTATTTGAATTTCAATATTTTTTTGATATTGTCCTTCCTAGAATATGTTTATTTGAAACTCATTGCTATGATTTGATTTGATATTGTATATCTATTTTGATTTGTTGCTGTAAAATAAAATATTGGTTTTATTTTAATATATAAATTTGATACTATTGTAAAATCGTTTTGTGTTTCAAACTAATTTTGACCAGGGGATTTTTGATATCTTGAAACGAATATTAGTTTTCCGAAACGACATTATTTTTTATATTTATCTTTTCTTATTATTAACTTAGATAATTTAATTGAAATTACTTCAACATAGATGACGGGAGTGTGACGTTAACTAGATTCGTGTTCGGATTTTTGCTGTAGAAAATCACTAAAAGATATAATAAATCGTATCATGCTTACAGCTCTTGAACATACACGGAGGAAAAATATTATTTAATTATGAAAAAAATACTAGCGATATTCAAACGAAGATTTGAAACAGAAAATCAGAAGAAGATACGGTAGCGTCCAGGACTTGAACCACCACCGAGGCTCTGATCTACCGACTGAGCGATCCTTTTTCCTAAATTCCTTCGGCCATATTTAACTGTATCATACTTCGAATAAAAACTACCAACATTATCTTCATTTTCTCACCGGCACATTTTTATTGGCTGCTATCATTATGAATGATGATAAGGTTCATCTCGAACTTAATGCAATAGATAATGTCTCAGTTAAATATGTGCTATATTTTTAATGTGTGACATCTTTTGGCTTTTCGGCAAGTCTAGGATGAATATTTATTTTTAAAATAACTAAATGATTATAACCTCAAATTGCAATATCTAAATATTGAAGACAATATAACGATTCACTACGTAGTAATTTAAAATCGTTTGTTTTTTGGCTTGAAAATTTGGTCGCATAGAAATGTTTCAGATGCTTTAATTAAATACTGCGAGTAGAATTCATCTTGGCCTTTGAAATAATCGAGTATTTTTTAAAGCCCAGTTTTTTTATAAGCAATGAAAAAAATAATTTATAGGTCTATGAAAACTGCTTTAAAGTTCAAAATCTCCTACTTATGAACCCATTTTCGGTTATGGTTTTATTGAATAATGTGGCAAATGAAGTTATTTATAAAATGATCGAAAAACATTTAAATATTTGTGCCTACTGAACATCCACAAAATAAAATAAAAGGCACTTTATGGCCATGTTTTTTTCTTGCATAAATCAAAACAGGTTGATGGTGTGAAGCTGGAATTTAAGCCTTATCGCCATCTACGTAAGGGTTGTTATTGATAGCGGCTCGATTCAAAATATTACACGACGTAGTGCATCGCCTTAAAGAAAATTTGTAACGAAAAAACGGAAAAAAGATAGGATCGCATCTTTGACTTTAACCCAGGACCTGCGCTTGCCGACCAGGACGCCGACTGAGTGATCCTTTTTCCTAATGTCCTTCGGTCATATTTAACTGTATCATACTTCCAATAAGAACTACCAACATTATCTTCGTTTTTCACCGGCACATTTTTATTGGCCGCTATCTTTATGAATGTAATTTTAGTAAATTACCGATATATATCATGTCGTAACACATGTTCATGAAAATCCAAATATTTTATTTATAATGTGTTTTTCTTTGTATCGTCATGGTATATTATCAAAGCAAATCGATAAACATTATTGAATTGATATTTTATTAATAAAGGTCTGTTAATATATCGTGAAGGTAAAAATCGATATATCTCCGTGAATATATAACTAAATACGAAAAGTCTTTGGAACTTTCTTTCATTTTGTTTTTTTCTTAATCAAATCTTCATTTCTGTTTCCACTGTAAATCTGTCTTCCTGAGTACACAAGTACGTTAACTTTGATCGCTTTGCAAGTGCGGTCGCATGTAGACCTTTAACCAGTCCACAAATTCCCGTATATTCCCCGGCAATCCATTTGGCCAAATTTGGTAACGATGGCTTAAGAAGCGGTGGCCCAAAGAGAATGAGCGTATAGCTTGGCGAGCCCCCTACCACCCCCCACCCACCCTCTCAACCATATCTGCGGACTTAGTCAATGCCACACATCTGCGCTATTACAACCACCAAAATACTACTCCCTAACCTTGCTTAGTGGTGTGAAGTTTCATTCAATTCATCCGTTTGAATCGATTCATTCGTTTTTATGTAATTCGTTCACTTTTAAGCAACTCGTTGAGTTTTTGAAGTGTTATATGCACTGAATTAATCAATGCCACATATTCGCGCTATTACAGTATCAAAAAGCAGCACCCTACCCTTATTAGCACCCTTCATTAGTAGTTTGAAGTTTAATACTTCTGTTTGAATTTATTCATTCTCTTGAATGTGATTCGTTTACTTTTAAGCAACTGGTTGCTAAAAGTTTCATATGTACGGACGTAGCTGATGACACACATCTGTGATATTACGGCCACTAAAATATTTAAACCAAAATGTGAAACGATATGTTAAGTTTAAAGCTGCTGTTTGAATCGATTTTTTTCAATTGAATAATTCCTCCACTTTTCAGTAACTCGTTGATTTATAAAGGTGCAATAAGTGTCATTGCTTCTAAGCTTGTTTCATAAACAAATGAATTCAATCTGTGATTGTGAATCTGTCAACTCCAACAGCGATTCGTTCATAAATAACGAATCGCAGTTACTCTCTACTGCCTGACTAACTAACGGATAATCTTTTGGAAAAACCCCTATTTTTTGCTGGTTTGTTTATAAAGTTATATAAAAATTATAAATTAAGATATGAAAGTATCTTATTTTTACTTCTCATAAAAACCCGATTTTCTCTGAGTAAATCAGTGAAAATATTAACAAATTCCTGGTAGATGTTTTATAATAAAAGCTTATACGAGGAATGGAAAATACCACAAATTTCAAGAAAAAGTGTGTATATAGATTTTTTTATTCTTCCTAAAGAGATAGTAAAATTTTATTTGCCATAACCAATTTGTCAAGTACTTAGTGTAATTATTATAAAAAATCATGAAAATTTCAGGTTTTCCAATCCCCTGAAAAGGTTTTTTATGACTTTCTATCTCAACCTATGTTATATTAACGTATGTTCCTGCGTTCCCCCAATCAATTACCTGTCTCTAACTGACAGTGTGGAGTACCTACATTATTGACATTGCAACAATTTATTATACATCGCCAGTCTGTTAAGAAAACCGGTGCAGTGAGCATGTTTCTTTAATAAATTTAAATCGAGTCTATTACGGAAGTTTGTGCAGTGATAACCAACATTGTCCCTCAATGCCATAATATCTATCGAAAAGACCAAAGGTAAATCAGAATCATTTTCCAATTCTAACTGTTAACCACAGCTACCTCAAAAATTGTGTGGAAGCTTGATTATAGTCCGCAATAAAACCACAAACTGATTCGCATACAATATTTGCGACTCCACAACTCTCTATGTTCCGTCTACGAATAAATTACTACTCTAAAATCACCAATACAACCTATGTAGAAATAAGATATTGTCTATATCTTATACATAATTGATAAAATAAAGAACTCACCCAGCCCTGTACAAAATGGATACATAATACAAAAATACATTTATTCCTCAAGGTGCTGGTATACAATAATATACACCAGCAATATCGTTTAGGGGTAGTTTCATCCCCAAGAAATCAGCCGCCTCTTTTCCAATACTTTTGTGCCTTGGGGGAACTATTCGCAACTTGTATTCAAGTAGCTCTATTACACTGTTCTAGTAAATGCTGAATAGTAGACTTGCAAAAACTGGACACCGAAAAACATTTTTTTTTTTATTAATGGAAAAAAATGTCTTTTTATGTTGAGGGATATAAAGCAAATATATTCGTTGTAAAATATAATCAGTTCATAATGACAAGAAAGAGTTTAAAATATTATCAGGTGCGTGGTATTGTCATTTCAAGAAAATTATTTAAATTCTATAAATAAGTGTTATATAAATACGTAAAAAATATACATTTTTGAAAGCAAGGATAAATTTTTAAAAAATTACACGGTGACGCTAACTAAAAAACTGTACAAAGAAGCGAAGCTAGCAGTCCACAATGGCGTGCTCTTACCTACCCTGATGTATGGCAGTAAGGCATGGAACTGACAGAGGAAGGATAGAAGTAGACCGAATGCTGTAGAAATGAAAACCTTGAGATGTATATGTATATATATGTGTGAGAAATGTGGAGATTCACGAAGAATGCTATGCATAGTGAGTAAAATTAAGAAATGGACGCTCAGATGGTGTGGGCATGAACGAATGAACGAAGACAGGAATGTAAGCAGAATATATGAATCAAATATGAATGGACGAAAAATCTGTGCATGCCCGAGTCAGAATCAGATACTTAATAATAGAAAAGTATGTATGAATGTGAATGAGGCAAAGAGTCTGTGCCAACACCGAGTTGTTTGGTGGCGCGTCCTCTATGCCTAACCCTGCATGAAATGGTTTGATGATAAGTTAGTTAATTAGTTAGCTTTTAGAAATGCTCAGTCTACTTACCCGCAAGTGGCAGTACCTACTCTGGTCTATCAACTCGGCACAATCCGCAATCTGCCCGGCCGCTTGATATTATTACTCTTTTGCATAAACAACCATTACAATGCAACACTTTTGTGTTTTCCGTTTGGATTTTTCCACAGTTTCCCCTAGGAATTCCAACACCCCCCCATTCCCGCAATTTAACCCCCCTCCTCCCCCCCTGGCCAGTCCGAGGGATTAGGGGGGGTTATTCCGGAACATTCGGAATACTCGGATTGTATACTCGATGGATACATTGATTGTCTATATTTAAATTCTTTGGAAGGCGCGCTGTAATATTCCACTCTGTTGGTATTTTTTATTTCATTTCGTGGAACAAAAATAATTTTGCAAAAATAAGGTCGGAAAACGAGGCGGGCAAATAAATTTCTTTGAAATGTATTATTTTCTTTAAAATATAACTTTTTGATTTCTGCGTAAAGAGAATTAATAATTTACTTGATGCCACCGCTTGAAACCATTTATGCTATGATAATAGATTACGTGGTTAAAATTTTGCGAGTACGTTTGTTTTGTAAAACTCCAATATCATTTCCTTTTGCTTACATCTAGCGACCAAGTATTCACATATCGACACTTATAAATATTTTATTTGATTGAGGCAAACAATTTCAATGCATCATTACAACCTAATGAAGAAAAATGAAAGAATAACAATAATTAAACATAATTAATGAAGGAATATTGAATGTCATGTTCATTGTAAAATGATATGTTTATTGTAAAAATATTTAAAATTACAAAATGAAATATTATCTTGTTTGTATTCAAATGTTGCATAAACTAACTTAATAAATAAATAAATTAACTAATGAATGAATAGTAAAAAAATAAATGTTTTACCATAATATCAATATTATTATTCCAGTCTCATTTTTTATATTAGTTTATATTCAGATTTTGCATAAACTAACTCAATAAATAATAATAAATAATAAATTAACTAATGAATGAAATATATATAATACTAAAAAAATATATTTTTTACCATAATATCAATATTATTATTCCATTTTTATAGGAAAACGAATAATTTTTAAAGAAAAGAATTTTAATAAATGAACAATATTTCATATCAGTAAGTTTTCTCTGTAAAATTCGAAAGGTAAATTTCTTCTTAAGAACGGCAATGCTCTCAAGGCAATTTTTTAATATAAATACTTTCAGCTTCACAAATCCTACAATTATTACTTCCCGTGATTTTTCACAGCGTATCAAAATTCCACGAAACGATTCTGGTTTTCAGAAATGTTTCAAAGGTCTGTCTGTTTACGCTGTAGCAATTCCTTTCGTGGCCGTTCGTAGCTGTTCTTGGCCGTCCTAGGCCCGCTTTGCGGATATCTCTGACGCATGACGTTTGTATTGTATTCTGACAGGCCATGGCTATTCTGGCCTGACGCCGGCCAAACCCAGAATAACAGGCAGTAGAATAAAAGTCTCTCCTAGAACTGCCTGTGTCGACTTTGAGCGAAATGCTCTTTGGACTGTACTTCATATTTGTAATATTATTTAGAAAGTTGAAAAGTTTTTTTTAAAAATGCCGTCAAATAAAATATATGACTGAAAAAATAATCTAGATACCTATAGGATCATCACTTTTTAAAGTGACAAACTTAGCTCTTAATTCATTATCGAATCAAATCTCTCGACTTCAAATCCCGGTGTCCGCAACAATTTCTTTTTATGAATTTGTTATAGCATTATTTACTCATTTAAAATAATAAAATTATACTTGCTGCACATTCCACAGTGGAAGATATTCTCAGTATTGCCCTGGTGTAAAATCACTTTTCAGAAATTAAACGTTGTTTGAAATAGCTTTAGCCGTGTTTGTTGACCAGATTTGAAAAGCCAGGTAATCACCCACCTTTTTCCTCCCCTCTTCACTTACCTTCAGCCTCACAACATACCCCAATTATTGGGAATGCCATATTTCATCCCGAATGGAGTTGAGGCTCTTGTGCAGTATTAAGATAAAAACATTGAAAATCATGTAAAACGTCTTAAACCATTTATATTAAGTATAATAATATACCCAATATCTGGAATCTTAAGTCAAAGAAAAATTAGATTGATTTATTTATTTATTTATTAAACGCCATAAAAGGCTTTTACAATAAATGTGATACATGAGATTATAAGTACACAGTGGTATTTAGCCGAATATTAGTATTACATTCAAGAACACAACAATGTGTATACAAAACATATTATTGAATTGATATGTAGAACTTTAAATGTAAGTACCAATGGATCTATTGTGACTAGTAGCATCCCTAATTGAGGTATGTTGAATGGGTAGCCTGGTGACTAAAATCAATATTAACTTTGCCCAATAAAAACAATATTATGTTTAATAATAATATATACAACTCAAAAAGAAAACATTTCTGAAGGCTAGTGAAATGACAAAACCGAGCAAATAATAAATTTAATAATTTGTTTTTATTAAAAACAAAAAAAAATGGTTAATGGTCATTAATTTTATTCCAAGAATTCATTGCCTCGCGAAAAATACTGTAAACTTGTCAAAACATTTGGTATTTGATAAATTTTCCTTTAAAAAAACAAATAATTTCAATTTAGTATACCAATTAATTACTTATGTGGTTTTCAAATCACCCGCCGTTGTGATAGTGTGAAAGCTTTCGAATCAAAAATAAATCAACTCAATTTAGTTCATGCGGCTCTGAAATGTAAATTACACAAAAAAAAATCATTTTCTTAAAAATAATAGGAACACTACACTTAGTTACTCCAAATTTGACGTTAAACAGAAAATTACCTTTAGCGAGCACATAAGCCACTTATTAGGCTTACTCTGAAATAAAATAAAAAATATCTTGAAGAAAATATAATACGTAATACTTACATCAACTTTTGCACCACTCATAAATTTGCTTTCATGAAAATGTCTGAATATTTCGTTCATCGACAAAGTGTGGAAGAAAAAACCCATTAGATTCAAAATTTTCGTTTTAAATATTTAAAGTCCTCACCTTTCATTTTGAACGAAATTATATTCGTATTATATTATTATACTCAACGATGGCCTCCGTGGATGAGTGGTTACGATCTTTGGCTACGAATCCGGAGGTCACTGCTTTAAATCCCGATCTGTAACGGTTTTCTTAACAGACTGAAAATGTATAAATAAATATTTGCATTGTCATTGAATGTGGGTACACTGACAGACAGGGACAGGTAATTGGGTAAGAACTAATTAAGGAAATACAGGAACATATGATGAAGAGAGGTCCACATAGTAGCTTCAACATGTGATGTGTTTTAGGCGGATTAACAAAAAAAGCATTATTAGGAAGATACTTCTAAACCTTTAAGTTTTTCTTCTTTTGCTATGGTTTGTATTTTGTAATGAAAAAGTGTAATAAATCAAATTTTGACATATTCGCAACCAGTTACTGTAATACCTTCTGCTGATTCCTTTTCATCCGTTCACGTATTATTTTTTACTAAAGAAAAGAAAAATATTATAGTTTTAAGATATTAGTGCATCAGAAACAAATTGTTTTTAATTTATAACATTTCATTATTCAATACGCCATTTAAAACTTAGGAACGGACTGTTGTGAAATTTATTCAAAAGCAAACTTTCATTTATATATGGATATTAAATTTTTCAAACGTATGATATACACAATCATGAAGTAAAATTTGCTATTTAAATTTTATCAAACCCATATAAAAGAATAGTATTATGCTGACATAAATTATATTTAGTATTCAGGAATAATAGCCTTCTTTGACTAGGTGTATTCCGTGTAATTGAACACATCTACTAATTTACTAACTGCATACGATCTAGGTAAAAGCGAATATCTAAATTTATGACTTTGTTGTTACAATAAAATAATAATCTTTTTTTGATAATTAAGTAATTAGGGTGAGTTATTCCGAAATTAGTATCAAAACAAACATTGCGGGTAGAGCAAAATAATACATTTTTTTATACGAAAACGGCGCCATAAAAATTATCGAATCATTTTTATTATATTTGACTGTTAGGTAAATGTTTAGTAACCAAAGCAAAATATTCAAGATTTGAGGAGAAAATAAAAAAAAATACTTAAAGCATTTATTTAGGTCTACTACCAGAAGGTAGATATTTAAATAATTTTCAAGAATAATCGAAGGATAATTTTTCTTAGCCGTTAAATGGAGAAAAAAGGTCACACAAAACATATTATAACAGTTATTTATTCACACATTGAACAGCTAGCTGTCATATACGCAATGTAGGTACATCTAAAAGACCGGATGGGTTTTTTGGCTCAACTTGACTTATTAACTAGGGTTACAATTCCTCTTCTGGCTGCCTCCTGGAACATGGCGATGATGGAGTCTACGACCTCCAGATCGTTGGGTAGGATTTCTTCAGGGGGCAGGACGAAGCCGTCTTCTCCTGTGTCACGGAGCTCGTATACGCATACTAGGGGAGGCTCGAACTCTTGCTTGACCCAGTCGATACTGCCACCACTAACCGGGTCTGGAACCAATAAAATATGTGTAAACTAAACCATGTAGACAATGCGAAAACATGCATCCCAATCTCAAAGATATATAATAGGATATGTCATCAGTCATCAGTGAAGAGTGCACCAAGACTTCCCAAAAAGTCCAACAGTTTCAATAATAGAAAACGTTTGTCATTTCAATCATTTCATTAGTGGCTGCCGCTGAAGTTTAATATTAAATCATAAATTATGCTTACAGATAACTTCAGCGATGTTTCCGCAAGGGGAGTAGATGGTTCCGTACCTCTTGGCAAGAGCGGCAATGGCAACTTGACCAATGGGGACCTGTCCAAAAAAAATCGTGTTTATTATAGGAACATACGAAATATCATAATGCAACAACCTTAGCAACAAAGGGGTTTATAATAATGAAAGATCTAGTTTTTGTCACCGTTTTTAATAACACATATATATGTATTTCAGAACCAATATTTCATTCAACAGGATCTAAACCTAAAGTATAGAATTATCCTGATGAAGGAACCAATAGTTCTGAAACCTGTTTATATTATCATATTTCATATAATATTTATTAAAACTGTATTACATTAAATTTAAAAAATGCCCCAACAGTACCCTTACAATAATTAAGTATGTAAGAAGTTATTTTAACTTTAATCTTAATACTTGATCTCATTAACGTGATGACGAGGCAACCGTGTTAACAGTGAAATTACGTACCATGGATTGTACTGTAATTTTTAGCATTCATTTACACCCCCCTTCCATCCACAAGCAAATGTTTCTAATAGAAGAGGTGTATAAATCTCATGTTATAAAATAACCAATAAAGAAGTTGAATGATTGGTGTGATGAACCGTGTTGCACTTCGTTTTCATTATTAGGCAACTTTAAGGATACATGTGTACACGTAGTGTCCAGAAAATTTTCGTTCAGTGTTGTATTTTATTATTGTACAGTGCCCCTCATAAGAACAGGGAGGAGGAATAGCAAGAACACCCCTACATCCGAAAAGCTTTGATGATATTGGAGTTTATCTTTAAAAAGTCCCGACTAGCCAAACTACAAGCTTGAACTAACTAAAAGTCTTATCCAATTAATCAAAATTGATTATCGTCCTCATGAAATCAAAGAGATTATAGAGACTTTGTAAAATAAACTCACAGTTTCGTTATAGTTGTCAATGTGATCCGTAGTGTTGCCATAGGGAACCATCAGATACTGGGAGTAGGAGTGGAAAGAGATGTAGCTGACCAGCTTAGAGCTGATGCTCTTGATGTATTTGGAGAGAGAAGAGGTCTCCACCTCGGAGAACACCTTGGGGCCTCCGTAGACTTCGGAGAAACAATCAGTGCTGGTCCCATTTTCTGTGAATATGAAATTAACGTATCATTTCTTAAAAAGTCAATGGTTGACAACATAGGTAACATATCCTTCTGTAATATTCACGCTTCTGCCTTTTTAAAGATTTCCATATTTCTTTACAGTTGATTTGAACGTAAAAATATGTCAATCGAATTCCAATTATTAGAAAAATAATAGATCAACGGAATTTTAAATCATTTTTACTGAAAAATGTATTGCTTTACCTCCCCAGTGGAAATCCCAGTTCCTGTTGGGATCGGCTCCAAAGCAGTTATTAGGGTATGGTGTCCTTGTCTTCCTCCACAGCCTATCCTGTTTAAACATATAATAAGTGTCGCGCCCTACGATCAACTTTGGTAATATCTGCCATTTTTTACGAAACTGAGGTAGTGAGGTAAAAATTAGATTCCCGAAAAAAACACACACTTCAAATTTATGAAAAGGTGAATAAGAAGACCGTATTGCAATGGAATTTTCATTTTTCTTACTAGATTCTTGTATGCCGGTGAAACGTTAGTATGGTTAAGCCGATCTTAAGATTATTCATTTACAATGAGAGTTCTGCATGTTAACTTTATCATTTTTTCAAATGGCAGAAGAATTTTGTCGTAAGTGAATGAGCTCGAACTTGGTCCAATGAAGTCGATTTTGGCCAAAATGTCAGATAGAACCTAACTTTTCCAAGGTCACCAATAATGTATAAAACACAGATCTCATTGGTATTTTATTGTACGTTACACAAAATCATCTAGTCAAATATTAAAAACATTTATGTTATAAAATGTTAATAGCGTTCTAATAATCTCTATTATTATTTTTATAAGCAATAATTGTTCGCCAGAAACACTCATCCACATTGAAAAAATCTCCTGATAAAAAATACATGACGTCAACGGGACACGAACCCGTGTCCATTCGATTTCCGGTCGAAAGCTCTGACCACTGAGCTATGGGGGCTTATTTCTTACCCGAGAAAATATTCAATATATGCTAGTGTTTCATTCAACAATTACTGCTTTTTACATTTTTTCACCTGAGAACAACCAACTTTATTTTTATATGAGAAAGGCATTGTAAGTGCTAAATCTCTCACTAGATGGCGTTGATACAAATTGTATACATTTTTTAGGTGAAATACTTGGACTTGTCAAATATTAATTATTATTTTTTTGATAAATTAATGGTTTAAAGACAAGATTTTATTTATGCATAGCACAAAGGATAACAATTATTTTTATAAGCAATAATTGTTCGCCTGAAACACTCATCCACATTGAAAAAATCTCCTGATAAAAAATACATGACGCCAACGGGACATTTTTTATCAGGAGATTTTTTCAATGTGGATGAGTGTTTCAGGCGAACAATTATTGCTTATAAAAATAATTGTTATCCTTTGTGCTATGCATAAATAAAATCTTGTCTTTAAAACATTAATTTATCAAAAAAATAATAATTAATCTCTATTATAATAAATTACTAGAACAAATCGGAAAGCATTTCTGAAGGGGGCTAAATTCAACTCTAGGACGTACTGGCATGATGATAATGATTAGAATAAATAACAACTTACATTGGTATGAGTGTATACATAACCATCGGGGTTCGTCGAGGGGAATATGTGCCAGTTAAAACTGTCAGCAATCTGCTTAAAGTCGGGGTTAGTGCTATTCAAGACCTCGTTTAACAAGTAAGTAACGGTGGCTGGCGATATCCATTCCCTAGCGTGGATGCCTCCTTCCAGGAACACTGTCTTCTTATCAGCTCCATTGTCAACCTTCACACCCTTGATCTGACGACCCTCGTAGGAGGAGCCTCCGATAATGACGGAAGCTTTTGAGTAGTTGGCTGCGAGACTGTCTAACCAGGAGTAGATGTCGGCGAGGCCGTAATACTTGTCCCATGTCATTCCAGTGCCAACCTCAAAACTTCCGACGTGCTCGGCCTTGATTTTTCTGGAAAAGAACGCGTGTTTAATTCTCACCTTTTTCTATAATTCGACCAACAGTTTAAATTTGTAGGTAAAATTTGTGTTCCAAAGAAAGAACGATTAGATGGATAATGATTGAGAAGTATATACTGTATGACGCATTAGTAAAAATAAGAAGAAGTCAGAGGTTCTCGGGAAAGTATGACAAGATTTAATTAATCAAATATATCCGTCGGATCATGACGAGAGTTTGTATGATAAATTAGCATATCCCGTGAGACGATGCTAACAAAATAAATTATTGGCGTGTTTGGGCGAAGACAGACTTTTACTGAGTTCCATCCTCTTAACAACCTGGTGAAGAAAAATAAAGGAAGGGATATATAGTAAAAATAAAGTAATGGGAAAAATCGCGAATGATGTGATGGTTATTTTTTTTAATTTGAAATTTAAAATGAATCCCTAATTCTAATCTCCAACTTACTGCTGAACGTCGTCGATGTAGACCTCTGGCTGCATGCCTTTTCCCTGCATAGTCGTAACGAATACTTTCTGGTTTTTTGGCTTTACCATGACGTCGACTGGGGTGTCGGACTTCTTAACCTCTGTCCAGAAGTCCAGCTCATCGCTGCCCTTGAAACTGAGGAGGAAGGACTTCTGCTCTTCGGTCTTGGGGTACATCCTGTAGACCTTGTAGCCCTCGTAGGACTCGCTGGCAGCGAGGTACACCGCGCTCAGCAGCGTCAATAATAATACGATTTTTACCTTTAAATATGATGAAGTTGTTGAAACATGATGTTGACATGTTAAAATTTGTCAAATTGGGGCTACACATAACCAAGGATATCAAAAATTTCCAGTATACAAAGTATTTAGCTATTAATTACCTACAATAACACTTACAATCTTTCGAATTACACATTTAAACGAAATTTGTTTTTACCTTGATTGAAATGAAAGATATTTAACAAGGAATATTTGTTATGAGACTGCGAACCGGTACCAAAAGTCGTACGATCATTTGTACACTTCAGAGCTTGAAGCTGGAAACATATCGGGGAGACGTATCTACCGGGGGAGCTGTATCGAGCGAGTCGTATCGGACGAGCACAGCAGGCATTCTCATACGATCATTCCGTTCATATTGAGCCGTCTATCAATTGAGTCGACTCTTTGAGCCGTACGAGAATATTGAGCTTGTACCGTGACTCCCTACTACTACTCTCTACATTCAACTGCTCTATATGATGATTCATCTTAGCATCCCTATTTAAATCTTATTAATTAGGTACGCTTACATTAATCTCCACATTCGTAATATGATTTTCCAGGCGTAAGAACGTGCAAAAAATCAACAAAAAATCGCTTGTCACCATCCTTGAACCATCCAATAGAAAAACCGTTGAAACTATTCCTTGATTTTTCGGTTAATTAAAGATGGAGCAATGGGTATTAATGGAGGAGGCAATTAACCCAAGCAAATTAAGAACTAGCAGATAAGACACTAATATTCGTTTTACCTAACTGAACCAATTCTATTTATCAGCTTGCGAAATATTGGAAACAACGGAGGTAAAATACTTAAGTAAGAATGTCACCATAGCACTATTTTGTTGATAAAATGCAAAACCAGTTATCAAATTCAAAAGTTTTTGATCAATAAATGTAAATAAATTCAGCTCGAACACTTACCATGATGGGACCATAAGTGTGAGGAAAAAATATGAACTCTCCCTATATATAAGACCGGAGTGTTCTGATGCTTCGAATGCGAAGAAAAGATATAAATCAATGTATTAATCAGTAAATATTTATTGCAGATAGGTGGACGTTAACAGTTTTTGTTAAATGTTAAAATCTGTCTGCAGCGAACTGATAATACTTGATTTACTACCAATAAATTTTGTTTTAAATCATTCGGTGAGGTTATAATAATTTTTGAAAATTTTTTTATTGTTTCCCTATGTATTGCAACTGCTGCGGCAGCAAATATCAATTTAATTTTTAGTTACCATTACAACGGTTTTACATACTGTTCTAATCTCCTCATTCCTACATAGTTTTACCGTACATATTATGTAGGTACATCTCAGACTATGCAAAAAAAAACCGTGGAAACGGTTTCTCTCTGGTTTTAAAATACAAAAATAAAACAGCATCGACTTTTTCTATTATACTTGGATATTTGAAATATTCTCGGATCAAGTAATTTATTATCTTGACGATACCATATCTTCCTGAAGCTTTTCCCACTCCTTTCGCTCACTTGTGGTAGCGATGAGTCGTTCATGAGCGAACCAAGCAATTGATGTAGCTCTTTTCTATGAGCCGTACTTGTACGACTCCCGGTAAACCATACCACGGCTCAATTGAACAGTTACTCTTTTTATCATGATATATTTTAGTAAAATAGCGCAATGAAATTTATCCTAGTGATAATTTTAAATGAATATCTAGACTTGAACTTTATGTTTCTCGTGGTACACTGGGAGCTGGAAGCTGGAATTTGGAAATACATCGGGGAGCCGTACCGGGGGAGCTGTATCAAGGGATTCGTATCGGACGAGCACAGTAGGCATTCACATACGCGTTGCAACTATAAGATTAATATGCTCTGACCACCATGACTGAGATGTAAATCTTATATATCAACAATAAATTAAAACTATTATTTTATAGGCTCAGCACCCGGCTAATCTTATCGGACTAAAAGATTTTTTGAATACTATCTTGATTGCAGAGCAATAACATAAATAATTATTTTAAGCTATAAATGTTGATTACCGTAGCGAAAAATCATTTAAAAGATTTATCGAATTGCCACGAAAGGATTGTGATAACTTCTGTCTGCAGAGTACTAATAAAACATCATTGTTATTAAAATTAGTATTGTATCATTCAGAGAAGTTATAGGGTTATGCGCACACAGATTTGATAACTACCTGAAACAGAAACAATCTTAAACGGTTACCTAACTAAACTAACTAACTAACCATCACGCCATTTTCCCGCAGTGGTAGGTAGAGAGAACGGACCGCCAAACAACTCAGACTTGGTACACACTCCGTCACATACATATATCATCTCATACATACACTTCTATTTTTCTGACTCTTGACATGGCCCGACTCAGGTATGTGATTCACTTCATCGTGTCATGTCGTTGCGTAATATATACTCCTTTCACTCCTTTCTTCGTTCATTCACTCCACATGCCCAAACCATCTTTCCGACGAGATCATGAAAATTCACTGCTATTTTTCTGGAATTTCTAAAACAATAAAGTTTTTTAACCAGACCTCCTAATATGCTTAAAATTTCCATTTAAATGTTAAAAATCTCTCTGAAGTATTGACATAAATAAATAAAAAATAATCAAATAATATCAGATTTCAGTATTTCTATTTTTGAAACTATCAATTCATAGTAGAATCCATTATAATAAAACAAATATTTTCTCTCTTTCAAACTTTTTTCCATTTAAATTTTACTGACCGTAACCAGTTTCAGTTCGTTTAGACTGGTACAAATTATTCTTAGTCTACGATTTATATACACAACATATTGGGGAGGGGGGGAGTTGTGATCTACAAAGTTTTTTAATCAATTATGATAATTACATTTGTTACTAAGTCGTTTTAGATTGTCGAATTTCTAATTATTTTGGTAATTCCAGTAGGCTAATTACCTTGGGTTTGTAGCTCACTTCAATATTGTTCAGGGAAAAACCTAACAAGTAATATAAATTATTAATGACCTAATTTTAATGTCAAATTGTTATTATATTTATGGAATTTTTTTGAAAGAATACAGGTTATTATATAAACTAAATAAATATTTTAAAAAGTGGAGACTTAGCAATTGATTCTAATTGCTTATTTATTACAAAGTTAGGCTCTATTTTTTTTAGTTAAGCGGGTAATTTCTAAATATTCTAGTCTATCCAGTTTATGACTTTTATTACAAGTATGGAGAATTTTAACGTCTCTGTTTTCATCAAACGAGTGTTTGTTTTCTAATAAGTGTGATGCTTTATTTGACAATTCGCCTTTGTCATTCACCCAGTTTGTAAAGTGTTTTTTTTTTTTAATTCGGGTTTTGAATGACCTCCTAGTTTGACCTATGTAATATGTAATATGATGAGCAATTAGCGCAGTTCACTTGGTGGTCCGAGTTTTCAAGTTATTCTCTCTTATTTTTATTTTTGATTAAAATTCTCCCTAGATAATTCACATTATAAAAAGTTTCTTTGCATTTATAATTTTTAGTTAATCTGAATATTTTTGTTGATATTTCGCCAATATAAGGGATTTTTACCCATTGTTTAGTGATATCTTTTTCATTTTTTTTCAAGGCCTTGTGAAATGATTGTTAATGTAAGTTTTTCATCCTTTTTTAAATAAACAATCAATAGTATCGCTCTTGTATCCATTGTTCTTTACTATGGTTTTTATAATATTTAATTCATCAGTATAATTTATGTAACTAGGGCACATGTAAACGTCTGTGAATGTGATGTCTAGATGTGTTGTGTATGATGTTATCATCTCTGTATGTTGGCTTTCTATAGATTGAAAATTACAATTTTTTGTCAATACGCATGTCAAGAAAATTTATATTATTTCATCCTATTTCCATTGTAAACTGGTTCGATTAATTAATTTTATTAATTTATTTTATAAAAAAATCTAATTTTCTGTGTTTTCTTGTCCAGATAATTAGAATGTCATTTACATATCGACGATAGAAGGCAACTTTTTAAATGGTTTTAATTTTTCGATATAATCCATGAAAAATTCAGCTAACACCGGGGAAATCGGGCTCCCCATGGCTATACAACTAGATTGACTGTTATGCTTACTATTGAATCTAAAGAAATTCTGTTCTTTCCGTGTATTTAGTAGTATTGTTATTTATTTACGTTTGATAAAATTAATGTTTATTTTTTCCATGTAATTATTAATAATTATCTTTAATTCGTTTGTTGGTATATTAGAGAAAAAAACTAACAACATCAGATGAAACTAAGGTAGCATTATTAGGTACTGTGATGTCTTTAATGAGGTCTACAGGTTGTAGGGAGTTTATTATTATTTTATTTCAAAATTTTGCTAATTTATAGGCAGTGTGACAAAATCACTTTAACATCTCCTCCGGCATCTAGCTCAGAATCATACTTAAATATATTGCTGTTCTTATACTTACCAATTCGTATGTTCTGCCTTCTCGCCAATTCGTGTCGCTTGGGTGGGGACTAGGGAGGTGAATTTAATTAAGAGCATCTAATAATTATAAGTCTCGATTTTAATAGGGTTTGTCAAGTGTTAATACTTAATCTAAATTATACTTAGATCTACTTACATCTATAACTTAACTAGTCGTCATATGGTTCGGATTACTTCTCCACTATTCACATTGTTATTGTTCACGGTTATTACACTGTTTTCACTGAGTTGGTTCTGTTCGTTGGCCTTAGTAAGGCCGAAGTCCTAGGTGGCAGCCTCTGCCGTTCTGCAGCTCAGGCCCTCCCGGCCGCGTCTGATCTCCGCACTTTCTTCGTCTCCCGCCCAACATTACGTCGCCGGGCGGAGGATAACACTTGAAAATCACTTTCTCTGACTCGACTGTAACTTCTTCATCCGCCGCCCAGCTTCACACCGCTGGGCGGGGAGCGCGTACTTCACCACCACTGCTGTCTCGGTCTCCTCTCTCTCCCGCCTCGATCTGGACTGTCTTTCTTTCTTGAGCTCGTAGGACCTGTCACCCTACCCCGCACTTCTCACTTCTTTCTTTACAACCCCCGTCTGTCAACACTTTCTTTGTCTTTGGGCGCACACTGCGGGACATACTTAGTTTAACGTTCAAATTTATTTGTGACGAAATTTGATTCGTCACAACACCCCCTTCGTTACAAAAGAAAATTATGGTTTCCTACAACCATAATTTTCTATTTCCCTTTTCCCATATGACAACCTTCTTAACTCTAAACATGGTAAATCTTAAATTATAAACAATTCAATATTCTAAATTTAACATTTCTTATCATTACTTATCCTCATCATTTTTTTTTCTCTTTTTCATCATATCTCATTTTCAACGACAATCCTTTTCGCTACACGCTCTTTCAAACCCACAACAAAACTCAAGTCAAAACATTTAGCCTATCAACATAAAATAACATGAAAACAATAAAAGTGACAATAAAACACATTAAAATCAACGATGAATACTAACACCTCGACTAACATAACACTTCTTATTTTAACCAAGCGATCCAATCCTCTCCAGACACTTGAGGATATAAACCCTTTCAATTTTTGTTTACAAATTTCTTCACAAGCATGTGACCAAAAACTAATGACAAGATTTTAAATGACAACATGAAATGACAACATAATTAATGACAATATTAATGACAACATAAAATTTTCAAAGAATCAGGATAGGGAAGGAGTTGGGAATTCATACCTACCACTTCAGTTTAATCTCCCCTCAGTTCTGCTGGCATGTCTGAAGTATAATAGAATTCCATACTTACATACGCATAACTCCTTATCAATACACCTTGATCACTTAAACCTAAACCTTAGTTGTACTTTGCAAAAGAGGCCGTTACTAATCTTTATTCACTCCTCATTTACCTAAATCTATTAACGCCTACATCGTCGATAACAAAAACAAGAAATCTGGTGTACATACAAAGTACATCTGAAATGAAATGAATGATAAAAAACTAAACAATATATGGTAACAGAGTTGTAGTGTATCTCCCGACCTGATACACAATGGAAAATTGAGCGCCAGATAGTTTCTATTACACGGAGAAACCACCAAAACCGGATACTCTGTCTCTCATTCAACCGCTTTTAAGATGCAACTTCAACATGTCACATTTTATCAACCCTGCTGGCCAATGCTTCAATGCATCATCCCATTTTATTTAAATTTTTCGCACTTTTACATAATTTACGGTCTTTTATCACGCGCGCAGAATTCTTTTCAGATATGGAGACGTTTAGGTACACACATACTAATTTCAACGAACGCGCGTATTTGTTCCACTCAAATCATGGAACGTTCAGTGCTCGCTTTTGTTTTCGCATTTTCGCTTGTGGACGCACTTCTACCAATACCGGTCTTTTATCACGCATGCAGACTATTCAGATATGGAGACATTTAGGTACTCTCATAGTAATTTCGTCAAACATGCATATTTGTACCACTCAAATCGTGGAACGTTCAGTGCTCCTTTACGTTTCCGTTGGCATTTCACATTTTTTAACTTGTGAACGCACCTCTACCAACACCGGTCTTTTATCACGCACGCAGATTACTTTTTAGATATGGAGACATTTAGGTACTCTCATACTAAGTTCATCAAACGTAAGTATTTGTACCTCACAAATCGTGTCGGTGGTAAGTGCTCCAATTCGTAACTAACGCAGTTCGTCATCACATTCGCACGCGCCCTTTTATTTTCTCATCTGCGCAGACTACTATCCGAAACATTGCGAGACTTTAGATACAAGCTAATGTACGGTTTCGCCGAACGAAGATATTTGTTTTTCTCAAATCGCGTTAAGTGAATGCGCCTAACCCTTTCTCTCCCCTCTCTATCGGTCGCCTTCTGCCATCAATTTTTAATTATCGGATTTTTACCGAACACATAAAATTGATCGAAATTGTGGTATGAAAATGAATTTCTCCGAATGACATATAGAAAATACATTGTTATTCTTATGCCGTTCATACACAGCAAATTTATATTTGCTGACTCAGCTCACCACAATCTTTAATTTGATGACCTTTGTCAATGGGACAAATAATATATGATCCTTACTCGGGGTCAAACACCCCTGCCTAAAACGCAACAAAAAATAAACTCCAATGGGTACCCTAAAATCACTATCATTAATACATTTTAACAAAAACAAATTAGCCACTTGACATCTCCCGACTTACTTGTTTTCTAAAAAATATAACATTCCTGAAAATATCTATCGGTGATGGGAGGATTAACGATCTCCAGGTACCTACAGTCCCAAATGTGTCAAAACGCCGAGTTTGTTTGATAATGATTTAACTGCCCCCCGACAAAAAATAGCACTTGACATGCATCTGACTTCATCACAGTACATTTGTTTACACTATACAAAAAACGAAACACCCAAGCAACGGTAACTCGAGACAAAACATGACATGAGCGAGAAAAATAACACAAAATTCAATATAAATTAGAACATGCAAATATTTACCTTTGTTCAGGGATGGGTTTTAGGAATGTCAATAACATTAGTGATAGATATAATAAAATATCTAAAACCGCTTCACATTGGGCGCCATTGTGACAAAATCACTCTAACATCTCCTCCGCAGCTAGCTCAGAATCATACTTAAATATATTGCTGTTCTTATACTTACCAATTCGTATGTTCTGCCTTCTCGCCAATTCGTGTCGCTTGGGTGGGGACTAGGGAGGTGAATTTAATTAAGAGCATCTAATAATTATAAGTCTCGATTTTAATAGGGTTTGTCAAGTGTTAATACTTAATCTAAATTATACTTAGATCTACTTACATCTATAACTTAACTAGTTGTCATATGGTTCGGATTACTTCTCCACTATTCACATTGTTATTGTTCACGGTTATTACACTGTTTTCACTGAGTTGGTTCTGTTCGTTGGCCTTAGTAAGGCCGAAGTCCTAGGTGGCAGCCTCTGCCGTTCTGCAGCTCAGGCCCTCCCGGCCGCGTCTGATCTCCGCACTTTCTTCGTCTCCCGCCCAACATTACGTCGCCGGGCGGAGGATAACACTTGAAAATCACTTTCTCTGACTCGACTGTAACTTTTTCATCCGCCGCCCAGCTTCACACCGCTGGGCGGGGAGCGCGTACTTCACCACCACTGCTGTCTCGGTCTCCTCTCTCTCCCGCCTCGATCTGGACTGTCTTTCTTTCTTGAGCTCGTAGGACCTGTCACCCTACCCCGCACTTCTCACTTCTTTCTTTACAACCCCCGTCTGTCAACACTTTCTTTGTCTTTGGGCGCACACTGCGGGACATACTTAGTTTAACGTTCAAATTTATTTGTGACGAAATTTGATTCGTCACAGCAGGAGCTGAATTATATGACACTACTGGTCTAACTGGTATGTTATTATTATGTACTCTTTGGTTTGGTTTTTGTGACGGAATGTCTGAAGATGGCTTTACAAGCTGAAACCGGTTACCGTCAATAAAATTAATGTGGAAAAATTTTCATATTTGTTTTATCATAATAAATTTAATAATAATTTTATTAAAATTAAAATGGTGCTCCACAGTACAAAAATAGTTAGTAAATATTTTTTAGAATAAAACTTCTTTCCCTCACGACGTTCTTTTTAATGGGGCTATAATCCCACTGATTCTAGGTACTTGGGACTCTTGTGTGAATATCAAATAAAAACAAAATTGCATTTTCGTCCAACTAATTACTTTAATCCCTTCCTAGAGGAGGTTGTATTTTAGCAACGCCGGGTAATTAAAGTAGAGAAGCCTTATTCTCAAGGGAGTCAAAAGCTCGACGATGAAACTTTTTGGCGAGGGAGTTAGTGCTTACTTATCTTACACAGCGGATGCCAGGAGCTTTTTTAATGCTGGGAGGTTTTAAGTTGACAGTTTTCATAATCTTCACACCTACAAAAAGCTGGAGTAAAAAAAACTATAAAAAGCTGTATATATATATATTTTAACCTTTTGAAGGCCGATACATTATTTTAATAAATTATCAAAAGTTCATTGAGACGATCAAACTTGACGTCTATTATGTAATGTATGTGCATTCGGAATCAGTTGAAATTATACATTTTTTACGGAAATTGTAATTAATTTATTTAACACCTGTAAGACTTTTACAAACATAATAAATTTCGAAAACAGCATTCAGAATAACGCATCAATACGCACATATAATAAATTTCTAAATTGTATAAATATGATATAGATATAACATATCAGTACACACATTTATAATAAATGTAGATATTTGTTTCATTGGTTCGCCCTAATCTAGAATATTTCTGCATTATTTGGTCTCATTCTATGATGTTCACATTATATTGAATGGGTACAGCATCGCATGGGAATTGCTTGGAGGTAAACACTAGAAAGATGCGATTACTCATGCGATGAATTTAAGGAAAATTAAATCTTTCTTCTTTTGAAAAATGTAGGAAGTACTTTGATTTCACCTGCATTTTAAAAATTATTAACAGTATGATTGACTCACCTACTCTTTTGGAACTTATCTCTTTTATTATCGCTTCCCGTAGATTTAGAAATAATGATTTGCTTTTCCTCAATCAACACTCCACAAATTATAGATATAATTCACCAATGTCCAAAATGACAAGACTAGTCAACTCAAGTCAGTACCTTGATTTTTTTGGTGTAAGCCTTAATGATTTTATCTTGATGAGGCAAAAGTCGTGAACTCCATTAAAACAGTATTCTTACCTTGACTTGACATTATCTTTTTTGTTTATGTGTCCTATTTTTGTCATAGCAATAATATTTTAATTATACTGTATTGTAACATTTCTCCTTGTATTAAGTTCGTGTAATACTTAATGTGTTGAAATTTGACATGATCCGTTAGTAAATAAATAAATAATGTAATACATTCCAAAAATTATATCCAATATTCAAATTTTATGTTCAATATTATAAAGTTTTCAGATCATAATCAGAAGAACGTAATTTACCAAAGAAAGGGTTTTTTTAGTAGAAAATTTTACACTTTAAAGCATTTTTTACAGGCTAAATACTATATCTTTATCTAGGCTTATAAAGACGTAACAAAAAATGCTCGAATCTAGCGAAGGCCAAGTTTTTTTTATAAAGCAACCATAGGGTGTCCAAGGGTAGATGCAGTCTACATTAGATGTGATGGAGGAGGTTTTGCCAGAATATGACAGTGGTGTGATTTGAGAATAACGCTTAGCTAATCATGTCCGGTTCTATACATGTAGGTACGAGTACAACTAAGACTGCATCGCGTTAAAAGACCCCATTTGCGATTGCGGCTAAATCACCAATCCTAAAAACACAGTGTGAAGGGGTGGCAGGCAGTGAAGGGGTTGAAGGAGGTAAGAGGGAAGGGGGTGCGGGTGAGTGTGAATAATTGGGGTGAGGCGGCCTTTGCAGAACGCCGTCTGTTATCGCCGCAAAGGGAATGGAAGAATTGCGTACGGTACCGGCCACAAGATTGAGACCGCAATATTTATTGTGTTTCATTAATTTTAGTTATTAAAAATATATATTTTTTAAATTTTATATAACACCACTAAAGATGTGAGTTTACTTTGTGGTATTATGGCATCCCTTGATTGGAAGATGTTGAAAAGAAGGAGAATGAGAAATGCAGAAGTTTTTTAAAGCAACTTTTCGATTCAGAATCGTGAACTCTTTTTACTTAGGGTCCTGTTGTTTCACAGAACCTGAAAAATTCATAAAACTTCAAAGACAAAAATCAATTTCTATAAATTTTCTATTTTGGTTCAAACAACTGGTCCATATTGGAGTTTGACAGAACTTGAATAGAACTTTCAAAGAATTAACTTTATCTTTGAAATTTGACAAATTGAATTGAAGTTCTGTGAAATAAGTGGTTCTAATAGGGTATTTTTATTTGAAAAAGATATAATGTTTTAGCACATTCTGTATTTTTTAAATGAAATAAACATAGATTGAGTACTTTGCACAAAATTAGGCTTTGTCACGGATAGGGGGGCTATGAAAATACATTTTTAATCATCAAAAGAAATTTATAACTATGTTGTATATTACTTTTACTCAATATTTATGAGTTGTAGTCTCCGATTTTTATGGCAGATATTAAATTTAATAATAATTTGCAAACAAATTGTGGCGTCTTGAGACGTTAATCTTATCTTGCTCCTAGTACATAATATATATTTTTTTAAAGTAATAATAAACAATAAATAATATTTTTAATAAATTGTTCCCAGTGAGTTTAATCAAACTCATTTCGGGAAACAAAACATATCAGAATTAAATAAAAAATAATTACAATTTACATTTTTTTTACTTATAATTTAATATCATATTTTGTGTGCTATAATATTTTACCATAACAAATTACAAAAATTAATTATTACGCTTCACATATTTTGTCACATTCTTATTTAAGCACATTTTCCTCTTCTTCTACGTTGGTCATTGGAAGATCTTTCCTGCTTTATAAAGTAATGAGTTCTATGATTCTGACATCTTTCGATAAAGAAATGTTATTTCATTTTTTCTTCCTGAAGAGTGATTGTGTTTATGGTGATGTTTGTTAAGTTTTGGCACCAAATCTGAACATTATAATTATTCGAACAAGAAAAGCTATTATATTTAAGTACACAATTTATAATTTAACAAACAGTACGTTTATATCTCTTAACTTATTTATAATTTTGAGATATTTATTTATATCTAAAATCATTCTCATATTTCAGCCACAATTTTTCACGTTTATCAAATACATCTTGTAATTTGGCCAGCCACCATTCTCACGCTTGCTGGGAAGGCGGTCAGATAGCGAATATGCTGATAGGACGCTTCCACCGATAATTCCACCCTTAAACGGCGCGGGGAGCAAATTACACCCCTCCTCTCCACCTTCACCCACTCAAGTCCTGCCCTGCCCCGCCGACATTATGCTAGATTAGTAAAATTTCAAAATTCCGATAAGAAAACTACGTGCTCCAAACTTTGTCATCAACATTTGAATGCTTGAACGGACAAACTGCCGCTATTTTATACATATTTGAGGAGAAACCAACCACAACAGTTAGAACGAATAATTTTATTAATCAACTTGGTATTCTTTACAAAAATACTATGTGTTCTCACTCGTGCTCTAGCCATTGAAATTCAAAGAGGTTTTTTCTCTTTTTTCGTTATGACTGGAATAAAGAAGATTTCATTAAAAAACTTAGATGCCATTTCTTCTCCGATGATACATTTTTCAATTAATAACAAAAAACATATTGTTCTATCACGCGTCGCCACTGGGTACAGCCCAGGGTATCACATGATATGCATTCCATCTCGTTCCAGCACCACGAAGCAGACGAAACAGAACGCGAATCACGTGATCCGTTGCAACGTACAGCAGTGTGATCAGTGACGACGTGTGATATAAAAATAGTTTTTTTATTATTTTTAAGTTGATAAATAAATCATTGGACAGAAAAATGAAATCTACCTACATAAAACTGAACATAAAACTCTGCTCAAGAATCGCTGGTTAAAATCCTTCTTGTACATGCTGGCACACCCTGTATAAATACTTAACGTGTGTTCAAAAACCTTTGTTAAAAAAGCTTTATTTACATGTATAATCACTCCACTATGAATCTTCACGGTTTTACATAGTGTGCAAGTATTCTGCCATTTTCCTCTGTATTTTATCAGACAAGCTATTTTGAAATATTATTCAAATAAGAATTTGTCAAAGGAAGTTTGCCTAGCTTTGTATAACCGAGTGGTTGTAGTAGTAACTATGCGGGTGCGGCAGTGAGGCG
Source organism: Hesperophylax consimilis (assembly GCF_061612785.1). Lineage (NCBI taxonomy): Eukaryota > Metazoa > Arthropoda > Insecta > Trichoptera > Limnephilidae > Hesperophylax > Hesperophylax consimilis. The sequence goes on from NC_142851.1 coordinate 32,214,608, forward strand.
TGGGATTGCCAGTGGAAGGACGAAACTTGACTGAATAGAGGAGAAATGAGATCCCGGAGGCGTATGTTTACTAAACCACAATGACCAGATAACGAAAGATGAGATCTAAAGAGATTGAGAAATATGTACTTTATGCGTATTTAAAAAATGAACACAATAATGGTTTGAACACGAAAATGGGTAAGAATAAGAAATTACTACGCATAAGTAGATGCTAGAAAAAGTTTAGGACAATCCGGGAATTCTCTTGCAACATGTTATTTGTGCCTGAAAAAAAAATAATTGATTGCGTAAGGAAGTAAGGAAGTCCTGTTGTCACTCAACGATTTTGCATTTTTTCCTTCAATATTACAAAATTGAATAAATTTACGATAGTTATTAAAAAGCTTCATTTAAATTAATGTTTAAACAAAAATAAGTGCAATAAAAACATATTTTTACTCCCCAAAGTATAAAAGTGTATTTTACATTTACGATAGCCAAATATTCTTAAAATCTATTACATCCAATGAAACACATTAAATGAAATCCAGCTTTAGTTGATATTTGTCATAATTTTTTTAATAACTAAACACGATATTTGTCATAATTTTTGTCTTACGTGTTAATTCATATGTGCATTATCACAAAAACCGTTAGGATTATTGTGACAATATCAATTAGGATTATTGGCACAATATCAATTAAGATTATTGGCACAATATCAATTAAGATTATTGGCACAACATCAATTAAGATTATTGGCACAATATCAATTGACAAAACATAATATATATAACTTAAATATTTGTAGAAAATTTGACTTCTTCGCATGATATTTGGATTTGAAGCGATCAAAATAAAGTTTAAGCTGCTCTCCTCAACAATGGGGACGTTAAAGATACCATAGTTTACATTGGATCAGTTAATTTGTAAGTTCTTTTTCAAATGGTGACCGTTTTAATGGTTCGGTAAAGATTATCTTAATCGTCGTGTTTAATTTGATTTTCTTATTCGCGTTTTCTCAATATTATGGTACCTACATGCTTGATGAGAAGGTTTTAAAAAATAATCGTGATTGAGATAGTGACGTTTTTTCGGACTAATTGTTTAATTCCTTATTTGATTTTTTTTAATTCATTATTAAGTAGGTAGGTAATTAAGTACCTACTTAAAAATCTTATGATTTTGGAGGAAAATTTTGTTTTGATATATTGAATAAGAGAACATTTTAAAACATATCGAATAAACTTAAATTGTAGGCTCTTAGTTTCGAGGTTTCAGGTCAGTTTGTTTTTTCAAAAAGTGTTTCATAGTTTGTTCAAAAACAACCCTCAAATATACCTAAGTGGCAAACATTATTATTTTGTTGGTAGGTTTATTTTATCATTGCCAATTTACACCCTTCTATCTATGTTTACTTTTACTTCCGCGGAAGCTTTCGCGCTGGCGGCCAACAAAAGCAAAGGGAGAGGCTTTTGGCTGTCAAGCTGCTAAACCTCTGAAATTTAAATTTGGATAAAATATAAGTGTCAAATAAGGAAAATCTCGTCACTCAAATCATCTGACTATAGTTCGCTATTCTCCTTTTTGTGTTTCATAATGTCTAATAAATGAGGATTTTCTCAGCAGAGCTATGGGTTAAAGTTGCATTTTAATGTGCCTATTCAATCTCATGAAAAGAAAGAAAAGAGGAGGAAAAAATCAGAAACTTGTAATTATTACAAACCAAACAGTAAGGTAATTTAGTTTTCTTCTATATTTTGTGCATTATAAACATATTAAGGGAGAATGTGTGTATATAGGTAATGTGTTGAATGGATTTGTGTAGTTTGAAGTTAATAAATCGAAAAAAATGTGCTACTCACGTTCAATATTTTTTAAATGAATTTGATAGTACCACACTATTGAATTGTATTCTAACATGCTGCCTAATAGCAACACATATGCGTGTTTTCTATCTTCCAACTTATCTTTGATAGTTTCAATTATAAATCCCATTTTCTTCATGCCTTATTAGTTATTTGTTGTATGTGATTTACAAAATTTAATTGTGTTTCAGAAGATCCCTAATTTCACAATTTTTTTTCCAGAATTTTGTTACATACAGCGTAGTTAAATGTTAACGGGGTTTTCATTTGACAACTGTTATTATATTACATTTATCAACTTTGACGAATAAGCTATTAGCGATACACCAATTGTGTAATTTGAGGATGTTTGGCTGTAGAATTAGGCAGTGGCTAAAATGGGATATTTTTTGGATAATTTTATATCTTGGGCAAAAATCAGAACTTCGACATCGTCCAACAAACAATGATGTCATTTTTTAATATAGAATGGGGCCGAGATGAATTCCTTGCGGTAAACCACCAGTTGCCTGATTTGGAATATTTTATTAAAACGAATAAGATTATGTTAGACAATTCTTTCATATTCACAAAAATGCTAATTATGTAAAATAGCTGGCTCCGTGGTTGGGTGGTTACGGTGTTTGGCTACGATTCTGGAAGTGGCGGATTCAAATCCCGGCATACGCAAATAAATTTAACCTGTGTTCCAAAGAGGTGGATACTTTCAGTATTGCCCTGATGAAAGGCCATAATTCAGAAATGGCTTTGGCCGTGTTTTGTGATCAGATCTGATCAGCCAGACTCTTTCCCACTTTAATTTTCTCCATCTCCTTCCCCTCCCCACTACATTCATCCTCACAACGTACCGCTGTGGGGATGACATATTCTCAACTTCTCCAGATGATTGAGAGCACTTTCGTCGTAATATTTTACAGCAAAATTTGCAATACGTGTTTTTTTATAAAATTACATATGATTAGCGCCATTTACATATGATTATAACATATGTTCCGTTTACCCTTAAATAAGAATGTGATGAAATATGTGAAGCGTATTTTTTTACTCACGTAAACAATTGAAAATGGCGTAGAATTACTTATTTATAAGTTATGTAACATCATTTTATCACTTTCATTGTACTGTATTATTTAAATAAATGAATGTGGGAACTGTATCTAACTTTCTCTAATAAACAATATACAATGAGTATTAAGCCCCAGAAACCCCCCAGGTAAGTATGGCCTTGTAAATTATCAGCCTGTACAGAATACTCTTCTCTCTAAAAAACTATTTTTCAACACTGATGGCCTCGCTGGTGGCGAATATCGAGAGAGGACGAATAATATTTGTTTCTTGAATAGCTGCATACGTTTGCAGCAAAGGGTCAAAGTAATGAATGAAGTGATTTGTGTCTGATAGTATATTTGATTTGCTTTTTTTATAAATGCGTAGTGAATTTCTTAGACTTATAATATTTTTTATTGTTAACGCAGCTGGTGTTTACAAACGAAAATGGTATCTAATAAAAATATGATTTTTGGGAAACTGGGCAATGCCGTCAGAGTAGCTAAACCTTAGAAAGGAAGGCTCGAATACACTAAAACAGACACAATTGCTTTCATATACTCTATTTTTCCTTTTCAACTGCAATGCGAATGGTAGAAGAAGTTGGGGACGCTTGAGGAATACATGGCACGATCAGGTGAATCCGATACTGGGATCCGATCCAATCCGATAATTGGGAGCAGCTCAGTGCATTGTGCGGGCGTTGCGTGACGTCATTAGAACGTAGAAATCTTAGAAGAAAATGAATACATCAAAGATATTTTAAATAATGGTAATAACATGACATTCCCACCCCTAAATCTTAAATTAATCAGCTCGTTACTTTTCAAAGTTCAACTAAAACCATATTTTTCCCAATATTCCTTAAATTACAACGAAAAGTTAAAATACGAATTTAACAAGTAAACCATTTCACCCTTAAGATGACCATGAAATTGAAGTGGAAGCTTATCGACAAACATGCAACCATGTATGATAGTTCAAGAATTCTTAAACAAAAGGGTTTGCGGATTTATAACTTTGATGATTTATAAAGTTTCTTTTAACTTTAAAACTTTTCGACTCGCATAGAACTACAGAAAAATAAAAAATAACTGAAAAAAAAAGATCAATGTTTAAATACATTATTTCTTAACCACTCAGGCCTCTGGCATATTCTGTCACATGGTCAAAGTATTTCCGCTTTGTAATAAAAACCAAAAAAAAAACAATTTTTGAAATGTGGTGAAATATGCATTTAAATTTTAATATTAGAAATAAATATAAAATTTTTGATGTATAAAAATTTTGGATACAAACGAAAAGGTTAAAAAATGGCTCACATTACGTTTTCTCTGTTTAAAATTAAATAGACAAAACGTAAGGTTCGGTCTGAAATCCGACAAAAAAAAACAAACATATTTTATTATACAAATGAATTTATTATCTCGCTTTTTTGTGGTTTTCTGTAAAAATAATTAAACAAAAAAATTCGTAATTTTTTATCGAATTTCAGTCGGAAACATTGAGTTCATAGAAATATACAGTGTCCATTATTTTTTTCTGTGGTTAACTTTAAGTTTTAAATATAAAGCGTGGTATTTTATTTTTCTAACACCGCTTAGATCATATTTCTCACCATCATAATAAGGGAGACACAAGGATTTCTGCGAGACCTCTACGAGCAAATCAGTAAGTAATTAGTTTCTTTCAAAGAAGAATGATGTAAAACATATTTTTTGCGGTTAACACATAACTAAATGCACTCCCATTAGACTCCGACAGCGGGATGTCGTTTCTTACGCGGTTTTTTTTAATCTAAAATATACCTTTAACATAATAAACACAAAATCGCTGAATTTCACAATGGTGGTGTATTTTTTGCGAACCTTTTAAATATCCGACGGAGACATAATGTCAAACTTTGTACCTGTACCCACGCACTTGAACTTACTGCACAATACAAACCCGACTACGTGTGTGGATTAAAAAATATTTTTTGTGTCAACATACCATGCTTATTTATTTGGAATATAATGTTACTGTATACGTTATTATGTTCTTTCTTTTTCAGAAGTTTATTTTTATATTAAAAATACACAGGAGAATGACAGTTTTGGGGATGCTTGAGGGGGGTTCTATGAGGAAAGGAGATAGTTAACCAGGGTTTTGAAGAGACCCACATTGTAGGAGGGAGGAAATACAGAGGCCGGCAAATCATTCCTCTGCCTAGCGTTGAACGCAGGAATGAGTCGTAAAAGCGACCAGCTCTTATGTTACAAATGTTGACCGTGTACGAATGATGGGTTTATGAACACGCCAAATGCGTGTTTAGCGTGTTCTGTATTGATTACCTGTGTCGAAGAGATCAATTTCGCTAGTTCTTCGAAAAATCTTCCATCGGAATGAATAACTATCATTGTCGAATTCTGTTTTCCATATTTTTTTAATAAAGTAATCAGGTCTCAATAGCTTAGTGGTTAAAAGCAGTAGCGCGGTAAGAAAAAGATCCTGTGTTCGGTCTGCAGGTACGACAGTTACCATTTTGTTCTGAATCTTTTCTGTTAATTTTTCCTCTAGATTTATTAAACGTAAGTTTTGTTACGTTTGACAGCTGAAAACAATTTCTTAAAAAGCTTAAACGCATTTGTAAAAAGCATCAACTTTTGTGGCTCGTCATAATTTACAATAAAAAACACATATATTATTTGTTGACCTCTTTAATTTTATTTAAACTCCACCGAATTCGGAAGAACCAGTTTTTTTTAAAAATATTCTCCTGATTAAGGAAGGGTTTAAATAAAATTTAAGCGGTCAAAAACAAATGTTTGTGTTTTTTATTGTGAATTTGTTTTTATTCAGCTGATTGTATTTTATATTTCATGTTTCATTATATTCCCTTTTTTCTCTGCAATAAATAAATTTACGCTGTATTTGAAAGTATGCTCTATATTATGTTTTATACGTTTTTACGGAAAAGTTTTGGTATGATTTGTAGACTGGCACTCTTTTGTAGTCGTAGCGCACGAAAGCTAAATAAACGTCAGCTGTAAAACTGTTTCATAGCATTCGTGACCAGCCGAGCTTCGAGCTTCGAGCTTTGCGCTTCTGCTTCTTAACATGTGAGCTTAAATGTCAAGGCGGGACGTCACATTAAATTATTAAAAATGTCTTTCAGAAGAAGAATAAACTATAAAAAAACTGTGCGGTATGTAGGAATTTTATTTAACTGTACATTATTACGTACAATGTTAAAACGGTGAAATTTTTAAGAAAATTGTTTTAAAAAAAATGGCAAAAAAACCTTTATATAATGGAGCTCAGTCTGGTGTAATTGAAGGTGTCATTTTAAGGATCCGTAGTAAGCATTCAAATATGGTTTAAAAGGGAGATATGTAAATATGGATGTTAGAAGATGAGCGCTAATCTTAAAAAAAACGATAATAATTTTGCGAAAATGGTAAAAATATTTATTAAAACCCGACTCGTCTTAAATAGAGCAAAAATCTTTAAACGAATGCTTAAGTTACGTTTAATGATACACGGTGAATTTTTTCATACCTATATTATTTTAAATAACATATATTTTTTAATTTGGTGCTTGCTTTGAGATTTTTTTTTTGTGTATCGAGGTAGTTTCATATAATTACCATTTCGGCTTTACAAGTGTATAGATATTATCTTAAAAAATAACAAATATTTTCTTAGGACCTTAAAAACTTAAGAGAAATATGTTATAAATGGTTAGAAATTCGTAATACGGGGACTTAAGATAATGTCATATTATAATAAATATAAGACAAAATATAACAGTAATTTAGTTCAATGCGGAATTATTTACTGCCGCCTCGGGATCCATTTATTGGATAACCAACGCGTTACACAAGTCACCTGAATTGGTTCGCTACGTTTGCTGATTTAGCATGGGTGCCAGGGTTCATCGCGTGAGGTGTTATCAGAATGCGTCTGACCACCAACTTAGTGGTGTGCCAGATCAGAAGAGGCCAGCTAGGGAGACCCTTTGACCTTTCCAACTGGTCTCTCTTGACCCATGCCTTGCGCCGCAGCGGGCACACTGATCCTAAGATTCTTATGCAATCTTCTCCTTCCTTTACTTAAATGACAGAAGCCACGAGGGAAATTATTTCACTCATTTCCTCCTGAATGGAATTAATGCAAAAATTGTATAAAACAATATCATCAACATGAACTACAATATTTTATAATTGAACCCTTGAACGGAATAACATTGCAAAAATATCGTAGAAAAAATGATACCAGTTACGTTTCATTACATTTTAAATATAAATATTTCAACAATATCCAGGTTAATGGATCAATTATGTGAATTCCGCAAAAGAGTTCCAACTGCTCCCAACTGTCTGGAGCAAATGGAACTATGGCATCACCAATTATTGAGCTGTTTTGTGAGGCTGAAGGTTTTGGGAAGGGAAAGGAGATGGGGTAAAGGACGTAATAATACGACAAAAGCTATTTCAAGCAACGTTTAATTCTGATAGTGGTCTACACCAGGGCGATACTGACATTATCTTCCACTCTGGAACGTGCCGAAAACATACTGTATATTATTTTACGTGATTAAATTTTGAAATGAAAAATTAAAGTTTTCTTGCGCACGCAGGGATTTGAACCCTCGACCTGTGGAATGCTAGTCGAGAACCTTAACCCTCGTCTCATGACGGGGATGGGATGAGATATGAATGAGGAGGGTAGGGAAGTACCTGTCTTTTTACGTGTAGTCACCAAACATGACTAATGCCATTTCAAGCAATGTTTTGATGCCGAATGGTGGGTTTTCACCAGGGTGATACTGAGAGACTATCTAACTACCATTCTGTTTATTACGTATTATTATAGTCACTATTACACGTCAGAGCTTTTTCGTTGTTAATGAAATGTAGCCTGCTGAATTTAATGGTAGGTATAATATAAATTTTAATTTATTAAAACTAAGTTGTTCTCATCTATCTTATTATATTATGAAGAAGAGTATCTGTGGCGGGTTGCGTTTATATATTTGTTTATAAATTAAAAGTTTTATTCCGGCTTTTATTTTGCAAACTTGACCTTATTATTGTCCACATCTGATTTCGAAAAACTCTGCGTAAATACCGGGCAACGCCGAAGACTCAATACTAATATAATAATGTTCTGTTCCATCAAAAATCCAAAATGAAAGCGGTTCATTGTCAAAACTTTTATTCAGAGTTTTTATCAAGTAAATTTGCATATTATGTAATACCCAAGACGGAGGTGATTAATCACCGTTTGGAAGAGAAATGTGATTAAAAATGTGGTCTTACTTTGCATTTTAATATAAAGTAAACACGAAGCAAAAATACTTTTAATTACTGGCTTCAACTTGCAACTATCTCCTAAACAAAAATTGTAGGAATCGTTCTGTGGTTTTTTCAATAAAAAATACGTTAATAAATTAATAATTCAGCGATGAAAGGATTTTTTATCATATCGCGTAGGAGCACTATCTGAAACGCCGTAAGACATGACAATATCTAGTGAATCAATCATTATTATCCGATACTTGAAGGCTACACCAAAACTAAACGCCTAAAATTACAATAATTTAATTAATTTCTAAACTGAAATGAATCCTCAAGATTATTAGCCCACGCAGCACTGTGTCACTTCTACGTACGTGAAAACACGCTTCTCCACAATCTACACATCCGCCCTGACGACAGGCAGCGTAACGCTGTCCGAAATATCAAGCAATACGGCATAATAACCCAAAAATAAATAATTTTTTTACGAAGTTTCTTTTAATTTGACTTTGGTATTTAAAGCTCTCTAACTCGCGATAGGAATACCGTTGATGTTAGTCTGATAATAATAATTTAATCCAGACAAAAAAGCTGTGCCAATTTCACACAGCTCAAGAGATTGAATACTTCATTATCTTTAAATAACAATGTACAATAACCATAAAAAAAATTAAAAACCCAAACTACCCAAATTAAGAAAAGTAAACCACTACACATAAATACATGTACCATTTAATCATAACCACGTAAACATTTCAGCACAGGTTCTCCCAGTGAGGTGTTCACGAAACATATAAAATTACCCACCACAGTTTCACCTACTCAAACCTACCTCACATCCAGCATAAAACAAACACCATATTAACAACAGTTCTAAATTTATGTATCATATACAAATGTAAATAATTTGGTAGACACTTTAATGTGTGTATAAAAATAGAAATAATAATAAACTTCTAAGGAACAGATTTCTGCTTATTACTAAACTTAAGACACATCATTAAAGACAAAAACCGCTGAGCAGATTACGACAATTTTTTATCATTTTCTTGCTCTGTCACTGCTTAATCGGATTCGCCTAGAATTTCGCAAAATTCTGAATTTTCATCCCCATTTTTCCACCATCTGTGGCGTGGTTCTATGTAATGTAGTGCTTACATACAATACTTCCCTTTTTAAGGCTTTCTCTCGGAGGCTCTTGAACATTATTTTTCACTTACTTTAATCTCCCAATAGATGTACATATGTCATGCGAGCGGAGGAACTTTTTATCTGACATTAATTCTACTTACTTCTTCCCCTTAAAACCTCTACCCTTTCAAAGGTCGCAAAATGTATTTTTAAGAAGATAAGGAATGCCTCTCCGCTTTTAGGTTAAAATGATAGTGGTTTATGATTTTATGAATCCATTACAAAATAGTTTCTAGGTGGAATGTGAGGTACTTACAAACATGACATTTGGATAATCACATTATTTTTCAGGATTTCAGACATTTCCAGATTTCAGTCAGATATAACAACTAATCCCGGGACCTAATACTAACCCAGTTTGTCAGGGAAAAATACCGAGCTTCCCGTCATGCGCTGGCTGATACTATTTTCGTAATAACTTATGTATTTGTAAATTGAACCGTCTTTCTAGATTATGTGTTTATATGTTTATAAAAATTGAACATATCTATTTTATTTTTCTAATTTTTTTAAGGAAAGACAAACATTTCCAGGTTACAAATAACCTGACAATATTTGAAAATCTCCTACTACCACCACAGTAAGCGAAAAATGTTTTTGTGTTGTGGTGGAGGACTTTGTAATTCGAGGAATTGAACACACTACGCCTGGGTGGGACTAAACGTGATTTTAATTCAGCCACTGACTGATCGATCTATCCTATTTAGTTTCCCTTCTCTAATTTTATTTAAGAACCTTCCTATTGATTAATATGAAAACATCCTTGAGTTTAATAACATTTTCATGATAAATGAACGTTTTATCAATGAAAACAAGTCATAAGAGGCTATCCTGTAAATAATTACAGTACTTATGACTTTTTTTAAACTTTTTTTAAATGGAATTATGACGTGTGACAATGAATTTGCGAAGCGCTTTTTCACAGATAAAATAAAAATCTTTGCAAGTGACAAGCTCAAGTATATATATAAATATATTTATAGTAGCGTTATTTCCTTTGAATTAAAATATATTTACTATAATAAAAAGTGCAATAAAATCAAGACAAGCTAACTAGTTACTAGCATATCCGCTTTGGATATATGCTGGCACACGACGCCACGATTACAAACGTCAAAATCCGTTAACTCAAATTGTGTAACACTTGTGTAATTGTGTGACAAAATTTTGTAATTTTTTAATCAAGACAATCTAACTAGATACTAGCATATCGGCTTTGGATATGCTGGCACACGACGCCACGATTACAAACGTCAAAATCCGTTAACTCAAATTGTGTAACACTTGTATAATTGTGTGACAAAATTTTGTAAATATTTCCCTGAGCGCCACACTTTTAATACACATAGATTCTGGGAATTCCACTTGGTTTCATCTTAATTACCACAAGAAACAACGATTTACGTTCAGATAGACGGTGATAAAGATGCATTATAATTCCATTTATTTATTTATTTTTTTTTTTTTATTTAGAAAAAAAAGTAAATATTCACAAGAGATAAAAATATATTACATTTCATATCAGACATCACTTTTTCTTGTTTACCCAATTTGTAGAGAAATATTCTCGGGTCAAACTGGGGAGCTAGTCTATGTGCTTATATATATAGATAATAATATGTATAGTTACAAAAATGGAAAAAGAATATTTTCAAAAATACTGTTAAATACTGCAACATATTGTACAATAAGAAAATTACACATAATTATAGAAACATAATATCAAAAAAAATCAACGAAAAATCAACAAAAATATAAGCAACAATATAAGCAACAGAATATATCTGAAAATCATCGATAAAAGTAAGTCAATCTTCTCGAAAAAAATACAACGAAAGTTTTTATTCAATCAAAGTTTTTTTATTGAGTGACACACGTCTGTAACAATTGTTGAAAATAGTATAATTCCCACAAATTGAGCCTAAAAATGCGGCGGTTAGGTAAAACAATTACCCAACATTTTAAGCTAATTGTTGGAGAGAATATATTCAGGTTTGTGTTATAATTTTTTTCTGTTAAATCTGTTAGTTAAATTGATTAATTGAATTGATTTTGCTTAGTTCAACTGGGTATGTTTTTGAGACAACCATTATTCTGTAGCATTATCGAACTAACTCTATATCCTTCCATTTCCCCACAGGTAATAGCAGCAAGGGTTGAATAACACACCCCTTCTTCTTGCCATATATTTGCATTAGTAAATCGACTCAAACAAAATTTTCAGTTTTTGCGATTCTTAGCGATATTCAATTCAAGCATTTTATTCACTTTTCCGTTCCGTATCTTCTCGGGGCATCCACGAAGTCTTCAATCATCCACTTATACGATCCATCTACCATTTTTTCGAATTTTCTCAAACGTTCATGAGTTTACCTCAGTAACGCATCTGGCACAAACATAACGGAATTATCTGTGAACAGCACTTAACTCGTCAATTCAACAGATATATGACTAGTATTTTTTATAACGCTTGGTAGATTTTGATATCTGCTAGTAATTAATATAACTCACAAAAAACATAATAACTTTGTGTTGCAATAACACATTTAAATTTAAGCGGACAGCAAATTAACTTACTATTAAATTGTACTTTATGTAGTTCGTGTTTTAAATTAATTATATGCATGTTCTGTTGTTATTCTCAATCAGCATTACGGAACTGCCGCAGGGAAAACAAAGGCCCGTTCACCGGTTGAACGGAGCTGAACGGATCTGAACGGAGTTGCACGGATCTGAACGGGGCTGAACGGAGTTGAACGGAATAAAATATCCTGTCACTGTGCAGCGGGCGATGCAATAGAAATGATTGCTGAAAACCAGTGGAAATTCCTGACTTGCTGTGACATTGATCGTTGAGCGGTGCAATTGTTTGCCGTTTCCGCTCTTGATGACGCGCTCAGCAATTTGATACGAATATTCCATTCAACTTATTGCACAAATGGAAAGGAGTTAATATGCAAATTCTGTGCTGAAAATAATACTTAGAATTATATGCTTTTTGAAATACATCTATTTGAATCTCACTTTTGTTTTCAGTAATGAATGAATGCAAACTTTTGAAGCGGAAATTAACCATCTTCCTGACAATCGATCAAGCTGAAACTTGGCAGATATACTCCGTTGTCAATGACTGTCTATGTTGTCGTTGATCACGTACATACACGCGGACATATACGTTTCTCTGAAATCGGATACACCAGTTAATACACGAAATAAATGTCAGTCTTACCCGATCGATATTTGGTGAAGTTTCTAGAGTTGTGTGAGGTTTAATCCTGAGTAGAGGCGGCTCGTGACTTTTGAGTGTGTTACGGCCGTTGTTCCCAACATTTTAAACGATCAATATCAGGGTCCGATCAGCCAAGTGATTTATTCAGTAACATTCGATTCGCCTGTTTCCAAAACATCTTTACTGTTAATTATCTTAAGTGGCCATGCCCACTTTCATAGACAATAAAATGACATCAAAGAACTTTCAATGCTAAATTAACATTGAAGAATTAATTGTTGTATTTATTATTAATGCATATATTTTTTTAAGTACTGTAATACGTAAACCGATATTTAATATTTAAGCGTATGAAATATGTTAAAAATAAAGTATTAGCTTGACTTTAATGCCACCGTGCCTTGGCCTCGCAAATATGTTTCACTCTGTTGACACTTTTATAAGTAGTTATTTACTGAGGCAAGTAGTCCAGTATCCAGTAGTTTGGCTTCCTTTGGTTGATCACTCAGTTGTCACTTTTCCGTTGGAAAGAGCATAGTTGTGCGTTTGAGCAGTGTTGAGCCAAAATTTCGGCTCAGTAGTTGATCAGTAGGATTGGGAAGAACGGCCGTTAGAGTACTAAATTTGAAAAATTCGACATTTATTGATGTTGTTTATTACAAACTTTTTTTTTGTTGAAAATTCTGTTTTTTTCTGTCATGAGGTGAAGTTTTGAGGTTGATAATTCCTGTGTACCGTGATATTATTGTATTGTAGTAAGTATTTGTTTCTCTTGATCGTGCCATATCTTATCAGACGTCCTCGACTTCTTCAACCATTCACTTCCATGTCGTATATTCTACTTACACCTTTTCTTCGTTTACTAAGTTCGCCTCATTTTACCACAAATAATGACTTTTCTACCATTCACTTACAAAATACTTAAACTACATTTTCTCAATCTGACTCCATGTCACATTGCAAGGCATAAATAAGAGTTAAGTATACCCAGTAATTCACAACTAAATACTACATTGTCACTTCAAAAAATCTATATTATATCAATTTTAATTCGACACTTCATTCCCGTGCAGAGATTTTGCGCAAAGTCTTCCTCAACCGTCCCCTACAATTCAAACTACTGTATAAACACTAATAAAAACTACCCCTCAAATTATCAGTGAAATTGATCTAGTAGTTTTTGACTCTATAGATGAGACAAATAAAGAAATATATTGTTTTAGAGTTGCGTTATCAAAACAACACACAACTTGGTGTAAGAAGGTTCGAATGTAAAATTTAATAGGTACAGGGTTTTCTAATAAGAGGTGTTATTTTGATATTCGTTGCTTGGGTGGCACGAAGCGCCGTCTTGTTGAAAGTAAACGTTGTCCAGATCAATACCATCCAATTCCGGCCATAAAAAATCATTAATCATCTCTCGATAGCCATATCCATTCACCGTAACCGTTGCTCCAGCCTCAAAGGTCCAATTACTCCGCCGGACCATAAACCGCACCAAACAGTCACACGTTGAAGATAGAGAGGCTTTTCAACAATAACTCTTGGGTTTTCCGAGCCCCAGATGCGACAATTTTGCTTGTTGATGAAGCTACCGAGGTGGAAATGGGCCTCATCACTCAAGATGATTTGCATTTGATTCATTCAAGTGAATTTTAATAATTTCAATGCGTTGTTGAAGCGTGTATCGTTCCATTCTTATTAATTGCGTAGTTTCTACTTGTCAAATGTCAAAAAATGACAGCTTCAAAAGTAACATCTACCGAAATAGCGGGCTACTTAAAATAACACCTCTTATAAACCCTATAGTTGACCATCCAGTGATATTAGTTATAAAATCTGAGAATATAAGTGCTGAGAATATCATACGAAAAATGATTAAAATTAATTCATCTGAATAATAGGGGTTTGCTGAAATAATCTTATAATATATTATTCTGTATTGTTTTTCGTGCATAAGTAGCTTCTGTTTCAGTCAGTACTTGGTGTTTGTATATTTTCTATTCCAGAACTCTCTGAATTCATTTAATCAACCTGCCCAAATTACGCATCGCACAAACACTTGGACAACGGAGAAATTAATATTAATTTAAATTTGGCGAATTACTAGAAGAAATACAATTACGAGGAAACAACAAACTTAAACTTAAATTACGAAATTACAAAAAATGTTTTTATAAATTATATAAATATATATGTGTGTGTATAATGATTGTAAAATACTACAAATACGTAGATCTTGAATACTTTTAACTTTAACACCATTTTTGTCATTCAATGAAACATTTAACTGTGAAAATACAAGAAAATAATCTATTATATTATAAAGTTAGTTAAAACTAGATTAAATAGTTACATATGTAACTATTAATATTAAAAACATTTTTTTCATCACTTTTAATGACTTTATATCACCTTTTAAAAGTGTGTTTATCAAATAAAACACGGTCTTTTATACAAGGAGACATAATGAACTAGCGTTTATTTAATAAGTATCGTACACCCAGATGGCGTTAGTAGTATTCTGATATAACTAAAATAACATTGTTGAATTGTCATTTTGAGAAGTTATCATAGAACCATTAGTTTCATTTATTTACTTATTTTTAGGGGAATTTAAAATCATTTTTTTCATACGAAACCGGATTAATTAATTTGAAAGCTTCGCTTTCTACTTTCATCCCTCGTTTATATTTGTTTGTCCAATGAGTAAAAGTAACTTGACACCTACATAAAAAATACAGAAACCTTTGTTTGAAATCAGAGATGTAATATTTTTTCTTTCCTCTCAGTTTGATTGTATCTAAACACCGTCTTATTCGGAAAAAAAATTGTGATGAATAAATTTAAAAGGCGTTCTTGATTCAATAATAACCTTTCCCCTAGCTAGATGCTTTTCTGGGCGGAGGTAAGGAAATAATGTAATTCATTTACGGATGGATTCGAATAAAATTAAGACTTCTGTAAACATTTTTTTTTATTTTCGCCAACGTCAAATACAACGAAGATACGAAAAAAAAACTTTTGTGTTGAAAATTTTATTTTTAATTATTACGTGTTCTTACTTATTTTTTATTCAATCTTCACTGACTAATCGAGGTTTTTGTAAATACATCTATTTGAATTTTGCTTTTGTTTTCTTGAATAAATAAATAAACTAATTAATGAAAAATGAATTAATGAGCAAAATGGAATCTTAAAAGTAAAAATTAACCCATTTCTCGACATCCCGTCGAGCTAAATTTTGGCAGATAGACTCTTTGTTGAAGACAATACATTCTATAAACTTTTGGTGTCACTAATACACACAACAATTTGGATTTTGTTGAGGGGTTAGTGGTGTTGATTCCAGTCCCTGGGAAGGAAGGTATAATCCTCAGTTAACTATTTTTTTTTACGTTTTAAAAGACATTTAAAATTTCACAGTAGTTGAGTTCTAAGAGTTCTTCCTGGGTAGGAAGTTTCATTCCTCAGCCAAGAGATGTTTTATGGTAAAATTATATTATTTTACTTCTATTTTAATTTGTTTTTAATTTTTTTATTCAATAAAGCATGAATTTCCGTAAAATGAAATGCAAACAACTAACTTAACCTAAAAAATAGCATTCTATAATAAATAAGTTTTCGGTGTTGCGAAAGTTTTTTGCTTAAAAAATTATTAATTATTAAAAATAAAAAAAGAACAGTTTTCGCTACTTTTCTGCTGAAAATTTTCAAAGGGTTGCTATTAATAACGTCGCTTTTGCGTTAAAATAACAGCTTTTATATTTTTTAATAAACAACTTATCTCAAAAACTCAACTAAAATGAAACGAATTGCTTCTAAAATAACCTGAAATTTTCAGGTCCCTACTAATTCGGTACGTCTTGTATTAATCGTTGTAAAATAAATGAAATCAAACACGAAAGTAGCTTGGGAGGAATAGAAAAAAAGAAAGAGAAATGTTGCCAAGTTCCTGGCTCTTTAGAGTTTGGTCAGTATAAAAATAATCTGTTCGTTGCCATATTGTGCCTACGAGTTTATCTTGCAAATGAGCCAGGGTTTCACCGTTTCGTAAACTCTGGTCCACCATCAATAGGATTAGGTACTCCCATACAACGTTGTGGCCACATGATGCATAGGTGGTGCCTTAAAGAGTCGGCGATGTGTGAATGCGGTACCGTGCAGACCGCCAAACATGGATTCGGTGGTCTTCTATGGGGAATGAATGAACGAATGCCCCTTCATTCATCCCCACAGGGATTGATGAGTTCCACAGAGTGACTTCTAAGGCCCTTGACTGGCACGTAGACCTAGACATCCCCGCCACACTAAAGAAGAAGTAGTTGCTATAGTGTGCATTCAATCTTCTACAACTAATTACGCCTGATCTATCATGTGCAAAGCAATTTGAATCGATAAACATCAACCTTGTTGTGAAAAGTTTATTAAAACCATTGATTATTTTCTCGTATAACCACTCATTTATCACATCAAAGGACCGTAATATACCAGACTACATAATACATACATGTTGGTTGCTGTTTAAGACGTGCATACTTCAATCTCCCATTTCCCTTTGATCAACGAAAACTCTACCATTCAAAAGACGACAATTTACAAAGCACCGAATTTATACATACAATCTCTTTCAATACTATTACACGATATAATAAATCGTATCTGAAAGTCTCCGAAGCAATCCATGTTTTAATATTATGTTGGCTTAGTTATAGGTACGTACTCATACGTAGAGAGTATATTTATTACACAAGGGTTTTATGAAAAACTTTACTCTAAATACCAAGATACGACCAGTAGAAAGAGCACTATTCAGAATCGATACGTATCTTGATATTGTATCTCCACTTAAACCAAAGAAATAAGATAAAAAAAAATTTAATACCCACACTCAGGCTTCGTCTTCGTGGGATTTTTTTTAATTATGTACATTTATTTCAATATTTTTATACATTTTTAATATTTTATGTAACCATGTATGTATAAATTTTTTTTTTTTAAATTGCTTATTCCATAGTCTTGGCTTCGTACTACCCTAACCAGAAGAAAGAAACCAGCAAATAACACTCCCACTATCAGGAAGTTTTCCACTTGATTATATATTTTTCGCTCTTCCACGTCATCTACTCGATTTTTTGTTTTCTTCTTCCACGTCATCTACTCCATTATATTTCTTTTCCTCTTCAACGTCATCTACTCGATTGTATTTGTTTTGCTCTTCTGTGTCATCTACTCGATATATTTGTTTTGATTTTTTACTCGTTTATATTTGTTTTCCTCTTCTACTCAGTTATGTTTGTTTCGCTTTTTATGTCATCTATTCAAATTTATTTATTTTGCTCATCTACGCCCTCTATTTGTTAATTGTTGTTTTCCTCTTCAATGTCATCTAGTCGATTATATTTGTTTTCCTCTTCTACTTCATCTGATCGATTAAATTTGTTTTCTTATACTACATATACGAATAACATAAATTCCTCTTAATAAAAAAAAAACAAATATAATCGACTAGATAACATAAATGTCATCTAGTCGATTATATTTGTTTTCCTCTTCTACTTCATCTGATCGGTTAAATTTGTTTTCCTCTACTACATATACGAATAACCTAAATTCTTCTTATATTTTTTTAAGAAAAAACATTAAAAAATACACTCCTCTTAAGAACCTTTTCTCATAAAGAGCCTGTATTCGCAGTACCGACGTGGTTATTGGTTAGAATCCCTCAGTAGGTAGCACAATCCGGTACATATTGGCTGCAGAAGCGAGGGTATTCACGGTGAGATTGGATCCAGTGCTCAACTGACGGATTCATAGAAAGTTATGAGCGAGTACCTTTTACAAAAGCATCCACACATTCATTTTATTATTGCTTTGAATTTCCAGACCGAAACCGCCTTTGAATATGAATTTAACGACTGTCTGGTTCAGAAAATCGCGGATAGAATATTTTGCCGGATAAAACTTCCGTTGAAGCCTCCGAAGGTTTTCTCGGAAGCCCACTGGAAAGGTTTGAATTGTGTTGTAGTTTCTGTTGATGTCATTCGTCGGAGTTCGAATGTACAAATTCTTTAACCTACAACTTACAATATGAAAAAACATATACCTTTATTTCAATTTCTGATATAGGAATGTTATAATATACTACACACATATAAAGCGTAAAATATGGTTGTAGGACGTCTGAAGCTAAAAATATTTACATAAAACAAGCCGTCCCCCGCCACGCGTTGCTAAAGCTCAGTCTGTCTGTGACATGTATATAATATAGTTATATAAAACACACGCGTATTCAAATGCAACGTTGTATCAAAATTTCAAAGCAATCAATGAAGAACTTTCGGAAATTTAAGATTTTGAACAAACGAATATTTACATTTTTCTTTATAAAGAAGATTAGCCTCAGGATCATTGCATCGAAAACAAATAATATTATCGGTTGCATAAACTCAACACAGTGACAATTCAACACACCTTTAAAAAGTGATATAAAGTCAGTAGAAACGATGAAATTTTTTTTTAACCTAACCTAACCTACTAAACCCGGTTAATAAAGTTTTTGTTTCATCACTTTCCATGGCTTTATATAACTTTTTAAAAATGTGATGAATTATCATTTTGATGATTTATCCGGTCACCGTATTATCAGTTTTCTTTTATAATTTGACTAGCTGACGTGCACCCGACGTTGTTGGGGGTTAACCTTAGAAGATAGAAGAAGACATTGCGAATTTTTCTGTAGACATTTTTAAGATACACAAATCCCTGATGTATTATTTTGATATATCTCATAAGGTTTAGCCAACGTTAGCAATGTAAGCGCCCGAAAAAATATTTTTTACGACTTACGAATTGCAAAATATCGACTATTCTCTACTTTCTACAAATAGAATACGCATTTATTATACATAAATATTAGATTTTGACTTTATTAATTTTTTTACAAATTTAAATCTATCTTACATTTAAACAAAAGGAATACACATTATAAATAAAATAATTTTTATGAGTTGTATTTGTTATTTTACTTTATAGATTGATGTGATTAATACTTCTTAAAATTAAAATTCTCAAATTCAGGTAATTTTACGTTAGGTTAGGTTAGGTTAGGTTCACCACTCGAGTGATAATAACCCAAATTCAGGTTAGGTTCACCAGTCGAGCGATAATAACCCAAATTCATGTTAGATTAGGTTAGGTTCGTCTGCGTTTTACATAGATATTTTGTACACAAACGTCTGAAAACGTAGTCAACAAGCGTACACATTTTTTTTTTATATTTTACAACATTAAAAACCATACCCACAAAGCATAAAACATAAGAACCGAAATCATTAGACTCAAAACAATAAAATTTGTAAGCCAGCTACGCTAAATTTACATAAAGAGTTTTAAAATGAGCATTTGAACACGGACGTCCCTTTAAAGAGGCTGTGCTTGGACTGTTAACTGTTCGAATGAAACGACACACTAAAAAATGTAATGAAATAAGTTCGTGGACAAGCTTTGCCATTACTAGTATACATTACTGCCTGGGAATCCCATTTCGCAAAAGGAGGTTACTAGTTTCATGTGCCATCGATGTTATTGGTTTCAGTTTCTCTTATTGTCATGTTGGGTACTCGGTTTCAATAGTTATGGCACTGTCTTGAATACGCAACGAAGAATACGATTGTACTGTTGTTTGTTTTAAAAAGTATATTCGCAGTTAAACTTATGTTTCAATATGTACAATTATTTGTAGAAATAAGCTATGTTTGAAGCCCGATTGGCATTTAAAATGGGGTGTATTTAAATGAAATAATCAATGCTCAATCGAACGTGTTATTATCACAAGGAAATACGGGGAGAGAGGAAAGTAAGCCTTTACCTTGTGATGATAGTGATTTATTTTAGAGTCCTGCTAGTTTCTTGAAGATTCCGTGACTATTCACGAGATTATTGATACGAGCAGCGAAATAACATTCACTCTCAACAACAACGAAATTTCTAATCATAAAGCAAATGGGAAATATGTGTTAATAACAAATGAATACACTGGCGACTATCTTCTTTTTTTTTAATTCTTGTTTCTTCCAAGTTCTTCTTCCATACTTCTTCCAAATGACAATTTGAATAGAACACTGGGATGTTGAATAATCACAAAAATATTTCAATGTTAAACAAGCTTATATGACCGTATTGTGATAATATATTTTATTTTATTATTTTCTTACCAAAACATGTCTCTTCCTTCTATATCGTAATTACGCACATAAGTTTAACACTCTCTTTACTTTGTGGATGTTATAGTTTTGCTGGCTCCAGATGGTAGGGACTCTTGTGGTACACCCATTAAAAGAGTAAAAAAGTTTCTACGATATTTATAATTAATTCATTAAAAGAAAAAATATATTACGTTGGTCCTGATATTACCTATTTTTTTATAAGATATAGTTGAATACATAAGGAAATAATCAGTCAAGAAAAAATTCTAACACATTATACAGGGTGTATCGACACGTACTCGACAAACTTTAACCAGCTATTCCTTAGCACATTTGGAGTAAAAAATGTTATGGGCACTTTGTTGTCCGGTAACATTTTTTTTAATACCCTGTATATTGAAATTATTTGGTTTTCGGCTGTATGTTTTTTTACCTATTTCTAAAAACAGCGCACAACAGCGAAAAATACTGAATCATCTGAATCATTGAAAAATCAATAACAATTTTGAAAATAGCAATTAAAATCATTTTCTGATAAAAAATATTATAGGTAGTTACTTTATCGCTTGTCGGAATTCTTCAATTAGTTCTTTTAATTCTTTAATCAGAATCAGATCCAATTTTGAAAATGACACGTAAACTCAAAGCAATTTTGAGCTTGTTGAACCAGTGTTACGCCGAACCTTTGATTATATAAATGTCTAGATAGAGTGTCGCACTGTTATTCCGACAGAAAGAACAGGCCAGATTTGAAATACTTGTGTGCGTGTCACGCACACAAGTATATGCAGCTTATATCGTTGACGTAAGCGCTTCACGTCACTGTAGGCGTATTGAGTGATACCAGCTCCCTAGTATTTCCCAAAAAAGTTGGGAAAAAATATGTTTCGATTTTGCGGGACCTATAATTCGTTTAATTTTGAATTCATTTAAGTAAGATAGTTTTCTACATAAATACAATGATATAAATGAAAAGAAAATCATTGTTAAAAGAGATTTATTTTTATTTGATTATTTTTACAAATAAACAAGAAATACGGAAAATAAGAAAGATACATTCCTAGACGCTGCCAAATGGCCGGCAGGTATCGCTGTGGCAAGGAAATGATCAGAGCAAATAACAGATGTTTTAGCTGGTTGCCAGACATCCTCTCCGCGGCTTTTTTTATTATTTCTATCCACTTACTTCTTAATATAGGATCATTAGGTATTCTGTAAAATATGCATGAATAAAATTAAAAGTTTACTTGATACTTCACCAAACAAACCTGTCACATTTTTTTGTAATTTTAATAGATAAACAAATTTCGAATTCATAACTTTTTTAAATATAGTGTCAACGCGAAGAATTTACAAACACTTAAACACAAAGACAAACTTTCACATTTATAATATTATTATATATAGTGTACTTTGGGTAATTATTAAAACCTATTTTTTAATTAACATCGCACTCATGGGAAATTTTTTTATTTACTAGATTCTTATATTTCTTAAAGAGATGAATCATTTAAATTTACTGCATTTAAAGTTAATGTTCTTTATAAATAGAACGGCGTCATTTGCGCCTTGGAATTTTTACCTTATGTGGGTATTTTAATTTGAAGAACAGGCAACCCTGTAAACAATGCGTCAAAATATGGCGTTGTCAAGACGATGGTAAGACTAAATTACACTATTAAAACTGAATTGTTTCTTTAACTAAATGGTTATTATATGGATTTGAAAAGGTAACTTACCTATGATAGGTAACATTTTTAGTTATTTTCAATCGTCCTTTGTAATTTCTGCACACTGTTATAGCGCAAATCGTCATTTTCAAATGTCACACAACACGTGTTTACCGCACAGCGATAGTTTCGCAACTGAGCGGACTGAACGAGCTTATCAGCCAACAGTTGGCTGATATTTTTTTTGGCGTTTCGTCGCTCGAACGCTCAATCTAGACATTTATATAATCAAAGCGCCGAACACACAGTCAACCGAAATTATTGTAATGAATCGAATCTTGAAAGTAGAAATTAACCCACTTCTGACACCCGATCGAGCTGAAACTCAGCAGATAGACTCTATGTCAGTGACAATGCATTATATCAAATTTTGATGACTTACGCAGACGCACGCCCACATACGCATTTCTGTGAAATTGTTTGACATTATAAAAATTTACAGCCATATACGAATTAAATCTCGGTACCATTCAATTAGGATTTGGCTAAAGTGATAGCGGGGTCACTCATTTTCAGTCCCTGGGTGGGAAAGTTCAATCCTGTGTCGAACCAAAAAAACTAGGTTTTTAAGAGTTGATTTTTATGGACGCGAAATCTAATGTTAACAGAACTATTAGTATGTTGAACGACGATCAATATGACACTTTTTGTAATATTTTAAACTCTTATACCGTTCAAATATCAAAAATTCAAATTGAAACTTATCGACGATTTAATGGTCAAACCTGATGAAGTTTCAAACACCTAAATAACTTTCCATTTTTAATTAATTCTAAAATACCCTTCTATCCAGCAAACCCCAACCCCCTTAACAATGAAAGCCTTCAATACTTAATTCCTCGATGTTAGACACGAAGCCGTCTCAACGTTCAATGTTCAATAATTACTAACCATGTAGTATAAGGACTACCAGGACGTTAACAGGACAGAATTAAGGCTTTACTGAGTTTGCTTTTAAATTTCGTCATCAGAATTAAGAAACGCAATAATTGGATTAGAGGGGGGAGTCTGTGCTCAGTGAAATGACATTAAGCTAATTTTTATAGCAGGTTCTATAACTTGAGGATTGTTACATTTCCATGAAAGAAACTTGATATTTCTGTGCTTAAAAGTAACTCACTTTCGATGCGAACGTGGTTTTACATTTTTAAGTATATATTATCCAATTTTGAGTGGTCAGAGGCGTTGTTTCGGCAAGACAGAGATCCTGGGTTCAATTCCCAGTTACGACTGTTAACTTTTTTTTATTTTCTTTGTCTTATTTTTTTTTCACGTTTCGTTGACATCTTCTGCTTCGATATTTATATATTGTCTTCTTATTGTGGTTGTAGGTTGCATGATTATCCTGGCAAGGTTGGAGCTAAATGTTAAATTGTCTTCGAGAGCTTAAGAAGCAAAAACAAGAGAAAAGACATCCATCTTGTCTTTTCTTCAAGTTCCTACGCGATTGTGGTGTTCTTAAGCCATATTAATTTGATTAACAAAAAAAAAGCGTTTTTCATGTTTCATATCCGAGTAGGTACTGTGCGACAAAAAAAACATTATATATTTTAGCTTTCATTGTACCAATTGAAGAAGGTTCTTCAATTGGTACAATGAAAGCTAAAATATATAATGTTTTTTTTGTCGCATCTTAACATAGGACCCTTGTTTCATCTCATTCCATTTTAATTTTAAATGTATGTAAAGGGTCTGTGTTTAAGCCAATCTTTTGGCTCAATTGTTTAAGGTACTTTCATCATTTATAAAATTATTCCACTGCAAAGAACAGAAGCACTTTGGTGTGAGGGTTAGGCAGGAATCTAGAAATCAGTGTGTCCAGGAGTGACGTATGAATTTACCCCTTTGCAAGGCGATGGGTCAAGACAGACCAGATGGAGAGGTCAAAGGGTCTCCCCAAACCAGCCTCTCCTGAACTGGTACGCCACGTAGGTTGGCAGGCACATCCTGAAAACAAATCACCCCATGAACCTGGGCACCCCTGATGAATCACCAAACTCAACAAAACACTTGGGGTGACCTATGGCAGAGGTGTTGGTTATCCAATAAATGGTTCCCGGGGTGGTGGTACCTAAACCAGCCTCACAGATTGATATCCAAGGATGTTGAAAAGCAAATCAAACGAAAGCATTGCAAATGTAGGTTTCAACTGGTCACAACCAATTTGGTTGTAGTTTGTCAATTTTGTCCAAACCGAGCTTTTGAACAATGTTAAATGGAAAATCCTTTGAGGGCACCTTACAAGCGCATGAAAAGCTTGGCGCATACATCGCCAATCCAATAATATTGTATTTCTTAATCATTGAAGAAGACAATATTAACAAATCTCAACGAATTATGTAGCAGAAAAAGACAAAGAAAGAAAAGGGTAACTGTCGCAACTGGGAATCAAGCCCAGATTTTCAATTCTTACCGGACAACACTCTTTTCGGAGCTTTTGATGCTTGGTTATTTTCTTTAAATTTGATCGATCTATTATTAATTTCAATGTTAGATTTACCAATATTATTTTCATCCCTAAATTCCCATATTTTTGGATAATATAATTATTATATGATTATAAATAATTATACAATCAACATTTTTCTGTGCCTTTTTCTATCTCTTGCATATTATTTTGTTGAGATTTAGTACCTCATTATTATCTTCTTTAATGAGTAAATATTCCAATTAGCTATATTATAAGCTTCCAATAAATTTAAAATCATGTTTCGTTTAGTGTGTGTTTTGTGTATTTTATTTGTTTTTACTTTTATGTGTTTTTGTTTATGTTTTTTGTTTTTGTTTATAGCTTTACTCCCCGGTGAGTGTCCCGGAAGACGATGCTAAGTGTTCCGCAATGCTCTCACGAGAAGGATAATTTTCCAAGATATGTGTGTGCCAGACATATTAGGGTTGAAAATTTTTTAGTTCTCATTTAAAATTGTTTTGCTTGAAGAGTCTTGGCAAAAAATAAAAAAAAAATCTGTGAAGCAAGTAAAAGTATCTTTATAAACTTTTACAATAGTAGGTACTGGATGCAATTTTCAAAAAGAATGATTTTCGACTAAATTATGTATTAGTAAAATCTTTTTTTTGTATTATTGACCAATGAATCAGTTTACAGAGGCACAAATATTTTAATTTACAATAATTAAAAAAAAATATATATATATTTTTTTTTTTTCTTCTGCAGAAGCGAACGCTTACTAATAAAAACCAAATGTTTGGATTATTTCTATAGCGCCGTTCTTGTGAGAAAATTACCACAAGAGCGCAAAAACGCTTGCGCTTAAAAGAGGAGCGAGCATCCTGAAGATTTAAATAATTTTACTTTAAAATTAGGTTTTAAAGAAATTTAAGCATTTTAATTATGTCTACAAATTTGGAAGATATTTTAGTTGTAAAGTAGTGTATATTATATATAAAATTGTTTTCAATTTATTTAACCAGGCATTTATCGTCTTTAATTATGGTTCTGAGGTTTGCCTATTGGCTGTTAATATGGAGGTTTTTGTTTTTATAGGCAACTTTGGCAAATATTTGTGAGTTAATATTAAAATTATTCAAAAAAGTAAAAAATTACTTTACTGATAAATTAAAGAAAATTATAAAAAAAATTCAATAAAGACAATGTTTGAAAATATTCTACTACCACCACAGTAAGCGGAAAATGTTGCTTGTGTTGTGATAGAGGACTTAGCCAGCCGATTAATTGAACACACTACACCTGGATGGGACCCAAACGCGATATCAACTCAATTACATTATTAAAAATCATTTTCATGGGCGTAAATTCAAATTACAAACGACCGATTTACGTTGAACCAATAAAAATAAATATTTCGTAAATAAAAAATAAAAAAATTATGGTAAATTTTTTTTTCTCAAATTTGCATTTAAGTTTTAAATTAAGAGGGCCGCGCAGCCGTTCTCCTACGATTTTGTTTTACTTTTATTATTTGAATTTGTGTGTTGTCCGAACCAGATCATAAAATTTGTACAATTTAAATTCTACAAAAATAAGGTTTGTGGTTTAAGTTTTTTTAATGCTAATTGTTACACGTTACATAATTTCAACCGTAGATTTGTTTATAATATGCAATTTCTACAACTGATTATTGAAGATGCGATTGTACTACATTGAGTGTTACACCGAGCTTAAAGTTTCCAATGAGAGATAAATAATGTATTGTATACATGCTGTTTTTATTCGTATCATGGAATTTTTTATAGCTATCTTCATTTGCTTTAAATTCTCACATTATGTTTCTTGATTTTTTTTAATCGGCTGCAAAAATGTCGCTTGAAACAATGTTTTACTATTTTTGGACGCTGTTACGATTATTTCTGTAATTATGTTGTAGTTTTAAATAGTTTATCTTACTGAAAATGTAAACAAAACTGTGGACAATTTTATTTCACATTATGAAAAAAAAATCTGTTCTCATATTTTATTTGTGAAAAATTTCTTTCACAATACAACAAGAACAGGTGAATGGAACATTTTGGATTATTATTTGGTTAATTAACATGTTTTTTTTTTTAATTACGCACACGTGTTATATGTGTTCAATAGATTATATAATGTATGATGATTATATCCGGCATATTTCATTGCTTATGTAAAACCTAATAAAAGTTCCTTTGATACATTGTTTTATTTTTTATTCAATAATTTTATGAAATTTTGTCAAGATTATGAAGGATCCAATACCTGTGTTAAATAATTGAACAACATATTTTTAAATAATTGAACAAAATATTTTTGAATAATTG
This sequence comes from Hesperophylax consimilis, assembly GCF_061612785.1. Classification (NCBI taxonomy): domain Eukaryota; kingdom Metazoa; phylum Arthropoda; class Insecta; order Trichoptera; family Limnephilidae; genus Hesperophylax; species Hesperophylax consimilis. The sequence continues at coordinate 32,241,902 of NC_142851.1, forward strand.
AACATAATATGTTTAAATATTAGCAAAATATGAAGAAGTAGTTATATGAAAGGGAAAATATTTTACTAGGTATCTTTATTATGAAAAATAAATTAAATGGCCTTTTTACTGTTACTTTTAAGGTAAATCTTTATGCGATGCAATCGTTCAATACGTACTTTTTTTCTAAAAATCTTCTTTCAAATATTCAATATTTAACTTTTATTCTATTTGCTAAAGTTTTATAAATAGTTCTTCTAAATGGATCTTAAGCCGATGCAACACGTCGTGTAACATTTGAAATCGAGCCGCTAGCAATAACAATCTTTATGTAGATGGCGACACAGTTTAAATTGCCGCTTAACATCGGCTTTCTGTTTTGATATATGAAAGAAAAAAAACATTTTCTAAAAGCGTGTTTCATTTTATTTTGCGAAATTCGGGCACAATTATTAAAATGTTTTATGATCATTTTCTAAATTATTTTCTAATTTTCTAAAATTTTTTCGCATAACACAATAAAACCATATCCGAAAATGGGTCCATAAGTAGAAGATTTTAAAAACTTTAAAGCTATTTTTGTAGGTCTGCTACTTATTATTTTTTCTGGGCTTATAAAAGTGCTTGATTATTTCAAAGGCCAAGATTTAACTCTCAGCATTTAATTAAATTATTTCTAAGCGATTAACTAATTTAGCATTACTTGGTATTGCTACGCTTTAAAGATATCCTTCCAAAATATACCTTGTAATTATTTAGGTCAGAAATATCTAGTAAATCGGTTAAAATTAATCCAATTTACAAATGTAATCCAATCAAAATACAACCTTCTAATGTACTCGTATACCATGGTTACTTTTAAGGCCCTCTCGACTGAGATCCAGGGGGTGTTTTCCACCCCATACCCGGAACCCGAGACTTTTCTGCCTACCTCTTGATAGAGCCTTCGGGGTATTGTGCCACCGCCTTCTATTAAAATGTGGGGTAAATTCAGTGTCGTGACAAAAAATCTTAAGCCCCCAGGCTAGATTTTTAAATGAACAGTCAACATCTAGTCACACCTTTGCGTAGTCCTTAAGCACGCCCTGAAGTGTTTAGTATTAATGTACATATATACATAGAGGGTGTATCAACACCTACCCGCTCGCATTAGTATTTTGACTAATGAATTAGTATATGACTTTTGCTATATGAATATCCTAATTTTTTTTCTTATTTATTGCATTATCAACATCGGTCTGGCTATCAACAGCGTGGCCGTGCTCGGAAAATCGGCAAAAAATCGATTTTCCTCGCCTGACCACCATATAGGAAAAAACAAAAGATAATTGTAACCTCTCCCTTGATTTTTTTTACATTCGCCAAAACTTTAAACTAGGTTTAAAACATCGAATTTGTTACATCATAAAGTGTGTCGATATCGTTGGTATATTGGTGAGTTTGCTATATAATTTTTTTGTGAACGGTGACATTGAAATATGTCCTTAAGGCTAGTGTGTCGAGTAAGTACTCTTAAATTGACTAGACTCAAGGGGGTATTGGGGTGGAAATTTGTAGAGGGGAGATCGGGAGGAGTCATGAAGAAATAATGAGACATGGTAATAAACAGGTTGCTCTAATTTAGTTGTTCTTTTTTTATTCATTTTTAATTTTTTTGGCCGATAATTAAAAAAATATATTAATATTACCATGTAACGCTTCTCTGTGTTGATAACGCCGCAATTTTATTTATTTTTTTAATGTTGACTCTGGGCAGTTGCCCAAAATATGAATTCAGCCAGTTACGCCCTGGATATAACACCTACCCCTATCCAAACCTGTGGGGTATTTCAGCCCCTCGTTCAGTGCTTACTGGCAGTTACAGTTGCTCGTTTCTCCGTATCTCAAGACGTTAAGGATTCTCAATTGCTATAATTTTAACACGATATTACCTCTCATACGACTTCACTCCATCTTGGGAACAGAGTTCCCTGGTTTTATTTACTCCAACCTTCCGCCTCTTCCCAATCCATTCAATTAAGATCCTTCTGATATTTTCGAATGGTCTTTTCTCGATGCCGGTAATTCCATTGTATTCTCACAAATTCATAATTTCTAGAGAACTTTTCTATATTCATTTCAGAGGGCTTTTTGTGACACAATAATAATAATAAATATTATTAACTAACTAACTAACCATCACGCCGTTTCCCCGCAGGGGTAGGCAGAGAGGACGGACCGCCAAACAACTCGGTCTTGGCACACACTTCTTGCCTCATTCACATTCATACATCGTCTCATACATACTCTTCTATTATTCAGACTCTTGACATGGCCCGACTCGAGTATCTGATTCACTTGATCGTGCCATGTCTTCCTCGGGCGTCCCCGAATTCTGCTACCATTCGCATTTGCATCATATATCCTCCTTACACTCCTATCTTCACTCATTCGCTCTACATGCCCAAACCATCTAAGCGTCCCTTTCTTAATCTTACTCATTACGCTTACATCAGCCTTGCAATCTTTGCGGATCTCCACATTCCTCACACGATCAAACATGGTTTTACCACACATACGCCTCAGGGATCTCATTTCAACAGCATTTAATCTACTTTCATCCTTTTTTTTGCCAGTTCCATGCCTCACTTCCATACATTAAGGTAGGTACCAGCACTCCGTTGTGGACTTCTAACTTCGCTTCTTTGGACAATTTTTTGTTAGTGCCAACAACGTTCAGTCCTTCATTAACGGAATTATCTGCATTTACCCTTCTTTCAAAATTTATTAATAATATTATCAAAAAATAATTAAATAATATTATTATTTACATAAAAATGCTAAAATTAGTCATTTTAAATACATGCAGGATTACGAAAGATTTTTTAAATATTTATGAGGGATCATTATAAATCATATTAGAAATTCTACTGAGCCGAACCCTCTGATATGAAAATATCTGGAGTCGTTGAATTATTTTCCCATTTGATCTCTGGTGATTTGACGTGTTATTTTTGTATTATTTTGTATTTATTATGCTTATATAATGCACTTGCATAATGTGGATTGACTAGATGATTATTTGTGGAAAAGGGTGTGGAATGGTTTAGTTTTTCCTGTGGGGATGATTTAACCCGAACATAAAGTCGGTAAAAAAAATTGATGTATTAAAACAGATATTTTACTTTGTTTACTGTGTATTAATTAAAACACGATGTAATCATCGAACCCGGAGATCAACGCTAGTTCTAATCGGGTAAAAAATACATATAACGTTATCAGGGGGTAAATGCATCAGCTTCGGGAAGTGGTTCTAAATGTGTATATAAGTAATGAAGATAAATAATTTCTTTAGAAAGGTCATTTTTTCGTAAATGCGAAAAATAAAATGAGAAAAGATGCGATCGCAACTAGGAATCGAACTCAGGACCTCAACCTTCCCGGAGCTTTGCTTTAACTACTGAGCCAATCCGATCCTACTCCCTTGCGTTATATTTAACTGTTCGATCAAATGCGACCAACATTTTATGTTTCACATTTTTTGTTTGACAGTTCTTAGTATTATCTTCAATGATTAAATTATTATTATTGCTTCTCAGCAGGTTGCCACTTGGCTTTTTTCACTACATATTTACACCGTGGAGATGATAATAATCTGTGAAACAAGAATGCTCGAACAGCACCACAAAGGAGTGCGCTAACATCAGCAAGTAGCGCGCGGCTTTGTGGAAATTCCACAACATAATTTATTAATGCAAAACTTCGCCTGACTTTTAAACTTTCCTTTACTTTGGCCCTGTTCCGTTATCTCTTTTCTTTCTTGAACATATAAAACGTGAAAGATGATGAAATTTAAGCTTCAATTTGCCAGTGTTTATGTGGCACCGTAATTCGATATAAAGCTCACACTCAATTACTCAAATTGTTAGCTTGGAGTACGCCATTACGACTTTCCAAATTTTAAAGGCATTTTGTTTTTTGTTCTTCTCGTTAAAAATGAAACTAAATAGGTAGGTCAGCTACCCCAAAAATTAAGCATAATATTATAATTTAATTAAAGTGTGATTATGTTTCATCAATATTTTTTTATACTAAAACTTATTTGATCATGTGGGCCTCATTAGGTCCAACGCCTGTGCTGAGGCCAACGTTTTAAAGTTTTATAAAATACAATATTGTTATGACATACGGTTATGTATCTTGTTCGAGATGTATTTGTATATTTTGTGTAGGTTAGTTTTGAATGCAATTATATTTTCAATAAACTGTATTTGCGCCTTTTTTGTTACTTAATGCAAATCTTATATTGTTTGTGAAATGTTTTAAGTTACGCTCATTTATTGTAATAGGTCATAATGTGAATGTGCCATAATTTTTGCAAATGTCATTGTGCTTTGACATTAATTTTGTAGACAGCTAGAGAATTAGTTCAAAACATGGAGCGATACACACCTGAAGAAAGCGGAATTATTGTTACTGCTTATTTGACCAATTTCCAGTCTGTTTTTTTAACGCAAATGTAATGTCATAATGTGAATTGGCTGCCATTTTGTTATAAAAAATTGGGCTCTGTTTCACAGGTACGAGACGCTCAGCCAAACGCATAATTTTTCGCGCATAGTGCAGGACGACGAGGAAAACGAAAGGACCGTAAATTGTTTACATAAGCAGTGACAATAATATTTTTATAAATTTATCTTTTACACCGTTCGGCATTCAATCCTCCATCATTGCACAAGCAGCTTTGTTTCAGTTTATTTTATAAGTGTAAAGGGTAAGTGGCATACGCATTTCAAAGGAGGTATCGCACAAGAGTCCCAACGTGAGGGTATATTGTGAGGCTGAAGGTAGTGGAGAGGCAAATGAGGTAAGGAAGGCAAATATAGAAAAATAACTGACTGTTCAGATTAAGTCCCCAAACACGGTTAAAACCATTTCAATCAACTTTTAATATATATAATATATTTTACTGTAAAACGCTGAATTTGGAACCCGTGATCTCCGGATTCGTAGCCAAGGATCATAACCACACAACGTCCGAGACAATCATTTTTTTCTTGAACGAATAAATAACTAAATGAATGAACGGAATGGAATCTTGGAAGGGGAAATTAACCCACTTTCGACATTCAATCGAGCTGAAACTCGGCAGATAGACTTGACGTAGATGGCAATGCATTATATCAACTCATGCATACACACGTGCACACACATGCATACACACGTGCACACCCATGCATTTCTCTGAAATTGGATGACATTATAAAAAATTACAGCAGTTAATACTTCAAACATCGATGTTTTATACTTTAGTCTATGACTTCAAATTAATCTCAATACCATCCAAATAGGATTTGGTTTAAGTACTGTCCACTTATTTTAGTCAGTACCTGGGGAGGAAGGTTCAATCCTCAGTCAAAATAAAAAGTATTCAATATAATAATAAAAATATATTTTTTTAAATATATGATCATTAATTATTGCAGTGATCCTCCGTTCCAATAAACAAACCGCCTTCAGTCTGCAGAATTTCAATTACTTCAAAATATTTACGCCTGCAAATTAGCGGCAGGGCTGCAGACTTTTTTAAGGGATAATTATCTTTTTTAATTTTGTTCTAGTGTCCATTTTGCTGTACGGAGAATTTAATTCGTTTGTTTTTCTCTTTGTTTTCTTTTCAGCCGTGGAGACTGGGTACACTCATTTGCCTAAATCTTGTTGGTAATTTTTTTCAAGGAATTTTTGTGATGAAAAACAAATATACCGAGTCAAAACGTTTTTTTGTGATGGGCTCTGTTAAACGTTGACTGTGTTCCTGGGACTCTTGCATATTTTAAAATAAATACAGTTTTGAATTTGTAGTAAATAATTAACCAGTCACCTTGACGGTACAAAAAAACAGTTTGAAGTTTTGCCAGACTTTGGTAATTTACTAATTTTGTTTAAGGACGAAATTAAAGAAGAAATTAATAAAGTGTTCATGCAATTAAAAACAATGAATGATGCGCTAAGAGAGTGTCACTCCAAAATTAATAGCCTCGAAGTCAAAAACAATGAACTTCAAACTAATTATAATCTGGTATTGTCCAAATTAAACCGTCTTGAGCAAACCTCATTAAAAAATAACGTGGAAATTATTGGCATACCGGAAAAAAGAAATGAAAATTTAATAGATATCATAAAATTGCTAGGAGCCAAGGCAGGTGTTGATGTTCTCCCAAATGATATTGATGGAATCGCTCGTACAAGGGTCAAGGAATTACCCAGAGAAAATCCTAAATTTACTCGTCCAATTGTAGTAAAGTTCACAGCCAGCCGCAGTAGAGATAACTTTCTTGCTGCTATAAGGAAGAAAGGCAGTCTCAACTCAAGTGATTTGAAGCTTCCCGGGGACTCCAAAATTTATGTCAACGAGCATCTGACTGCTGCAACCCGTGCGCTCTTCAAGACAGTGAGAGACTTAAGCAAGGATAAAAACTTTAAATTCAGATGGATCAAATACGGAAAAATTTTTATACGCAAAAATGAAACTAGTCCCATTATTCAGGTGACATTGGAATCTGACGTGACTCAGGTTTTTTGCTGATAATCTTCTTAGATTTAGCATCGTCTCGTGTGACTATAAGCTATTATCAATTTATTTTTCCTATCTACCTTATCTTTTTTCCTACTTTAAAATATCATCCTTTGTACTGGTTTTTCTTTATTTGTATAATATTAACAACTAACTCTTTTAATACTACCAACTTTAATCCAAATTATCCTACAATTACTCTGCTTGCGTTACTACAACACCACTCTAATATTTATAATTTACTAGAACATGCTTACAACTATTTTATCAATCTTATATTTTATATATATTATCAACTAAATGTACTAAAATGTTGAATGTATATTATCAAAATGTGACTGGACTGCGTTCTAAGACTGATAGATTTTATTTTAATGTTACCAATAACAACTATGATATTATTATGATAACTGAAACTTGGCTTATAGACAGTATTGCTAGTGAAGAGCTATTTGACAACCGTTACCTGGTATTTAGGCGCGATCGCAATGAGCAAAAAAGAGGAGGTGGAGTAATGATTGCGTTGAAGAAGCACCTCATAGCTCATGAACGTAAGGATTTTAACACGAATGCTGAAGACATCTGGGTGACTGTTAAGATTAATAATTAAATAAAAATTCATTTATGCTGTGTTTACATACCTCCAGGAGTCAATCACTCACAAAATATAAATGAATTCATGGATAAATTATGTGAACTTCGAGGACTACATCACGATGATCATTTTGTCATATCGGGTGATTTCAACTTACCTCAAATTAACTGGTCTTTAAGTAATGGTAATAGTATGCAAATTACGAATGGCTCTAAATCTGAAATTATTTCCAAACTATCTGACACCCTTTCATTTACTGATCTATCACAGTACTGCACCTTTCCAAATAATAATCATACATACCTAGACCTTGTTTTTAGCTCGATCCCTGTAATTGTATCAAATACTGACCAGTATCTCATCCCTGAATGTAAACATCATAAAAGCATTCTTGTTGACATTAACATATCTCTGGAAACTCCTATGGTGGACAACAAACGAACAATCAATCTTTTTAGGAAAGCTAACTATGAAACAATAAATAACGTCCTTAGTAGTATTGATTGGGATGCAGAATTTTTAAACCTATCAACCAATACTGCTATTGACCGCTTTTATACAATTTTATATGAAATCATTCGATTAAACGTCCCGTCAAAGGAAGTTCATATTAATAATTCTTATCCCTATTGGTTTAGTCCAGCCCTAATAAAACTGACTAAGGAAAAATATAAAGTGTTTAAAATGTGGAAAAGGTGGTCCAATCCTTTAGACTACCATGAATTCTGTATCCTTAGATCAAGGCAAAAGAAATTGTCTAGAGAATGTCTTAAACAATTTATAACAAACGCTGAACTTAATATATCTCGTGACCCTAAAAACTTTTGGTCTTATGTTAAAGGAAAAAGAAATAATTCTGGTTTGCCTCATGTTATGAAACTGGGCGAAGTGACTGCTGAAAATCCTTTCGCAATATGTAACCTGTTCTCACAGCATTTCGTCTCCACCTTTAATTACAACACTATTTCCGATGTACACTCTACCAACTATCATTTTGACAATCAAGTTAATATCTCCTCGGTATCAGTTTCAAAACAAAAAATAGAAAAAATAATCGATACTATTTCTAGCTCACTGGGTGCGGGTAGTGATAAAATTCCGGCTTTCTTTATCAAAATGTGTAGCAAGGTAATCTCGAAGCCCCTATTATTGCTCTTTCAATCCTCATTGAAAGAAGGTATCTTTCCTGATCGTTGGAAGAGTGCTCTCATCACACCTGTTTTTAAGTCTGGGGCTAAAAATGATGTCCAGAACTATCGACCGATATCTAAATTACCAATCTTTAGTAAAATTTTTGAAAAAATTGTTCATGAACAACTATATAACTGCATCGAGTCTGTAATACTCGTGAACCAACATGGCTTTATGAAAAAAAGATCGGTTGTATCTAATCTTGCCATTTTCATTGAAAATATTACTAAATCAATGGATGATCAAATCCAAGTTGACGTAATCTATACAGACTTCTCAAAAGCGTTTGATAAAATTGACCACAGTCTTCTTTTGTCCAAATTACTAGCTTTGGGAATTCATGGGGATTTATATAGATGGTTAGTCTCCTATCTTAATGGGCGCACTCAGGGAGTAACAATAAATGGCTTCATCTCTGAGATTGTAAATATACCCTCAGGTGTGCCCCAAGGATCTCACCTGGGACCGTTACTGTTTACAATTTTCATCAACGACATTATAAAATGCTTTAATTATGCAAATGTTCTACTTTTCGCTGATGATATGAAAATATTCCTGCCTATTAATTCTATAATTGACTGCTTTAAACTACAAGAAGATCTGTATAGGCTTAATGATTATTGTATCCGCAATCGTCTCAACATGAACACTTCTAAATGTTATGTAATTACCTTCACCAGAAATAAAATTAAGTTTGACCATAATTATCATATAGCTGGCCAACTACTCAAAAAAGTTACACAAATTCGTGATCTAGGTGTTATACTTGACAGTAAACTTACATTTGAGGCTCATATTGATATGATTGTTAAGAAAGCCCTTAGAATGCTAGGATTCTTATTCCGTATTGGAAAAGAATTTAATAATATCATAACACTTAAAATATTGTATTTTTCTTATGTTCGCAGTCATCTTGAATTCGCTTCTCCCATATGGAATCCTCAATATAATATTTACATAAATCGCATTGAAGCCATCCAAAGAAAATTTGTCCATCATTTAAATTTCAAACTAAATTCAAACCTTGACGTAAACAGCTCGATGGACCTTTATGGACTTAAGCCATTAAAAACTAGAAGAGACTCCGCAGATATAATATATCTCCATAAAATTATCAATGGCTTTATTGATTGTTCTCCCCTTCTGTCTGAAATTAATTTTAGAGTTCCGAGCGTTAGAACTAGAGAAAAATCACTTTTTCATCTCCATAAATGTTCTACTAATATAAGACAAAATGCGTTTATATTCAGAGCCTGTAGTATATTTAATAAGAATTTTAATGATATGGACATATTCTCAAGTAATTTAGGAACCTTTAAAAGATATGTAATAACTAACATTAAATAATTTTAAATATTCTACTTGAAGTTATCATGTTATTGCTTTGAATCCTTTCCAGTTACTTACCTTCCAATTTATACTCATGTGTTCAATTTAGTTGTAGGTATACATTTATTATATTGTTATTATTGCTGTTGTGTAGTGTTATTGATTGCTGCTGTGTTGAAATTTTACAATACATTTTGTTTTGAATTTTAGTTGGTTATTAGTATATCAGTTAAATTTAAATTTTTGAAATTTAGCTGGTTATTAGTATATTATTTGTGTTCCTAGATCTGTTATTATTTTTTATTTATTATTTACAATTTTGTATTTTTTGTAAATTTCTCAGGCCACGGGTACAGAACCCTTAGTTTCTTGTTTTAATATTTTTTATTATTATTATAATTTTAAGTGAAAATCTGTTATTGGATTTTATCTATATTATTTAGTTTATTCTTATATATGTAAATAATCTGTTGATTTTCCCGAATAAATAAAATAAAATAAAATAAAAAAGGTAAAGATAAATTAAAATATTTACTTCGTTCTCTTGCTAGTCGTGCCTCTGTGAAAGCACGATAAGCTCTTTGACTGTATCCAGAGGTCGTGGGTTCAGATGCCAGATGGGCAAATGAATAAAAAATAAAAACAATATTATCAAACCTACTAACTTTGGTTGTCTGTAATTTTGTGCGTGATTTGAAATATTCTTGCATAATGTACCACTACCATAAACATATGAATATTAGTAGACCTGCCCTAAGTGATTAAAAGCGTATTATCCCCACTCCCCATACCGGTTCCATTGGAGCCGGCTGTGCTCGCGTATGGCCTCAAGTGAAATTTGAAAACGTGACGTCATCATTCTTGTGCGAACTATGGTCGAGGCATCATCGGTTCATTTTACGAAATAACACGACAAAATGTTGACTTGTACTATGAAAACTTGTAAAAATAGATGTGAAAAAGAGAATAAACCCAATTGTCGTATTACATTCCACATATAAGCATTATTTTACTTTATTTTAAGCATATTCACATCGTATAATATGAATCAGTTGTTACTATCACATCGAGAAACGTCTGGACGCGAAACACAAAGCTGGTTGGTTGCTGGGAAGTAAATTATGAACATTTATAAAAGTGTCTTAACTAAATACTTAAACGAAATATTCGATTCTGAAAAAAGAACCGAATTTTTTTGCCGAATTTGGACTTCGCAAATTTATTCATAACGTGGCGAGTGATTTGCGCTCCCATGTAAAAATGTCTATTCATTCAAAAGCAGATTTTACTTTTAAGAAGTAAATGGTGATATTATAATGCGAGATGCCTATTTACTGTCAGATTGATTTATTGACGAATCACAGTCAGCTTCACTCCCTTCGTTCTTCAACAGTTGATTTTACCCCTCGCCATTATCTTCTCGTCTATTAATTCCTATGTCTGTGACCACTACTCAATTTTGATTTGAAATTTAAAAAATTAAAGCCTTTTTTTTGTGAATTCAGACACTAATACCTAATAATATTTTTATATTTAAGTGTGTATATTTAAATTTTAGATTGATGATTTTTCAAATTTACCAACGGTGTTCATTCTAAAGGTACATTTCTGACAGTCTTCTTGTAACCAACAAATATAATTATAGCATAAAGAAAATTAATAATGTTTATTTTTGAAAAACAATGGACTTGGGCAAATATGTTATAAATTCTGTCAGCTTCACAAATTCTAAAATTATATAAACCCATGAATTTTCACTGGTCTGCGCGCTAGTATGTTAAATAGATTTCATATTTACTTCTTATTATGGTGCTTATCCTTTTGGAGGCTTACTATCATCTGACCATTCAAAATTTAATCCTACAATTATAACAATACTTAATAAATTGAAAAAGATATTGAAATTCTTATACATAAAACAGAAGCAACAAACAATTTGATTGAGTTTTTAATATTTTTTGTTAAAAAAATTATGCCACCATCGTTAAACAGGGAGTATCAGCACGCACCCGAAGGATTTTTTACTTGTCATTTTAAAATTAAAAAATATATATTTTTCCATCACGTGTCGCCACTGGATACTGCCTAGCAGATCACGTGATATTCACTCCATCTATTTTCGGTAGCACGTGATCCGTTGCGACGTGTGATATTATTGTTGTTTGTTTTTTATTGAAAAAATATCATCGGACAGCAAAATGATATCTGCACTATTTTTTAACTCCAAACATGTTCTGAAATCGCTCTTTGAAATCGTTCTTGTAAGTTCTGTTACATCCTGCATACATATTCGTTTTATTTTGTTAGTTTGTTTTTTTTTATTCGTCAGCTTACAAGAGCGCCCCTTTCTGTACAGGGTAAAGACAAGGAAACTATTTACATTTCTACCAGGTAGTGCATGTTCGTTGGGATGTGGGCTGTAGGAAGGAATTTGTCAATGCGGGTTTTGAAGAGGCGCGAATGTCTTTTTCGCGTTTGCTCATTTTTAGTTTAAATTAATGTTTTTCTATATTCCGATTCTACTTTTGTTCACGTTTGTTGTAAATTAAAAACATTCCTTTAATGTTTTAGCACGCGCATTCCGAATTTGTACCGATTTATTAGAACACTTTAAGTTTTAGTTCTTAAAAAAAACTTGTTTTTTTACACATTTGTAGAACCGAAACGGTAATTATATGATATTCCACCGATAAAAAAATTGTGAAATATCCCCCGAAAATGATTAAAAAACATAAGGACCGGTTGTTTCGGAGAATTTGAACAATTCATCAAATTTCAACGTTAATTTGCGAGTTCTGTGAAAGTCCTATTCAAGTTCTGATATTATATCATTATAGGCTAGTTGCTTGACAGAACTGAAATAATAACAGAACTAGAAAATATCTTTCACAGAACTCGCAAATTAACGTTGAAATTTGAAGAATTGTTCAAATTCTCCGAAACAACCCGTCCTTATTCTAGTATTTGAAAAATCATAATATTAACCATACAACAAATTTCAAATACTCCATCCATATTTCACAGTTAGCTCTTTGACTATCTGCATTATTAACTGCTGAACTTTCAGCGCTATAAAGTAACACCGTGCAGTTATTAATTTGCACCATTATGCGCAGTTTGTTTGTCCGTGAAGCGCGATGATACGAGTATGACGACGCATTGAGTAGGAGGGTGCCGGGGAGAGAACTGTGGAGCGCCGCACACATTACAAGAAAGTGTTCCCACGATAACTTTCAAAAGCGACCGCCATAGAATAAATAAAGCATAACTGTAATAGATAAGTGCTTTCATTTATAACCCCCCCCCCCCTTGATAACAATGAATCTCGGTGATAAATTAACTCCAATCTGTGCGAGTTGAGAAATGCAGGGTATAGCGCAGGTTAGGACTGGCCCTGCAGACTGTGTGGGCCATAAAATGAAATAAATAGTTAGGAATGCCCGAGAAAACATTGGAAAATTAACTAATTGTGCAATTTTTTCTCGGGTTTTTCAATGTTTCTTTTTTTCTAATTAGTGAAACATATACCTACCGCACGAAGAAAAACTTACTGATTGAAAATATAGGCAATTTATTAAAATTCTTGTCAAATTATTCGTATTCCTGTCAAAAACGGAACTGTAGGCCTTTAGGTAAGTTTTTAGATTCTCACGGCCAAAAGCATTTTTGTTGTTTGTTTTTGGGGTGTTATGCCGTGTTGCGCTAACTCCTTCTTTAGCCGACGTTTCGGACAGCGTTGCAGTGTCCATCATCAGGGCAGATCCGGTAGATCCGAAGATATCCACACATCTTCGGATCTACCGGATCTGCCCTGATGATGGACACTGCAACGCTGTCCGAAACGTCGGCTAAAGAAGGAGTTAGCGCAACACGGCATAACACCCCAAAAACAAACAACAAAAATGTAGGCCTTTAATTCATGAATTGACAGGTTTCCTAACAAATTCACACGGTAAAACATGAATTTAATGTAATGTTATTTTCGGAACACGTGTTCATAAAAATTCTTGATATTTTGGCATTTTGTTTTTATATTTATTAGCATAAGCGCACCATGTTCAGATATATTCTGAATGTACCGATAGTTTGCCAGGAAACGGCAGAAATCGAAAACACTCATTTTCTTTTCAAGAGTTCGATTCAATATGATTCAAATTTATAAAATTTTTGTTACGTTTTAAAGATACTGCGTTAGTATATAGATTTGGACACTGTTCATTAACGTTTGTTATGCACGTTAACCTAGTATATAGACAAGAAAGATAAAATAAGTGAAAAACAAACAGACACGTCATAAAAACAGTTTTCACAGTTTCAACACAGCTTCATTAATGTTGATTATAAAGCCGCATCTCCAGCGTCCAAATTACCACAAATATTGGACCAAATGTTTGTGCAAACACTGGGGAAGGGCCAATGTTTTTATTTTTCCGTGGCCAATGGAAAACAAAAAACGTTATGGCACCGACCCAGTAGTGGTTTTGTTTTTGTCTGATGTTTTGATAACATTTATTTACAAAACTTAACGGAAGAGTATATTTTAAAATTGATTACAGATAGTCAAGATAACCTAATAAATTTAAAAATCAGATAATTTTAAAATAAAATAAAGCAGTTTGAGCCGATCTGATCCGTTTTATTACTTTACTTCTTTCGCAATGATAATTTACTCAATACTGAGGTAATAATTTAATCACACTTGCGCCTGTACATACAGTTCTTTCAACACAACATAAAACATATCACGGTGTTATCTGAAAAAACTGTATGTTGTGTGAAGTCTGAGGGTTTTAAACTACATAATGTGGGTCCAATGGTCCTTATTTTTTTTAGGTTTAAAAAGGTGAACGTAATCACGAAATTTCATCAGCCGGGACTTCAAAAAGAATTTCTCTGCCAATCCGTTAAGTCAATATCCTGGAAACAGGATAGTATCAGAACTCCTCAATAAGGGATTCTCTCATTTTTTTCCATTCTGTCACCCAAATAAAAGCTTCCAAATAGTAAAATTTTAATAAACACTTTACAATTTTTTATTTAATTAACTTTTTAAGGTTGTCTAATCAATTTTTTTTTATATTCGTTTATTATTATTATAATAACGTTTTCACAACGAACCAAGGCCTGGTTAGACATCCAATCCTGACCTGACCAAGGGTAGATTTTACAAACCTAAGGGTAGATTGTACGAGCACCGACTCGGGGGCAGAATGTAGAAACTCTACGACTATTCGTAGTGGTCCGCATGAGTAGTTCCGCTTTGTTTGTGGGCGACGTCGAAGATAAACTTACCGTAATAAGTTGGCTGGATGCGCCGCCGTCCCTGGGAGGAGCTCTTTCATAATTATCTTAATGATAAAATATTAAATGCCAGGAAGTGGGAATGCTATTTCCACCTGGCAAAAAACTACCTCTGCATTTTTGCTGTCGGCCTCCGGAATAATGGGAAGTCAGCTGGATTTATAGGAAGAATTTAAATTATCATAATGTTCCGCATTTTTAATGATGTTAGCAAGACTTTGCGTGAATTAAATTTGAATTTTAACTTTATTCTGTAATGTGAAACTGAAATTCAAAAGAAAGGCATTTTTAATTCGTTCATTTGTGGATGAAAAAATATTGTTTGCGTTATTTAAATAAAGCTTAGTTAGATAACAAAAAAATGCCCGGCATTTTAAAAATTCTACCTACCTACCCTTGTGTTTGGCTCCGTAGCAATTTATTTTATTTTTTTAAATTTTAAATTATCTATTTGTACGTTCAGGTTTTACAAATGTCTAATTTATTATTAATGTACTGAAACATGCGCAAGTATTTTTGATAAAATTCTGTGTAATACCTCAACATCAACTGATACTAAAACTATAAAAATTAAAAAAATAAATTCATCAATCTCACTTGGCTTTATCGTGTCTGTTGGGAAAAAATATATAAGAATATTCCCATCAGTTTATAAAAAATCTATCGTTACACCTGTTTTTAAATCAGGCAGCTCTGAAGAAATATCAAATTATCGACCTTTATCCTTTGTCTCAAAGCTTTTAAAAAAATTGAAAAGCTTACACAAAAAACAACTGATGTATCACATTGAATATAATAAAATAATCCTAGCCAATTTGGATTTAGCGAAAATTATTTGAAAACTATTTTGGTAAAAGGTTTTTTTTATTATTTTATGTATAAATATCATCGCGTTCAACAGCGTCTATTTCACTGCTTGCCAATTGAGTTCATTTAACATTTTAGTTACTTTTGAATATCTATTTCGCCAAAGTATTATTCTCATCGCTCTATTACTAAAAATTTATATCAAACAACTCATTGTCGTGTGGACTTTTTCAAAATATTTGGCACTAACAATATTTTAGTGCCCAACTTTTAAAGCCGCTAATGTATTTTAAATTGAAATAAAGCTTTTGACGAGTCAATGTCCCTCCAATACACTTTTGAAAGAATATTACATGTTTCAAAGTAATTTAAGGCGTATTTCAAACTTCTAACCTTGAAAAAGTTTTTGGAAAATTCTGAAAGGTTGAAGGTTATACGTTATTGCATATACGTACTTAATTGGTAATTACATGTAAGGGATATATTATGAATTTTCGCTCTTCAAAATCTACAGCTATCTAAGTGTAGAAATAACAAAGATCTTCTCACAAAGCCATACAAATCATCTACATTAGATTGGTTGTGTAAACCATAAATTCCTGGTTATATCGATTACTCGTTAGAATCTCACATATTGAACCTACAAATGAAATAATTGTACCCAAATACTCCATCTTGAAATATCCGTAAGTCCTTTCAGAGATCTTTCAGGATCACCTTCAGCGGGAGGCTATATGTTTATTTTCAGTTATCCGTAGAGGATAAATAACCGGTTTCGAGGAACCCTGAAATGAAAGGTAAACGTTCCGCTTCGAACCCTTTCACTTTTATTCAATTTTCTTTACTATCATTTCTGGCAGCACTGAGTGTATTATAAAAACACGTGTGTATTCAGCGGCTGGGGACTTTTTTCATACTGAGAAGTTGAGAAGAAGCTTTTTACATGGTTTTCTTAGCTGTCTAGCGTGAAAAGATTCACCATATTGTGTATGAGTATGTATGCATGACGCCTTAGGTTTTCACATCAAATGTACACGTACTACTAAAAGAATAGATATATTATAGTCGTCGTCATTTTCATCTCCTTTTGCCAGTGCTATATTACACATTCTTGTTCATGATACTGAAACAGATGACAGAGAGAAAGAAGAAAAGGTTAGTATTGAAGTAGCTGGCTACACTGACCGGTTCATTATACAAGGCTAAAGCAATTTCAACCCATTTTTTAAATGTTGGATGATAGTTCGTAGTCTGCCATTAGAAAGATATTAAGAGAATCTTTCACTTGGAACCAAGTGCTTAAAATTCTAATTTATGTGTAAAACTTTTTTTTTTGTAAATTCTAAGCCCGGGGTTTGAGCGTCTGAAGTTTATCTCTGTTACGAAGGCTTCAGTATTATAGAATATTAAAACAATTGCATCTTCTTTCTTCCTCTATGTAAGTATAATAATAATAATAGTGATAGTTTATTCCAGAATGGTGGTGCGATGCAATGCATTCCATATTTCGAAATAATACAAAAATTGACAAAATAAAAAAATACACACACAGAACAGAACAAAAACAGACACTTTGTGAAAAATATTAAATCTATTTATATAAAAGAGAGAGCTGTGTGTTTGTTGTGGGCGGGCGGATGGTCGCGTGACTGATACCGGGCGGACGGCATGGTTTTAATTTTATACAAATCTATTGTCTTTTTCCAAAATTGATGAAATTTTGTACACTTGAACTTCAAAACAAGAGGAAGGTGATTGTCTTGACAAAGTCTGATTTCTAAAAGCTCTGCATAAAGTCCGGGCAACGCCGGGGTCTTCAGTTAGTTCAGTATAAAGAATAGTGCTTGTGACGGGCGGCCGGCGTGTCTTGTTTTCTATAATAATCTACAGTTTTATTCTGAGATTAATGTAATTTTGCACACTCGACCTTCAAAAGAAAAAAGGTTAATGTTTACATGAGATTTCTAAAAACCTGCCCCCTTCCTTTTCCCCACACCTTCAAACAGACTTTTGGTACTTACTAATGAAATTTTGCACACCTGACGTTCAAAATAAGATAAAATACTTTTTTACATCTTATTTTGAAATATCGTACGTTAAACCAAATCTGAGATTGATGACATTCTGCACACTTGACATTTTGCACACTTGTTCAAAATAAGATGAAATATTTTCGAAGGAAGGAAAGGAAGGAAAATGACTTCGGAAGGTTCTGTATACAGAAGTATCAATGGGTTTGTTATTTAAACAATCCATAGTTTTATTCCGAGAGTGGTTACATTCAATGAAGCAAGCTGGCGAATTCGTACAAATAAATTTATGTTCAAAGGATTCGCATAACATTTTTTGTATGTTAGCATACGTGTCTATTTTAAATTGGGTTTAACAACGAAATAGAATTATAATATACCTACTATACAATATACTATAATAATTATAATGTACTATAGGTACGAGTAGACCTCAAAACATAATGTATTGTAAAATTTCAACACAGCAGCAATCAATAAAAGCACTACACAATAGCAATAATAACAATATAATAAATGTATACCTACAACTAAATTGAACACAATTTGTATAAATTGGAAGGTAAGTAACTGGAAAGTACAATATCATTTTACAATCAAATTCCACTGACAAACTCTAAAATCCATCAGTAAACAACCTCTGACATTTTCAGCCTAAAAGCAATTTTAATTTCTCACCCCCTACCACCACAAATAGCCGCCCTTCAACCAAATTTTAAGTTGTGGGTGTCTCACAACCAAACACGAGACACAACTCATTTGTTTATTACAAAGTGTAATAAGTTTAGAGCGAGTTGACGAATTTGTGCACTTAAGATGTGAGTTGTTGGAACGGTAAGGAAGAAAGGACGTTGACCGATGGGAAAATACAGGTAATTTAATTAATCAAATGAATATAGTGATCACTGATAAGAAATTCTTCAAGGAAGTAAGTCTGAAATACCACAATGGGGTAGTGATACCAATTCTGATATATGGCAGAGGAATTGCATTGAATGAATTTTTTTTATTCACTAAAGATAATATTAGCGATCGCTCACCTAATTTGACCCTATCCCTTTGGGTCATATTTAACTATATCATATTTCAACCAAAAACTACCAACATCATCTTCATTTTCTTAACACATATTTTATTGGCTGCTATCTTTATGTGTGATTGCATTGTGATGATTCTTCCCGAACTAAAAGCAATCTAGGTAGTGTATTGGATAAATATATTCATTTTATTTTAATGTGCGGCATCTATTGACTTTTTTACAAGTCAAGGATGATTTTTTTTATGAACTTTATGAGTAAAACCTACAATTTTAATTTTTAATCATTGAAGACGATATTAGCGACTCTCAAACGAAAATTTAGAACTAAGAATTGAACTTAGGAAGTTATTTTTGTTATTTATTTTATGTATTTTTATGTAAAAACATTTGCATACATCTAGTAGGAACAATACGGTAAACATTTAATGAAAAATTCAATGTAGGAAATACGGATATATTGATATAAAAAGCAACTAAAATAACCTTGGTAAGTACCTCCGTTTACGAATCATATATCTGTTTTCACATATAAATTTTATATTTTTATAAATTTTAAATTGAATATTCCACTAGAATACTTACAAAATCATTTTTTATTAAATACTCTAAAAATACACACATTAGAAGACAGGCGTAAAATAAACAACTTAACTTTTTTATTCAAGATTCTAAACTCTAAATTCGACTGTTGCGAACTTCTGCAACTCATAAACTTCGGAATACCTACAATAATAACACGACAAAATACACTATTCCAATGCAACACACTTAAGCGCAATTACATTGCGAACTCCCCAATACAACGGTTTCACAAAATGGGAAACCAATACTTAGGTGATGTCGATATATTTAATATTAACTTTACGAATTTTGTGGATTACGTAAAAGACTTATTTAAAGACTATTCCTTAATGGAAGTTATATTTGTGTAAGCCATTCAAATCGCTGTATTTTTTAATTTATGTTCTTTTATTTTTACTATTTCTTTCTCATGTTTCAAAACTGTCATTAAAACTATACCACCTACTTGTAAAAGCACTCTGGGCGTTAAATAAATGAATAAATAAATATCATAAAGTATTTTGACCGGTCAGTGGTTGAGTGGGCATAGCGCTTGGGTCTCACCCGAGCGTCGCGTGTTCGATTCCTCGGCTGGCTAAGTCCTCCATCACAACACAAGCAACATTTTCGGCTTTCTGTGGTGGTAGTAGGAGATTTTCAAACATTGTTGGGTTATTCGTAACCTGGGAATGTTTGTCTTTCTTTATTAAAAAAAAAAAAAAAAAGAGTTGTCTTCTATATACGCTGTTTTACTAGACGGTCTCCGTGGTTGAGCGGTTTAAATCCCTGGCCAGAGGTCACAGGTTAAAATTCCAGCGTGCGCAAGTAAATTTAATTTATTTATTAAATCATTTAAGCCCTTCGGGTTTTTACAAAAACATGTATTAATTAATGATTGAAGACAATATTAGCAAATCTTAGTTAAATATGACTGAAGGAGATACGGTCCCGTTAACTCAGTTGGTAGAGTGGCGTCCCGGCAAGGCAAGGGCCCTGGGTTCAAGTCCCAGATGTGACCGTATCTTTTCTTGATTTTTCTGTTTCAAATTTTTGTTTAAGAATTGCTATTATTGTGTTCAATAGTAAAATATTATATTTTAGGTTTTACTCATTAAGTTATTCTAAAAATAAATAAAAACGTATAAATTAATTACATCACAGAGTGCAATAAAATTAACATAATAATAATATTTAAATAGCATCATGATTCTATGCTCATGAGCAGAGAATCAAAATAAAGCATAAAAGAATATAAAAAATAATATAGGAAAAAAATTAATAAACGTAATACACAACAAATACAAAAATGGAGAACATAGAAAAAAATGTATTAATACCTGCCAGGAGTAAATAACAAAAATCAACATAAAATAAAAAGTTAATTGTCAGTTAAATATTTGCATAAAAAAGTAAGTTACAATTATATAATACAGTTGATTATATAATACAGTTGATTATATAATAAAGTTGAAGCGAAACAATGTTAGAAATTTGTATATTTTTGTTATTTCACAATTTAAACATTAAAAATAATATGTAGTTTATTTGCAGCACGTTCCGCAGTGGAATATACTTTCAGTAACGTCCAGGTGAAAGAAGATCATTCAGAATCGAAACGTCGCTTGAAATAGCTTTAGCTGTGTTTGGTGACCATATCTCAACAGCCGGGTATTTATCTCATTCCCCTACCCGCTACCTTCAGCCTCACAATATACCTTATTCAGGTATATTCTCACCACTTGTCCAGGCGGATAGGAGCAATCGGGACTCTTATGCGATACTAACATAAAAATGAGATTTCAGGGAAGTGTATGTCGTGCTGCTTTCCAGTTGGTTTCTAACGGTTTCTGGAAGCCTTTTGTTCATGCTATTAATTTTTTTATCAGTATTATGTACGTTTCATAGTGCACTTAGTTATGTATCCTACGAAGAGACGAAGCGACCCATTTTCTGTCTACTCTTGCTGCAAGTTAATGATGAGGTGCAGGCTGCATCATTAACTTGCAGCAAAATTAAAAATAAGGTTCACTTTTTTAACTAAAGTAGTGTTGTCAACGAGATTATAAAAATCAGTGTTTTTAATTAAATCACAAGAAAACACACAAAGGGAAATTAATGATAAAATATATTGAAAATTTATTATGAATCTCATAAAATTAAGCCTAATATAAATACAGGTTAATACGGGATTGCAGGCCCTTAACGAATGAATCGAAAGGTTTCCTGGTAAAGTATTAGTAAATTAACGAATTATTTTTTGTCACAATGTCAGAACACGTGTTGATACTAATACTTAGATATTCGCATGTCGTCATGAACACATGTTTTCTGATATTATTACGAATTTAATAAAAGTTTATCAGGAAGTGGCCTGCAGTCCCGTTTTTAACCGGATTACCAATAATTTGAAAAGATTTTTAAGATACCGGCTATACACATTTTTCTTCGTGCATTACGTGGAAAAAATGTACCTATTAGACGTTTTTGTACTGGTGCTGGTTGTATAAGTACTTAACGTCGTTTTCTTCAACTCTAATAATCGTAAAAACATAAATTTCAATCGCCCATTCGATATTCAAATAAAAGTATAACAGACTGTGTACCTAGACGTGTTCGCCGTACATCTACTACGTTCAGTATTGCCAATTACGCAGTTATTGTATACTCGAGACCGCCATAAATCTTATCGTGCCATAAATAATGCCCAGTGTTGCCACGTTGAAAAAATAAAACGGGATGGGTGGTCTGAATCGTCGGATTCCAGAGATCTGGCAACGATGGGAGTGGGGTGGTTCCCACATCAGACAGAAGTGCTATTATACATACGTGGTTCGATGAGGCCGCCCAAGGGAGGTTTTATTGGCTGGTTTATTGCACATTTGAACCGTTTACCGGCGGTGACGCCCCTGCGAATAAGAATACTGGAGAAAATAGGACCATGGTTGTTGAACCAGCCCCGAAAATAAAAGTTCTTTGTAATATTATTAAAAGAAAGTCGTTTCAAAAATAGTGAGACGTAAGAATAAACAATTTTAGCAGCGTATTAATTTTGTATTTGTTTGGATAATTCAAGATCAAAAGTCGAATTGTTTTTTTTCATGACGGTAATATGTATATTTTAAAGCCGAAATTATGTGTGATAAACTATAAAATTCCAGCTGGAAAAATATGTGCAAATATCAGTTGCGTTTGGGTCCTACCAGGCGTCAGTGTTCAATTCCTCGGCTGGCTAAGTCCTCGATCACAACACAAGAAACATTTCCGCTCAATGTGGTGTCAGGTTTTTCGTAACCCGAGGATGTTTGTCTTTCTTAAAAATAAAATCATGATGTCGATGCTCACTGTTCGAGAAATTTTAAAAAATGAACAGCTGCAAAACAGTAAATAAATTAATTTCTTCCAAAACCGAAAACAAAAATTCTCTCATTATGAAAAACAATGTGAAGACTATTTTTTTTAATAATTCACTAAATATTATTTGTGGGTAATAATTTATTAATAAAAATATCCGGTCCATCCTAAGGGAAGTAGGGTGGAAGGCTAATAAGATGGCTTTGTATTTAAGCTCTTGTGAAATGGATAGTGTATTAGAACCAATTTTAACATGAGATTCATTAAAAAAACAGGGTGTAGTGTATTTGTTATAGTCAGGAAATTCTCATTCGTTCAAATATTCGAGTTTGTTCCAGAACGAAAGTAATAGAATGGTTTAATTGCTTTTCGTTGGAATATGAATAATATTTTCTATGCTATATAAAATCCTATTTTTAATTTACATAATAACTTTATTTGCGTAACCACGTATTGTTTATTAAAAATAATATTTTATCAAAAGGAATTTTTATGTTTTGTTTATTTGACGATAAAAACCTAGTTTAAGGATTTTATCTATATAGTTTAAATTGTTTACTGCGTTTAGTTTTGGTATAGCCGTCAAATACTGGATACCAAGAACTGTTGAGCTTAGCACCGTCGTCTTCATTAATATTTACGGGAATTTTATGAATTTTAATTGAGTTTTGATGTGTAAACAATGTTTCTTTTCCAATACAAACAGATCAATTTTTTTTACCTAAAAACTACCTTAAAATATTAGAATTTCTAAAACATTATTTATCTTTTTACATGTACTTTCATGCAAAATTACTTTACTCCCGAATACCTTGTATTATAGATATGTACTTTATCGTTTGTCTGAATTCTTCACGCAATGAGTTCCAAGTTTGAAAAGTTCAAACCAAATTGAGTTCTTGTTGAACCAGAGTTAGACAGACAGACGTGCAACAGAAATTAGGGAGTGATAATTGTTGTGGCCAAAAACACATTTCTGCAAGGACATTTTGTGCCGCACAGGATTATTTAGAATAATTTTAAAAATAGAATAGATTGTTTAGATGGTAACTATCGTTAAATGTTTGATCACTAGCCGGAAAAATCCCAAACCGCTACTGATACACTCTAAATTGTGGTAAATAATTGATGAAATCATTTTCATGGTGTTGAAGAAATTTTTATAATAGTATTTGGATGATTTGTATATCGCCGTTTTTGTGCACGTCACGGTCAATCACGTCAAGGGCCCTTTTAGAGTGATCATTTGCAATCATTCAAAAAATATAGCAGCCAAAAATATGTGAAAAATTAGTTGAAGATAACTAACTAACTAACCATCACGCATTTTCTCCGTAGGGCTAGGCAGAGAGAACGGACTGCTAAACAACTCGGTATTGGCACACACTCCTTGCCTGATTCACATTCATACATCGTTTCATACATACTCTTCTATTATTCTGACTCTTGACATGGTCCGACTCAAGTATCTGATTCACTTGATCGTGCCATGTATTCTATATGCTGTACGGTTCCATGATAACCCAACACAGTGACAATTCAACACACTTTTAAAAAGTGATATGAAGTCATTAGAAACGATGAAAAAAAACATTTTAACCTAACCTAACATACTTAACCTAGTTAATAAAACTTTTATTTCATCACTTTCCATGACTTTATATAACTTTTTAAAAATATGATGAATTATCATTGTGATGATTTATCCGGTCACCATGCTGTACATGCCCAAACCATCTAAGCGTCCTTTTCTTAATCTTACTCATTACGCTTACATCAGCCTTGATTTCTTTGTGGGTCTCCACATTTCTCACACTAGCATACATAGTTTTACTTCACATGATTACGTGTGTGGTTCAAGATAATATTACTAATTCGGAATTTGAAATATAAAATACAAAAAAATTAATAAAATAAAAAATAACACTTTAAAGAAATATAAATATTTCACTTTATAACTAACCAAAAGCTATATAACATATATTAACAAACATAACATCTTATCTAAACATAAGCAATATAACATGTACTAACACACATAACATCTTATCTTAACAAAAATCTATATTACATATTATATAAACCCACTTAACATCGTATCTAACAAATCACTCTTCATTCTTTTCGCTTATATTAAGATCGAACAGTTTTTTTCTTTAATTTATTTATTCCATTCTCCGTTTTCAGGACATCGGGAAGGATGGTTAGAGGCGTTGTCCCGGTAAGACAAAAATCCTGGATTCAATTCCTAGTTGAGACCGTTACCGTTGTATGTGTCATGTTCCGTTTCATAACTCATTTAGATTTATTAGTATTTTCTTCTTCTTCAATGATATATATTCATATTTATTTATTCACGGTTAAAGTACCTTTAGATACACTAAATAAATAATAATTAAAAAATAAATAACGCAATTGTACGTTTTAAACATACTAATATTATTAAAATTGATTAAATTTTATAATGAAGCTATAACAAGCAATACACAAATTAATAACAGTTTTTTTTTAAATGCGAAATGCTTTTTGTTATTTATTTCAGTGAAATTAAAAAAAATTCTTATATTATTTGCATAATTTGTGAATGCGTGATATAAAGGAGTTCGTAAACAAATTAATATTGACATTATTGTTGCAGTGGAAGGTAATTTTAATTCACGTGACTCTATTAGAAACTATTATTCTATTTGTTCCACTAAACTCACTGTTTCAAATTCCTAGTCGCAGTCTACAATAATTGAAACAAAACCCTTATACACGACGTAATATTCAATTAAATTCACTCTCTGAAAGTTTAAATTATTATAATTCTATTGGCGAAGTTTCGTGCCATACAGATTTAATACTGGAGATAGAAATTCCAACACAATCCATTTATAGTTGTTGTAAATTAAATAAGTCGAACTAGTGAATTCAATCTCTTCTCTCGTGTGGTTTTTGGATGCTGTGAGGCATAGACAGGATTCTCAGAAACTGGATATTATACTAGACTATCATAAAGTTAGGCGTGTCGCCGGGATATCTCTCAATCTTCTGCCCCTCGATTAAAAATGTTATTATGCACAATAGCCCGAAGCCAGTGGAATTATGGTATCCCCATTTTTATGGAACGTTGTTAGACGAATGGTAAGTACCTGAATGATCAAAATTTATTAATAAACTCGGCTAAATTCATTTTAAGCCTCATTTCAACAAACTCCCACCTAGTATCAAATAAATTAAATGAATGAATGACTAGACATCCAGTAAATCTTGGCTTGGAATTATTAGAACAGCACTGACTAATTAATCATCATAAAACGTTCATACTAAAACTTTTTTTGGTCAAAGAAACTATTTATATCAGGCACCACTTATGTTTAATATTCTTCCAAATAATATTAAGTCTACAAATTCCTTAGCTTAATAAAAGGTTAATTAAGATATTTGTATTGACAGACGATTGTCTTAATATATTTTTCATTATTGTCCTTTCTTAAATAATAAGATTTTATATAGGTCCTATTTGCTAAAAACTGAATGTCACCCTGGCTGTCTTTATTATCTACTTGTTTCTTGAATAATGATTAATTGGTAGTTGAAATTTTGTTAAAATATACTATCAAATTAACCATCTGGTAACTCAAATACATATTTTTTCTTGCTTTTTGAAATATTTTGTGTTTGTATTACTTTATGTTTGTGATTACTCTATGTTTGCTTCACTCAAATATAAAGTATTAACCGCGATACAGGCTTAGTCCTTGTGAGGTTGATTTTTGTGAGAAAAAACGTGATTTATGTAAAGTGAGATGCAATAAATAAATAAACGCAATACTTCAAATTAGTAAAAAATATCGTAGTAACGCATAAGTTACTACAAACACTTAACTCAAATCTTAAAGTTGAACCACAGAAGTCACTGAAAAGTATCTATCAAAGACCTAGTTCACCCCAGCACAGGATCTCCTAGTGAGAAGCACTAAGAACATATTTTAGAATTATTTTTATATTTATATCTCACAATACATTATCTTTTTAAAATATCAAAATGTGAGTATTAGAACATGACATTTTTACGAACTATGAATACCGTTAAAAATGTGTGGAAGATTTAAACTAATTTAAAGTTTATTTTTGTGATTCTGAATAATTGAGCTAATTTTTTTTCTCATAATTATTGATTTTAATAACTGCACATTCCGAAACGGTTCCAACTGGCTATAGCATCATTATAACATGAAATACCTTTGATACCGCCACTGGTTGGTTAGACGGCTGTCACCAACATATGCGTATTTTATTGATTGCACTAACGCCACCATTAATTTTTTTTTGATAAATAGTCAGTTAAGGGGGTAAATAAAATTGTTTGTTGTTAACATTGTATGAATTATTTATACCTCCTCAGTTGAAGGTGTTCGTATTCACAATGTTATAATGTTCCGACTAACATGGTAATTAGCGCAGGGGGTTGAATTAGAACCCAATTATCAGTGCCAGTTTAAATTAATTTT
Organism: Hesperophylax consimilis; assembly: GCF_061612785.1. Classification (NCBI taxonomy): domain Eukaryota; kingdom Metazoa; phylum Arthropoda; class Insecta; order Trichoptera; family Limnephilidae; genus Hesperophylax; species Hesperophylax consimilis. The sequence goes on from NC_142851.1 coordinate 32,269,134, forward strand.
AAGCCTCTTGTATGCGCAGTGAACTCTCAAACAATAGCAAAGACGAAAAAAACACACATGAATTATTATATTGCTATATTTTGAAAAACGCGCCACTTAAACTCTTTGCAGTGTGAAAATCCGTCCATATGAGCGGAATCCAGAACGCACCTATGGACAGATGACTTCTGTGGAAAATTGCATATGAAGAGTATTCTGTCGTGAAGAGTGAGAGGTACGTACCTCTCAAATATGAGGGGCGAAATTTGCCAGATGTCATTTTCGAATAATGTCATATGTGTGTGTGTTTGTGTGTATGTGTGTGTGTCTTAGATGAAAGCGAAACACCACAATAAGACAAGAGAATGGAACATTCACATTCATACATGGTCTTACTCCGCTTTGTAGAATGGGGTGACCGGATAAATCATCAAAATGATATTTCATCACATCTTTAAAAAGTTATATAAAGTCATGGAAAGTGATGCAACAAAAGTTTTATTAATTGGGTTGAGTAGGTTAGGTTAGGTTATGTTAAAAAAATCATTGTTTTTAATGACTTTATATCACTTTTTAAAAGTGTGTTGAATAGTCACTGTGTTGAGTTAGCATGGAACCGTAGAATGGATAGTGAGGGTTGCCTGATAATATCCAACCTTCGCTATGAAAATATATTTAAGCCATCATACTTTATCCTATCAAAGTTGGCAGAAAGGATGAAACGATATACTATAACTCTTTTTATGCAAATTTTTCCCTGCGGCAATCAGCTTAACCCACGACAATAGAAAAAGGAAAAACGTTATTTAATGTTTGATTATTGAAGACAATATTGCGTATCTTATTCTGATTTTCAAATTTTCGTTTAAGAATGGCTAATATCACAAGACATTCAATAATTAAATATTACAATTTAAGGTTTTAATAATTAAGTTATTCCAAAAAGAAACATTATTTAATGTTTTCGGTCCAGCCCTGGACGTAAGAGGCTTACCTTAATAAACACTGCGATGTCGAAAGGGCAGGTGATTTCCAGATTTTTTTTCCGTTTGGCAAACAGATTCGGATTTTACGAGCTTTTTAAATTTATAATGTTCAGTAAACAGTGGAATCATTGCTAACGACTTGTGTTCTACGCCGTTCAGAGGGGAATGATTTGTATGATTGTTTGATTAATGATGTTGCTTGATCATTATGGTATTAGGAACGAATCGTTTTTACGCTGGAGTGGTTTTTGAGCGGCGGTAAAGTATAAATATACAAATTGTTCAAACAAATGTTTTTGATCATTTCATCAAGTATTAAACAAACAACTGTCAATATTTATAGATACACGATGATTGGTACTTGTTAGGTAATATTTTTGGATGTAATAGAAGAGGCTTATACATTGCACACTGTAAAAGCTACGTCTTAATTTCATGTAAGCATTGTTATTATAAAATTCATCATCATCATTACAGCGCCACATTCCATGGAAAGTGGCCTCTGCCACTGTTGCATCTCAAACATGTCGGGTCACAAACACATTGGGTCACAAACGTTATGGGTCACAAACATGTTGGCTCACAAACATGTTGGCTCACAAACATGTTGGCTCAAAACATGTTGGGTCACAAACATGTTGAGTTACAAATATATATGGTGTCAAACACGTTGCGTCATAAACATATTATGATATAAACGTTTAGCTTACTAACACGTTGAAAGAATAAAGACTTGACTCAAGACGTTAAACGCTTTGGTTTGGTGCCACAAATACCTGCAGTCTGTACGTGAACATTCGAACATTGACCACTTATTACGCAGTTATTTTATGTAAATGTTGAATAATATGTACTTACTGACTTTGAACGATGATTGTATAGGAAATGAAGATACTTTGCGTTATCTTTTGAAGTTATCGGCCAATAAGTTTAATATTACAGGCGGTTAAAATAAAGATAATCATTAAAATTAAAATCATAAATCATTAGACCCCAATATTTAAAGAACCGCAGTAATTTTGAGACTTTTTATTTTTTTATTTTTTTTTTATTTATTGAATTTTTTTTTTATACATACATGGTTACATAAAATATTGAAAAATGTATAAAAAATATTGAAATAAATGTACATAATTAAAAAAAAATCCCACGAAGGCGAAGCCTGAGTGTGGGTATTATAAGTATTTTTATCTTATTTCTATGGTTTAAGTGAAGATACAATATTAAATATAAATTTAAGTTATTTTAAAAGAGTTACTGTAGGGATACAATACAAGAAACTAAATCATGTAACATGTAAAAGTTTTAAAATAACACAAAAAATAAGGTAAATACTAGTTTTTGAAGACATCTTAAAAAGTGAATTAGCAGACAAAGCATTACAAACAATAAAATATATCCGCTGTTTTGTATGTATGTGAAATAATAAAAAATAATATATACATTGATATAAATGTTACAGATAGCTTTGCTAAAACTTATAAGAAAAAAATATCTAGTTCAGTGTTTTTTAGCCAAGATTTGATGTACTTTTTAAAAGATTGAAGGTTTACACACGTGTCCCTTTTAAAGGTTGTACATAAAGAATTATACATTTTTGGAGCAATAAAACTAATATGCCTTTGGGCCAACCTGGTTTTGCAGTGAGGCACAGCATATTCACAAGCGCCATGTCGTTGGCTGGCACGATTTGAATTTTTAATAAAGTTGTTTGGTCGCGTATAAATAAATTTAAGACATTGAGCACTATAAGTCTGCTTAAGGTCCAAAATATCAGTTTCTTGGAACAATTGTTTAGAGGGATAGGATTTAGTCTTTTGGTACATTATCTTAATAATTGATTTTTGTGCAATTTCTAGTGGTTTTACATGATTGTTGAAAGTTCCGCCCCAGCCAATTATTCCATAGGAAAGAGATGAATGAACTAGTGAGTCATAAACTAGTGTCATGGTTTTTATATTTACTACATTACTCATTCTTTTAAAAATATATTTTAGGTATCTCAATTTGTTAACAGTTTTTTCAATATGGCTGGTCCATTTAAATTGACAATCTATAGTTACACCTAAATACTTAATAAGTTTTCCAGATTTCATCTCCTCACAGTTACAGAATGTGTTTGGGTTACAATTTACGTTATGAAACTTCAAATTAAGATTGGTTTTAGGAGCCGACTTCTGTGTGCTATAGAAAGGAATACAAATAGTTTTATCATAATTTAGGGTAAGTAGGTTTCTATCTAGCCACTCTTTGACAATAGTAATACATTTGTTAGCTTTATTAGTAGTATCTTCCCATGATTTTCCTTAAACTGTTATTGCAGTATCGTCAGCAAATGAGAAAATTTTACCAGGTATTTTAATATTACATAAGTCATTTATATATATTAGAAAGAGTAACGGCCCCAATACAGTTCCTTGTGGTACACCATGTTTAACTAAATCAAAATTGCTCAAATATGTTCCAATTTTTGTGCATTGTTGGCGATTCAATATATAATTTTGTAACAGCATGAGACATTTGTGTTGAATTCCAATGTTGGATATTTTCTTTAAGAGAGTTCTATGGTTGACTGTGTCAAAGGCTTTCTTTAAATCTAAAAAAATGGTTAAAGTTTTGATGTTTGAGTCCAGGTTAGAATAAATGTTTTTGGTTAAATTAAATATAGCATCATCAGTACCTAGTTTAGTTCTAAAGCCATATTGGTTAGGTGAAAGGAGTGAGTTTGATTCCAGAAAATCGACGATACGTTTTTTAATGCATTTTTCTAATATCTTAGACAATTGAGAAGTTAATGTGATTGGTCTGTAGTTGTCTGTTTTACATCTAGGTCCTGATTTGTGTATTGGGATGATGTTAGCTAGTTTGAATTTATTTGGAAAAATACTATCTCTGATGCATGCGTTAAATATATGGTGTAATGGTTTGATTATATGTTTTTTTATAGATTTAATTGTAGTGTTACTTAAGTTGTCTGGGCCATTTGCAGACCTAGCCTTTATTTTGTCAATGTGGTTTGTGATTTCAAGTTCAGTTATTTCGGGAAATTCGGAAAGTTCGAAGGTAGAATTTTTAGTCTTCAGAAAGTCTGGGGGTACATGCTCAGAGTGCAAGCTAAGAGAAGGATTATTGTCAATTAGGGTAGAGGCGATGTTTGTAAAAAAGTGGTTGAAATTGTTTGCAATATCTTTAAGATTATCAAGGATTATATTATTTTCAGTTATAATTTTTTGAGGAATTTTGTGTTCTTTTTGATTCCTGTTTGAGATCTCATTTATGATGTTCCATGTTTTTCGTGAGTCGTTATGTGCTTTTTGTAGTTTTTCAGAGTAATACTGGTGTTTGCATAGGGGGTTATACTAGGGTTAATCATTATTATTTGTGAGTTTATTGAGGTGGAATCTAAAATGACATAGAAATTCAATAATATTATTTTAATTTTATAAGCGACACCCACGAAACACATTTCAGTTCGTAAGTTCGTATAAAAATTTATATTCAAACATTTCGACTCCCGGGCTCCGAATAGGCTGAACAAGCCAGCGTATAAACATCTCCAGAGTAATTTTACCTCAAGTTCGTGTGATCATATATTGCCCAAATGTATACAAAAAGATGCACTAACCTGAAATAATAGCAAGGTTCGTAAACATCCAGCTGACAGATCAACCCTCAGCATAAAGGATTGATCTTTCACAGTTATGTTTCTTGAAATTAAAGTGCGATCTCAACTCGACCTTACGAAATAGCGATGGGTCGTATCAGTAAAATATTTTCTTACCACTCAGAGTCGACTAAACTGAACGACGGCTCATTTGAACGGGAGCCGTGAGCTCAGAGCATATGAGCAATGAAAATACTGTGCTAAGGTTTCTCTGATACGGTTCCCAGCTCCCAGCGTAAGCGTATGAATGATTGTGCATCACCCCGTACCTATAATAAGGTGCTATGTAGGTATAGATAAATACGTCCAAGTCTTGATGTCGGATTGTTAGACTTCGTTCACTTCTCTGAGTATGTAATAACAATTAATACTTGGATGATTTTAATGGCGTTATTTTCCTAAAATATCTCCTGATAAAAAGAGTAACAGTTCAATTGAGCCGTGGTACGGTTTACCAGGAGTCGTACGAATACGACTCATCCAAAAGAGCTACTTCAATTGTGCGGCTCGTTCGTGAATGACTCATCATTACTGTGAAAGCAAAATTCACAGTAAACAAGCAGGTTTTTTAAATTCGTGCAACAACAATAAATTTGATTTTACGTAGAAAGGAACATTGTGATTCCATCTACTACGCATTTCAACAACCACTAAATTTAATAATGTAATGCCTCTCGAGGCGTGAAACCAATTCTTGAAGTAGGTATGTAAAAATATCTTGTTTTGTACAGGGTTTTCAATCGTAAAAGATCAATAGTTTCGTTGCTTGTGTGGCACGTAGCGCCGTCTTGTTGAAAGTAAACGTTGTCCAGATCAATACCATCCAATTCCGGCCATAAAAATCACTAATCATCTCTCGATAGCGCAATCCATTCACCGTAACATTTTCGAAAAAGGAAGATCCAATGACTCTGCCGGACCATAAACCTCATCAAACTGTCACGCGTTAAAGATAAAGAGGCTTTTCAACAATAACTCTTGGGTTTTACGAGCCCCAGATGCGACAATTTTGCTTGTTGACGAAGCCACCGAGGTGGAAATGGGCCTCATCACTCAAGATGATTTGCATTTGATTCACTCAAGTGAATTTTAATAATTTTAATGCGTTGTTGAAGCGTGTATCGTTCCATTTTTATTAATGGCGTAGGTTCTACTTGTCAAATGTCAGTTTCAAATGTAACATCTATCGAAATGGCGGGCTATTCAAAATAACACCTCTTATTGGAAAACCCTGTATTTTATGAACAAAACAAAAATAAATAAATATTATGGCGTTAAACCACAGGCTGTAAATATGATTATCAGTTCAATAAGGCAATCAATATTATTTAAGGTTCCAACTTGTACCATTGGAATTTACTTCAGATCAGAATTTACGACCAAAACTCACTTTTCGTTTACATCAGGTTACCTCTCAGTGGAACAAGCCACATTTAGCGTGGGTTTTAAAAATATCTTTATGTAGTTTTATTATGTTTATATTTTATTGTAAGATAATATGCTAATAAGAATTGTGTTGCATTGCACAACCCCTGCATGTAGTTCGGAGTAAAAGTTTTAGTACAATTATTGATATCATGGCACTGGTGTTTTTTTAAACAATGTATTGTAGGTACCTAAAAGTTCCCTTATTTTCCCTCTCCAAACAGTTATTCTCAATTAGGGAGGTGTTAATTATATTAACAGCTTAAAAAATATATGTTTATAAAAGAGTATGATAAAAAAATTCCTTTCAAGATTTCGACATTAGCGAAGATGGAAAAAATAATTTTAGTAAAATAACGAATAATCTGAATATTATGATAAATTTACCTCGTTCGTTTTTAGTATTCCAGGTATGTTCAAATTTAAAATGCAACCAAATGCATTAACGTGTTTTAATTCAAAGTTTATAATTTAATATTCCATTTTCAAAATGGAATATGCCCGTTCATTCAAGTATTCCTAGGGATGGTGATCCTCCAAATCCGGTGGGTAAGTGGGTATTACTAGTGATGTCCGTCATAATACCGATTCGGTGCCTACCCCACAGTCCTACTCCACATGTTAAGCCCCTAAGCCAGCTACCGAACCTCGTCCCTATCTAATTCTCCAATTCGACAATGTGAGTGAGACTTCTCTTTCTCATACAGGGTTTTATTTTCTTATGGAGTTTAGTGTCAAAAGCCTACAAAATAAGATGAAATCTTTTCCAGTTTTTTAGTAAAAATGATTATGATTAGTCATTCCAAAAGTAATTTAAATCACCATATTATGTTTTAATTCATTTTTAGTTGGAGGTTTATAATTAAGCTTTATTTAAATTTTCCTGTGTCCAATTTGATGGTTATATATAAAACACGACAAACGCGTTTTATACAAGTTACACAACATAAAAACGTGCAATTTTTCAAGGTTCGTTCTTCTGCCCTGTATTGTTTCTACTGTAGGTTGACTAGCAGGTTGTCTACTTATCTGCTCTTTTGTACAGTAAGTCTCTTCAAGACATTTTTCTCATTTTCCACGAAAAGACCTTCCAAACCGCATTCCCTGAGATGACAGACCCTGAAAGATGTCTGAGGACCTCAAAACTTAAATGAATTTAGAAGAAATCAAAGTAATTGAGTAAAAATTAGAAGGGTTGGAAATGATTTGGTGATTGTGACATAAAAATAACATGATAAACAGGATATCAACTTTGTTTTGGTAAAACTCTTCAAGCTAAAGTTTAGGGAATATTAATTTTTAGTGGTTTCATGTAAGATAGTCTTCAAATTACCACATTTAAAAGTATGTTTTTGCTTAAAGGAATTTTAACACTAAAAACTAAAACACGGTAGGTAAAATTATTCAAACCTGAAATCTCTTATAAATGTAAGCATAAATAACCGCTTTCAAATGAACTTCAAGATTTTTCATTAGCTTTACTAACTAACCAACTAACCATCACGCCGGTTCCCCGCAGGGGTAGGCAGAGAGGACGGACCGACAAACAACTCGGTCTTCGCACAAACTACTTGCCTCATTCACATTAATACATCGTCTCATACATACTCTTATATTATTCAAACTCTTGACAAGGCCCGACTCAAGTATCTGATTCACTTGGCCGTGCCATGTATTTCTCGGTCGTCCCCGACTTCTACTACCATTCAAATTTGCATCATATATTCTCCTTTCACTCCTTTCTTCGCTCATTTGCTCTACATGCCCAAACCATCTAAGCGTCCCTTTCTTGATCTTACTCACAACGCTTACATCAACCTTGCACTCTTTGCGGATCTCCACATTTCTCACACGATCCTACATGGTTTTACCACACATAAGCCTCAGGGATCTTATTTCTACAGCATTATTAGTTTTACGAATAATAAATTATTTGTTTCCATCGTCTCTTACAAGATTTAATTTTGTGATTTGAAGTATTTTACAAAATTATAGTCGATGTGATAAGAAACATATATCGCGTTTATTATAATTTTTAAATTGTCAAGTACCTTCTGCGTTAATGGTTGTGTATACCAAACACAACAAAATAGTACTTAAGATAGTAGATAGGTAAATCACATTATATTTAACCATATTGTTCTGTCTAAAATCGGCCATAGAATTATGGCTTTCATTGTCTTACTTCTTGAAGCATGGCATTAAGAAGGGAAACCCATTGGTCTGATCCTGTGGGTTGAATCTTTCTATTGTCCCTGGTATAAAGCCGCTTAACGCCTAAAAAATCACAGTCTTGAATAAGACAGCCATCATAATTTTATTGTTTATTAGCTTTATCTACAGCGTTATCCGGGTAGGGATGCATAATTTTCGAAAACATGACGCCCTCCGTTATCGAGGAGTAAGACTCTTGACTATCAAACCAAAGGTCGCGGGTTCAAATCTCTTCATATTTTTTTTTTATTTTACGATTCCTTCATTTAAAATAATATATAGTATGCTTGTGGCACGTTCCAGAGTAGAAAATACTCTCAGTATCGCCATGGTATCCTAGACCACCGTTAAGAATTAAAGCGTTGCTTGAAATGACTTTAGCCGTGTTTGGTGACCAGATCTGAATAGCCAGCAATACCCCAACCTTCTTCTTCTCCATCTTTTCCTCTCCACTACCTTCAGCCTCACAACATACCCCAATAGAGTATGCCATAGTCTTACTGACTCCGGACAGTTGGAGCTCTTGTACGGTTTTCATGTTTTTTTTAAATTTTAAAATATGAATATAGTTGTTTTTTTTCCAAGTGTGCAAAATTTCATCAAAAAGTAACAAAATGCTGCTGTAAGGGGTGGGAAAAGGTAATGGTGTGGATCTTTGCATAAAAAATATACATTTGTTTGGATAGATACTTTTTTGTATAAATTTATTGTTTCTTCACATGGTATTATTGTTAATATTTCAATCTCACTGGGACTAGCCTTTGTCGTGTAAAAGTAACATATATTGAAAGAAAAATACTGTTGCATTGATGTTTTTTGCAAATTCATTATAATTATATTACAGTAAAGTAGGGTGACTGTTTGTTGATATATGATTTGAAATGATACATGATTTGATGTGCTATTAATTTAAAAAGGACAAGGATGAAAAAAATAATAATACATTATGCCATTAATTTAAGAAGGACAAAGATGAAAAAAGTATTGGCAATCCTGGGCTTACGGAAATAATTTTAGATTTTTTTTTTAAATACACAAGGGATTAGATAATGTAATATATTCTAGAAGAAATGTAAGTAGGGCCTTGTGAAAATAATTTCTTTGACCAAATGAAGATTTAGTTCGAATTGCCATGAAGTTCTTTTTGCAATACTATTATTAAAAAGTCTACAAAACGTTTTTAAAAAAATTATCTGTTTTAAATTCTTGACATTACATCCCTCACAGACAGCTAAATAATTGATTTTAGAATTTTAGGGCTTTAGAATTTAAGCGAGAACATTTCCTTTGGTATATCCATATTCAGCTTCAATTTTTAATTTTAGTTAAATAGCTAGCTGCCTTTTTGCTTATGACGATTGCACATATATTATGTGTATTTGTACCGAACATTATGCATAGAAACCATAAAATTTCAACTGAGATTTGAAATTATATACCCACCCTGACGTACATGGTGTCCGAGGGTAACGTGCGCTAACTCCGGGGGTCATTCGAAATGATGCAAGAAAAAAAGATTAAAAATAAAACTTTTTTCGCAATTCCTATGTTTTAAGTTAGTTTTGAAAAGAAGGTGATATTTTTGTAAGAGAAAATAAATATTCTTCTTTGGGAAAATGAACATTGGATTTGCGAAAAAAGTTATACTCCTACCATCATGTAAAATTACCTCCCTTAGTTAGCTTTACCCCCGTACACCCTGTAGAGTGCTAGATACTCTCAGTATCACCCTGGTTGAAAATCACCATTTAGAATACAAAAGTTTCTTGAATTTCCCTAACCGTATTTAACGACCAGATCTGAGTATACAGGTATTTCTAAACCTTAATTTCCCCCATTCAACCTCACAAAACATACCCCAACTTTTAAGACTGCCATAGTACCATTAGCTACAGTTTAGATCCTTGCGCGGTATTAATATAAAACGCTACTAATATAATGTACGACAATTAGCGCTACTTGTCTTGTAAATGTCTGCTTAAACTTAACCCTATTTAATGCTACGATTTACTAATTGGTGGTAATGCTACTTGGTGGTGGTGAAATGGTCGCCAGGTTACCGCCACGTTAATACTGTGATAAAAGTTACTTGACGATTAATTAGTCTGCAATTTACACGGGGGTGGTGAAAAACCCACTTACAAACTTTTCCAAGTTTTACAATTTGATGACATAAACACTATCCATTATATTACCAGTCTAATCCGGGAGATCTATTTCTGGCTACACAGCCTCTTAGAGTCAATCAATAGTAAAGTTAAAAGCTTTTGCATAAGGAATGAAAAGCAGAAGTAGTAAATGAAAGGAAAAGAAGAAAGGTGAGAGCGAATAAGAAATCGTAGAAGCAAATTGATTTGAAATATTTAATATTCTGGCCGCTTTCAAGGACATACTTGAAAGAATGTTCTGCTACCCGAAGCGTTGAAAATTCACCCTCCATTTCGAATTGTTTCTCCGAATATTTCAAAGGACAAAACCAGAAAAAATGATGAAATTAACAACGTTTTTGTGGAAGTGATAAAATTCTTTTGTAGAATGATGCGAAGGAGGTTCTTTCGTTTTCTATAGATTTGACTTTTTTTTACAGATGCCAATCGAGGTCGAACAGTTACCATAAAGTACTTGGCTAGTTACGTAATTATGAATAACGTTAAAAAATTCTGAGATAATTTGACGCAACTTACTTCGTCCTTAAATTTAACAAATTAATTTTATTTCTTTGTTTATATCCATTTTTATTTTTTAAATATATAATATCATATTGTACATCATAGAAAATTGTTAAATAGTGTAAAATATGAAAAGATGTTCAGGTATCTTAAGCCACAGCGCCCTTGAGGTGTTTTTGCACAAAAACGGCGCTATACAAGTCATCCAAGTATTATTATTAGTATTATCTTATCAATAAATTATTTTGAATTTAAGAAGTTGACCTGATGAAAACATATTTTTATTGACTTTCTTAGTGTAACGCGTAAAATAAACACGATAAAGTAAAAATAAAAAATTATTGTAACGACCAACAGCAACTCTCAAACGGTGAGTTCTAGCGTGATGAAATTTGCATGCCTTTTATCTGATCTTTCACCATTCTTTTTTTGACATTGCCAATTTATTCTTGAAAAATCACTTATCCTAAAATAATATACATAACGCATTTTTTTAAATTATTCTATTAAAATTGAAAGTCTCACAAATTCGAATAAAAATATAGTTGTTATGTTTATTTTAAAGCACAAGTAATGCAGTTTTGAGTTCTGATGACCAATTATAATTAAAAATGTGCTGCTGGCTATAAGTTTATCAGTGTTTTAAGCCAATTGTTTGAAGTCTACAATACATGAAAAGAGACTAATGGAAACTATACTAACTAACCAACTAACCATCGCAGGAGTAAACAGAGAGGATGGACCGCCAAACAACTCAATCTTGGCACACACTTCTTGCCTCATTCACATTCATATATACTCTTATATTATTTTGACTCTTGACAAGGTCCGACTCAAGTATTTGATTCACTTGATCGTGCCATGTCTTGTCTGGGGCGTCCCCGATTTCTGCTACCATTAGCATTCGCGTTATATATTTTCCTTACACTCCTTTCTTCGCTTACTCAGTCTACATGCCCAAACCATCTATGCGTCCCTTTCTTAATCTTAATCATTACGCTTACATCAGGCTTGCACTTTTTCTGGATCTCCAAATTTCTCACACGGTCATACATTTCTATATCACTACTTTCATCCTTTATCTGCCAGTTTCATGCCTCACTTCCATACATCAGGGTAAGTACCAGCACTCCATTGTGGACTGCTAACTTCGCTTCTTTGGAAATTTTAATGTTGGCGTCAACCGTGTTCAGTCCTCCATTAATAGAGTTACCTGCAATTACCCTTCTTTCAACATCTCTATGAGCCTTCCCATCTCTCGTAAACATACTTTCCAAATACACAAACTCATCCACCTGCTCCAAGCATTTCTCATTCACGATTATATTGCACAGTGTTTTCGTATTCTCTCTTTCAAACAAATTTTAATGGTGTTTGAAACTATTTCGTGTATTTAAATATTCATTTTCATACTTAACCACAATGAATGAATTTTGTGTTTAGTTATTTCTGTTCGCTAATAGGTCATGTAATAAAAAATTCAACAGCTATTCGATTGCCTATTGGCAATGTTAGTCACGTAGAACAACGCGTACCTTCAATTGGAATAACTAATTATGCTGTTACGGTATTAACTTAAGCTATTTCCAACGCAATGTGATTCTCTTTTGTACAGAGTTTTCCAATAAGAGGTGTTATTTTTAATAGCCCGCTATTTCGGTAGATGTCACTTTTGAAGCTGTCATTTTTTAACATTTGACAATTAAAAACTACGCCATTAATAAAAATGGAACAATATAAGCTTCAACAACGCATTGAAATTATTAAAATTCACTTGAGTGAATCAAATGCAAATCATCTTGAGTGGTAAGGCCCATTTCCACCTCGATGGCTTCGTCAACAAGCAAAATTGTAGCATCTGGGGCTCGGAAAATCCAAGAATTATTGTTGAAAAGCTTTTTTATCTTTAACGTGTGACTTTTTGGTGCGGTTTATGATCAGGCGGAGTCATTGGACTTTAATTTTTCGAAAATGAGGCTGGAGCAACAGTTACGGTGAATAGATTGCGCTTTCTAAAGATGATTAATGATTTTTATGGCCGGGATTGGATGGTATTGATCTGGACAACGTTTACTTTCAACAAAACGGCGCTACGTGCCACACAAGCAACGAAACTATTGATCTTTTACGATTGAATATCAAAATAACACCTTTTATTGGAAAACCCTGTATATTCATTAAATTTAAAGTGTCCATTAAAAAACATTTATGTGCGATTACCTGCGCAACACGCTTATTTTTGTTTTATATTTTTTATGCAAATTGTAACTCCTGCAAAACGTGACACAAAATGTATCCACCTTCCATCTTTCACAATTTAAATTCAAAATTAAAACATAATTTTCGTTAATATGTAATATGCTACTCGTAAAAATCTAAATTTGTATAGCACGTTTTATTTATAAAAAAGTCACGTGAAAGGTTTTCTACGAAATATCGTATTAGTATTTAATAGTAGCTGAAGTCCCCGGAGTTGCCCGAGCTTTAAGCAGAGAACATTTATTTTCCTCTTATTTTGAATGCCAAATGCAAAATTTGATCAATATGTGTCAAATTCTGTCTTAAGGGGTGGAAAATAGGATAAGGTTTAATTTAGAAATTTCATACAGATAGTGAGCTTCCTCTTATTTTTAAGGTCAAGTGTGAAAAATTTCTTGAAATAAAACTGTAGATTTGTATGAAAATCAAACCCCTGCGGCCCGTCAAAGACACTTATCTCTTCGTTATATAAATAAGATTCATAGTTCTTTTTTTGGTTTTGACTAATATGTATATAATATTATTTGGTCCTTATCATATGGCTAACAGTTTGCGTACGAAAACTTTTCAATCAAATGGAGGCCTCAGCACGGGTAAGCCACCCAGTGAGGCCAACATTACTGGATATCTATGAAATGTAAAATAACGTACCAAAATAAAAATATGTATTTTTAAACTATTCCGTGAATTATTATTTATTTAACGTTTATTCTCATCCATTGAACATTGAACGCTACATTATTATGTTTTCTGTACAGACGTACAGACTTACAATCGTAATGGAAGATTTTTTAACATTTCATTTAAATTTTCAGTAATCGCATTATAGCCTTTATTGCTTTTTATGAAGCCTTATTTGTAATACCGTTTTTTGTTTTTTTTTTACCTACCCTACACACTAGTTACGCGGGTCCATTATATGATAGCAAGCTTATAATCGACTTTTCCGCAAGACAATTTATATAAGCCGATCAATTTAGATGGAATCACAATCAACTATCCAAACTATAAGAGAATCATTTGTCGACTGTGTTTCTGTATATGTCTTCAAGCCACATTTTATGAAATGTTATTTTTCAGTGGGTTCATATATATGTTATGGTTAAGGTTTTCACGGGTGTAAGATGTAGAATATTTTTTTCGGTTTAACCAAGGAGTTAAAAAGTCATTGTAAGTACAACGTTACGCGGTTAAACTGAGAAAATTATTTTACATGTATATATAGGTTCATAGTTTAAAAAAAACATGGTAAAGATATTACGAATGCATACACATAAAGCTGGTGTCAAAAAAAAAAGTAGGTAAGGTTTTTTTTCGACGTGTGTAATTTTTCCGGTGGGTGTAATTCCGTCCGTGTATAATTATGGCAGTGTAATATACGTACTTAAAATTCACGACTGCAGTAAACATAGTTGAAATTAATAAATTGTTATTTTTTATTAAAAATAAAATTATGTTTACAAAACAAGGTTTTTATGCAATGCACAAAAGATAACAAATTATTTTAAGCAATAATTAAATAAACTGTCTTTTTGAAACCCTCAAATTTGTCAACACCGTGTAATTTAGTATGCAAAAGAAAATATTGTAACTCTACATTTGAGAATATATAGTTACACATCTATCAGGATAGCAGAAGACGTGGTGATAAACAGGAGAGAGAGAGAGAGAGAGAGTATTCTAGGTCTGTTGAGATAATGGAGAAGATGTGTCGGATTTAAGGAATATAATATGGAGGCGATCCTTCAGGAGCTAATCCCATCCAGTGCCAGTGGATGGACTGCAATTGTACCCTTAAATGAATAGATTAACCCATTTCTTTGATCTCTGTGCTCCACTAAATGAGTTTGTCTCTTACAAATTTTCGTTTTTTTATTACTGTTATGTGAAACCGCGTAAGAGTCCTGACTGCTCCCAACCATCTGGATCCAGTGAAACTAATGCATCCCCAATCGGGGTATTTTGTCAGGCTGAAGGTAGTGTGGAGGGGAGTGAGATATGGAATAAGAAGGTGGAAAAGTACCTGTCTGTTCTGATCTGGTCACCAAACACGGCCAAAGCCATTTCAAGCAACATTTCAATTCTGAATGTTGGTCTTACAGCAGATTATTCTCCACTCTTAAACATTTCTCAAATATTCTACAAATGAGTAAATTATGAAATGACAATAATTAATCGAATAAAATTTACTTGCGCATATGGGCATTTGAACCCGTGACCTCCGGCTTGCTAGTCGAGAGACTTACTCTTCAACCATGGAGGCCGTCAAGTGTCAATGACAAGTGTCATTAGTACTGGTAAAATAGTATCAAAATACATAAAATAAATTACGGAATTAATGCATTCATCAAATGTTGGTCTTACGTTATCTTGGTATAAAGGATCTGCAGAGTCGCCTAAAAAAGTGATGAGACTAGGGGGTCTCTAGGGGTAGTGAGAAGGAAGGAATTCTTGAAAAATATATGTTTACAAACAAGGTCGAATGAGGTATCGTTTAGTATGTCTTCATTCGTGCTGAATCGAATGAGACCACTCAATAGAATCAATATTTGGTGGGATAAGACAGGTTGTAGTAAAGAAAAGTAGAAAGAAAATAAAATAACAAGGGTCAACCCCCTAGAGGTGTGTTCCATCACTTTGTGTTGGACGGACTCTGCAGATCTTCATTTCATGCATGGATTTTGTAATTTATTTCCTTGCATTTTGTAACTATTTTAAAGTTGAAGGTACTAGTACAGGCTGCTCTAATTAAGCTTGTATACTCATTGATCCCCGGTGCACCGGTGCACGTGCGTGATACTCGACATACACGAGCGGAACACCCGTTCACAATTGATATTGGCTTCATTAGAACGGCCCGCTTCTTCGACTCGTTTCTGTGTAAAACTTATGTGCAACGAGCTACCGGTATCTGTTTTCCTCCCTCAATTAATCCGGGCCTCTTCAAGACGCGCATTAATAAATCCCTTTCTACGCCCCTGCCTTAACCCGCATCACTGCGCTACTCATCAGGGTGGAGACATAGTTCCCCTACCTTTAGACTGTACAGATAAGGGCGCTCTTGTGAGGTATCAGCTAAAAAGTAAAAATGCATAAAATAAATGATAGGTAGATCATCATTTATAACTGCCAAGATGAATTAATGATTACATTTTCGTGAATACACGATTTTTGTGATTTTTCAAACCATATTTTACCTTTTAGTACACATTAAACTGATGATAGAACTTTGAAAAAATTTGTAAAATCCAGAATTGTTGCGAAAATATGCGCCGTCAAAATGTTCAAATTCATCGGGACATCGGGATATTGACTTTCATATTGTTAATTGTACTGAATCTTGTTTCGTGAGACGTCACGAGACACCATTTCATTTGTATTTTTTATGTGTATACCACACACGGACCAGAGTCTTTACTGTTCCCAACCATCTGGAGCCAGTGAGACTATGGCATCCCCAATTAGGATATGTTGTGAGGCAGAAGGTAGTGGGGTAGCGGAGGAGATAGGGAAGAGGAAGATAAGGAAGAAGCATCGGGTCACCAAAACAGTTAATCCATTTCAAGCTTTTGAATGGTGGTCTTACACCAAGTACAATACTGAGAGTATCTTCCGCTCTCAAACATGCTGCAAGTATATATTATATTATTTTAAATAAATGCATTATGAAATATCATAAATTCACAAAATAAAAATTCCTTGCGCACGCCGGGAAAAGAGGTACCTACGAAAAATTACAAACTCTGATCACCGGGATTCATGTAGATCAATTTTTAAAAATCTCTAACTTCTGACAGTGACGGACATATTATATATAATGGAGTTATGCCTGTTAGTTCTATCATCTCCAGAAAAGTTCCCACAAAAAAACTCAACACATAAACACGCTACAAGGTTCACAGAAAACTTATTAATCCCAAAAGCAAACAAAAATATATTTCAAAAAGGACCACACTACATGGCCATTAAAATATATAACAACCTTCCACGTAGCATCAAACAAATAACCGACATACTTAAATTTAAATCATCACTAAAAACATTTATTTTAAACAAATTTCATTTCACCTTAAGTGAATACCCTACATAAATGAAATACTTCTGTTTTTTTTTATTTTTTATTTACATACATTTGTTAACATGTAATTGTTGGGTTATGTAATATAATGTGTATTTGTTGGGTTAGTTGGAAGAAATAGGATGTAACCTCTTTTGTACTGTATTTTTGTGCAATAAAGATTTTTTTATTTTCAATTTTTAATCCACGACCTTTGGATTACTAGTCGATAGCCTTACTCGTCGATTACCTTTTCATTAAAATAAATATAATAGGATATGACCTTATTCTAACGATGTTTTTTTAAGCTTTTTCAAAACAGACAAAAAATATTATTATGGCGATGCCAAACGTAGTAATGCAAAATCATGTGTTTTTGGTTTGAAAATTTAGTCGCCTAGATAAGTTTCGGATGCTTTAATTAAATACTGCGAGTAGAATACGTCTTGGCCTTTGAAATAATCAAGTATTTTTTAGATAAGTCTTTTTATAAGCCCAGAAAAAAATTATGTATGAGGCCTATGAAAACTGCTTTAAAGTTCAAAATCTCCTTCTTACGAACCCATTTTCGGTTATTATTTTATTGTATAATGTGGAAAATTGAGTTATTTATTAAATGATCGAAAAAAATATATTTGTGCCTGAACATCCACAAAATAAAATAAAAGGCACTTTTTGGCCATGTTTTTTTCTTGCATAAATCAAAACAGGCGGATGGTGTTAAGCGGGAATTTAAACCTTATCGCCATCTACGTAAGGGTTGTTATTGATAGCGGCTCAATTTAAAATATTACACGACATAATGCATCGCCTTAAAAAAATATTTAAAAAAAAAGTTTTCTACATTCGCTTTGGTATTGAATATTAGTATTATCATTCAATTATTGAATTGGCATTGAAGACCTTAAAACGTACGCCCAAGATTCAATTTGATTTTCAGTAAGCGCCTTTATTGATTTTTATGAAGCTTAATTGGAAATAAAGTTTTTTTGTTTTTTTACCCACCCTACAAGCTAGTTATGTGGGTCCATTATATGAGAGTAAGCTTACAATAGACTTTTCCGCAAGACAATTTATAGAATCCGATTAATTTAGTTGGAATCACAATCAATGTGCTCAAAAGCTAAGTGAATCGTTTGTCGAAAAATGAAAGATGATTCTGATTACAAAACGACTGTGTTTTTGTAAATGTCTTCAAGCCACATTTTTGGGAATGTTACTTTTCATTGGTTTCGTGTTTATTTTAGGTATATAGTCTTAAAAAAAACATGGTAAAGAAATTTTGACGACTAAGTCATTTTTTTTAAATTAAAAATATAGAATATAAGCCGCTGGTTTCTTTTAACTTATTAGCTTGCAATTCCCTTTTAACATTCGCTCACTTAACACAAAACAAAAACAGTGACATTCACTGTTGCGGGTAAAACGTTTCACTGGACGATGTGTGCCCCAAAAACAGTCACAGCCGAGTTCAACATATGCGGGTACTCAAGATGACACGAATGTTCGCGGTAAGATGCAACGATAACAATACTCCTTGTCTTTGGCCCGGGTCAAGGAAAAGAGACAAGGGGCAAAGGGGGGGTGAAGGGTACACATTTTAAAACTATTCAATTTTAAAACCTCACGCGCAACTAATGACATTACTTTCCTTTCAATTTTTCTTGTGTTTAATTAATCGTAATCGTTCCCTACACAGGAGGCTGTAAGGAAAATAATTTTTGAGGATGCTGTGTGGAGGGTCTTTTTAATGAAATGAATGATAGGAAGATCTGGGATGTAAAAAGGTATTAGGGGTGGGTAGGAATCTAGGGATTAGTCTGTCCAGGAGTGACAGACGAATGATCTATCCCTCCCAATGTGGCGCAAGACGATGGTTGAAGATAGACCAGTTGTAGAGGTCACAGGGTCTTCCTGAACCAGCCTCTCCTGATCTGGTACTCCACGCAGTAGGTGGGGAAGCGCATCCTGAACACACCTCACCCGATGAACCCGGGCACCCCTGCTAAATCCCAAACGTAACGAACCACTTAGTGTGTCCTATGGGAGAGGTGTTATCCAATAAATGGTTCAAGGGCGGCGACTCAAACCCGCCTCCCAATTGTTATTACAAACAGAATTGCAATATTTTACAATAAAAATTTTAAAAACATGTTTTTAAACTTTCATATAATCTTCTTTTTTCTTTTCTATTCTTTTTCATGTAAATATTTAATTTTAATTTCACGAATTTGTAAATATTCGTTTTAATTGTATCCTATAAAGTTATCATTTTGTGGCTTGAAGGGTAATAAATATAACTGTTCTTTAAAAGTAAGATAATCTCCAATCAATTTTCTTTTTTTCAATGTATACGTCAAAAATTTACTTTTTCAAATGTATACGTCAAAAAATTTCAATTTTAATTTAGAGTTTGAAGAAGAATTAACAACAATCTATTACAGTTTAAATAATTATTTTTGGATAAAAAAATATGGATTTGAAAATGTATTAAAAAACACTCAACCCAACAATATTCACTAAGCAAAAACTTCTTTACTTAGGTAGGTACTGTAAAAAAAGAAAAATTACGTTTCAAAGATCTGTTCCTACAACGCGTTTTGCCTTAAGGCAAGTTTTGTGGGAGGCTTCAAAAGATAAATAGTAAGAAAATTATAGAATTGAATGTACAAACCAAATAATTTTTTTTTTCTGAATGAGGTCTTTTAAATGGGTGTTAAGGCGGTATTACACTGGAGTGAATTTCAGGTACCGAAATTACACTGATCTTACACTTAACTCTTACAATTACTCAACAGACTGGAATTACATACACATACGTCAAATTTTTGTTTTTTAATAGGTTTATGGATGCGTGTGATTTTTCTGGTTGGTGAAGTTCACTTCAAGTGTATTTTCGTCCATTTGATTCTGGCAGAACCTTAATTTAAATTTCTAATTGGAACCTAGATTTCACAATTGTATAATTTCATAGTCGGTATATTAAAGCGATTCTTAAAGATATTACTAATACAAGCACACAAAACTGGTGTCAATAAAAAAGAGATAAGGTTATTTTCTGGCGTGTGTAATTTTTCCAGTGGGTGTAATTCCGTCTGTGTATAGTTCTGGCAGTGTAATATTTTTACCTAAAATTCACAACTGTGTAATTTCATCATTTGTAATATGAGACTCTTCAAGACCTATTTAATTCCTTCTTCCCATTAAAAAGATCCTCTATACAGCATCCCACATGGTGACATAGGCCCTGAAGGAATTTTTTTTTTTACTCAGGGCGTTGTATGTGGTCGTAATAAATATTTTTTAATAACGTGTGTACTATTTTGTTGACAGATGCTCCAGTTTGCACCAGCAACGGAGACACCGTGATAGGCGCTGCACTGGACGAAGCGCTCAGAGTGAGGTGCACCGTGGAGGCCGATCCAGATGACGTCACATTCATTTGGCAGTTTAACAATAGCGGAGAGAGCTTTGACGTCTCCCCTGCCAGATATGGTAATTAAATTAATTTTTATTATTTATAAATGTAATATATGGAGTATTATCGTACTTTTATTGTAGCGTGTCGGGTAGTATGTAATAATACTCTTAGGTGATCTATGTACTGGTATTTATTGGGGAGCTACTTGTAACAAAAGAGGCACACAACTAACGTGCATCGCCTTTTATAAGATCTCTTTATTTCTATCTGGCTTGCACTCATCCACAACATCACTCATCACAATTAACAAATATATCTACAATAATTAACATCTTTATAATAGCTTACTCTATCCGTTGCTGCATTATCTTCTTATTTATTTTAGTGTGATCATTGGCACGCAATGCACCAAAACGTTGAAACGCAAATAGTTAGATTAAGCAGTCCAAAGGGGAAAATAAAGTGTATAAAAACGCTTATGACTAATACACGGAGATAAATTTACTCATTTAAAAAAGTGTTTATTCATTTAAAATCTGGTCAAATTATTCGTGTTCCTGTTAAAAAAGGGACTGAAGGCTCAGTTTCCAACAAAGTTTCAGTCAAAATCGAATGTTTTAAGAGGACGGCGAAACACGTGTTCATGCAAATACTTATATTGATATCGACATACTGATATTGTCGCATTCCGCCTTGATATTATTAGGAAAAGAACAGGTGTTCTCGATATATTCTGAATGACTAATATTTTGATAAAAAATTGGCATGCTATCTCGTTTTGAACCGGATCATTAATAGTGTGTTCGAGCCATCCCATCCAAGGATTATCGCGTCCGAATGCAGCCACTTTAAAGAAATAAATAAATAATTGATTTAAGATTTTCATAGCCAAAATAATTATAATGATTTAATTTTGAGGTATTATGCCGTGTTGCACTTTCTATTACAGTCCCCATCATCAGGGCAGATGTGTAATTGAAGTATGTGCTTATGTATGTAGATGCGCGTATACTTTAGTTCGTATATACTCCTATGGGTATATTTACATGAAATTTTATATTTTTTCTTACTGAATGGTATCTAAATTACTAAAAATTACTTCAGAATGATTAAGTATAAAAATAAAAAAAAATATTTGTATAGCGCCATTTTTATGAATAATAATAACCCCAAAGGCAGCTTGTATTTCCAACTTCCGAAATTCTTAAGCAAAATACAATTTTTTCACCCTTCGAAAGCTATTCTACGAAAAGCAAAAAAAAATAATAATTAAAAGGTTTTCACTTCAGGGATTCTTCTTATTGATCCTGCAAAATTTTAATTATGCTTAAGAATCTCTAAGGAATATTGGATCTATTCAAAATTGAGCCCTTTCACAAGTAAACTGAAAGAAAATAATTAAATAATCTTATGATTACTTTTACACAAACAGGAAATATTTACATTAAAATTAAATGAATAAATTAATTCATCGGATGTTGTTTTTAATCTATAAATACGGGGTGTTCCAATAAGAGGTGTTATTTTGAATAGCCCGCTATTCCAGTAGATGTTACTTTTGAAGCTGTAATTTTTTTAACTCTGACAAGTAGAAACTACGTTATTAATAAAAATGGAACTATACACGCTTTAACAACGCATTGAAATTATTAAAATTCATTTGAGTGACTCAAATGCAAATCATCTTGAGTGATGAGGCCCATTTCCACCTCGGTGGCTTCGTCAACAAGCAAAATTGTCGCATTTGGGGCTCGGAAAACCCAAGAATTATTGTTGAAAAGCCTCTATATCCTCAACGAGTGACTGTTTGGTGTGGTTTATGGTCCGGCGGAGTCATTGGACCTTACTTTTTTGAAAATGAGACTGGAGCAACAGTAAAGGTGAATGGATTGCGCTATTGAGAGATAATTAATGATTTTTTATGACTGGAATTGGATGGTATTGATCTAGACAACGTTTACTTTCAACAAGACGGCACTACGTGCCACATAAGCAACGAAACCTTTGATCTTTTTACGATTGAATATCAAAATAACACCTGTTATTGGAAAAGCCTGTATTTAAGCGAAAATGGTGAAAATATTTTATAAAACATGACTCGTTTTAAATAGTGTAAAAATATCTCGACAAATGCTTAAGTTGCATTTAAAGATACATTTTGAAATTTTTCATGTCTATAACTTATTGAATAACGGAACAAAATGAGTTTTTAATAATTTTCATTATTTTGCGATTTTTTCTATCGAGAGAATTTCATATAATTAACGTTTCGGGATTACAAATGCATTGATGTTATGTGATATTATTAGCCGAAAATTGTTTGATTCCTCGCCGAATTCCATCAACGTGTGCCAAAAGCTAAACTCGTATAAAATTAATGAAATAGCTGGGTAAGAAAATATCTGGAAGTGAGAAACATTTTTCTATAATTTGTACTACGCTTATGATGCCTAAAATATGCCATTACTGTCTACATTTTAAAAATGACTTTTTTATTAAATACGTAGAAATTCCAGTAAAATCACGTTCATCTATCTATAGGTACTATATTTTTTATTTATTTAACCACCACTGTTTAGAATACATAATTTATAATGCCCATGCACAGGCTTCGCCTTTGTGGGATTTTTTTTTACTGTCTTTTATTTTGTATAATTTTACATGTACCTGTATTTATCAAAAAAATCCAATAAAAAAATTGAAATAAAAAAAAATCTTCTAAATTAACTTTTTTTTGGTACATAAAAACTTAAAGAGTCAACGAGAAACTTAAATAAATCAGTAGAAAAGGTGTATGCGGGGGCTAAATAGCTTTGGGCTATTATAAAATTGAAAAGCTGTAATGGTGTTGTGCAGCAGTCGTGTTGCATTTATATACATCTATATATTCCCTGGTGCTCTCTCTACACTTAATTTTAGGACTGTTCAGATTCTTAAAAAACTTTTAAGATAGAATTTTTTTAAATGGTTTTCCAACTTAATATTTCTTAAATACTTTTTCTATGCATTCAATTCACAAGTCTCTATTTTTCTTAGAGACCCACCTCTAATACATACGTATTTATTTTATCATTACATTATATAAAAAGTTAGATTTTTTATAAAATGTATTCATTGTATTTTTTTATTTAATATTTTATACCGTTGTATTTTTTTTAATTAATGTGTATTGAAGATACAATGTACCTATTCACAGTCCTCTTCACTGGGGATTCTTATCCTCATGCGGACAATAAGTTGTTGTGTTGGTGTCAATTCACAATGTTTATGATTTCCTTACGTCCATGTTAGTAGGCCTCATCTTCACGTTTTCTTGTTTTCCTCATTTTCTTGTTTCTTGACTATAGGTTATTGTGTTGACGTTAATTCATTTTTGTTATGATTTTCTTATCTTCATGTTTGTAGACCTCGTCTTCATGTTTATTGATTTCCTTTTCTGCATGTTTGTTGACCGAAGGTTGTTGTGTTTTCGTTAATTCATAATATTTATAATTTTTCAATCTTCATGTTTGTTGACTCTGGGTTATTTTATTAACGTTAATTCATATTTTTTTCATCTTAAAACTTGTAGACCTCACCTCTTCATTGTGTATGTTGTTACAGGCACGTCTTTAGGCGCCAGCGAGCTGCGTTACACCCCAGCCAGCGCGCGCGACTACGGCACGCTCTCGTGCCGAGGAAGTAACACTATTGGGCGCCAGGCCGAGCCCTGCCTGTTCCAGCTGGTGCCCGCGGGTGAGTTTAATCTACCTAACTATCTGATAGGTATAGTCTGCCTCTGAAAGGACATTTGTAACATCGAGGATAGGTGATTTTGCACAAAAACATCAAAATATTACTATCGAGATTTTTTATCATCAACTTTGCTTTTAAGGGGAACGTCTTAAAATAGTTTTAATTTTATATCAGAAAGTCTAGCACAAACAATATGGTTGTTAGCGATATTTGCGAGCACGGTCAGAAAATGATTCCTACAGTCGGTAGACAAAAGCCGCCATTTCTAGCGCGGCCTCCAAGGTGACGGATAAGCTGTCAATATGCTCAACTTTTTGGATAATTTCGTTCGTGATGCAAAATCACTGGCTTATCAATGAATGGTTGTGAACTAACTAAGCTTTTAGAATTTAAAGAAATCGGATACACGATCCATGGATTTAATAGATTTACATAGAATGTGTTAAATTGACTCGGTTCCAGCCTGGAGATACAAAAGTTGTTAGTTATGACTAAAGACCTCATGAACTAATAAATTAACTCCCTCTGTATTGTCAAAACTGTTACTTTACGACTGCCATTAGATATAAAACTTATTATTTTATTTTGACAGCCAATTTATAATGTTTTTTACTTTTTCATCGCCGTCTGATGTTCAAACATCTTCAGTATTGCCAGCGTATGCCGGCTTTTAATTTATTGCATTATCAATATCGTTCTGGGTATCAACAGCGCGACCGTACGCGAAAATTTAGTATGAAATCATTGGTAGCTACGCCTATCGATCCGATATTGTAAATTTATTGATTTCACTGTGCTAGTTCACTAGGTAGCATAAAATATTTAAGAGTCTTTTAAATATTTTACATTCTTCCGTGAAACTTACCAACTTCAATATTATTTTATACCATCGAAGCAACAAGATTTTCGTAACGGTTCATTGTAATAAACTTCCAAATCTTCCATCAAATCTAATTTGCAACCCTTTTCAATAAAAAAAACTTTTTAAGGCAACGAAAATTGTCCAAACTAACAAAAAGTAAAAAAAATTGTTACGGTCACTTGAACACGTTTATCCGCCCCCATCGGACCGAGGCCAGGTCAGCATTTTCATGAGATTTATTCATTTTTTTACTGGCCGCTTTATTTGGGCACACTTCTCGCCGGCCGTATGTTAAATTCACCACGAAATATTCACATACGTCGCCGCTGAAGTGAAGGGAAAATTCAAGGAAATTCTAGAACATTCCAGAGTATTCTAGAAAATTCGGAGTATTGTAGAAAATTCGATCAAGACCCGTAAACGAGGAAATTCTCCCCGCCTCCAGGCTGCCACAGTCGTCTTCTGACCGGAGCGAGGGGGACGCCCCATTATGAAGGAAAGGGATGAAAGGTCCCCTGGGTTTAAATAACGGAATATATCCCATATTGGCAATCGGTTGGTCGAATATAGTCCAGACTCCTTTGCAAGATCGCCGAACAAGATGATTTCTAAATTACGTTTAACTAAGCGAAATCCCTCCCGATGCGGGTTCATTATATTGTGCCCGAATTTAATTCGATAAATAATATTTCCAATCAACTAGTAAACAAGGAATGAACTCTCGTGATCTTGAAGAAATGGATACGCTGAAATAAACCCTAAGTATTTAACGTAAGAGCTTTTATCGGACATTTGAAAACTAAAAGCCATTGTAATAAACGTGTTTTAAATTTAACTCAACTGAAAAAAAAAGAAAACTAAATGTAAGGTTAATAGTGGTTTATCAGTTGCATATAATTAAAAAAACGTTTATTAGTAAGAACATATATATTATATACCAAACACTTTTTTTTGCAACGTTGTGTCAAAATTTCAAAGCAATCGGCGAAGAACTTTCGGACATTAAAGATTTTGACAAACGAACGTTTTAATTTATATAAATAAATAACAATCTACAATTTTACTTACCGTATGTTTTATTTATTTTACTCGGCAGCTGTTTCTGTGAATATAGTTTTCTAGATTAGCTTAATATCTGTAATATCGTGATATTATAGATGTTAATTGTACAGCTGATTTTATTATTATTAAGAATTTTAATTTCGCTAGGAAATATATCGTATTCAACGGTAAATAAATATTTTAGCATATCAGCTTAACAGACGTTAATATCTTTTTTTTTCAAAGAAAAATATCAAATATTTTGCAACCAAAACGTATAAAACAAAGCGTTTTCTTTTATCGCCCATTTGAAAACAGAGTTATTATTTGGCTTGCATAAAACTACGCGGACGTCATTTTGACAGTTCAACACGTAGCGGAGTTTTAATCCAAATAAATGGTGTCTCTAAAATTGCGGTCAGTTCAGTTGTGACACCTAAATTGTATTTGAGCTACTTTTTAACATGAGGTGTAAACGGACGATAATGAAAAAAAACATAATTTGGGAGGAATCCAGATTACTCCAAACTTTGGGAATTGAATAAAAATGCACTTTCTAGATGAGAAAAGTGTGTAGAAACTCATTAAAAGAAGAATTAAGGCGCGGAAGAATAAATTGAGGGAGATACAGCCGATCAATGTTTAATAAAATTGCACTTCGCGATCTGATATTATGACCATATTCGGACAGTCCGCCGCCATATTTTGTCACTGTTGTGTTGGTAGACCTAATACTAACATCAGCTACATGCGATTGTAGCCGACTTCATGGGGTAAATTCATAAGGCGCGTAATTATGAAAAACAGAATTAAGAGAGAGTTTGGCGTAATCTGCATTTCACCCCATAATTTTAAACCAATTTAACGTAAAAAACTGTCGTGTCATTTGGTAAATATTAACTATTATAATAAATTAGATTGCATAGTTTGCTTACTGTCGTGCTTTACTTATTCTGTCGCGTGTTTACAATATAAGGTTATTTTTATCAAAATGGTAATTTGACGTTTTGGTAATTTTTTAGCTACGACTACCGTTTTTAATACGCATTGATTCAACTTGATGACAATAAGATTTTGAAAAATATTGGTATTTAATATTATTTACGTAAATAATAATTTACGAGAAAATTTGCCATACGACACACCATTTTCATCTCTGGTTTTCAACATTGAAGTAATAATCATGTATTGTTTCATAGTACTTTCACACCAACGAAGTATTGAATTCCGTAAGTCTAAACTTAAACTGTAGGGTGCACAGTTTACACCCGCGCTGTGCAAGCGGGTTCCCTACAGAGCATCGGATCATTTTGACAGAACACCAATATGAACACCGCGCATAATTCGCGTTTGTTTGTAGGCAGTGTAGAAAACATGAAAGACATAATCGGCATAATAGACAATTATTCAAGATCGCTGGCCACGCACCCGTTAATTATTAGGCGACCAAATTTGGTCCCAAACATAATATGAATTTAGTTTACTAATATTTAAATGATTTTTTTTAATGCGTATTATAAACGGTAGTTGTGGGTAAATAACTACTTTTTTTGGTGTTCAAAGTTGTATATGGTAGTATAGACAATCCTGATTTCTTAACCTTATTGAATTTCATATACCTACGAGAGCTATTCGTACCAAAATCTTGTTCAAATGTAACAATACCAGGACTGGAAAATGCAAACACTTGATTATAGCTAGATTACATGAAATTAGTAATAGATGGGTACGCAAAAGTGGAATCTATTTAACTTCATGGAAGATAAGTACAAGAAGACTACAGTAGTACTATCATACCTTTTCAATTAATAATATTTGTTTTTTTGAGGCTTGCTATCGCCGTGACGTCCAATTACTGTATTTTTCATTTTTATATATCCCGTTGATATTAAATGAATAAAACTGTGAGGTGTAATTTCTTACCAGCGCCTTGACTCCCTTGTCGCCTTGGCAAGTCGGCGCCCGGAGAGGAGAGCTCCAGTTGTGCCCTAACTCTGTCAGATGCCATATAGGTATCTCTAAACAACTTCCGTGCTTTTTTACGAACCTTTGTTGTATAAATGTTACTGCCTAAAACGGGAACCCTTCACAAGAGTGTCAAATATCCGAAGTCGTTAGAACTGTGGCATCGGTCATTTCACTTCTATTCTAGCTAAGTCTTCCATAATTGCACAAACAACTTATAGTAACAGTATAAACAATGACTTAAAATAATTAAAACCATTTGAAGCACCGTACGTTTAAATTCTGAATGGTTGTCATTCGCCATGACAACACTTGCTGTTAGGTAGTTAATATCATTCCCCAAAGTCTAAAATTTATTCAAATTTAAAGACTTCCACATTGGTCAAAAGTCTGAACTGGTATAATGAAGAGATTTGAATAGAGTTTGGCAATATTTACATAGAATGGAGTTCAATTATTGAGCAGGTTTGGCGATAGGTCCACAGCATTCAGGCAATATAGGTACTGCCCCATGCGGCGGACTATTTGTGGCAACAATACGAAATGCAGTACATATTTATGTACGTATTATGTATATTGCAGTTATTCAGCATAATCTATGCATATTGGATAAAACGAAGGCAGGAGTTGACCGCGATTCGGAACTTGGCGGGCTTTCAACTCGAAATACCGCTCAGCGAGTTGATAGCCGTGCAAGTCGCAAGTGGTTAACCCTGTTGAAGTTATCTGTTTGCCTTATTGCAAGTTACTTTCAAAACGTTGTGGTTAAAAGTCATAATACACAATATACACATTTAAAACTAAATCTATGGTTCTCGCCTTTTTTGATTCTCGCAAGTCTTGCGTCTTATTTTACTCTGCCTAAACCCCTCCAGAATTCGTTAATTTTCTTTTTTTTTATTTCTTGCTAGTGCAATCCCGATGTGTTACAAAACTCATTTTAATAAAATAATTAAAATTTTCATATACCAAACAGTACAAAAAGAGAAAAGTGGTAGTCAAGTAGAACAAATGAGAAAAACAAAAAAGAACCAAACAGGGATATATACATAAGCACAAAGCCAAGGTGGGAAATAGGTATCCAATTTGACAATTTGTTCAAAAACTTTTTTTTTTTATGATAAACTAATTTTTTATAAGACAAGTTTATATGCACAGTACAAAAGTTAACAAATAACCATTAATTACTTGCCTGAAATATCCATACAAATTAAAAATATATCTGAATTATTTGGCGGGTTGGGAATAAGCCGACGTAGCTCAGGGGTCCAGAGCACCTGACCGGGCATCAGAAAATGCTGGTTCAATTCCCGTCAGCGGCTTTTAATTTTTTTTAGATATTTTCAATCTGTATAGATATTTTAGGAGAGTAATTAATGCGTATAATAATTTGTTACTACTTTTGTGTTTGTTCATCTTAAATTCGATTAATTGCACAGCTGCGTAAAACATTTTTGTTATTTTTTTACTAAAACAAAAGATTGTGCTAAAACATTTTGACGGCCTCCTTGGTCAAGAAGTAAACTCTCGACAAGCAAGCTGGAGGTCGCGGGTTCAAATCCCGGCTTGCGCAACTAAATTTTATTTGATCAATTTGTGTTATTTCACAATTTACTCATTTAGACTAACACATAATATGTTTGCGGCAGGTTCCAGCGTGGAAGATAATAATGATCTGGTGTAAGACCACCATTCAGAATTGAAATGTTGCTTGAAATTGCTTTGGCCGTGTTTGGTGACCAGATCTGAATTGCAAGGAGTTCTTAGCAATTCAGATTTGGTCATCAATCACGTCCCTACCACGTTTCCCGGCCTTCATCTTTCCCATCTCCTTCTCTTCCCCACAACCTTTATCCTCACATCATACCCCAATCGGGGATCGCCTAATCTCACTAGCTTCAGACAAATTACGAAGATATTAATAATTTAAATAATACATAAACACCTGTACTTAGCCGCACTGGCTGCAGATGGTTGAGAGCAAAGATATTAGAAGAACGAGATGTGCTATGCGCAGTTCGTACTGAGTGGAATTGTTTTGCTGAGTGTCGCCGGTTTTGTTCACCAATACTACTGCACACCTTCGCTTGCGCTAAGGTATCCGCACTAATACATAGAACAGATTTCTGTGCGTACACGTCCCGATACCGTTCAAAGTACCCTAATTAGGTAGTACTCCGGCTACGGTCCGGCGGCCAACATAGCATATCTCGTTCTTCTAATATCTTTGGTTGAGAGCAATTGGGACTCTGGTGCGGTTTCGTATAAAACATAAATAAAATAGAATTTATTACAATAACTAGCTGAAGTATAGCCGGCGTTGTTAGGGATTACCCTTGGGAAATAGACATATATCATCACCGACTTCTGTAGGCCTTTTTAAGATATATCATTCCGTAGTACATTATTTTGATATATCTAATGAGGCTTAGCCAGCGTTAGCAATGTACTGCCCGAAAATATATTTTTACGTCTTGATTATAAAACATCGACTTTGCTCTATTTTCTATAAACATAATATACATGTATCATATATGTAAGCCTTTCTGAATAAATTCTCTAAATGTTAGTGAAAACTTTATCAAAATCCGTTTCGTAGTTTAGAAGAACTAAACGCACAAACAGACCGACGCGGATAGCGACTTTATTTTATACTATTTATAGATTATTATGGTGCCATGAACTTAACTATTATTTATTTCACGATTAGTAACATTGCGCAGTGCACAAAATGCCACCACTAAAGTTTTCAGTAATATCAATTATTGAAAACGCTCGCGTTAAATTGGTACCGACGAATAAAATAATACAGGGTTTTCTAATAAGAGGTGTTATTTTGAATAGCCCGCTATTTCGGTAGATGTTACTTTTGAATTTGTTATTTTTTGACATTTGACAAATAAAACTACACCATTCATAAAAATGGAACGATACACGCTTCAACAACGCATTTAAATTATTAAAATTCACTTGAATGAATCAAATGCAAATCATGTTGAGTGATGAGGCCCATTTCCACCTCGGTGGCTTCGTCATCAAGCAAAATCTGGGGCTCGGAAAACCCAAGAATTATTGTTGAACAGCCTATCTATCTTCAACGTGTGACTGTTTGGTTTATGGTCCGGCGGAGTCATTGGACCTTACTTTTTCGAAAATGAGGCTGGAGCAACAGTTACGGTGAATGAATTGCGCTATCGAGAGATAATTAATGATTTTTTATGGCCGAATCGGATGGTATTGACCTGGACGACGTTTACTTTTAACAAGACGGCGCTACGTGCCACACAAGAAACGAAACCATTGATATTTTACGATTGAATATCAAAATAACACCTCTTATTGGAAAACCCTGTAGTTTGCCTCAATATGCTTCCGTGATTGGATTCGCAAATTGGTGAGAAATTCATGCGTTTCATTTGTCGGCCGACGCGCGACGCCCCGATATATTTAATTATGTATTTGATATCCGGAAACAGATTTTATAGGGGTATAGGAGTATAGACAGTATCATCCAGCGAGTTTTAGGATTTTACGATAGTCGTTTTTTTTATCAAAACTGAATATTTTCAGAAAAAATAATTATTAATCTTTTTCATCAAAAATTTATATTTTAAGATTTTTTAAATAAAAAAACGAATACATTCTTCCTCTGTATGTGGTGAAGAAGATTTGGTGGTGGTTAAATCTGTTCACAGATGTTCCTGGAGGAGGGGACATTCTCATACGATATATTCAGCAGTTTGTCTGTGTCCATATTCGCACAGTTCTAGAAACGGCTGCGAGGACTTTTGCATAAAATACTTCATTTTGATTTAAGGTATCAATATTTATTTTATTTAATTAATCGAAATGTTTAGCAAATATTTAATACATCGAAGATTTAATTACGAGTGACAACTTTGTGTTTACTAAATTTGGTCGTTCGTTATTTAAATGTAAGCCCATCAAAATGCTTTTTTAAAACGTTTTATTTTATATTTCACCATATTTATAAAGTAACAGGGGCGGTTCTTTTTTGCGTTTGACCCCAAAAATTATAAGATAATAATAATAATAATAAATTGAGTGCGTTAAAACGACTAGTCTTATTCTAATAAAAGCTTTAATTCACATGTCCACATGGTACGCTGGGTCAATTTAAATAATGTCCCCTGCTTTGGCATATTCTGTCCCTATGTACGCCATAGAATAAACGAGATAGCACTATGTCTTTAAGTAAAAAAATAGGTATCGGAGAAAGCTTACGGACGCTTAGGTCATGGCCGCGAGGAAGATAGCACGATAAATATTATTTGTTTTAAAGAGATGGTGACATAAACATGTGTCGGTTTTTCATTTTACGCGCTTGTCGTGTGTGGAACAATGGTTGCTTTTCAACAGACAGTTCAGGAAAGGTGTACAAGATAATTATTTATGTTGTGCACAACTATATTAAAACATAATCTCTTTAAAATATTTGCCGTCAGTACATGGATTGTGCAGTTTTTTTCCTATGACATAATAATATATGTATTTAGACTCGTGGACTCATGACGTACCTACCTATAAATTGATATAGATAATTATATTTTTTAGAATATTAATTCGCATTTTTACAATATGAAAAATTGAATTCTCATAATATTTATATGTACTTTATTTTAAAATACAAAAAAAAATAAAATAACGCACATTTGCTTTCCTTTTAGATTTATAAAAAAAAACTTACTGGCCTTAAATTCATAATTGATTTTTACACGAAAACGGGCAGTCGCTGTACGTACATGATGCACAACGATCATGTACGTACAGCGACTCCAAAAGGAGAAAGATCCCTGGAAGTTTAATAGTCCACAATAAGACGCTAGCACGTCCTTGGTCTCGAACTGATGTTTACACCAATTTTTAAAGTAATATCGTGACTGAAGCAATCTCTAACTTTCAATTTTAAAAATATGAAATATAACAGTTATTTTTTGTCTTTACAGCCAAACCCTCGCCGCTACGCAACTGCACCTTGCGCGGGGCGGCCAACACGAGCGACGCGCTGGAGGTGCGCTGTGTGGCCGGGCACGACGGCGGTCTGGCACAGACCTTCGTGCTGGAGGCTGTGGACGCGCGCACCAAGCGAAGGAGGCTCAACCTCACCGCGCCCAACTCAGGTAGGCACTATTGCTATTGCTAGGCACTGTCAATGATGAACATATTGTTTTTAAATATTTTTTGGAATAACTTAGTGAGTAAAACGTCAAATTGTAATATTTAATTATTGAAGACAATATTAGCGATTCCGAAACGAAAATTTGAAACAGTAAAATCAGAAAAATATACGGTCACATCTAGGACTCGAACCCAGGACCCTTGCCTTGCCGGGACACCGCTCTACCCAAGGATATTTTTTGGAATAACTTAGTGAGTAAAACCTAATAGTATTCTAATCGCTATGTATTCGTATACGAATCGCTGGTCTTTAATAATTAAATATTACAATTTGAGGTTTTACTCACTAATGCCACGTCCGCACAGGCAAGCGGCTTGCTTAGCGCCTAGAGCCTAGTGGCTTGCATTCTGGCTACTTGCTAGGATACACGGTGTCCGCACTGAAGGTGGTTTACGTGGTGGGTCGCTAGGTATCTTGGTCATTTGCTTGTCGTCTAGTTGACGAGATGTCATTTTCAAAAATAGCTCTAAAACTGCTACTTACAGAAAATTCATCTTTAAAATATACCATTTCACGGCCTTATCCATCATGTTGGGTTCATGACATAAATAAGTCACGGTCAAGTCATGGGCAGTTTAATGTTCTGTATAAACAATTGCGTAATTTAGACCAAAAATTTTACCAGTCCAGCCCAGAGAATCATTTGATATACGTCTTAGTATACATAATCCAACGCCATAACCATAATTAACGTCTCATTGTAAAAAAAATTATGACATAATTATTATTATTTTTTTTTTTAAGACAACTACATTTTTATGTAGTTCATTAGCTGGATTCCACAGAGGTTCTCTTTTAAAAACAGATGCAATTAATATTTCGTCCATTTTTCTCTTTAAAAATGCCTCGCGCCTAGTGACAAAAAACCAACACGTTCGTTCACTTCGATACCCTCAAAGCGACTAGCATAGCGACTAGATAGACGCCAAGCGCGCAGTGCGGCCAGTCGCGAGTGTTCTAGAACGTTTGTTTTACTAAGCTACTCGCTAGGTGACTCGCTAGACTCTAGGCGCTAAGCAAGCCGCCTGCCTGTGCGTACGTGGCCTAAGTTATTCCAAAAAATAAATATTCATCCTAGACTTGCAGAAAATTCAATAGATGTCGCACATTAAAATTAAAATAATATATGTTTATCTAAAGACGCTGTCTAGATTGCATTTAGTTCAAGTTGAATTTTGCGATCTTAAAAAAATATAGTTGCCAATAAAAATGTGCGATGAGAAAAATGAAGACAATGTTGGTAGTTCTTATTCGAAGTATGATACAGTTAAATATGACCGAAGGAGATAGGGTCCCATTAGCTCAGTGGTAGAGCAGTGCCCCGGCGAGGAAAGGGTCCTGGGTTCGAGTCCTAGATGTGACCGTATCTTTTTCCGATTTTTTCTGTTTCAGATTTTCGTATCCGAATCGCTAATATTGTCTTCAATAATTAAATATTGTTTTTAAATTCAAGTTTTCTTATTGAGGTGCTTCCCAATAATTTAGGTTTATCTTGTTCTTTTCAATAGTGAATGAGAGTTGGTGTTTATCAAAAAATATTGTAATAGTACTAAAAAAACCACTCGATTCGTTATAAGGCATGCTATTCCTTTTTGCGGAATAATACGTACAATCTACTCCAGACTGTTGCTGGTGTCTGTGTGTATATGCGATTCATAGATATGTGCATGTTTGGAGAATTTATATATTGTATTTCGACTCGCTCCTTGCGTCGTCGTGTCGTATGTGTTGTACGTGTTAAGTTTCTGAATACGTTTTTTATTCGATATAAATAAATATTATTAATTATTTTTTACTCTTGAATACTCGTACAAGAGATGCAGGGGAATCCTAAGCATGCATGGAGATATCGCTTTTGGTTGGTATGTGTCTTATTCGTGCACTATATTCGTATAGGTAGCTACGTACAGCGATTGTAACTGCATCGGATGCGGTGGAAGGCCTACATGAGAGAGAAACATGGCTAAACTTACCTACTTTTATAGTTGGGTAGGCTAAAAGTATTTTTTTCTTATGTCCAAAGTCTACCACCGCGTTCACTGTAACTTTTCAAGATAATGTCTTGTTTCAGACTTAGATACCCCTTACTTAGTCTTCAAGGTTTCCTAAAAAATGAGACTGAACGGGAGCTTTGGAAGATCGTCTTGGAGTTTTATCGGGTTTTTATTTCGCTTGCACTAACAATTATTATTACCACTACACCTAAAAATTTTTTGTAATTTCACGTTCACCTCACTAGAAACCTGTGAATATATTTCTCGAGTCTCCCTGACAACAACTACCCTCTCCAAAAAATCATCACGAATAGTTAAATCTCGTTTCGCATTGACAAACGATAGTGAGAGGGCGCTTTGTATTTATCGTTTGGTTCACCCCTTTCCCGTGCGGGTACGTCGTACGGGAAAACAAAAGAAAAACGCTTTTTCATTTTCCATCGAGAACCTATCACCGGCGCCGTGGGGGGGGGGAGTATGTGTTGGGCATTTTCAAAATCTAAATCGTTTTAAGATAAATTCATTGATACTAAGAGCATTTTGTCAATATTGCTTGTACCACACGGAGAAAAATTACTATTAAAAATGTTAATTTATTAAGAATCTCTTCAAATTATTCGTAATCCGGTTAAAAACGAGATTACCGGCCCTTAAAGAATGAAATGATGGGTTTCCTGATATTGCATTTCGTCATTATTTCTTATCGATACAAACGCAGATACGTGAACATGTGTTCAAATATTATGTATTATGAATTTACTAAAAGGTTTCACGGTCTGCAATCCCGTTCTTAACCGGATTACCAATAATTTTAAGATATTCTTAATATATTAGCAATACCTACTCATTTTTCTCCGTCCACGAACGTTATTGGTAATTCGCTTATCATGTTTGTTCGCTAGATGATGATCTTCGTAGCTCCTGCAACAAGGATTTTTCTACATTAACAATATATTTTTGTTGAATATCAAATATGAGTATTGCTTACTTATAAAAAATTATTTCTTAAAAATATTGGTAATACGGTTAACGTAATTTCAGGCCGTTTTCTGACAAACATTTAGAAACTTTCCGATATATCGGAACACATCTTCATGCACCTGCATTTCACTTAATAATGTACAATGACGAAATACGAAGACGTTAGGATTTTTGTGAACACGTGTTCCGACATCGTTATAATACATTCATATTTTACTAAAAGTTTACTAGGAAACTTATCAATTCATTCGTTAAAGATCTGCCATTCTGTTTTTTAACTGGATTACGAATAATTTGAAGAAATTCTTAATAAATTAGCATTATTCAATATTAGTATTTTTTTCGTGTGGCGCGATGCCAACTCAGCCACTGACCGGACAGGACGTGTATATACATAGATGAAGACATATCATTTTCACCGCGTCTAGTTAATATTGTGCAATTGTTCTTTTTTGCGTTCAAATGCAATTACATATCTTAATTGTTCCAGCAAATTACTATATGTCACAGAAAAACAAGTTATTGGAATAGCTAAATGTCGCTGCAGAAGAAGGTGACGCCACGATCGCGTGCCCAGCATCCGTATAACGTCTACGTTTCCCATTATTTGTGGCATGATAAAGAGTCGTTCCTACAAGTCAACCAACGCTATTTATTTACTACTGAGCACTAAAAGCTTTGTAACGTACTTTTAGTTTCAGTTTTATAGTGAGTGGCAATGGGAGTAACTAACGAACCATCGAACTATTTTTGAAATCCATTATTTTTTAAATTTAAAATTCTATCTTAGTTTGCGTATGTATTATCTAATTAAAAATATATGTATAAAACAAAAATGATAAATTTAACAATATCAACTCCTTACGTTCGTTAGGTTAATATTGTTGCGTACTGAAAATAGTTGCGTTGACTCAGAAATGCCAGACGGAAAAACCAAAAAAGTTGTACCTCTTCAAACCCACAGATTTTTTCTTTAAAGACATAACGGAAGACACTTTATAGAACAATGTTAGTTGAATTAGTGGAGTTATATTAGATTTCAAACTAATCTGTGACAATAATACGACTTAATTAACCAACATCTGTCAATGACAGACTGGTCATTTACTCAGGAAAATTCGGATATTGATGTAGTAGTCGATTCTTTCTACAACATTTTAAACAGTACCATCAACCAGTTTGTCCCTAAACGTATCATCAAAAAGAGTAAATTTCCAAACTGGTATTCAGCTTCTCTAATTAAAATCATTAAAGATAAACAAAAACTCCATAAAAAATGGAAATCCCTTAATAATCCAGTAGACTACATAGAGTTTTCAATCAAACGTACCCAACAAAAAAACTTACAGAAGCATTGCTTTATTCAGTACATAAGTTCAGTTGAATCTAATATTCTTATAAATAATAAACAACTTTGGAACTACGCTAAAAGCAAAAGTAAAACAAATAGCATCCCACAAATCATGCACCTTAAAGATGAGTCAGGCACCGGTGCTCATCAAGTGTGTCAACTTTTCTCTAAACACTTTCAGTCCACCTACGTTAATGATAAGGACACGAATGATCCCAGTATAGTCGATAGTTCTACCTATATGAATAATCATTCCCCGATTGGGAACGTACAAATAAACAATTTTTTGATCAATAAATACCTGAAGAATTTAGACATTAGTAAGGGTGCTGGCAGTGATGGTATATCTCCATACTTTGTCTCAAAATGTGCAAAAAATCTTTCATACCCCCTAACTAATATATTTAGAATGTCACTAAAAGCGGGAAAATTTCCCACAAAGTTTAAAGAAGCAACTATAATCCCTATTCATAAAACAGGTTCTAAAAGCAACATTGTAAACTATCGCCCAATCTCAATTCTAACGGTATTTAGTAAACTCTTTGAAAAAATTATCTAGGATCAAATTTATACAACAATAATTGTTGTTCGCAACATACAAAACCAACAACACGGATTTCTACAAAAAAGATCGGTACTAACAAATTTGGTAAATTTCACGGAATATTTAACGAGCAATATGGACAATAGAAACCAAGTAGATGTAATCTACACTGATTACTCTAAGGCCTTCGATAAAGTAAACCATTTCATTCTAATTAAAAAATTAAGTCAAATAGGCATCCATGGTGACTTACTTCGGTGGCTCACTTCATACCTTCGGAGCAGACTTCAATGTGTATCAGTTGTGGGAACTAAGTCCAGTTTCTTTTCCGTGCCCTCCGGTGTACCTCAAGGTTCTCATTTAGGTCCATTATTATTTAATGTGTATATTTATGATATTCACAAATGTTTTTTACACGCCAATTACATAGCATATGCAGAAAATAAAAAAATCTACTTAGTTATCAAATCAATCGAAGATTGCATTAAACTTCAAGAGGATCTCAATCGTCTTTTCGACTACTGTGAATCAAATAAACTTGTAGTAAATACCTCAAAGTGCAATAAATTATCAATTACACGTAACAAAAATAAAATTTCCTTTGATTATACATTAAATGGGACACATATCAAAGAAGTAGAATCTATCAGAGACCTTGGGGTAATACTGGATGTGAAATTAAACTTCATTCAACACACTGATGCAATCATCAACAAAGCCAACAAAATGCTAGGATTTATAATACGTTTAACGAAACCTTTCCCTCAACCCTAAGACTCTATATTCCCTTTACACAGCGTTCATCCGTCCCCACCTAGAACACTGCACACCGATCTGGACTCCTTTTTACCAAGCTCAAATTGAAAGAATCGAAAGAATTCAAAAAAAATTTTTTAAACACATTAATTATAAACAAAACTTACATTTCTTAAATTACACCGATACTATTAAATACCACAACTTCAACTCCCTTCACACACGACGTTTGATTTTTGACCAAATCTTATTATTTAAAATTCTTAACAATGGCCTCGACTCACAAGAGCTAACCAATTTAATAAATATTCATATTCCAACAAGATCAACACGACAATCCCATTTGTTTCATTTACCTACATATAGAACTAACTTTAGAAAAAATTCACCCATTCCACGTATATGTGCCCAATATAATACTAAATTTCAAAACATAGACATTTTTAGCAATACACTTCACAAATATCGATTAGAAGTAACTCGTACGATCGAAAATTAATACAATAGTATGGAATGTATCCAGAGCATCTCCTATCCTCATCCTAAATTCCTATTCCTCCCCTCCTCACCTATAATATATTTATATATATATATATATTTTTTATGCAATAAAACTCTATCTCCGATCAATTCTAATATAGGAGACTTTTTTGGCTTGACTACAATTAACATATATATATTTATATTTGCTCTGTTAAAGCTGTTTGTCTCTCTACAAAAAAAAAAGTTAGAAAGACAATTGTAAAGAAGATTTTTATTTTGGGGAGAATGCGTAAAAAATCCAGTAAAACCACAATCATTATGTACAACTCCATTATTGCTATTCATTTTAACTACTGCTCAGCGATTATTTTCTTATTTAATTACAGACAGAAAATAAGCTGCATCCTTCAAAAGAGAGCTTTGAGAATAATACTTAGACGAAATAGATTTTCAAAAGTAACTAAAATTGTTTTGTGATTGTTGTATCTCGGACACAAACCAATATCTAAACATGGAATTGGTGAAGCTCCTTTCGGGAACATTGACAGATGTCGTCAAGTGTCCGATATACACTTCAAATCACTCTCACATATTTGCAAAGCTATAATCTAGTTGAAATTGATGGAGTTTTCTGGCCTACCTTTGCAGGTTCACGCCGGTCACAGTGATAAAACCGCTAAATTTATAGGAGGGGTGAACAATGGGGTTTGTCAATTATTTCAGAAATGTGTGAGCTATTTCATTTATTTTTACGTTTTCAAATAGCCACAGATCATATTCAACTTTTTAAACCTCAAGCGTTTAAAATGAAGGCACTTATTTTCTCTCAATGGAGAGCGACACACCCTTGTGTACAAAGAATGAATATCCAGACCAAAACAAATAGATAAAACCGTAGGTAACCATTTTATGTTTATGGTAAAGGTTGGGATCTTTTATCATTGCAATTACTTCTTGTGCAACATACCCCGCATTCTTACTTTTCTATAATAATTTTAATATATCTGTCGCCTGCAAAAACGTTTATTGATATGAAATCTCACAAAAACTAAATTAGCTAGCAGTGATAAAGATGCTGACCTTAAACACGATGATATATATACATGAAATAACAAACAATCTATTTTACCAAAACACTTTTCCAAGAAGATTATATACATCAAAGACATTCAAAAATATTTAAAATTAGGTTACCAAAAAATGATAAAGCCAACACACAAAATAGTTAACTGTACAAAGGAGTAAAATATTATAATGTGCTGACGAAAACTATAAAGTCTATACCAATTGATAGATTCAAACTTGATTGTAGGAGCGTTATTAGAAAAAAAGTAAATAATTAAAATGCAATAATATGTATGAAAATAATAATAAATTCAGAATTTGTAAAATTTGATACACAAATAGATAAAGTAAAATAAATAAATAAATAAACAAAAAACTGAACAAACTGAAAAATATATTAGTAAATTTTTTTATTTAAAAATTAGAATATATTTTTAAAATAAAATATGATTTGATAGTGTAAGCTTCGCTGAGTGCTTTACCCGTGCTTAGAAGAGATATTTATTCGTATATATGTATTGAAAGTGTTGTTAGATTTCGTATTCTGTACCATATTATATCAGAAACACACCCAATATTATGGTATTTAATTAAGTCTTAAGTCTTTTTCGTATCGTGTTCATCTGACCTTTCCTAAATTTCGTATTTTCCTCCATTATTGTTACCCAATACCAATTTATCGGTAACAACTAATAATTTAATTGGTATGAATTTCAAAATCAATAAAGCGTAATACATACAATGGTAATAATTACCGTTCGTTGCGAATGTACCTGGCGTTAAGTTTATGGTTTAGGTATTCAGAAACGTCCTATTGTCTATGGTAATATATTATTGTTTGGCTCATCCAATGATCAGGGCTAAACGCACTGCCACAATAATAATATTATCTCTGGTAAGCAGTTAATATCTGCGTAATTATTACCTGGCCGCATGAATACGTGTTAATCATGTGTATAGTCAAAGTCAATAATAATTATGTGTCAAGTTAATAATATCAGGCAGAATTTGTGTTTTTTTGCACAGAGGTGGTGACAACTCTCGCGGCGTCTCTGCCTTACACTGTCGCAAAATTTAAATTCTCACAAATAGGCACCAAATATACACAGCCTTACTAAAGAAAAGCCAAATTAGACATTCTTTAAAGACTGTAAATGTTTAGATTCGAGTTGGTTCAAAAAATGTATCTTTGTTTATTAAAATTTGGAACAATATTCTTCGCGACTAGCGATGACTTCACGCATGCGCATTATGAAATTCTTTAAGTGCGAATGCCACGGTTGAGAGCTGTTTTTAAGTCTTCTTGAAATATTTTCATACGTCGTGTTTTGTTCATAAAATTAACAACTTACTTTTATATTTATGCAATTCAATACATTTACAACTTACTTATATATGTATTTATGTAATAAATGAATTTGTAAAATCTGCTTTCACGCTATGTCAAATAGTACGGTTAAACGGTTTTTCCAATTATCAAATTGAGTTTTATGGTATCTGTGAACTTTATTGAAGTGATGTTTTTTATGACAAAAATGCCTATTGCAAGTGTTAAACATGTATTTAAGAAATTAAGCAATGAGTTAAACATTTCAGTTTTTTAAATTAGTTTCCAGGAAAACAAAAACAAGTTTAAAAAATATATATTTTATATAAACGAGATAAAACGTGAGGTGACAGTTTTTTTGCAAACTCCTTTAATAAAATGATTGAAATGATAAAATGAAAATGAGATTATTTTATCTAGTTTCTTAAATGGTATTTTCTTTTACGACACCTTTAAAATTAAGAAATTCAGAGAAAATTTTAAATACCTTAGAAAAATTCCGAAATTCGGTGAGAAATTATTATTTCAAGTTTATTATAAAACACTGTGACTGAATAATGAATGTATAATATATCTTATGTATTAACTATTTTATGTCAGTTTCTATTTTACTTTTCAATCAGGTTTTTCACCACTTTCAAAGACCATAATAGTTTTAACGCTTTATGGTTACTTATCGTTTATAGGTGGCCAATTATTCTCTTATACACAAATATGCTACGAGCTATCCTGGTATATTGGACAAACCTACAAACCGAATTTGCTTTAGCAAATACTCTAAAACTAAATCATAATCTTAACGACGTAAACAAAGGTATTGTAATTGTAAAAAAATGTGGTGTGCGCGGCTCCGGCACATTGGTCCGTTGCACGAATAAAATTGATCTTTCCAGGTAGTATATAATTGATTTGATAAACA
This sequence comes from Hesperophylax consimilis, assembly GCF_061612785.1. Taxonomy (NCBI): domain Eukaryota; kingdom Metazoa; phylum Arthropoda; class Insecta; order Trichoptera; family Limnephilidae; genus Hesperophylax; species Hesperophylax consimilis. The sequence continues at coordinate 32,312,031 of NC_142851.1, forward strand.
TATTACTAAAATCTCATAATTTCTGACTGAATCGGTCGGGAAGTTACTAATTCATATTCAATTCAAAAAATTTACAGTTGCAAAAAGTTTAACAATAAACCGATTTACGTTAAATATTTAAATGGTGAGATGCTATTTATTTTATTTAAAATAAATTACATGCCGTGGGGGCCTGTCCGAAAAAAATGATTTTTTAGATAGGAATTCGTAGGAATTAATTAAAATGTAAGCCTCGAGCAAACCCCCGATATAAGAGTCCTAAACTAGTATTTTTATATGAAGTTTATAAAGTGGGTGATCAAATTATGAGAGCTACTATGAATATTAAGAATTTATGGTGATTTAAAAAATGCTCCCCGGTCCAGGAGTTGTTAGAGGATGGGGGCTAAACATTTATGCAAGACCCGACAGTCTCAGCACATTACCACGAAAGCCAAAAATGTAACAAAATTTCTCCAGTACAAACCAAAGTGATATTCTTGAATAAACTGACAATTCACCTAACCTCAACTCAATATGGAATTTATGGAAGCCAAACAAAATGAACATTTCTGAAATAATGATCACGTACAAAAGCCAACTGATAGCAGTTGATAGAGGTCAAACATGGAAGCGAAAAAATAGAAGAATGCTTTGAAAGCGTTTGAAGAAGAATGAAAAGAATCAAGAATCATAGTCGCAAAGGGTATTAGGCATACAAACTTTATATAAGTAATTCTTCTTTTTCATTCACAAGTAAATGCTTTTGATGGAAGAGCAGCATAAGTAATAAGGTACAAAAGAACCAATTTTAATACCTGAATTACCATATGTACAAATGTTCTATTAATTTTTTTTTTAATTAAAGTTAATGTAAATAAAGTAATGTAACTTTTTAAACTTTTTAAGATTATTATCTAAAATGTTTTTTATGTAAAAATAAACATTTCATAGTGGCTCTAATAATACCGCACAAGACTCCCAACTGCTCCAACCGTCTGGAGCCAGTGAGACTATGGCATCCCCGATCGGGGTATGTTTTGAGGCTGAAAGTTATGGGGAGGGGAAGAAAATGGGGAAAAAGGAGGTGCAAGAGTACCTGGCTATTCAGATCTGTTCACCAGACACGGCTAAAGTCATTTCAAGCAACGTTTCAATTCTGAGTGATACTCTTACGCCAGGGCATTACTGAGGGTATCTTCCACCCTAGAACATGCCACAAATGTACTTTATATATTTTTTAAATTAATAAATTGTGAAATTACACAAATTAATACAATAAAATTTACTTGCATACTCCGGGATTTGAACACGCGACCTTATATAACTGTAGTCCAGAGCTTTTAATCCTTAACCGCGAAGGCCGTCATAATATGTATATTTTATATGACCTCGACTATTATTATCTTAACAATTTATAAAACAGAAATTAAAACATGAATTTAAAAGCCTTTGTAGAATAACATCATGTACAGTTTGTATTACAGACGAGTGGTATTAATAAAAAACAAATTAAAAGCGATAACACACAACCAGCATAACTACAGAAGATTTCTTCCAACGAATTATCCTTTTCTTGGAATTTCATAGTCACAAAACGAATAGTAAATTTTGTCTGTCTCTGTTATTTTATTATCTTTCTTGAATTAATGATTTAAATGTTTGAGAAAATAAAGCTAACAATACTCAGCACTTTCAATTGAAGATTTTTCTGTTGTTATATTAACGTCATTTTGAAGATATTTCAATTTAACTCGGATAATAAATAATATTTTCCTGGTAAAAAAATAATGAGTAATTTAATCCGTTTATCCTGTCTGTGGTTTATCTCTTATCATACATAGACTTTTAGAATCCGCTTTTATTCGCTCACTAAACATACTATCTGATGCTTTCCAATTATAGAGTTTTGTGCGGGTTGACGGATAAAGGAATATTAACAGAAATGTATATCAGACAAGCAATATATTGGAAGAAGAAGCAGAGTATGCTCTTAAAACATACGGGAAGGATTAAAAAGATCAGTCGCTTTACTAAAGCCAAGTAAAGAGTCAGTGTAAAAAAATAATACCTACCTACCTGACGACTGTCTTCGGTACGACGACAAAAATAAAAGACTTACTGAGGTCTGCAAAAACCGAGTTTCCTATTGAAACAGATGGAGTTTTTAAACTCAACTGTTCCGGATGTGAAAAGGTTTATATAGACCAGACAGAACGGACGATCTTCAAAAGAATATTAGAAATCTTTCGAGCATGTAAACTCGGCCACCCTGACAAATTGGCAATTGCCGAGAATTTAATTGAAACCGGACATTACATTACTTTAGATTTTCTACTGAAATTCTGGGAAGACCTAAAACACATAGAGCACGCCTATTTACGGCGGCAATTGAAATACATAAAAATCCCAATAATATTAGTAAAGACAACAAGGCCAAGCTCAATAGTTCTTGGTATCCGATAATTTACTGTACACCAAAACTAAACGTAAAAAACCATCTTAAATTAAATTGTCGTTGGTGACATGATATCACATCTACATACATAAGCACACACTTCACCACAATCTATACACATCTGCCCTGATCATCGACACTGTAATGCTGTCCGAAACATTGGTTAAAGTAGGAGGTTGCGCTACTTACCGGCATAATACCCCAAAAAAAATCATTAATAATTCAAAAAAATCTCAAATCATCTCTTTAAAATAATACCTGTTCGCTCACTATATAGTGGAGTATGTAGGTGCGTATTCGCAAGACTTTGATAGGGAACCTCAGCAGTAAATCCTGCAAATTGTCCTTCCTACCCAACGGACCCATCCTAAAATATCACCATGACCGGAATAATTGTTGCAAAACCCACCATCTAAATTGACAGTATGCTTGGTGTAAATTAATACCCCAGCGGCCGGCCCAGACAGGAATTATCGATGTGTATTATAAAGAAGACCACTGAAAATAATTTTATGAATTTGCATTCATTTTACTAGTGAATTATTAATTTATCTTGAAACTGCATTAGCAAAACCCTGTGGCCCCGACTGAGACGGGTGAGTCCTTTTTTCTCATATAATCTAATCTGGAGTTATCTTAATTTACAGAAGCCCAAATACAAAATATTGAGGAATACTGTCCATCGAGTTACAATGTAGTCACGTTTTCGCGACACCAATTACATGTACAACAAATCCAAAGAAAAGTGTGGATATCTACGTACAGTAAATAGCAAAATCAACATTAAAATAAAAAGTAAGGTTAACTTTACGCCAAAGCTGCTCTCCTACATCTCATCCATAATAATCTTCATATTACAAATCAACCAAAAGCCATAATAAAAACCAGGTCATCAACAAATAAAACACTGAACATTCCGATAACACACACCACACACGGACAAAGACACTTTCAATACTACGCAACCAAACTTTTTAACAGTATGCACATTACTTTAAAACAATTAATGACTACAAATACATCTACAAAGTTACTCAAAAAACATATCGTAGCCTGGATTAAATAATCAAGATATTTACTTCATTCAAAAGATTATAATTCCAAACCAAACATAACCAAAATATAGTAAGTAAAATTAAATATTACACACGTTCTTCAAGAATTATCCAAAAATACATACACTCACATATAAATGTGTGTTTTCATGTTTCAATATATGTCTGTGAAAAAAAAATAACTTTCTACTACAACACATAAATACCTGTCACACTTAATCGCAAACACGTTTACACCTCAGCACAGGTTTTCCTAGTGAGGTGTTCACGTAATATACAATATCACCCACACACAGTTTTACCTATATCAACCTATGTTCTTTATTTTTTATACCTTTTTTCTGTACTTTTTTCTCTGTACTACAATATAAACCACTGTAATCATTTGTAAAATGTGTATTCAAGAATATACATAAATTAAAAAACTAAATGGTAAAAGTCAACATCTCTAATCTCTAATTAAGATCAAATTCGCTATCGCTGTCTGTGCGTTGCATAGTTCATCCAAACTACGCAACGGATTTTGACAGGCTTTTCAATATCATTTATAGATTTTCTTCCAAAAGGTTTATATACAAAATAAAGCATTAGTGTTTTTATAGAAAGTAGAGAAAATTCGATGTTTTGTAATGAAGTCATAATTTTTTTCGGGCGCTTACACTGCTAATGCTGGTTAAAAAGGCCTACGTAAAAGCAGCGAGAGTATGTGCTATCTAGGAAGAATAAATTCCAGTAACGCCGGCTACACGTCTGCTAGTAAAACATAAGTTACATATTATCATAATTTACCTTTTACATATAGTAGCGAAACAAAGTACTACAATTTGCTGATTTAAATTTCGTATTACATTTTCGTGAAGTTTCTCACGAAAATTGTAGTGAAAATATCTACATTTTAATGTGTAAAAACATTTAACCTTTTTGTCCAACGTATCACGTGTCAAACAGTATTCCTAGTAGAACTATCCGAAATTTGGTTTTCAGAAAGAACGGAATATTACGTTTCGTCGGGCGTAGGGTTTGCAATCCCCCAGGATTTTAGCAATACACTGATTTGCGGGATTGGTTACATTAAAAATATCTAAATGTACGCGAAAAACGTGCTGTTCATATAAATAAGTAGTGTTTGATCTTATACAATGAAAGAGAAACTGATCTTGATGTTAAGAAGAGAGGATTGAGCCGCATCTCAAGCTCGGAATCTTTAAGACCTGGAATCGGTTTTGAATAAAGATGTACGTCAATTTTGAGGAATGAGAAATCAGAGGAAGATATCTTCAGTTAGCACATACCTTCTTGATAGTTAAGGCGATGCACTACGTCGTGTAATATTTTAAATCGAGCCGCTATCAATAACACGCCTTGCGTAGATGGCGATAAAGTTTAAATTCCCTCTTAACACCATCCGCCTGTTTTGATTTATGCAAGAAAAAAACATGTCCAAAAAGTTACTTTTATTTTATTTTATGGATGTTCAGGCATATTTTTTTTCCGATCATTTTATAAATAACTTAATTTGCCACTTTATACAATAAAAACATAACCGAAAATGGGATCGTAAGTAGGAGATTTCGAACTTTAAAGCAGTTTTCATAGGCCTTATACATTATTTTTTTCTGGGCTTATAAAAACACTTATCTAAAAAATACTCTATTGTTTCAAAGGCCAAGATGTATTCTACTCGCAATATTTAACTAAAGCATCTGAAACATTTCTAGGCGACCAAATTTTCAAACCAAAAACACATGATTTTGCATTACTACGTAGTGCATCGCCTTAAATGTAGAAGCAGAAAGAATGTTTTCTACTGGCGCTAGGCTTTTGTGCACAAATTCGTGTATGGGTGACAGTAATCTACATAGTCTATGTATTTTTACAAATCTATTTTTTAATCAAAATGTTCTTAGTTAGTATTTATAAAAGTTAGTATTTTCAATATCTTTTTATAATAAGTTAATTTTGATAAATATTATTTAGTATGAAATGATTCATATAAAATAATAAAAAATAAATTTGGCACTATTTCAATTGAATTCAATTAAAATCTCGCGATATCCGACGGGATTTCTAAATTATAACCCGGAATCCCGCGGGATTCGAAAAAGGTGCGTAATTTGCAAACTATAAACGGGCAGAAAGCTGGTAGTAGAAGCTAATAATAATTGTTAATTAATCTCCTCTCCACCTTTTCACAATCAACGAGTAAAAAAATAATAAATTTAACCCTTTCTGTCCCACAGATCAAGCAGTGTTCCGGGTGGAACTGTCCGAGCTTTGGCCCTCGGAAGGAACAGAGTTGACCGGAGGAGCGGCCACCTTGAACATAGTGCTGTATGCGCGCAACCAGAAGGGCGTATCGGACAGCGTCATCCTTGAGAATATAGCCTTTAACGACGCCGAAAGAAGAACAGGTGAGTTGATTTGTTACTGTCGCAGTTGTGGTGTTTGATTATATTTCAGAAAACTTAATTTCAAAAATACATATTGAAGTTGATGCAGGAGTGAATAAAAGAATGAGATATTTTCACAAACTTAATATATGTTTCTTGATGTTAATTAATACCGCATTAATTGACTAAAAGTAAATATGTTATATACGTTTATTGATGTTAATTAATACCTCCTTAATTGATAATAATTCGCGTTTAGAGTAGGAAATTAATTTCTCTTTAAATAACCTTATATTTTATACGTATTTTCAGTGATGATTTTTAAAATAATCGCTCAAGCGATGGCTTATTTACGAAAAAAAGCGATGCAGATTTTCGGGTGTTTGGTTTTGGTTCACCGGCGCTAAATCATACCTCTAAATATTAATAAGAAAACATATATACTGCTGACTGCAGTTTATAGCCAACGAATTCTCCGATATTTCATTGAAATCCCGTATTTGTAGGTTTTATCAAAATAAAAATCATTTATATAAAGTATTTTTTGCTAGAACCGCCTATCTAAATGTAGGCAGCCATGGCATCACGACCTAAATATGGGTAGCAATACTAGCAATCAATCGACTATAATAACAAGTCATACAATAAAAAATAAGTCAAATTTTAAGATATTGCTTAAATAGGATTATAGAAGTTAGATCGCACGTATATTATGTATATGTTTTACTGACCAGGTAAAACTTAATGGCTGCGCCATTACGTATTATACATTAATTTACACACACATATGTACAAACATGCGACCACTGTACTGAGATAATATTGTTGTTCCTAGTCCTACCTTCTTCTTTTCCTGCACCTTTTCGCTGCACATTGTGCAATCAGTCTGTTACAATAACCCGCACCGCATCCCTCACTATAAACCATATCATATAAATCGCTGGCTGAAGCATATTCATGAACTGTTTTACCTGCATACATTTTACATCTGCACCCGTCTCGTGCAAAACCGCTTTGTGTTCAGTGCCACCGCTGTGAGGAGGATAGACAGGAAGAAAACGAGTGTCCCATTTCCTAATAGTGAGTCCTTCCTTATCTATACAACATATTATTGTCTTATGTGTAGTGGTAATTACACTAACATTCAAGGTCCTTCGACAAACAGTTTTTACACTCCTTAAAAATATACCATAACACCTTTTACACACCACTTAATATAAAAATTTTATAAATTGCATATGCCAAGAGACAAAGAGAGGCACAAAATTGGGTAGTTACATAGACATATGAATATTAGTAGACCTGCCCTAAGTGATTAAAAGCGTATTATCCCCACTCCCCATACCGGTTCCATTGGAGCCGGCTGTGCTCGCGTATGGCCTCAAGTGAAATTTGAAAACGTTACGTCATCATTCTTGTGCGAACTATGGTCGAGGCATCATCGGTTCATTTTACGAAATAACACGGCAAAATGTTGACTTGTACTATGAAAACTTGTAAAAATAGATGTGAAAAAGAGAATAAACCCAATTGTCGTATTACATTCCATATATAAGCATTATTTTACTTTATTTTAAGCATATTCACATCGTATAATATGAATCAGTTGTAACTATCACATCGAGAAACGTCTGGACGCAAAACACTAAGCTGGTTGGTTGCTGGGAAGTAAATTATGAACATTTATAAAAGTGTCTTAACTAAATACTTAAACGAAATATTCGAATCTGAAAATAGAACCGAATTTTTTTGCCGAATTTGGACTTCGCAAATTTGTTCATAACGTGGCGAGTAATTTGCGCTCCCATGTAAAAATGTCTATTCATTCAAATGTGATATTATAATGCGAGATGCCTATTTACTGTCAGATTGATTTATTGACGAATCACAGTCAGCTTCACTCGCTTCGTTCTTCAACAGTTGATTTTACCCCTCGCCATTATCTTCTCGTCTATTAATTCCTATGTCTGTGGGTAATTATCTGAGTATGTATTTTACAGTAGTATCTGAACTCAACATTATTTAAATGAGGTGTATATTGATACTTCAATATGTAGTTCAATTTTATAGTAGATAAAAGCTTTTCGCCGCAAAAGAGCCAAGCACTTTGAAACCTGAAAACGCTCTAAAGAAAGTATGAATTACGATAATTTCTAAATATATTTTGGCAATTGCCCGTGAAAAGGCTGTGTGGGTCGAAGGTTGTATGCTCATCGGTACAGCCTACACAAGATTGGTGTTTGCTGCAGTGAAGAGGTAGGAATAAATTTTTTTTTTTTTTTTTAGATTATATTCTAAATATAATTTAATGATGTATTCTAATAAATATAATTTCCCAAACCATTAATATAAAATACATATATTCCGGTAAGTATAACGCTTGCTTGGTAGGAATATCGTACTGTAACCGGTTTTCAAAAATAATATTGTTTTAAGCAATTACTAAATAAAATACCGGTTTAAAGTTTTTCGCAATATATGTCTGAATGTTTTAAGTTTTGCGCAATAAAGTTGTAAATGTTTTAAGTTCTGCTAAACATATGTCTGAATATTTTGAGTTCTTCGCAATATATGTCTGAATGTTTTAAGTCCTACGCAATATATTTTTTCATGTGAGTTTTATTCGATTCTTCGTATCAATGTTAAAGTAAGTACCCACATCGTGATATCAAATAATTTAATAATTTGGTTTTTATTCTGGTGCTAGCCGATTTTCGCGTACTTATCCAGATATCCATTCACAATTTTCCAAAATGATGATATCCATTTTCACGATTCTGATAAAAAGTTGGTAAAAAAATGTACCTCCACAAAATGTCATAGGTAGTTTCAAGTGCAACATAAATTGCATTTTTAGATAAGTATATAAAAACCTAAATTATACATTTATTTGTTTTTATATACATATTTAAAAACAAAAAATATATATTTTAGTGAAAACTGAATCGATATTTTTTTGTGAATACCGCTCCAATTGGGGTATCTTGTGAGACTGAAGGTAGTGGGAAGAGGAAGAATACAGGGAAGAAGATAGAGTGGGAGTATCTGGCTAATCATATCTGGTCACCAAACACGGCCAAAGCCGTTTCAAGCAGCGTTTCAATTCTGAATAGTGGTCTTACACCAAGGCGATACTGAGAGTAAAAATACATAAGTTTAAATTAATAAATTTCAAAGTGATCAAATAAAATTTAATTGCGCACGCCGGGATTTGTACCTGCGACCTCCAGCTTGCTAGTCGAGAGCCTTACCCCTCGTCCACGGAGGCTGTCAAATAGGAGTGTATTTTTTTTTAATTCACGGTTAATTGTGTGGAGTTAATATAAAAAAATATATATATTTGATTGCTAACACGCTAGTAAATTTTATATCTTGGCTTATCTTTGACCAAATACTTTTCATAATGGGACTGCACGCATATGGCGTATAGTCTATTATTATTCTACGAGAATATTATACACGGAAATATGCTTTATGGTACGCCATATATATCCCCGACACATTACTGCCCCACTGCTTTGTGTGATTAATAGGGCAACTCCGGGCCTTTATAAGAAACACATTATTTGTGGAGACGTCAAGATTCAGATGGAGTTATTACCCGCACGTAGAATTAATAAAAATATAATTACCGAATCTGTGGAGCGATGAATGGGTTTTATTATTTACGTGAATCGGTGATTGATTTATAAAATTATTTTCTACCATCTGTACCTCGCTACGAGTTGTTGTGACTCAGTCTGCCTGTGCTTTTAGATATACAATAGCGTGTTGTGACTCAGTCTGCCTGTGCTTATAGATATACAATAGCGTGTTGTGACTCAGTCTGCCTGTGCTTATAGATATACAATAGGGTGTTGTGACTCAGTCTGCCTGTGCTTATAGATATACAATAGCCTGTTGTGACTCAGTCTGCCTGTGCTTATAGATATACAATAGCGCGTTTTGCTTTTACTTCCCCCAGATGGCGATGTTTTTCAAAAAAACATGTTTTTACCTGAAGCAGGTGACATTTATGTGATATAACTAACCAACTTACATAGTCAAAAGAAGACTACTTACATAGTCAAAAACTTAGATGGCGGGTCAAAGGTGGTAGGGGGTTTCTTAGACCTAGTTAAAGCTTTCGACACAATCTCACATAAATTACTACAACAAAAACTCAAAAATATCGGCATAACCGGTCCACCACTAAAATGGTTCATCAACTACATTGAAAATAGACAACAAATAGTAAAAATCAATAAACACGAAAGTGACAAGGTAGGTAACAGGTATGGAGTACCGCAAGGCAGCGTCTTGGGTCCCATACTTTTTTTCATCTACATAAATAGTCTAACTGTGATAAACCTTGGAAAAATAGAGTTCAAAGTAATCAGTTACGCAGATGACACTGTAATTTTATTCAAAGCACAATCATGGGAAAAGGTCTACAAACACACAGAAACAGGGATGACTGAAATAAATAAATGGCTAATGAATAATCTTCTTACACTCAACATTTCTAAAACAAAATACTTAACTTTTAGTAAAACAAAAGCTGGTCAGCCAGATAGTCGCCCATAATTACATCTTCACCCCTTCTCCAATACTTCCACAAATAACACACGCTGTACTTGTGACAAAATAGATTATGCGGATAATATCAAATATCTCGGCTCAACTGTTGACTATAATCTAAAATGGGATCTCCAAATTAACCTAATAACAAAAAAAATCCGGAAACTATCATACATATTCAAAACAATACGAAATATTATGTCATTAAATCAGCTAAAAAATATATACTTTGCACTTTGTCAAAGTATTCTAATGTATGGTATTTCAGTATGGGGAGTAGCAGCAGACACTCATCTCAAATTCCTTAAAATTAACCATAAATCAATAATTCGAATTATGTTCAGAAAGCCTTATCAACATCCAACAGAACAGCTAAAGATTGAAAATAACTTATAAGACATTGATAAATTATTCATAAAGAAGATCATCTACAAAAACTGCATAAAAAAATTACCACATCACATAAATCACTCGCAAAACACGAGAGCAATTACACACAAACAATTACAAGTACCGTATATCAAATCAAATATCGCTAAAAGACATGAATCTGACCTGGCTCCTCACATATTCAACATGTTCCTAACCTAAACTAAAACTTACGTCTTACCAAATAATTTGAATTGGGTGTTCAAAAGATTTGTAAACTGGTTGATGATAAAACAAAGAACAGATATTAGAAATATTCTAAACATCTAATGCATTTTACAAACCATACTGCACACAAATTCTAACAAAATTACAAAATTTTACAATTTATTATAATACGAAATACTCATTTCATATTTTTATACATAATTCTCCAACACATATAGTACTACACTTATTTTTCTATTTTCATATTACTCATTTTTTTACTTCTATTTTTTCTTATTATTTTTAAATATTTTTTACTAAACATTCAGTTTATATATAAAATGTTAATTACCAGCCTCAGAACAGACTATGTCTAGTGAGGAGGGTAATGAAAAAAAAAATCTGTACAAAACCAACCTTGAATAAACGCCCGGGTTGCCGGCACCGAAACTGAACTGAAAACTGAACTAACCATCACGCCGATTCCCCGCAGGGGTAGTCATAGAACGAAGAAGGACGAACCGCCAAACAACTCTGTCTTGGCACACACTTCTTCCCTCATTCACATTCATACATCGTCTCATACATACTATTCTATTATTCTGACTCTTGACATTGCTCGACTCAAGTATCTGATTCACTTGATCCCCGATTTCGGCTACCATTCGCATTTGCGTCATATGTTCTTCTTTCACTCCTTTCTTCGCTCATTCGGTCTACATGCCCAAACCACATTACCTTTCCTTTCGTAAACTTACTCATTACCATAAATAAACCAACTCATTACGCTTACATCAGCCTTGCATTCTTTGTGGATCTATATTTCTCCATATTTCTCACCCTCACAGGGATGATGAAAATTTACATTTTTATTTATATAGATTTGAGAACTTGGCTGTGAAAGGGTTGCATAAAACAAAAATCATATGAAAATGTCAGGATTGACTTGCAAGTGAAATAAAGATATAGCGTGGGGTGTTCCATGACATTACACGATTCAGTTAATTAAATGCAATAGACCACCTTCGCAACAAAGCGAAATACCTTATGACTCAAGGTGATGCGATGTAATTCAAAATCATGAGTTTTTGGTTTGAAAAATTCTTCGCATTTTTTTTTATTCTTCATAACAAGCACCCACTAAACTGCCAAAGCAGTTTTGTCAGCAGGTCAATTTCACGATATTAGTTATATAAATAAAGCACCAATAATATAGTAACTAGATAAAGTGAATAAAGAAGAATAACATTTCAAATAACTACAATACCTTTCAATACAAATGCATTAAATATGTATAACTCAAAATACATACATCATAAGCATGCACACACTCAACGGCACACAATAAGCTTAAGCACAATCATAGACGTATTTATACAATTTCATGCATATAGTCAATATTAAAAATCTTGATCTATTTAAAAAAATACATTCATTACATCCAAGGTACAAGATAAGCAAATGTTCGTTAGCCGTATTTATCGGTAATTTTTGGAATGGACATACCTACCGTCATTTTGACTAAATCTTGCGTTGTGGTTGTGATCTACTTTTCCTTTATAAATGGAATCCCACAATAGGTTTTGGCATACAATTTTAAACCAATTTAAGATAGTTTGAATGTAACATATATTTGCTTTGCACAAGTTTCCCCGACACATTTTTCCATATCTGAAAGTAGATTCCGTTAGTGACGAATAGATTATTTTTTACGTACTTACCAGGCATTAAATACTTAATGTTGTAAATTCGCTAAGCAATAGCCTGTAGACGTTTGCAAATATTACTATCATATTTTATAGATATTTTATTAATACTTTAATTAAATACTGCGAATTAAACACATCTTCCCCTTTTTCTATAATCGATTATTTTAAAATAAAATAAACCATGTATTTTGGCGATGTGGCTTTGTATTAGTCAAAAAGGCAGCTAGTGCTAAGCGAGAGTTTCAACTTTGTGGCCATTTTCACAAAAAGTACGTGATTTTGCCGGATTCCGAATGTTACAAAGTGCGGTGTATCACCTGTGCATCGTCTGTACATCACCTGTGCATCGTGAACCAAACAAGAGACTCGAAAATAAAATTAGCGTAAGTTTGAAGGTGAAGTAATTAAAAAATAAACTGCCTTATTTCAAGTTCAGCGGCGTAAATATTATAGATCTTGGTACCTAGAGTAAAGCATGATGATGTAAGCATGTTATATAGGCTTTGGGCAGGACATACATTGTCTGCATTATTCAAAGCGCACTTGGTCCTTCTTTGAAAGAGAACAGCGACAAAAAGCTGAGAGGGTCCCTCATTGTTTTTCAAATCAGCGAATTTATTTTGGAACAAAGAAGGAAAGACATTCATCAAAATTCTGGAATCTCACCTTTCAATAGAGACGGATCAATAATTGAGAGAAGCAAAAAAGTTTTTACGTTTTTCGATTGATGGTCGTCACTGGGTGATGTTACCAGTTTTTATGACTTGCAAATTCTCAAAATGTGGAAAATTCATTTGAAAATATTTGTTTTCATGGTCGTGGTCATGTAAGCATATGCAGAAATTATGATTACTCGTTATTTATAATTACTTTAGATTTAAATGTGTCAAAATTCAAATCAAAAATATCAGCAACATCTATTAGTTCATTGATTAGTTTATTTATGCATTATTTCCATAATATAATTAAATTCGTTATTTGAATTGTATTAAAGTAGTAATTTTTGTGAAATAATATATTCCATCAAGTATTTATTAAGTGTAATGAAATGTTTGTACATAATATACTGAGGTTCAGCCGATTTAAATTCGGTTATCATATAACGGGGTAAAATCAATAATTTGTAAAGACCGTCAGGGGAAAACTCATCGCTTACAGGACGAAGGTGACAGAAATAGGCAATATCAAGCAAACTTCCCCACTTTTGGTAGGTTATGGATTCCCTCCTGACCATCAACTAGTTTCAGCCTCTATTAAACCTGTTTACAGCATCTGCTCTCCTGGAAAGGTTCTCATATAACTGCTAGAAAAGGTGGTGTAACGTTGTTAAAAATAGTGGTTTACAACAATATACTGAATCATTAATAATAAATATTTCCGTTTTTCTTACTCTAATATAAAAATTTACATGAAAATTGATTGCCTACAAAAAATATAAAAATCAAATCTCTTCTCGTGAGACCTAACAGCAATTTACAAGTGTTTGATTGTAAAGTGCAGTAACATACTCCAAATCTATCTTTTATCTTACCATGACTATTAACCATTTATTTCGACAAGTTGGAACTCTCAAAGTATGTGACTAATGTATTAACTCTTTAATTCCATGGGAAATACAAATATTTCAGATTTTTTTCTTATCTGTGCTATGTATATAGACCGAATAAAAATTTTGCTTTTTCATTTTCCAATTGCTGATAAAACTGGATTTGAAAACTCTTTTTTTATTATATTTTAGCTATTAGTTCAGGGGGAGAAATTTTTATATTTTGTCTTCAATCTCGACCATATTTTTCGTCCTATGTTTGTTTAATATCAGTTTTTGTGTATTTTTTTAATTTTTATGTAAATTTTCTATTTTTAGTATAAAGTGTACAATTTATCATTTTATGTGAAACTAAGATAGCGTTCTTTCAAATGAAAGCAGCAGGCCTCCGGCCTCTTCGTGTTTTCAACATTATGAAACGTACATGTTGGATGATGTAATTGGTAGTGAGAAACATATTAATATTTAATGACAAAGCTGAAATGAGGTTCCTTATTAATAATTTAAAGTACTCCGATGGGTTATAATAAGAAAAGCACCTCTTGAGGGATTATCTAAATAAATATTTTTGGCACGTAATTGATCCTTATATTAGATTCATGGTTTTACTTATTTTATACTATAATAATAGTAACTACTAGAGGTGCTTAATCTGAAAAGGGCATAGGGGAGATAAACGTCAATCAACCGATAGCAAATATATGTTGTTGTTTTTTTTTCAATTTTATCTTTGAATGTCAATGCATTTCTCACATTAATGTTACATCTTTAAACTGGTCAAAAAAAATTAAGTTTTTCTTTAGAAATGTAACCCAACCGTGACCTTCGTGTCACCTTTACTCCTACTCTCCTACCCACTGCATAGATGATTATCAACTCCCTGTCACATTGGTTGATCCACATCTCAATGGCAGATATCATCCACACTCCCTTAATTTTATTCAGCCCGAGATGTTTCAGTTCACCGCTGTCAACCAAAGACCTTCATACAGGCACTCAAACCGCGGAGATTTTCTGATGTATTTTTATTTTTCATTAGCTTCATATAGGAGGCCTTAAGTAAAATAAATTGCATCGAGAGATTTTAAGGGACTGATGGAGGAAGGTTCCGAAAGGAAACGGGTATTAGGGGTGGGTAGGAATCTGGGGGTCAGTGTGTCCAGGAGTGACACAGATCGGCCGGAGAGTTCAAAGGGTCTTCTTTAACCAGCCTCTCCTAAAACAGCCTGCTACGCAATTTTTAAGCAGACATATTCACCACCAAGACCTGGAAAAACCTCACACATGAACCCGGTTAAATGGTTATGGAGGATCTGCTGAATACAAACTCTCCGATCTGCGAGCATGAATTCATTCACTTTTTACTTAAATTTCCCCTCACCACCGATTTTGTGTTCCGGAGTTGCCATCATCTTTAATAGACTGTCTTCCTTGTTTATACAATCGAACCTGTCTTTTAACTATTGCATAAGACAGAGAAGACTTTCCGTAGACTTGTTTCAATTCGCCATTAATATCTTTTGCGCGCATCCCTTTTCTCTTAGTTATTTTTATCACTGAGCAGTATTCTAATATGGAAATATTAACTCGACCGCGCGCTATGAATATGAATATTTTTTGACTGGCTTGAAGATGTTTTTTGACTTTTCTTAGAAAGTGAAAATGGCTATTAGAGTTGATTTACAGAGCAAGAAGAGGCAAGGAAAAGTTAGTAATAAGAAACAAGTAGAAGCAAGACGAGGCAAAAACAAGCAATCTTCTTCAAGGAGGAGCAAGAATATGAAAGAAGAGACTAAAACAGTCATGAAATATCCAAGAATTAGCAAAAAGAGAACAAGAGAAGCAAGAAAATTTCAGAAACTTGAAGCTAGAAAAACCAATGCTAATCAATTATTTTATTCCTACCCATCATAAATGCTAATATTCAATTATTAGTCCTTCCAACCTTCAGAGCACGTATCCCTAACTAATCAGTGCCCCTGGCGTACCGGTCTTACCGGGAAAAGAGTGCTCCTGGTTGAGGTGGTACAATCGTATCGTGTCGTGTCGGTTATAGATATTGTTTCAGCGATGCGAGAAATTAATTGACCATTCAAAAAATCATCAAAAACTTTTTATTTTAGAAAAATTATTTAATATCTTAGGGTGACCACACTGCATTACGTACGTTGATAATTATAGATATTCAAAGCTTTACATCATACATAAAAATCTATGTATTGATATATACATATAAATAAATTATCTTGATCGGAGATGTGCAATTATTGTTTATTTATGATGTTTTTGTTTACATTTTAGTATTTGCATCGACCAAATATTGTTGAGTACCTATGTATAATTTATTGTTTGTATATTAAGATAATCAATAGAACTTTATTGGTTATTAATAACCATATATTATTTTGATTTTGAAATAAAATAATCTCATAAATAACTATTTGATTCCTTTACATATTAAAATAAAATAGTATAATAATTGCATATACATGCAAAAACAGTTAATTATACGCATCGATGTAATAACCGTTTTATAGTATCAAAGCAAAACAGCCGAGGTTCCCATTACGAATTCATAAAACTCATTATAAAATTCCGCAGATTAGCAGAAAATAATTGCGGCCACTTTTCCGCAGTGACTGCAAAATGGGAATTATTCGAAAATGAACAAAATACAGGCACGGCGAGAGTCCCGGCCGAACGGGGGTGCAGTTTACATTGCAATTTCACCGTTGCGTTGTTTGTCTGGAAACGGAATACAAATTCCATATGAATATAGGGGTCGACAATCGCAACCAACCCTGCTAGTCCTGCCACCCCCGCTATCCCTGCTGCCTGGTAGGGGCGTTCGTAAATAAAATGCCTTTGCGCGCCCTGGAAATTTTCCTAAAACTGTTTTTATGTTGCAGATATGTTAAGTATATTTGAATTCATTACCTATACAAGTCACAACAAGAATTTGTTTGAAACAAAGAGTTTCTTCGTGATTTTTTTAACATTTTGTAGCTCCATGTAAGAGGCCTTTGGATAATAATTTCACTCGGGGCCTATGTCATATTTGGAGATGATATATGAAGGGTACTTCTAAGGAAAGGAGGGAGAGGAATTTCTGGAATGAAAAATAATAAGGTATGGGTAGAAATCCGGGTGTCAGTGTGTCCAGAGTGACAGACGCGTGAATCCAATCCTTCCCGTGAATCCGGGCACCCCTGTTAAGTTACCAAACGAAGCAAAATACTTTGGGTGACCTATGGCAGAGATGTTTGTTATTCAATTAATGGTTACTGAGGCGACAGGGAATTAATGAATAAATAAATGAAAAAAATAAAGAAATGGAATCTTGGTAGAGGAAACTAACCAACTTCCCGACATACGATAGTGTTGAAACTAGGCAGATAATGGACTCGTTATCGACAACATTGCACTTATAGTAGCATCTACGCATATAGACATAAAATAGACTAAAAACTTATTTCATATAATTATATATTTCCTATTTCTATCACATTATGTTATATTATTGGATTTAATTCAGACGTGTCAACATAACAAAACCACGAACACCAACGCATTACGGACAATTATTTCTGCCCATCCATTTTGTATTTGCCTTTTTTCATGAATGCATGCTATTTATCCATGCAAAATTACTGGCGGTTTGTTGATTATTTACATACAATTCACAGTATTGGATAGAAATCCTGAAACCATTAATCATTGTTTACAAAATATCAATGAATCTAGCTGTTATTACTTTTTCAATTTGGTATCCACGTTTTCATGTTTTTAGATTAATATTCTATATATATATAGTGTTATGTTTGCACAAAGCTTGCAAGAGCTAACTGCAAAGTTAAGTATATGCTCACGCGTTGCCGGAATTCGATCATACACCCAGAGCGTGTAAACACACTAGTATATACGCATCTCGGCATGTCTACAATCGGGTGAACACCAATACATACACGTACATCCGCGATGTCTCCGACCTGATATTGGTCACGTAGGCCTATAAGTACCTACAACCAATCATATGGCTAAGATGCAAAACGTGTCCTTATAAGGGCATGGGGCACGCGCCAAAGAGTGGGACAAGCCCCCCCCCGCGAGCGACCAACGCAGGTCAAGTACTCGCGGCCAGCTACCCACGCGTCAGTTCCCTGGGAAGCGCGTGGATTGCAACATGCTGTGTTGGTTCCGAGTTAACTTTTGCCGCTCAAATCTGTGACGCCGTAAAAATGGACCGGCGGAATTGTTTCACCTTGCGTGTCGCCTCTCGAGTACCAGTTCTCCACTTCAAAGGGATCCCCCGAATCACCAGCACCATTACATTATAGAGCTGTGTCCTGTCTCCATCGGCCGCTGGCCACCAGCCCCATACGTTGTAGAGCTGTGTCATGTCTCCC
Source organism: Hesperophylax consimilis (assembly GCF_061612785.1). Lineage (NCBI taxonomy): Eukaryota > Metazoa > Arthropoda > Insecta > Trichoptera > Limnephilidae > Hesperophylax > Hesperophylax consimilis. The sequence goes on from NC_142851.1 coordinate 32,330,710, forward strand.
TCTGCCTGAGGCCCACCAGCACGTAACATTATATAATTGGGTCATGTCTCCTCCGTCCGGGCCACATGCTGTCTACGGCCCAGACACCTCTGCTCACCACAGCCGGGTCGTGAAGTACCCCTTTGGCGAACCGACCCGTGCTCCAGCTCTTCCTCGCCTGTTGATGCCGGCCGCCCTTCCTACCGTCCACGCCAGGCTGAGAACAGTGAACTCATAGACCCCTGCCTCAGTCCTGGGCGTCTGCCGCTCCAGCCTGTTTGTGTGGAGCCCCTTGGCCCTCCAATCAGTGCCCCCGCCCTGCTCCATCGTCTCTGCGCCTCCAGCCGCCGCTCTGGCGTCCTTTGTCGTCCAGCGTGGCGTGCCCACGTGGCAACCCTTCGGCTTCCGTCCTGCACCCTGCCTAGGCCCCTGCCTATGGCCCCTGCCGACCGTCTCACCGCATCCGCCGTAATCTACACGTGAGCTATTATTATACCTTTGCCAATCAGAGCCCTTAGAGTCAATAGATTGCCTAAGTATCACGTTAGGCCTTAAACAGCTATGTACCTTTTGTAGAACTGTTTGATAACCTGTATTACCTGTAAAATAAACACTCATACCAAGAGACTTGTTTCATTTGGGGAAATTGACTATATATAATCCACACCCTGGAGATTGGAGTACAAGCTCAGCTTGTGTACTCACCCATAGCATATTACTTGGCTTGAATGCTAATGTAACAACATATAACTATAAGTTACGTTATCAGGCGCTAATGTAACAATATATATATACATAATATTACTGTTAACTAATTCCCCATCTGTTTACAATATAAATGTCAAATTACAATGACATTTGACACCATTTGTAAAAATTATGGCACATTCACATTATGACATCACTTTTTCCCTATCTTCGTAAAAACAACAGACCGGAAATTGGTCAAATAAGCAGTAACAATAATTCTGCGTTCTTTAGGTGTATATCGCTTCATTACTTGTTTTCAACAAATTCTCTATCAGATTATTAAATTAAATTAATTCTCTCACATTTCCCAGCTTGTATATTGTTGAGAACCTAATCTCATTCTGCTTGATTTGAGTTTCTTTCTATGGCATACACAGAGAGAAAATGAGTATTGCTATTTTATTAAGAATATCTTCAAATTATTGGAAATCCGATTAAAAACGGAATTGCAGGCCGTTTCCCAATAAACTTTTAGTAAAGTCCTAATATATCGGAACACTTGTTCTTGCACTTCCGTTTGTCTTGATAATATATAATTAAGAAATGCGAAAATGTTAGGATTTTTATGAACACGTATTCCGACATCGTGACAATACATTGCTCTTTACTATATTTTTTTAAAAGAAATCTATCAATTTATGGTAAAGGTTACGAATTCCGCTTCACGGTAAATACGCAATATTTCACTTTCAAATAAATGGATTTAACTTTATTAATTCAAAACATGATTTATTATGTCGGGGGAGACGGAAAAATACGCACTTTTAATTTTAATCTGATAGTATTAATACTCCAACGTCTGGACGGTGTAGGCCCTCTGATTGGTCAAATTTAAATTGTCTGTTTCGGTTAAATTCCGCTAACTTGAAAATTAACACGATTTGAAAATTATGACACGATTTGAATATTAAGACACGATGCTCATATAATTTTTGGATAATATCGAAGAAAATATGTTTTAGAAAGTTCACAATCCATTGGATTAATTACATTACAGTAAAAATTATCCACAATTACGTATTGAAATTTGACGTTTATCATTATTCACGCGAAAGACACATTGTTCAGTGCTGCCAGCGTATATCGATTTCCAATCAATGCAAAAAACTTTTATAGCCAGTTAGTGTCAAGCAATGTACAATGTCAGTGTAATTTTTTAAAGTTAGATATATATATACAAATATATAATTATAAATATAATATATTTAAATCCACCATTAAAAAGCCGGCTGCTAAAATAACCAGTTCCACTCGATACTTAAATACGTAATTAATTATTTTTTGATATTACAACACCGACCCCATGCGCCACCATGCGCTGTCAATGTTTGATATGTGTCAAATGTGATAATTATAGAATTATTGACGTGATAACCAAGAAATTTGTTTACAAACTACCTGTGAATCGCTAAAAAGAAATATTTTGTTTTCAGATTATTATTTCAATTTAATTACTATGGCTAAAAGGAATGTGGACAATATTTTACCAGAATTGGTCGAATTTCGGAATGTTCGAATGAGAGGGAAATTTACCAAGCAAAGCGATAGTAGTGTATTCTTGAAGTGTGCTCAATAATCCTAATTATGTGCTTCTAGAACAGAATTATTTCGGCGTCATATCAAAAGAGTGTCATATAAAAAGGTAAACTGTTACATTCTTGCTGTCATACTGGAAAAATAATACCACAAATTTTAGCTTATTATTCAGCACCGAATTATTGAAAGGAGATTGTAGTCAATCTAAAAACTTTAGGAATTTTATTTGTCAATACAAGAGTGCTAATAGATTTGCCTCATTTGGAGCGCAAATAGCTAATATCCCAGGTAATGGTCCATATTGTTTAAAAATTTCTGGTTAGGTTTATCATCTCACTTCCAGAAGTATACAAGTTGCAGGTGAAATACCTTCCTATGCTCAGCTTTATCTATACGATCCTGGTGAGGCTGTTAGAGTGCGTATGAGTCATCCATCTAATGCCGATTGCAATAAAAATATAATGCAAATAATTGATAGTGAAATACGCCAAATAAGCTCTCATAAGTATAAGAAACTAAAAGAATCTGTCGAGGAAGAAGAAATACGCATTGCGGCTGAGGGTGGGCAGGTGAGAGATATACGTCTATTATTTACACGTTCATCAGAGGTAAAATGCTCCAACCAGTTCTCACGATATCGCTATGGTATACGTAGCAGACAGACGGGAATTTGCCATCGGGTATAGATATCGCTGTTTAACCTAAAAATGTTAAGGACTTCAAAGGATGGCAACTTTATCAAAGCATTTAGATCCTATGGTTTTCCCACTACTATTTCCATCAGGTGAATGTGGTTGGACCCCCGGCTTTAAGTATCATGCTGATTTCTGTACTGCTCAATGTCATACTGTAACTGCTATGTAGTTTTATGGAAGTAAATTAGCAGTGCGAAGAAACATATTTAATCCAATCCATTATGCGGGTAAACTTTTTCAACAGTATTTAATTCATGCTTACATTATTTATCTATTATCATTATTTATGAATCTGGTCGCCTAGATTACATTAGGAAAAACCAACGACACCTCAGAGTGGAATGCTATCAAGGTTTGCAAAACCATGTAAGAAATTTAGCCACTGATAGAGGAGTATGTGCAGGTAATACAGTCATTCTTCCATCTTCATTTACTGGTGGACCACGCCATGTGAATAAACTTTATCAAGTTTCAATGGCTATGGTACGTAAATTTGGTCGTCCTGTCGTCGTCATAACTTTTACATGCAATCCCAAATGGCCAGAAATAACAACCGAATTGGAACATTATCAATCGGCCGCGGACAGGCCTGATATAGTAGCCAAGGTTTTCCATCTAAAAGTCAAGGAATTTATTCATGATATGACTGAGAAACATGTTTTTGGAAAGGTAATTTGTTGGGTGTATACAATTGAACAGCAAAAAAGAGGACTACCTCATCTACATGGTGTGTTTACACTTTGCAGCGAAGATAAGTTGTATACAGCTTCTGATATTGATAATGCCGTATCTGCAAAACTACCCCATCCGAAGAATTCGGCTTAGTACCGTATTATTTAAAAAAATAACATTCATGGACCATGTGGCGTACTTAATCCAAGGTCAGTCTGCATGGTAGACGGTAAGTGCTTATAAAAATTCCCCAAATCATTTAAAGATGCTACTGATAATAATTCCGCAGGCTACCCAGATTACAGGAGACATGATAATTTTTCTGAAAATCACGTTATTCGGGATATACGTATCGACAATCGATTTGTTGTTCCATATAATGCATTCCTTAGCAAAAAATATGATGCTCATATTAATGTTAAAATTTGTTCCTCTTTGGATAGTATTTATTTATCTATACATGATCAATCTCACTCAATTTTACTTCTGGCTTTATATTTACCCGACAGCCAATCTGTTTATTTTGTCTCTACAAAATAAACCTGTTCCTCCCTCCCCTCTGGGCGGGAGGAACAGGCTCTCAGGGAAGCATCTACAAGGAACACCTCTTTAACAGCGTGGTTTCAATTTAATCTTCAAGATATTGAGGGACTCTCTATTCTCTATCAAGATGTACCAAATAACTATGTCTTTACAGTTGGTAAAAAGTGGACGAGGCGACAGCGGGGAGGCGGAAACATCATTGGATGAATACCTTCAATTTCTCCTAGAAATATAGAACTGTATCATTTACGGCTGATTCTTATAAAGGTGGCTGGAGCTACATCCTTTGAATCTTTGCGAACTGTTGATGGCAATTTACTATGTAGCTACTTTTCATGATGCGGCGCGTGAACTGAAGCTCATTGATGACATACGAGAATGGTCGCAGTATGACGGAGGCTTCATTGTATTTGACGCCTAAAATTCTTAGACATCTATTTGTTTTAATTTTAATACAATGTATCCCTTCGATCTTCGGCTGAAGATTTTTTTCATCATGGTGTTGCTGAAGAAACAGCTATTAATCTTTGTCTTTTAAACATACAGGATATTCTCATGAAGGAGAATTCATCTTGCAGAATGCAGGGCTTACCTGAACCTGATGAAAGTTGCAGTTTTGGACAAGTATCTGATTTTAATGTAATTTCTGAAAACACTTTAGGTGAATTGATGGCTGCCAAACTCAATGACGTACAACTTCAAGCATATAATTCTATTTTGAATAAGTTTTTTTCACATGAAAATGATGACAATAAATTTTTCTTCATTGATGGCCCAGGCGAAACAGGGAAAACATACCTTTACTAAACTTTAATTCACACTCTAAGACGAAAAGGTAAAAGAGTTTTATCAGTCGCTTGGACAGGCATTGCAGCACTCTTGCTTCCAGGTGGGGTAACGTGTCATACTGCTTTTAATTTACCCCTCAATTTACAGGACAATACAACATGTAAGGTCACATCATAGAATCGGAAAATTATAACGGAAGCAGATATTATAATATGGGATGAAGCACCGATGACAGGTGTAGCTTTAGAAGTAATTGAGCGTACTATACGTGATATCATAGGAAGTGATTCTGTCTTTGGTAACAAAGTTATTGTTTTGGGCGGAGACTTTCGTCAGATCCTTCCAGTGTGTCGACGTGCTTCACGAGGACAATTAATTGCCGCTTGCATAAAAGCAGCACACTTTGGTACCATTTCAAAACTTTTCAATTAAAAACAAATGTCAGAGCTTTAGAAAGTGAAAATATATTTTCTAAATGGCTTTTGGACTTGGAAGATGGCAAACTTCCTTTTGTAGAAGGAACATTAGAGTCATCTGTGCTTATTACCAATGTAAATATTTGTCAAGATTCACTATATATATACGGTGAGACACATACAACTGCTGATGCCTTAGGGTTGAGTCAACGTACCATATTGTGCCCTAAAAATAGTCATGTTTATGCAATCAATGAGGATGTACTTTAACGGAAAGCGCCCCTGAGGTGATATCTCACAAAAGCGGTGCTATAAAAATTTCAGCTGTAACTTAATTCAAGCCAAAATCATTACAGGGAACAGAAAAGGTACAGTACATTTCATTCCTAGAATTTAAAACACTTTGTCGGATGTTACAATATAATTCAATATGTGCAGGAAACACTTTCCAGTCAAATTAAATTAAATATATCTCAAGGACAAACTTTTGAACGGGGTGGACTGTTACTTCCTGAACCAGTATTTTCTTATGGACAGTTTGAGCGCAGTCATCGTTATTTATACAAATTCTGACTGATTGGTACACGGATAATATTGTTTATAAAGAGATTTTTTCCTAATGAAAGTGTATAATATTGTGTTGTAGATTGTAAAAAATAAAAGTATAATAAATTGTACTTGCTTAAAAAGTTTTGTTTTTTGTGTCCCTTGAAATGAAAATGACTCAATTTATCCCACCTGTAAGGTTTTCGCGAATTAAGAGAGTTTTGGTGTATTTACTTTGACAATCGTTAGGTAAGAGCGTAATATTATTTCACCCAAATATGTAGATTTTTAGGACTTATCCCAATAAAATAATTCTTAATATATTTAAAAAAAATGTAATTACTTTGACAGTCTTTTGGTAAGAGTATATTATTTTACCAAAGTTATATGTAATATTGTAATATGTTGAAATTTTTTTATTTTCGAATTACATATAAATATTTTGCAATTTAATTTCGATTTAAAAATTAAATCATTTCGGTGGTATGGAAGAGGAAACATTTTTCTCATTGACGAGATTTATGTTGGGGTGAGGGGTGTTTAATGTTGCAGAATGTCTTTCTATTATATATCTACCCAATGATCTAATATCTACCTATTAAATGTAACTGTTAGTATCACATAAACTGGGCGAAGCCCAACCAAGTGCCGCCCGCAGGGCCTAGCAGCAAAAACCCGCGGAGCGGGTTTTTAACTGCTAGTTTCGTTTATTAAGTCACTTACGCGATATGTCAATTAGTATGCGGCGCCGCCGACGGCGACTATATTCATATCAAGAGTTGGATTATATTCATAATATCGAAGTTCATACCTACAAAATATTTCATAGACACTGCTGCCAGCCAAAAAAATTTAGTATTGCCATATAAAAGAGTAGGTGGTTCGTGCTAAAATTACACGACTAAAAATGGCGTAAATTACATTTGAAATAATCAAACGTTTTAATTTTGGTTGTCTCTGCGACTCATTTTTGCTTTCTACTTAAGTGTCATTTTCATAATTGGAATAGATTGTTTGAAAAATAATTCAGACAAGCGATAAAATAGGGAGCTACCTTAAATCGAATAATTATTTCACTCTAATTAATTAATTAATCATTTTATGTTTGAAATGTGTATTTCTTTTGTTTGTTGTTGTTGTTGTTGAATGTTCTTCATTCGATAGGTCGATCGTCTTTCTATTTTGATAACAAAAACATTATTATGTTGTAAAGAAAATTGGCAATGTATGTATTGGAAAGGCATCATTAAATTCATAGCTAATACTTTGTAATTACTATCACTTGAGAAAAAACACATGGTTTTCCATTGCACTGGTTCTCGAGAAGTAAGACTCTCGACTTTCAAGCCGAAGGTCGCAGGTTCAAATCCCGGCGTGCGCAAGATAATTTAATTTGATTAATTTGTGTTATTTCACATTTTAATAATAAACGGTATAATTACGCCACGTCCCAGAGTGGAGAATACTCTCAGTATCGCCCTAGTGTAAGACCGCCATTCTGAATCGAAACGTTGCTTGAAATGATTTTAACCGCGTTTGATGACCAAATCTGAACAGCCAGGTACTTCCCCACCACCATCTTCCCCAATTCCTTCCACTCCCAACTACCTTCAGCCTTATAACATACAGCAATTGGGGATGACATAGTCTCACTGGCTCCAGATGGTTGGGAGCAGTTGCGACTATTGTGCGGTATTCGCATAAAAAATGCAACATCATTGCTTAAGGAACTACTTTGCATCAAATATTGCTCATATTTAAATATTATTAGAAGACATTATTGATGTTTAAAGAAGACTGAGAATTTTGAATTCTGGAATCTCCTCCGGTACCAGTAAAAGAAATACGAAATTACGAAATTCAGGACCTCTAATAATGTTTCCTAATTGAAGATTCAACCTGTCACGTGATAATACTCCCCAATTTGTCAAAGAGGAAAACACAACTGTGCGTCGGAACCGCATTATATTTATTTCCGAAATGTCACTGGAAATGTAACCCTGAATTAGTTTTCTGAAAAAATGCCATTGAAGAATTATTATTTAATCTTTTTAAATACAATTTTTTATTTACTTATATCATTTAGTACAAGATAGATACATTAATACATCTGCAAAATGTTTTGACTATCTAACCAGGAGGGATTCCCATTGAAGGACGGGCAAAGTTTAGATAAATTAACAATTGATTAGAACATATAGTTAACTACCGAATGTTCAGCATACTTATGAAAACAATAGGTTAACTTAATAATAAAGGATTAAAAGAAGTCATTGATTAAAACATTAGGGGAACTGTTTTTGTTTTGGTTTCATGTTTTTTGGTATTTGATTTAATTTTTTGAAAGTAAGAGATTACTCTCCTATCTCCCTAATTGACGCCAAATAATGGATCGGTGCGATACCTAAATATTTTTTTAGGATGACAACTTAATAACAATTTATAAGCTTTTGAAGTGGTCCAAAACAGTTCTTGCACATTTTAAATTCAATTTTGTTTTCGTGAAAGAATAAATGAAAATCTTGGAAGAAGTGAAAATTAACCCACTTCCAGACATCTGATCGAGATGAAACTCGGCTGATAAACTTGTTGTCGATGACAATCACGCATATGATGGACACAGGTGGACATAAACGCATTTTTCCGAAATTCTGAGAAATTAAAGTATACGAAACAAATGTCGGCCTTACAAACTTTCACGGGTACACGGACAAAAATCAGTGTCGTTTTTTTTTATCAACATACTGTTATAAATGTGAATGCATGACCATTTCCTGATAAAATATTAGTCATTCAGAATATATCTGAACACGTGTTCACGCATGTGCCCTTGTCCGAATAAATATAATGGACGGGATGCGAAAATGTTATTATTTTGTAGAACACGTATTCCGATTTCCTCATAACGTGTTGGTTTTCTTCTGATAGTTTATTATGAAGGAAAATTAATAATCTTACCAGACTTTTTTATAAATTAACGACATTTCATATCAGTAAATTTTCTTCGTGTAGGAAGATTCAATCCTCAGCCAAACAAAAAAAATTTAAAACATTTAAAAATAAATAGATTGATGTATTACGGTATATATCTGGACATATACTCATTTCTCCGAAATTGGATGACTTAAGATACGAAATAAATGCCGATCCTACCAATTCGGGATTTTTCTCAGTTGTTAGCGTGGTTAACTCCAGTCCCTGGATAGGATGGTTCAATCCTCAGTCAAACCGAAAAAAAAATTGAAACAAAAAAAAAATTATGCTTTGAATGGAAATGTTTATTTCGGTTTTTACCATCGAAAAATGTACTGTTTTTATTTATTTTTTATCTATTGAGTCCTAGGCATTACATTCTAAAATTATGTTAATACCGAGAATCTTTATTTCTACAAAAATTTTCATACAAATTCTTTAGTAAATATAATGATTTGGGCAAGAGCATGGTCTGAATAGCCAATAAAACCCCAAAAAACATAAAACACTGTGTACCTAATCAAACAATATTGGCAATGCATAGAGAAGTTAATGTAAGTAATTATTATAAAGGGTTTTCCAATAAAAGGTGTTATTTTGAATAGCCCGCTTTTTCGGTAGATGTTACTTTAAAGCTGTCATTTTTTGACATTTGACAATTAGAAACTACGTCATTAATAAAAATGGAACGATACACGCTTCAATAACGCATTGAAATTATTAAAATTCACTTGAGTGAATCAAATGCAAATCATCTTGAGTGATGAGGCCCATTTCCACCTCGGTGGCTTCATTAAAAAGCAAAATTGTCGCATCTGGGGCTCGGAAAATCCAAGAATTATTGTTGAAAAGCCTCTCTATCTTCAACGTGTGACTGTTTGGTGCAGTTTATGATCCGGCGGAGTCATTGGACATTACTTTTTCGAAAATGAGGCTGGAGCAACAGTTACGGTGAATGGATTGCGCTATTGAGAGATAGTAAATGATTTTTTATGGCCGGAATTGGATGGTATTGACCTGGACAACGTTTATTCTCAATAAAACGGCGCTACGTGCCACACAAGCAACGAAACCATTGATCTTTTACGATTAAATATCAAAATAACACCTCTTATTGGAAAACTCTGTATTTAAAATCTAGCAAAAAGCAGCTTTATTAAGTTATCTCCGCTAAAAGCCACGTGTAAAATGCACTTAACAATGTTTTAAATAACGGAAAAACAATACGTACGTCGGTAATTAAATCGTAGGATTATCCGTTGTCCGTGTTGCGTATTGGTTAATGTTAATGTTGAAATAACGCGATTTTGTCGGTAAAATATATCATCTGATGAAGTAATCCTATTTGACATGTAAATAATTATAAATTAGATTGCAACAAGCTCTGATATTGGCAGGAATTTCAAAAAATTATTATGATACATAATCCCGATTCTGGGACGAACGATCCTACGGACAAGCTCCAGAACTATTCGGAAGCTTGCAAAAAGGGAGTTTGGACCTCTAAAATCAGCTAGAAAATCTCGAAAAGCTTGTCAGTTCTCAATTTAATTTAGTCCCAATAATTGGTATCAACGGAAACAGAGATACAGTGACATCCCCAATTGGCGTAGTTGGTTTTGAGGCTGAAGGGAGTGAACAGGGGAAGAAGATAGGTAAGAGGAAGGTGGGGAAATACCAGGCTATTCAAATCTTGCCATCAAACACGGATAAAGCCAGACCGATGAAATTTTGCCCACTTGACCTTCAAAACAGGAGGAAGGTCACTATCTACACGAGATTTTGGATCACCCCAACCCCATTTCCCACCCAAAGATTTTTGATACACGCAGAAGAATTAATAAGGCGATTTAATATATATATATATATATATATATATATATATATATATATATACATATATATATATATATATATATACATATATATATATATATATATATACGTGTTCACGCAGTTACCCTTGTTGGAATAAATATAATGGACGAGATGCGTAACTATTATTATTCTGAAGAACACGTGTTCCGACGTCCTCATAACATATTCGTTTGTTGTGAAATTTGTCAAATCATTCGTTATAGGCCTCCAGTCCCATTTTTAACAGGAAATCGAATAATTTGACGGGATATTTAATACATTAACAATTTTTCATTAAAATTTTTACGTGTAATTTTTTGAACACTTAACATTCAAAATAAAAGTAAAATTACTGTATATATCTGAGTTCGAAAAACTCTGTGTACAGCCTGGCAATCACCGAGGACTTCAGCTAGTACCAATATAAAATTTTGATGATTTTTTCTTATGTTCTGCGCTCCATATAACCAGTATGCTTGTATTGAACAATGTATCCTCGTGAATGACGTAAACAACAAGTTAAGGTTTAAAATATAGACAGTGTCCGAACTACTCCCAACCGTATGAAGCCAGTGAGACTATGGCATACTCTGTTGTGAAGGTGAACGTAGGAGAAAGGGGAAGGGGGTTGGAAAGAGTAAGGTGGGGGAGCACCTGGAAAGATAGATATCAGTCACCAAACACAAGTAAAGCCATTTCAACTGATGTTTCAATTCTGAATGGTGAGAGTACTTATAGAATCCATTAAAATGACCTAAAAAAAACAAATTTGTAATCTGTGTGCCATATTGTACCTGTTCATTTATTTTGTCGCTAATGCGAGTTTTCTTGATAACCATCAATTCAGAAAACTTTTGGCATACGATAAACTGAATTAGCGTTCTCCATTAACCACGATGGCAACTCCGCGTCCAAATCACTTTTCAATTATAATTTGCGTCCCGCGGGAACGCACGTGACGCGTCCGCGAGTGATGTAATCACTTTTGACATTTAAAATTACCCCCTACTAATGTTACGAGTAACTATCACAACACGCTGGCCTGCTATTAAGGGCGAATCTCCCGTGGCAAACAGCACACTGGGATTTAACCTCTGCTTGTTAGTAATGTTAATTATGAAATCGCTGTAAAAATATTACAATACTGCCCTTGTTCTACCGGTATTACAATGGAAGATGCTCAGAGGAACTTACGTCATTGATATCTTCGGCACTGGTGCACAGTCAGTTAACACGCCAAACGCGCGCCCTACATATGAACACTTCTCGCTTCTACGACTCAAACGTGGAACGGTTTGCCGACCTCTGTACTTCTTCCCTCGTACAACATGGGTTTCTCCAAGACTCGTGTTCACTCCTTCCTCTCCTCAAAAAGACCCTCCACACTCATCTCCAAATATTATATAAGCCCTGAGGGAAATTATTTTCTTCGGAGCCTATGTTCAAGTGGAATGACTATTGACGTTTGGCGTGTGTAATTATGTACCTTCTACGAGACTCAAGAATAAGAATGTCGACCAATGTTTGTACTTTTGACGGTGATTGCGAGCGGCCTGGATTGGAGAATCGAGGCATTTGAGTACCTGAAGCATCCATTCGACGAAATATTATTTTCCTGAAAACTTTATACTTTTTCTTAAATGTTTATTTTTTGCATTTAAAATACATATGTACCGACGTCAGTTATTGAGTTGTTATTGAGTAATGTTTTAACTACGACAGGGACAAACATAGAAAATTATTCAGGGTGTCCGGAGGTAAAGTTCACAAACTTCAGGAGGTGATTCTACACGATAATAAATAAACAAAATAATAAACCGCACCATTTAGACATACAACAAATCTCAGTCAAAAATATATGTAACCGATTCCGCCATGTTGAAAAAAACTTGGGAACATAAATTTTGCAGTAAATTACAAGAAACGATAAGATTCGTTATTAAAAAATTACTTTAAAGAATTCAAAACACCGCTAAAAAAATACCCTGAAAACGAAAATACTAAATAATAATCTAATACTAAATACTGGTAGGAGACAAATGTCTTGGCTGCGAAATATACGAGAGTGGACCGGCATTAGAAGTGTGGAGGAGCTATTCCGGGCAGCGCAAGACAAAGAGACATTTTCTAGAGTGATCGCCAACGTCGGGGGGACCTGATACGGCACATAAAGAAGAAGAAATACTAAATAAATTTTGATCATATTTTGTTTAGTAATTGTTCTGTTATTTCTCACAATTTTACTTCTTTATTTTGGTATCCCTTTAAATTTAGCGCCCGTGGCCAGCTCCTAACTCTCCCCATCCGGCACTGTCAAAAAGCCAAAACTTTATCAGTCATCAGCAGAGAATCAAAAAGCCACTATTCCCATAATTTAATTAGAGCCACTATTGCTGCAGGCTGACAGCTCCCGCCAAGGGTCGCCCTTGTCCGTTTGACCAGCAAATGACCGGTCGGTACGCGCCCAAATAAAATGGCCGCGAGGACGTACAATGAATACGAAAAGCAGCCATTAGCGGCCGTGGGACGATCCAATTAGTCGCATGAAAATAGTCATCGTACTGGTCTGAATACGTAATGCTCCGTCTTTAATGAAAGAGACAATGAAGATTGATGAAATTTATAATGGATTTTTCTTAATTTATCGATTATACCTACCATAAAATTGTTACAGTCCGGTAACATTCAACCGCCCTTTCAATTTCATGCGTAATTTATGCAAACTGTTAGGTAACGATGTAGCTATCAGCGGTACGCCTTTATAAGTTTTACGTCAAAGTATTATAGGAAAAATAATCTAAACTACGCGTTCTTGAAAATAGAAAAGTACAGGCACTTGAAATTTCATAAAATCTGACTCTTCTTGTCAAGATTAACCCTAATAAATTTAAAAAAAAATACACATTTCAAATAAAGATTTAAAAGACGTCTGCTCATCTACAGCGTACCGGCCGGATCGAGAGAGGTTAATTGAGGGAGGCCTTTTCACCTCTCCACCAGGACTCTCTAGACCAGGGGTCGGCAAACTTATTGGCCAAAGAGCCAAATACGTACATAACAACGATTCAAAAAAATTCTGAAATCCAAATCTGTTTTTTTAATTTAATAAACGTTTATTTTAATTTTAGACCTTCATTAAATTACGGCTACACTTCATAAAACTTGATTACACACTTAATAAAGATTTATTCGTTGATGAACAATAACATAAAAGTAAGGTATCCATAAATTTAAATCATCAAAATGACTGACAAACACTTAATGCGAACAATGTCCTTGCATCTCCTTTGAAAGTTTCAGTAAGTCAGGTTTGTATGTTGTTGTTTTTAATTTCAGGCATGATTCCAGGTTCTCACGCAAAATCCGAAAGTAAGGTTTTACAGCGCAGTTCATTGTGAAACTTTTCTGCACGGTGGCCTGAAGCGGCGCGTGATACCGTCGCTCTGAAGTATACGTGTGTGGGGTCTATTCCCTCAGCGCGATGCGCTTGCCCGGGCACGTGGATATTTGGGCCAGAGCCGCATTCAAGGAGCCAAAGAGCCGCATGCGGCTCCGGAGCCGCACTTTGCCGACCACTGCTCTAGACGCATCGCCTTGCACCTAAATGGGAAGGATAGACTAATAAATGCGTTACTCTTGTACAGACTGAACCCCAGATTACTACCTACTCAACTTATCTTTTTCCTTCCCAGAACTTCCACTCCTTCCTTTGCATTACAAGACCCACCACACAGCATCTCCTAAGATGACATAGAAAATAATTTCTATCCGGGCCTCTTATGTAGCTTACTGTGTTGAGCTAACGTAAAAAAAGCTGAAGCCTGGAACTGCCCTCGAAACGGTCATGTTGATTTCAAAGCCTGACTAATTGCGGGTGACCCGACCGACTATTGATCGCCGTCGGTTGATCCCTCTACCATTAGATCCCTCGAGCCCTTGATCCGCCAGAAAAACATATCTTTTGTACTTTCTCCCTGGTAACATATAATAAATGTATTTTTGCCAACTTATAATACCTGCACGCGTCTCTAGTGGAAATTTGCGATAACAATATTTACTATAACAATGATGCCGTGTCCCCGAAGGTATATTCAATTCAGAGAGTATACCATCGAATAACAAAAGAAGACGTAGGGAGGAAGTGAAAAAAACTTATCTTTTGAGGAATCAAGTTTCCGAGGGATTAACTGACAGAGAGGATCAACTATCAGGGGTTCAACTTTCGAGGGTTCAAGCGTCGTGGAATCGGTTGTGACATCTTTCTCCCTTCTCCCACGTCTTGTTTACGTAAACTAATTTTGAAGCAAGGCTTTATAAATTCATCGACCTGTTTACCAATAAGATTATACACAAATTAATAGAAGATATCAAATGCCGTGAGTTCGTTTGATTGTTTATTCCGTTATGCTTCATCCTATGAGACTAAATAGCTTTAGAGAATTAACCGTTACTTCTTTAAAACAAATCCCCGACCAGTAGACTTAATTAAGTTTGCCTGTTTTTCTGATTACTTCCCTTTCTTTCTACGGGAGGTATATTCTTTATCGTCCTCCATCTTCTTATTTTCGCAGCATCTTCGCCTCTTACCAGTCTTACCTGGACCGAAATATAATTTAACAATCTTTAAATCGTTTTCACGTCTTCTGCAAAATTACTTTTTTTATATTCTCCGCAAAAGTTTTAGACGAGATAACATCAGTGCAGAAAATGCAAAATAGAGTTGGTATTCAAACTAGTTCTTGTATTATTCAAAAATTGATTTATTCACGTAGGTCATTCTCGTTTGTGATAAAGTAAAAACGTCATTAAGAAACAAAATATTGCTTAAAATATCTATAGCTATGCCAAGTCACAAGACCTGAAAAGTTATGTTCTGTAGTTTTTTACATTCCCTTCTTTTTTTCCTTTTCCCTCCACAACTTCTGTCCAGTCAACAAATGTTGTAATTTGGAAATTCATCGTTCCAACGATTTCGTGCTTTGAGTTCAAGATTTTTGAAAGATCAGAGTACACATAAGAGTTTATTTATTTTACTTAAACTCCCCACAACATAAAAAAATAATTTCCCGAACGTCCATGTTTGAGGTTAATGTGTGCAGGATCTTTTTGAGGAGATGAACGAGTCAATGTGCGCTGAAAAACCTACTGATTTGATTTTTTTATTTTTTCAATTCATTTTACGCTCGTAGGGCTTTTAGTTTTAAGTATATCAGGTATAATTTTGACATTTTGAATAATTTAAAATATGAAAAATAAAATTACAACAAAAAAACATTATAGTTTCGTATCTCATCATTTATTTTTATTCGGACAAGTTTCGCGTCTCATCGATTATAGTTATTCTTAGAAGTTTTGAATATCATAATACGAGGAGTTTCACATCTCATTGATTATATTTATTCTGACAAGTTTCGCATCTCCTAATAGTTTCGCATCTCATCGATTATATTTATTCTGACAAATTTCGCATCTCTTAATAGTTTCGCATCTCCTATTAGTTTCGCTTCTCCTAATAGTTTCGCATATCCTAATAGTTTCACATCTCCTAATAGTTTCGCATCTCCTAATAGTTTCATATATCATCGATTATATTTATTCTGAAAAGTTTTGCATCTCCTAATAGTTTCGCATCTCATCGATTATATTTATTCTGACTTGTTTTAAGGACCAGATGGGTCTCTCTATCGGTTCTCATGTCAAGACTCTAATTTAATTTACTCCCTACACAACATGTTAAATAACAGAAAAAATGTGTTTTTAATAAGTTTCGGAGGATACGCAATTTTTTTTCTATCGAGGGATCTTCATATATTACCGTTTTGGCTGTAAAAATGATATTGTCTTCAAAAACAATATATATTTTTAGGGACGTACAAATTTTTCAAGAGAATTATGTAATAAATCTCTTTTTTTCCGATGCTTTTCTTGAATTACAAAAGTAACGCGTCCTCAACACTTCTTAAATCATCAAGTTCTGTGTTTAAATAACAATTTTAATGACAGTAACTTTAATGATGAAAACTTAATTAAGTTTATTTATTTAACAAATTTCTTGAGATACGGAGCTTTTGTGTATAAGTTTGCTTAGATTCGTGCGAATCTATTTAACTTAGTTACGACGAAAAGTTAAATTTAAGTTTCTGCCTTTTAAATTTCCCATCAAACAAACCACATTTAAACAACAATAACTCGAGTTAATAGAGACCTACATACATACATAATTAAACATCATATCTCTTCCTAATTACAAAGCTTTATGGCGGCGATTAGTTGATTGAATAACTTTCTGTCAGCGATCGATTATTCAAATTATTGATTAAACTTGTCATATAGACCCCTCCAACGTAAACTATCGTATCTCCAAAAAATTCTGATTCTTGAGGAGAGCAGTTTAAAGTTTTTTTTTGTCATACAGCACAAAGGAGTTACAATAATGGCAGTGTATAAAACCTGTTTACATGTTTTTTTGTTAATCTCCACATGAAGTTTGTACAGCATCCAAACTAGATACATTAAAAGCTCAAAATTACCATTGTGTGGGTTACGGTAGTTTACGTCGATTTGTTGTCGATATATATATAGGTATCTCGGAGCTCCCCAGAGATTTCACAAGAATTTTTGTGTGATACGGCATAAGAGCTAACTGCTTGGAACCGGTAGGACACGGTGCATCACGAACGTTGGGATTGCTTTGCTACTGGGAAAAGTGAGGAGGTCAAAAAGATGGAGAAGAAGAAAGACTATTCATATACTGTCACTACATCTAGCTAAGGTTATTTTTAGCAGCGTGTTTTTTTAACCTTATGGTGGTAAATTAATTTCATTTTGGAATGTAACTACTTAAACGCAGGCCCCTTTAGAAAATTAACCTTACATGTCAAATATAATCTCTGGCAAGGATGGAAATATCTGAATATTATACACAATTTGTCATTCGTTGCAACACACGAATTATCACCATGTGTTAAGTACAAAATACTACCAAATACTTATGAAATAATGTTAAGTCATAGTAATATTGTTATTTTTAGGGCTTGTTTACAATTCATTAATCATGTGAATATGTCCATAGATATACCTATCAATCTGTCAAAACTAACGTCTCTTGGAATCATAGACAATATAATTTACCAGAAACAAACACATAATTCGAATGTTCAAAATTACCCCCAGTCACAAAATATTTATTTTATATTTATAAAATATTTTCCAGCCAATTTCACAAACATAATATATAAAATGCTTAGCTTAAATTTTAAAAATGTGCGAGGTCTTCCCACAAAAACTCATAACTTCTTAAATCAGGTCTTTTTGAACAATTTTGATATTTATCTTATATGCGAAACTTGGCTAAAGGAATTTATCCATGAAAATAATTTTTTTGAAAATATGTACGAGTATTTAGAAAAGATTGTGATTACTCTTATTTTTCTCACTCTTAGTATACTGACAGATCTTTTAGTTTATAGCAAGTACTTAACCGGTTTTTTATCTTTGTATCAGTCTATTGCAATCGCTACAAATGTGTATTATTATTGTAACCATGAAAATGTAATGTTTTGGATTTCTAAACTTAGGATCCCTTTAGAATTTTTAATTGTTTTAATACTATTATACATTTTTCAATACCAACATTTCAATTATATCTCTACATATTCAATTAATCTCTTCTATGTTTTCGAAATTCAACATATTCCATTATTATTGTTTACACATATGTTTGACCTATATACTCCATTCAAATGCATGTTCTCGGTGAATTGAATATATATTATCAAAATGTTAGAGGTCTGCGAACTAAGACTCATGTATTTCTTGCCAGCGTTCTTAATGCCAATTATGACGTAATATGCTTGACTGGGACTTGGCTTCTGCCAAGTATATTTGACTCGGAATTATTTGATAACCGTTATGTAGTGTATCGTTGTGATCGCGACTATGTGCGGTTGGGAGAGGCGCTCGGCGGTGGATCACTGATTGCAGTGCGCCGCGAACTGCCGACGTGCCCCTCAACCTCTCTCCCTCCTGTCCAACGCGCAGAAATAGCGACAGCAACTCTTGCACTAGGCCCTAGTGGGCATGTTTCTAAACTACGTATATACTGTTCATACTTCGTGCAGGGCGCGGAGCAGATTAAATCTTTAAGTGACTTTTTTGAATTTATATCTGCGTTGTATACAAATTTCCCCAATGATGAATTCCTTCTATTAGGAGACTTCAACATATCACATGCCCCATGGCTTCTGCCTTTGACCGCAGACGGTGCTCTATTACTTAACGGATCCTCAATCGATGCACTTACTTCAACTCTCTCTGATTTCTTAGACTTTACTGGCTTCCGTCAATTCAACAACCAACTTAATATAAACGAACGTATTCTCGACCTGGTAATCTCGAGTAACGTGTGCACGGTAAGTGGTTGCAACACTCCACTAGTGCCAGAAGATGCACATCACCGCTCCTTAGAGTTGGCGCTGCGCATATCCCACGAGCCTTCCCTCCAAACCCCGCGATCGCGCACGGTCCGCTCCTATCACCGCGCTGACTATGTACTGATTAATAGCGCCTTGGCAGCCGTTGACTGGACAACGACCTTAAACAGCAGTAATGTAGACTCACTCACAGCGCGTTTCTATTCTGAATTAAATAAGGTAATTGACGCACACTTACCATCCAGAACAGTTAACATAGACTCTAGATATCCTCCGTGGTACAGCTCTGCCTTAAAAAAAGTAATTAAAGAAAAACTTAAATTTCATAAAAAATACAAAATTTATAACTGTTACTCAGACTATCACACTTTCTCTCTTCTTCGAGAACGACAAAAGTGCATGCAGAAAGTATGCTATGACAATTTCATTAATATGGCCGAATCTAATATTAATACCGATCCCAAACATTTCTGGACATTTGTTAAATCTAAGCAAAAAAGCTCTGAACTACCTAACAATATGTATCTTAACTCTCAGCATGTATCGGGTGGGGAAGCTATAAGTAACTTATTCAATATACATTTCCAATCCTCCTTCGAATCCCACACCCCGTGCACCTCGTCTACCTCTCGAGTATATAATCCAAACACCTCAGTACTCAATCTAAGTAATGTTAATATGGACGCTGAATTAGTTTGTAAATATCTTAAATCATTAGACCCTACCAAAGGCAGTGGGCCTGATGGTATACACCCAGTGTTTTTAAAGAATTGCGCTGGTGTTTTATGTTATCCGCTAAGTCAAATATTTAAAACCTCACTGTCTTCTGGCATTTTTCCGCAGCAATGGAAAAGCTCATATATTGTACCTATATTTAAAAAATGAGACAAGCACAATATTGAAAATTACAGACCGATCTCTAAACTAAATGTAATGGGTAAGCTTTTTGAAAAAATTGTTTATGATAATATTTTTCCTTGTATACGGCCACACATTATTCCGAATCAACACGGCTTCATGACCAAAAAATCAACAGAAACTAACCTTTGTGAGTTTGTTGACACAGTCCTTGTTGCTATGGATAACGGATATCAAATAGATGTAGTCTACACAGACCATTCCAAAGCCTTTGATAAAATCCCACACAGCATTTTAATTGAGAAAGTCGAAGCAATGGGTATACACGGTGACCTCCTTCGTTGGTTAGCCTCTTACCTCTACAATCGTACACAAGCTGTAACTGTTCAAGGGTTTTGCTCTAGTTTCGTGCCCGTAACCTCAGGAGTACCCCAGGGATCTCACCTTGGCCCCCTTTTATTTAATATCTTTATGAATGACGTTAGCATAATTATCCGTAATTCTCAGCTATACTTATATGCTGATGACAAAAAGATAGTCAAAATCATAAAGTCTGAGATGGATTGCATAGAACTCCAGCATGACCTTGACTCTCTGGTGAATGAATATTGTTTAAAAAATCACCTTCTTTTGAATGCAGACAAATGCAGCGTCATATCTTACTCTCGAAAGAAACACACAATATTATATCCCTACAAAATTAAAAACAAACTCTTAAACAGGGTAAATGTGATTAGAGATCTTGGAGTCCTAATGGACAGTAAGCTTCTTTTTCAATCTCATATCGAGCATATTACGTCGAAGGCTTTGAAAATGCTGGGATTTATACTTAGAGTATGTTCAGTTTTCAAAAATCCACAAACATTTAATATTCTCTACATATCTTACGTCCGAAGCCACCTAGAGTATGCATCAACAGTGTGGAACCCTCATAATTCTACATATAAATCAAACATAGAAAGAGTTCAGAAAAAGTTTTTGAAATATGTCTCTTATCGCATGCGAAATGATGAAAACAATGTGTCCATGAACCTTAAAACTCTTGATCAACGCCGAGATATCAGAGACCTAGTAATGCTATATAAGATAATCCACTATTTTATTGATAGCCCAAAATATTCATTTCAGATGTCCATTAAGAGTAACTCGATCTCCGGACACATTTTATATTCCTAAGAGCAATACTAATTATGTTGAAAATGTATTTATAAGAAGAAGCTGTAGCACCTTTAATAGATTATGCACAAATATCGATGTGTTCAATACGAGCCTCGCAGGATTCATAGCATTCCTAAGAGAGTAGCGTTCGATCGTTGCGGGAAACTTAGTAGTGTTAGTGTGTGTATTGTTTTTGTATGGGTTGAATCTGTAGTTTTTTTTATTTTTTTTTTTTTTGGAGATTTTCCTTTTCTACTAGTTAGTATTTATATTGTATTGTATTATTTATATTCATATGTTTTTCTACCTATATATAAATGAATCTTCTGTGGAAACTTTACTGGTTTATGCAACATGGTAAATATGATTTGTATTAAAATATATTTGTATAAATGTTTGTTTCCCAAATAAAATAAAAAAAAAATAAAAAAAAATACATTTTTAAAGTGCTTCGAAAGTTTTGTACAATAAAGGGAGTGTAAGGATAATGTATGATGTGAAAGTAAATGACAGGAGAAGTCGAGAACGCCCGAAGAAGACATGGCACGCTCAAGTCAAACAAATACAAATCAATAAAATTATTTTTACATTAAAAATTCCATTTTTGAAAAAAATGAAATTTTCAGGTACACTAGAATTCAAAAACTCCAAAATTTACTCCAAACCATTCATAACCATGAGCAACACCAGGTACACGTCAGCTAGTAATAAAGAAAAGATACAATTAAAATATTTACATGAATATTTTTTTAATGTGTTTTGAACGGTACAAGTTAATAAATTTTCTATTAAATATAATATGGCACGACAGTTAATAACGAACCAATTAATTATTCTCCGTAGCCGATATGCACGGTATAGAGCCCACATTAATATTTTCCCTTGAGAAGTATCGTTAAAAAAAACACCGAGTTTATTATTTTATTATTATAAAAAAGGTGTTTTTCAACCGATATACGAGCTATACGAACTGAGGGTAATGGATATAACGAAAGTTTTTTAATTAGTTCTAGATAACACGCTCTTTGTGCCGACCCTGTTTTGATTTTAGCCTCATTTAAACACTTTATGTAGCTATTTAACATACCTAGTTAACATCAAAGTAACATTCAAAATTATTCGTTGTTGGTGTCGAATAGATAAACAGGGTTGACATCGGTGAAGACTTTACATGAAGTTTCCAGGTTTCTAACATTTTTTGCAGTCATGAATTAAAAATCCAGTTTTCCTGGATAAATACTACCGATGCTTCTTTCTAATGGTATACTAAAAGCAGTAGAGCGAACTACACGATAATAAAATAATCGAATCATTTTCATTGCATAGTTTTCGTGAAAATCTGCCTTGAAGTCTGACGTGATCTTATTTATGGTACATGGATCACATTATTTGAATGAGAATGGTTTGATTTGCTAATTGATCAGCTTTCGTGTTTTTTCCATTCTGAAAATCAAGGTTTTCATAAAACCCTGTTTGTCTCCTATAATGACATATGTAGGCCTTGAGAGCACCTTTGTAAACTCCTATATGGACTCAATATGCAATTATACGAGTACGTATTTATAAATCTCTATTATCACTGAAGCAATAATCAAACTGTTCTTAAATGCCAAAACAGCTGTCACAATAAAAAAAAACTAAAATACTTGCAGAACTTAATTTGTTTTTCAAAATAAAGGGGTTCTACGAATTAAACACAATAACAACAAATAATTGTAACGTATTTGCAAAAAATGGAGATTCTAAATTTCTTTGCAAGTGTTTAATCAAGTAACTGAAACTTCATTGCAGAAATTGAATCAAATTTACTTTAAAAGACAAGAACAATGTTTTTTTTATCCACGTGTGACAAAGTCATCAAATGTCCACATAGCAATATTTTATTTTTTTGACATTTGAAAGGTTCTCGTTAAACGCCGGTTCTAGGCGTGTTTCAGCTTTCTATCGAGTTGTAATAAGCTGGCAAGCCTAACAACATGATCACAATTTGTTCAAAAGCTGAAACGGACTCAGCATAGCATAGCAGGGAACCTTTTAACAGTCAAAAAAACAAAATTGCGTTGAATGACCATTTGATGACAATGGTACATCTTAATGCCTGTGAAACAACCCGTCCATAGTTACCACTAGTAATAAATCTGAGCTGTAAGAAGTTATTATTTATAAATCTAAGTGATAGGGTATAGGTTTTTTACGTGAATACCGCACAAGTGTCCCAACTGCTCCCAACCGTCTGGAGCCATTGAGACTATTTCATCCCCAATTAGGGTATGTTGTGAGGGATAAGGTAGTAAGGAAGGAAGGAGATGGGTAAGAGAAAGGTGGGGGAGTACCTTGCTATTAAGATCTGGTCACCAAACACTTCAAAAGTAATTTCAAGAAACGTTTCAATTCTTAATGGTGGTCTTACAACAGGGCAATTCTGAGAGTATTTTCCACTCTGGAACGTGCCGCAAATAAGTTATATATTATTTTTAATTAATAAATTGTGAAATAACCCAAATTCATCAAATAAGGATTTGAACCCGCGTCCTTCGGATTGATAGTCGAGAGCCTTACCCCTCGACCATAGAGGCCGTCAATACATATAACTTAAGTTGTAAAGCACTCTTGAGGTGATATATAATAAATAATAAATAAATAATCTTTACAAGTGGAGCTTGCTTACCGTTGTATTATATTCATCATACAAATTAAATATAAACAAAATCTCCGCATTAATAAATTCTTCTGGGTTGACTGAACTGTAAAAGTTCAACAATGATTTTATCCAGTAGATAGATAATATATACACTCCAGTTAAGTACTGTTTATATTATCGTAGAAATAATGGATACGGTGGAATTAGTCTAACAAAACGGCTGTTAATGAACGCTGAGCAAACTCGTCTCAATTTCAATGTTTCCCAATGGGTGCCAAATTAATTGGTGTTCGGATATTAAACTGCGATCTTACGCTTTAGAAGCCATCGAGTCAAACGGTTTTATCATGTGACATCCAGCCATACCACCCTTAGTTAGATTGAATCAGACCTTTTTACATCTTGTCCGGCATTACATTAAAAGAAAGGGCCAGCTTCGGGGAGCCATCAAAACGGTCCCGGAGGGAGGCTCGTTCCATTTTGTCTCGTTTCGTTCCTTTTCTTTTCGTTTCTTTTCTTACCCGACGGTCTCCGCCCTCAGCCGCTAAGGAATTGAGTAGATTAGATATAAGGACGTCCGCCAGATGTTCCTTCTTTCTGCAAAGACGTTTTCTTTAATTTTATTTTATGAAGGCATGGCATTTTTTTTACTAATATGCTTTACTGTATAACTTTCAAGTGAGAGTGCGAATCGCATTTAACGTTACCTTCATTTCAAATGTTGAATCAAATAACTGAAACTTCAACGCAAACATTGAATCTAATATCCGAAAACTGTATTGCAGACATTGAATCAAATAATTTAAACCTCATTGCAAACAATGAATTAAATAATCGTTGTTTCATTTCAAACATGGAGTCAAATAACTGAAACTTCATTGCGGACATCGAAGCAAATAATTAATTACAAACATTGAATTAAGCCATCGTTATTTCATTTCAAAAAGTGAATCATATAATCGAAACTTCATTGAAAGCATTGAATCAAATAATTTAAACCTCATTGCAAACATCGAAGTAAATAATCGTTATTCATTTCAAACACCGAATCATATGATCGAAACTTCATTGCAAACATTGAATTGTATTTGCAAAAAACGTATCACGTAATCGAAACATTTTTTACTTAATTTTCTTCACATGACAGATTTTTTTTCCATTTACCTACACGCACACGATTTTTTTAAATACCATTTAATAGAAAATACACACTAGAAATGCCTTCCGTATAGATCTAAATGGAAACGACTGTCGGCAACTAGAACTTTTTGGTTCTAGTCCATTTAGCACATACTCGGTATCACTTATATTTACTTGTCTGATATCACGATCGACTATCCCATTTGATCGAAATTAATATTTTAAAATGATGATGAAACAAAATTCTGTATTTGATTTTTAAGGCGACACAAGACTCTAATAACGGCTTTGCCCTAGGTTCACATTTTTACTAACACAAATCCCTAAATATATATTTTTTCAGAATTAATAAAACATTTTTCAACTATAAAATGAACAGTAAGTACCAGATTTTATTTTTCTATACGATGAATTGGTAACTTTCCGAGGTATTCAATTAGAGATATTAGTAATGCATTTATCAGACGGAATTAAAATAAACCCCGCGCAAAAATCTTTTATTATAGGCCTGCTAGGGAAAATTCAACCGTAGATTCGTCCAATCCGGTCCTGCTGGGGCCGTGCGTCGCATATACACGCGTTCTTCACTTACTTCGTTAGATTCCGACTTTATTCTAGGGTGTGGTGTTGTCTTAAGAAAAGAATGGTCAGACTTTTGGATCAAAAAACGCATATTATACCATCTTATTTCTTGTGTTCTTCTTTATTCTATGATCAGGAATGAATGAGATGTAAAAATGTTTAATTTTATCTCTGGAAAACACTGACTGACGGGGTTAAAAATACATTTTGAATCGAAAGATTCGACGCCCATTTTTAATATTGAAATTCGAGCTTCCAGATCGACTTCCTTAGCTTTAGATTTCTAATCTACTTCTTTCTCCTTGGAAGGGTTAAAATGAGGTTGGCTTTGGTTTTAGCTGTGGTAAAATCATTTAACTTTCAAATGAAACGGTTTTATTACTCCAAGATTACTGAATCCCTCATTCCTAGAAGTGTACCCAATCTGTAATGATTTGAGAGAAAACAGCTTTTGTCATTTTAATAAGACAATTTGACTTTTAGATCTTTAGGCCTCTGGCATATTGACAGTTGTATTTCTTAAATATGCTGTCAGAAAGTCTGAGAATTTGTGTGTATTTCTGTTTCTCAATAAAATTCAAATAATTGGGATGTTTCTCAACGTATCTGAAAACCGTTTTTTTTTTATTTATTAGAAATAATCATTTAATTTTTTAAATATAAAAATCAAACATAAAAAAGTTTTTTAATGTGTATTTGGTTTAATGTATGTGTACATTTTAATTATTCTGTGGCTAACTTCTGTATTTGAATGTAAATCTTAGTGTTTTCTCTTTCTAACACCATTTAGTTCATATTTCTAACTATGAGGGTAAGGGAGGCACAACGATTTATATGAGAACATACGAGCTGTTCCGAAAAGCAAACAACTAACCATGACGCCAGGCTGACAAATGAAGACGTTTTGCTTCTCAAGAAATCATTTCGTTTGTTGAGTGTTCGATAGATTTCATCAGAAGTAAGGAAAGTTTGAGCTTACTTGTTGCACATGGACACACTCACAACACACATCTATCGGTTTATTTTTTCAGTGTCCTGGACGAACCGGGAGTGGAGGCAATTTCGAATGACATTTTAATTATTTTTATTTGTTTCGGTCAGGTAATTTTAAATAGTATAAAACAAAGTCGCGCTTCGCATCTGTCTTTTGTGCGCTTAGTTCTTCTAAACAAATCAACGGATTTTGATAAGGTTTTCCCTATCATTTAGAGAATTTCTTCTCAAAGGTTTTTTTATGTAAAACATTCATATTATATTTATAGAAAGTAGAAGAAAGTCGAAAGTCGCCGGGTACACGTCAGCTAGTCTTAACTAAAATGCAGAAAAACTTTACCTTGAAGCATTAACACTTTACAGTGTCAGTGGTCTTTTAGGGTTTCAGCTCGCAGTGGAATTTCAATCACAGGCTACCTCCCCACAATGCTCACGCAATGCACCAAGTCGCTCGACATACAAATAAATAATTATTTTAAGCATTTAAATTCGGGAAAAAAATCAATTGCGATTATAATAGTGTGTATTCTTATCTTCCTCTCAAAAGATTAGCCTTTTTGAAGGAATCAACTAGGAGTTCAACAGCTCGGCTGTGGAACGAACTGCCGGCCTTTGTGTTTCCTCCCTCCTACAACATGGGACTCTTCAAGACCCATGTTCACTCCTTCCTCTCCACAAAAAGACCCTCCACACAGCATCCCCAAAGATGACATAGTCCCTGAGGAAAATTATTTTCTTGTAGAGTTAATATAAAAAATAAATTATAAGAAACAGTAATGCCTACAAAAGAGAGGGTCTGAATTCACTGTAATAATCACTATGTGGTGCAATAAAAACAGTCTTTACCAAACATCTCAAAATTTCATATATTCACATTTTCGCGAATAAATAATCCAGTGACCTTTAATTACAATATTGATAGCAATTCTCTTGAGACACAACACAAATTGAAAACTTTGGCATCACTTTTCATTCATATCTTTCATTTGTTAACCACATGACGGAAATTTCTAACAAGGGCTTATAATTTTTGTGTTTTATAACTAGGAAAATTATAAATTTAAATAATATTAAGTGCATTAATAATATTTTTTTCAGATGAACAGAGCGGTGAGCATAATACTCTGTCTGCCATATAAAAGCGTACGTCTAAATAAACAAATAAATAACATGATATTAAGTTGCTAATAAAATAAAATAAAACATATTTTGCACTTGTGCTGCTATGGTGGCTTGAGGGAAATTCTTCATATATAGTGTAGGAGCGCGCCCTGCCAGTGGGCGACGGCCTGGACAAGATTGTTTTCCGATCTCCGGTAGCGCTGACTCATCCCGGCCTCTCTGTGGTGCATCAAGACATCAAACCCATACACCCTTCCCTCTGCGAATATCTGCGAGGCGCTGCATCGCCAAGGGAGGCCAAACAGCGCCCTGTATACAGTTTTTAAATTGTTATATTTTGTTTTTGTGAGAAGTCAACTTGAGCACAATTCTCTCATCTGAAACCCACATTACAATATTTATGTGCAAGCTATTGAAAGAATACAAAATAAATTCTTACGTATTTAGATGGGTATTTCAGAAATTTTGTTAAACTACAACACGACTTTAGAAGAAATGAATATGCGTAAATTGTCGAACAGAAGGATTTCACTGACTTGGTATTTCTATATTTAATTGTTAATTATGCATGTGATAGTCCAGAATTGCTTGCATTGAATAAAATTTCAGATTCTACTACGTAATACTAGAAATTGGGATTTATTTCAGGGTAGAAAGGACAAACTACAAAATGTATTCCTCATAGCGCAGAATACTTATGGAGGAAGTAATCTTCAATTTATCACTTTGTACACTTTAATACAACATATTGTTACTGAGGCAGTTTAGTTATGTATAATGAATACTGCATAATTTTTACTATTCATATGAAAAATCCCTTTAAAACACCGGTAATAAATAATTGGCATAAATTTTGTATTATTTATGTTTGTTAGTTAGTTTAACACCGAAAAATATATGTAGAATTAGATAAACTTACAACTACAATTTATTTTCATCTACGAAAACTCATTTTAGTTGGTTGAACGATGTTTCTTTTATATCTAAAGTTTAAACTGTATACGTTTTTGTTATTTTATTAATATTATGTGTTTCTACTTAACACTCAAACATTGTGATAATTTTACTGTTATTTAAAGACAATATTATTCATTATTATTTTTTTGGTAAACTATTTTTTAAGACAAGATTTTTTATGCATAGCACAAAGGGTAACAATTATTTTATAAGCAATAACTTGACTTGACGTTTGCTTCATGTATCTTTTATCAGGAGATTTTTCAATGTGGATAAGTGTTTCAGGCTAATAATTATTGCTTATAAAACAATATTATTTAATTATCAAAGAAAGTAAATCGCCTTGTGGCTTGACATTGTAATTAAAAATTACTATTTAATAACCACGTTATTATAATTTCTACTTTATATCAACTATTTTCGGTTACATCCCTTACCTTCAGAACACATAGTGGCTTATACTCTTAGTATTGCCCTGGTGTAATCAAAACATGGATTCAAATTTTAACCTTGCTTTGTGACCAGATCTGAATTAACTACCTTCTGTCTCACAACATATCCCAAATGGGGACGTCATAGTCTCACTAGATCCAGATGGTTGGGGGCAGTTGGGACTCTTGTGTGGTATTCACCACAAAAAGGACAGTGTTTAAAAAAATATAAATCATGCATGTTATATGGAAGGTTAAAATAAAGAGAGAAGCATTGTATATTAGAGGACAGATCACCTGAGGGGGTTGGGGAGGCTTCCTTGGGGAGAAATGAAAAAACTTTAAAATTCAACTCTTAGTAAATTATTTTTATTAATTTAACATTAGACAATTATTATTCCTGCGAAAGGTAAATATATAACTGAAACTACTCGTAGTTGTCTTAATGCAAAAATTATTCTATTTAGGAGGCGGGTATGGGTACCGCCGCCTCGGGAACCATTTATTGAATAACCAACACCTGTGCCGTAGGTCGTCCCAACTGGTTTAGGGAAACCATTTGACCTCTCCAGCAGGATTCTCTCGACTCAATTGCCTTGCACCGCAGTGGGAGAGATGGATTCATACGTCAGTTACCACCCTTTAAACAGTTTTCCTTTCCTGAACTTCTCCTTTTTTCATTCCTTGGAAAGACCCTTCACACAACATCCTCAAAGGTGACATAGACCCCGAGGGAAATTACTAAACGGGCTAGAACTAAAAGGTCACTGGCAACATTAGTTTCAATTCAAATGTATATGAAAATCATTTTTAGTTTTCCTCTTTATTCTATGGTTAGGACTCATTCAATTTGCGTCAAGTTAATGTCGTAAGTAGCGGAATCACTAGAATGAAGCGGCCGCAGTAACTGCGCGCACTAACAAGGCGTTACGCGTAAAAAAGCCGTTATTTTTTTATTGTGTCATTAAATAGCGCGGACCGCGTAATTTACAGCCTTCGCGCGTAAAACCCAAAAACCAGCGGCGTCTCAGCACCCCTGACCCCGAGGGAGAGTGCGCCCGAAGTTAACAGGATATTAAATGTCTTTTATCATGATTTCTGAAAAGTTGAGGCAGTAATTTATATGTGGCTAGGTGATTCGTTTGCACTTTACGATGTCTCCAATAACGCTGTCAACTTAACGACAAGACGGTTTCGGTGACGAAGATAACTTTTAAAGTTTAATGCAATCTTTGATGACCGCTTTTATTAAATGTAAGTAAGGCAAATGAATCATCATCATCATCATCACAATAATTGATGCTACTAACTATTGTTAATGATTCACGTGCAGTAATAACACCTTCTGCACAACATGTGTACTAATTTCGATTCCCCTAGCCCGAATCATACTAATCATATAAATATACGACTCATTGCAATACTAAGAGCTTCGTTAGTTCACCTCTGTTCGTTAATAAGCCAGTAATTTTTCATAACGAACGACATTATTTAAAAAATATATTTGTATATTGACAGTTAACCGATAATTATTTTATACTATGGAGGTAGCGCCAAAATGTATCTATTGGCCGTCGAAGCATTTCTTATCAATCACGTAATTATCGCTAACTGACCATAGATGACGAATTTAGTCATGATCGTATTGACATAGGGCTCTATCGATTGTCCGTGCTAGATCTCCAGATATTTCACAGAGACATCGTCACTTTGGTTTGACAAAGTTCTAACTGATCATTACCTTATTCTGAGTTACTCCAAACATTACACTGTCAATTTATCATAACGTCTATAACAAATGCTGAATTAATGGTTTGATCTAATGTACAATATTTAAGTTCTTCATTATAAACGAAAAAAAGTTTTAAATTGATGTATTTTTTAGATTTTAGAGCTTGTGAAGTTAGAACTTTTTTCAACCAGCAAGGGCATAATATTTCATTTTACAAGAATCTAACGATACTTGGAACCTTGTTCGATAAGTTTGTATAGTTTTTTGTTGCTTAATTTTAATATATAAAAAATTGTATGTTAATTTCTAAAATTTAAATTTGATTATAATTTTTATTTTTCGGATAAATTAAGAAATATCCCATTTACTTGGATGTAATTTAGAACAAAACAAAAGGACAACGCACCGTTTAAATCCAAACAAATTTTGTTTTGAACTGTCAGTTAGTAACAAAATATCAGTTGAACAAGGTTCAAAGGAACGTAAGAACCTTATCAAAATAAATGAAAATTAAAAGTGTCTGATGTTAGAACTTTGGCACATTACTTACTTCATTAATACACAAGAAAAGGACTTTAAACCAACGGTTTATCATTTAAAGGTCATTTTGGTCCAAAATGTCAGTTTCAACCTTTTCAAACCAAAGTGATGACATGTCATTGATACCGGTCTTTGTCATAATTTTTAAAACCTTATAAAATTTTTACCGGTAATTTTATCCATATACTCTTTGTTTCTAAAAATAACGAAAAATAGTACTATTTTCTTTATTTGGACTAGCAACTCTTATGATAGGGAACGAGTTTGTGGGACAGCTTGAGGCTAAGTTAGGTGGTCAGTTAGTTTAGTTAGTCAGGTTATTTCAAATGATTCTAGCCAATCTAGGTTTTTTCCTTTATTGCAGATATGATGAATTTGTACTAGTACACTTGTATAGTTAGTTAAAAATACCATTATGAAGTAGAATTTTTTTAAATTATTTTATCTTATCAATATCATAAACATGTTTATGTTACGAAATCTTCACACAACTTTATTCTAAAACCTTTACATTCATAAATACAAACACACAAGAAATAACAACTAACACATATATTAGCAACACTAGATCTTCAGGTTGAAAAACATATCCAACCAACAACTACAAATAAAACATTTGGGCAAAAAAGCTTACTATACTATAGTACTGAACTTTACAGCAAAATCTTGTTCTCATTAAAAACTCACAACAATATTTTAATATTTAAATCTCAAATATAAAGCTGGATACAATACATTGGGAGATCAAATAGATAATATACTGACACCAAATAAATACTGAAACTGAAACCACTCAACTCAACAAAAACAATAATACATTTATGATTACTTCAGAAAAAACACTATTTAATATATTTATAATTAGTTGACGCAAAGAATGAGAGAGGGCACCTGGAATGAGACAATACAAAGTACTCATAAAAGGACCACACCCTAGACGAACCAAGAAACTATGGACAGAAACTCGCTGAGGGAACTGGTAGGACTACTAACGGGACACTGCCATCTCAGGAGACACATGCAGATATTGGGAGTGGAAAACACCAATAGATGCAGGAAATGTGAAGAGGATGAAGAGACTCCAATTCACCTATGGTGGCAATGTCCTGCCCTGGTGGGAACTAGGCTCAGATACCTGGGGAGACATACAGTAGAACCAGAAGACATAGCCACATACCCAATAACAACCCTGGTGAAGTTTATTAAAGGGACTGGGTTGTTGTTAAAGGATTGAGGTAA
This sequence comes from Hesperophylax consimilis, assembly GCF_061612785.1. Taxonomy (NCBI): domain Eukaryota; kingdom Metazoa; phylum Arthropoda; class Insecta; order Trichoptera; family Limnephilidae; genus Hesperophylax; species Hesperophylax consimilis. The sequence goes on from NC_142851.1 coordinate 32,363,291, forward strand.
AATGGGAGATAGCACAATGGGCTTATGGCCCAAGTGCTCTCGGGAACTACGTGTAAACCGTCTCCGCGCTTAAAAAAATATGTATATATAATTACTTTATATTATCCATACTACCAAATTTTAATAATATGTGAATGAAATCCTCAGCACGGGAGATCCCAGTGATTATATCTATTTGTTTTGTACTTATCGTCTATTTACATGTAAATTGTATTTACAAGCTTAAAATAAATAATAGTACGTATGCTCTTGATAGCGCAACCAGAATAAAACCACCAATTAATATTCGATAAATCTACGAATCACCAATAAAGGAGGCACTCACTTTGAAGATCCAATCGGGTGGAAAGTTTTAGAGATCAGTTTTCTAAATGATATTCCCTCATGCAAATATCGGGCCCACCTCAAACTTAGCACTAAGGCTTGTTTGAAAATCAAAAATTCGGAAAAAAGTTTTCTTTTGATGATTACGTCGATTCCTCAGAAAATATATCTGCTTCAATCAACTTCTTACCCACTGAACCGTCGGTCGCTTCGTTTGCGAGATGTTCATTTTTTACGGAAAATATTACTTGTTTATAAAATAAAACACGAAATTTTTTTTGTAGTTTTTTTTTTAATAATTTTACGAAAATCATATTTAATAATGTTATTATTCAATATCCGCATTGATAAACGCTTCGTAAAAGAAAAGGATATTGATATTGATTGAGATAGAAGAGAGGATAGATTGATAGAGAGTTTTTGTGGTTTGTGACACAACCACAAAATCGTTTTTGTCTGGCTTGTGTACTCAGCCAGGCCCCGCTACTTTTGCCGGCCGGAGGAATCCCGCCGGCCCACTGAGCAGGCGCTCGCGCCCCCCAACTGCCTTTCTCAAGGCAACACTTCTTCACGCAAAGTATTACTCAACATAAAAATCCACGCTGGCCCCTACAAACCGCCCGCAAGTCCCCGAGACGTGCTCTCTTTTTAAGAGGAGTCACCGCTCACAACTAGTGAAGATGTTCCCGACCCGGATGCTCCCCGCTGACCACGAGGACTCCCCGGTCGTGGTACCGCCCGGCGCGCACCAAATTTCGCATCGCACCAAGACCGGGACCGTGCGCCTTACGGTCCCCGCACCACAGCCCCGCCCCGAGGACCCAAGGACCCGGAGACCATCCACCACCACGGCTTCCACGACGCCCGACGCCACCGAGATGACGGAGCCCGCAGCAGGCCCCTCTTGGGCAGCAGGACCCAGTTCTGCCCCCACGCGCCCCCCGATAGGCCCAGCGTCGGCCTACGTGGCGCCCCCGAGACCGCAGCAGCCGATGGAGACGGCTGCCCCCCAGGACGGAGGCTGGACGAGGCCGTCCAACCCCGTGAAGAGGCCCATGTCCCCACGGGGACCACAACCGCTCCAGTGTGGCAACCGTTTTGAAGAGTTGCCCGAGGTAAGCGAAGGCGCTGGCGCGCCGCGTATAAAGCGTGCCAACACTAATACATCTTTCTCTCCCGCAGGTACCGGCAGGAGAGACCGCGTTCCCCCGGTTGTGATGACCCTGGGGAACATGACGCACGCGCAGATCACAGCTGCGGTGCAAGGACATCTGGGAGCTGGTAAGCTCTTCACTTTCAGATACAACAGGGGCGGCACGGCTAACATCTTCGTGCGCACGATGGAGGACCACCGCGCCCTTACTAACGGGCTGCGAGCGGAGGCTCGCGGCTTCCACACGTTCACGGCCGAAGCGGAAAAGATGAAAAAGGCAGTCATCAAGGGCCTGCCGCTCGTCGAAGTGGAAGACATCGCGGCGGATCTGGAATCGCAGGGATTCCCAGCAGTGAAGGTGGTCAAGATGACCGCCTCAATTGAATATCCTATATACTTAGCGCACTTCAATAAGGAAGTCAACATGGGACAGCTGCGCGCGGCCGTTAAATACCTGTGCCACTGCCGAATTCGACTCCAGAAGCACAGGAGCAACCATTTACAGCACGGCACCCAGTGCTACAGGTGCCAAGACTTCGGGCATGGGTCCCGAAACTGCTCGCACACAGCAAGGTGCGTAAAATGCTTACTGGAGCATGCTTCGGCAGAATGCCCCAAGAAGACAAGAGATGAGCCCGCCGCATGCTGCAACTGCTCAGGCCCGCATCCCGCCAACTACAGAGGCTGCCCCAAGCGGGTAGCGTACGTCGCCTCAATACAGCAGCGACCTGCCAGAAGGGCCCAACGACCGCCGGCAGAACAGAACCCGAGCAGGCCACCTCCTCAGCCGAGGACGGATGGACGCACATGGGCCAACGTAGCCGGAGGCACCGCCCCCGCCCAACAGCAGCGCGAGCCCGTGCCGCCCCCACAGCCCCGACCTCAGCCCCGCCCACAGCAGGAGCACGTGCGCGCGCCCGACTCCTCAGAGGACAACCTGGATTTGATGGCCCTGCTCCAAGGACTCCTGAGGATGCGATCACAGCTCGCCCGCTGCACAACAACAGCAGACAAGCTCGTCATACTGATAGAGCTCCTAGACACCCTCGATGCCTAATACCGAGACGGTGAAAGTCCTCGTATGGAACGCATTTAGCGTGCGCAACAAGACAGACGAACTGCTCGCTTTGGCAAACGAATTACACACCGACATTATTCTCCTATCAGAATCTCACTTGAATCCAAGCGTACCGCTGAGAGTGCAAGGTTTCGAGATTTATCGTGACGACCGACAAGGAAGATCAGGCGGAGGAACCGCAATATTCGTTCGGCAATCTATGACGTCCACAAGAATCCCCACTCCGAAGTTGAAGTACGCCGAAGCCACGATTATCGAAGTCACCATAGAGGGTAGAGCGCACACCATCATCTCCGTATACTGCACCCAACATAACCTAGTGAGAGAAGATCTCAATAAATTGCTCAATCTGGGACCGATTGTTGTGATGGGAGGCGACTTGAACGCCAAACACAACTATTGGAATAACTACAGAGGAAATGCGAACGGAAATACGCTCTTTACACACATGCAGACAAATACCTATTCGATAATGGCGCCCGACAGACCTACGTACTACTCGCAACGATCTAGATATCCGAGTACACTGGACATAGTACTCGAGAAAAATGTCAAGACAATATCTCCACTGCGCACACTAGACGAACTGTCTTCGGACCACCTGCCCGTGAGCTTTACTATAGGCGGCACAACTTCAAGGACCCCCAGAAAACAGCGCAATTACAAGGATGCGAACTGGGAAGGATTCAAAAAAGAAGTCAACGAACGAATTCATCTCACTTCGGGAACTCTGCGCACGCCACAAGAAATCGACGCAGCTACAAGCACTCTCACAGAGATTCTTCAAACAGCACAAGATACACACATTCCTCTCAAAGAAATACACCCATACACGATCAAGCTTCCCGAGTACGTTCTATCGCTCATCAAGGAGAAAAATCGCCTGCGACGCATGTTTCACCGCACACGCGACGAATATTTCAAGACAGCGTATAACTGCCTGCAGAGGGAAATCAAGACCGAAATCGCAGAACTCAAGCGCGAACTTTGGGACAAAAAAGTCGCATCACTCACGCCGAAGGATAATTCCCTATGGAAAATGGCAAGCGCGCTGCGACATAAAGACTTCACAATCCCCCCGCTACAGAAATTGAACGGCCCCGGGACGGCGCTTTCGCTACAAGAAAAAGCTGAAACACTCGCCGACGGGTTCGAGAGAGCCTACGCCGCTACAGACGGCCTTTCCGACCCGGCTACAGACCGGATCGTAGAAGACTCTCTACGAGACTTGAGGGAAGCAGAGCAAACAAACGCTGAAGATATTCACTTTGCTACGCCAAGCGAGATTGCAGTCACAATCAGGCGATTGAGAACAAACAAGGCGCCGGGAAGCGATCAAATTCATAACATTTTACTCAAACATCTCCCTCAAAAAGCCATCATCTACACAACAAAATTGTTCAATGCCTGCCTCATGACCGGGCATTTCCCCCAGATTTGGAAATCGGCGACCGTGCTGCCTTTCGCAAAGCCGAATAAAGATAGAACGCAGCCGACAAGTTACCGGCCGATTAGCCTATTATCTACGCTGAGCAAGGTATTTGAACAAATTATACTCAACAGGCTTGTACCACACCACGACGACAACAAAACGTTGCCAGACGAGCAGTTCGGCTTCAGAAAGAGGCACTCCACGACCCATCAACTCACCAGAGTAGCGGAATTTATCGCAAGAAAATTTAACGAACATCGCTTCACCGCCGCTGCGCTCATCGACCTAGAGAAGGCATTCGACACAGTATGGATTGACGGGCTCGTGCATAAACTGCACCGCACTAACACGCCCATATACCTAACGAGACTGATACAGGAATACCTAAAGAATAGATCGTTCAGAGTGTTCATAAGGAACGTGCTATCTTCAATGCGTGAGATTCCAAAAGGCGTGCCGCAAGGAAGTTTACTTGGACCATTTCTCTTCATTCTGTTTACCTTCGACATCCCCCGAGACGAGAGATGCAATCTGTCTATCTACGCAGATGACGTCAAACTATACGTTTCCTCGCTGAAAGCGAATATGGCCGCTATTTACCTACAGAGGGCGCTCGACGCGCTCGTAGAATACTACAAAAAATGGCGCCTGAAACTGAACGAGGCGAAAACTGAAGCCATCATGTTCACGAGAAAACGTGTAAACAGAACACCTGACTTTAACATCGAAATGGGAGGACACAGCATAGAATGGAAAGATGAAGTGACATATCTGGGCCTGACCATGGACTCCCGCCTCAACTGGAAATCTCACCAAGCGAAGATGCACACGCGCACGCGACAAGCGATCGGCATGATGAAGCCAATTTTCAATAGACGGAGTCCGCTACTTCCCAAAACCAAACTCCTCGTCTACTACTCGCTCATTCGTCCAGTACTCTCGTATGCGATTCCCGTATGGAGCAGCATCTCACACTCAGACCACAAGAATCTACAGACACTTCAAAATCTCTGCATTAAAATCACATACAACACGAGACTCAGAACAAACTTGAAGAGATTACACGAACGAGAACAAATTCCAACTCTATACGAATTCACACACAGACTGACTGAACGCTTTTACAAATCACTCACACTTAGTAAAAATCAACTAATACGAGACATAGGACAATACAATGCTCCGAGCGACCTGACATTCAGATACACACATAGACTACCAAAACACATCCTCATGGACCATGACCACATATGGCACATACCAGAACTAGACGCGGACGAATAGCGAGCAGTAGGTATTTCCTAAACTCCCGACCTTCTTCCCAAATATATAATGTTTATATATCTATTTATATATTTATATAATATTTTATAATTTGTATGTATATGTATGTTTATTTTCTATCTTCCCATAAGTATATATTAACATAAAAACAGACACACACACACACATCTCAAAAATGCAGGACATCATATACCGATGTTACTGAAGGCCGCAAACGTTTCAAGTTGACGTTCGGCCGCTCCTTCCTGGGTAAGGTTTTCTGCGATTTTCCTTACTCCCAATGGCAAATGCGGAAGGACTCCAACAAAAGGGCGCAGCCAAAATTTCCTTCCCATTCCCAACACAACACAAACAGACACGTATGTAGTATATGGCCGCTGTAGGTCGCCGCTGGTGCTGATGCTGGATGATGATACATGCAATTTTAGTAGGGTTTTTAGGTAACAAATTTTTTCCCTACCGAGAAAATACAAGGCCTCTAAGTCTATAAAAGCCAGGTAATATTTGAATAAACCCATATGAGGTAAAAATTGTGAGGCGCATATGACGCCGTTCTATTTGTATAAAGAACATTAACTTTAAATTCAGTAAATTTAAATGATTCACCACTTCATGGAATATAAGAATCTAGAAAATGAAAAAAAAAAAAAAACGTAAAAGAAAAGTTGGTGGAATATCATTGAATACTCCTAAGTAATATTTTCCGTTGTAGGTTATTTTTTTACATGACTACATAAGCATTCGGTTATGATTTGAGATTTTGATTTTGATAGCATTGCAGTGTTCATCATCAGGGCAGATGTATAATCGCTTGCACATCTGCCCTGAAGATAGACACTGCAATGCTGTCCAAAACGTTGGCTAAAGAAGGAGGTAGCGCAACACGGCATAATACCCTAAAAACAAATCATAATAACATAAGCATTCGTCCAATTCCAATCAATATACTAATTATTAGTAATTATGTTAACGATTTAACATTTAAATAAGTACGTCACTTAACTAATAATTTCACAAAATTCATAAAACAAGGTAGGGGCTATTGTTATTGATGATGATGGCATGATTTGGTACATGTATTCCAAAGTTAATGGTATTTTAATGTGATTGATTGATATATTTTTTTAATTAGCTAACTATGGTATTCTCAGATGTATTTTTTGTGTTGTATTTTGAATCTTATTACGCATCATATAAAAATAATAACCAAAATACTTTTAAAGTTCCTTGAAAATCTCTAAAGAGTTAAAGCATTTACTTTTATATAAATAATTTTAAATCATCTGCAAACATTGGTATTTGATCGTCGTCGCAATTATTTGTAGCATAATTTACGAAAAATAGGATTGAATAGGACTAAATTGCGACACTTGGTGAACGCCACGTGTAGAAATTAAAGTGTATGATAATGCCCCATCAATTTTAAAAGCCACTCACTCTCCTATTTGACAAACGTTGAATCATTTGTGTAGAAATCTGTCAACACCGAATTTTTAAAGCTTTTTCAACAATAATTCGCGTTAATTCTGTCGAACGCTTTGCTGAAATAGGCAGAGCTTGAATCAACCTGTAGCTTTATGGACAAAGTAGACAAGGAGACAGATACGATATTTTAGTATTCATTCTATCAAATTTGACAAAGTTACTTTTCCTGCAATAAAATTATTTTTATGCTATTAGGTCGATTGTAATGATGACTATGGTAAACCATATGAACACACATCTCTCCTTGTTTCTTGAGCCTTGTTCCCACAGATTAGTATGTTATTTAAAACAAACGTACAATGGATTATATTAAAGAAATTAGTTAAGATAAACAAAATGCGCAACCGTAAAAACTTTATCTACCCATCTTTGTAACATGGACAAACTTTATATCAATAATCCTTTATTTTTTCTTGATGGTATAAATTTAATGTTATTTTAACCGCTTTCTCCAGAAAGAAAGCTTACTTAGAATTATTTTATTAAAACAGTAGCAAACAATTATTTTTTAACACCTTTGTATCGGAAGATCACAGTAGTTTTGAAGGTTTGTTTGAATCTGTGATTTAAAACAGTGACGCGTTAACCGATAATTGTCTTTTTGTAATTGTGACTTCATAAATCATAATGTTAGATAAATGACGTTACTTTGATATTAAAAACTAGCGCAGATCCATGAAAAATCACAGGATATTATAATTGTAAGATTTGTGAAGCTGAAATTATTTATATAATATTTTCCTCAAGATCAAAAATAAATATCGTCTATTACCTTTATAATAAAAAAAACATTGTTTTGTTGACAAATTAGAGAAATGATCAGAAAATTACCTTTCGAACGAACACTATTAGTAAACTTGAAAAATCCCAAAATCAAAACGAACAAAAAAATTGGAGAACATTTAAAAGGCAGATTAGTTAATTAATAATTTTAAAAAAACCTGATTTAAAGTAGGTACCTACTTTCTACTTGTCTGGAGTATCAGTTCAAATTTTGAAAATGAAATGTGATGTTATACCTTAGAATTCGTCGATAACTCTCTCTCCAAAACCTAGTACTCAGCATGGTATCTCCCAGAGAGGATTACTAAGAAAACAATCTTTGTCATATATATCTTCCAAATATGTAAAAAATATAATCTCCAAATTGAATAAATTAAACTTCTAAAAAATTAAGATCATCAATCGTGAAAAAATGCCGGAAGAATTAATTTTTCACGAACACACAAGCTGTAATATCCTGAATATTACTGTAAGAGCTCACCCATAGATGGTACTAGATTAGTTTATGAGATTACTCATAGATGGCGTTTAGCTTTCGAGTATTGTAGAGACCAAGTTAGAGACCAATTATAAATAAGGTGGGAACCTCAAGGGCGGGGTCCACATTATTCCAAACGCCTGCTAATTAAGATATCAAAGCCCATTGTAAATCTATCACATATAAAGTCCAAGAGTTTCGTTGAAGCCCATGCGGTACGATACGATTGTACCACCCCAGCCAGGAGTACTCCTGTCCCGGTGCGACCCGTACATCAGGGGGCACTGATTTGTTAGGACTTGGAACACGTGCTCTGAGGATTGTCTCTTCTTTGCCAATTCTTGACTCTTCTTGTCTCTTCTTGTCTCTTATTGTCTCTTCTTGTTTCTAATTGTCTCTTCTTGTCTCTTCTTGTTGCTTCTATTCTCTTCTTGCCTTTTCTTTCATCTTCTCGCCCCTTCTTGGCTCCTCTTGGTTCTTTTTACTTCTTATTGCCTCTTCTTGCATTTTCGCGCCCGTACTTGGTTAGTCTTATCTCTTCTTTAATCTTCTTACTTCTTACGGCCGCTTCTCGTCTCTTCTGGACCCTTTTAGTCACTTCTTAGCTCTCCACGTCTCTTATTGCATCTTGTGGCCCCTTCTTGTCTTTTTACTTCTTACCGCCACTTCTCGTCTCTTGTAGTCATGCCACTCACTACATCTTCTCGACCCTTTAAGCTTCTTCGTGTCTCTTCTTGTCTCTTCTCGTCTCTTTTTATTTATTTTTATTGGAGGGAAGACAGATACAGACAGTAATAAACATGGGAGCCTTTAAAAATAATAATAATAAAAACTTACAATTATAATATTACAAAGTAAGTTATATTTACAATTGTTAATTAAAAAATAGGAGAAAGTGCACAGATATCCACTGATAGACGTTTACAAATATCTCTGCCTCAGACCTAGAGGGCTTGATCATCGCAGGTATAAAACAATAAATATTCAACCAACAAACACAGTTTATATTCCCTTTATGTATGTCGTCTGAAAGAAAACATTAAAGAAAATATGGCATATCTGTTTTATACGTAGATATCCTTCAAAGACAGCTCGCTGAAGAGGTCCCGTAAATCTCAAACTAATTCGACTGCTTGACACACTTGAGGAGCCGTGTATTCAGTCTCCAGCTGCATTGAAAGACTTTGTTCGTGTCAGTCCAAGTTTTTCGTTGAAGCCGGAGTTTTATTTAATAAGAGACAAAACCCGGAGATACAACACAACCGAAATTGGTATGTTTGATGATCAGTGATTTTATTTTCACAGCAAAAAAATATGGACGTCCTTGAATACTCCCAATCGATATAATATTACTTTTATCGTTATGTTTTCAACACCGAATATGTCGCTACATGTTCTGTGTGGTGGGGAGGTGGGGTGGTGGGGTATGACAGGGGTAGGGCTCGAGGCTGCGGGGCTCGAAGCTTGGGGGAGCGCTTTGGGAACACCATCTGCCAAATCATGAATTCGTGGAGCGGAAAATGGCTGATTAATTCACATGTATTCGAAATTTGATTTGAATTCGGAATCCCTTTTAAATTTCGAATTACGTTTAAAATTATTATGAATATCAATTGAAAGAGCGCTGGGTGTATTCCAATGAAAAATAATTAAAATTTATTGCGTGTGTTAGGATTCAATTATTAGAACACGTATGCTACGCCGATTTAATTAAAGCCAAGCGATTGGAAAAATAACGTTCTCGCCTCTGGAAAGAACGTAATTGAAATGACAAACAAATTAGGACCTTAATTTAAAAATACGTGTGATAATTTGGCTCGATTGAAATCAATTACAAACCTACCTCTGGGATATTTAATCCGTGTAGATAATACTCTCATTTTAAAGTAAATCTTTTCACACTTTCTCTGAAGTTTAAATTCCAACATCTTTACTAGCATTATTTAGTCCACGGTTATCTCTTTGAGTCGGGAGGTTTCTGGTTCAATCCTTGAAGTTGCAGAAAGACTTTTATAATTCCGTTACGATCCTTGGATATGAACTCGTGATAATTATAAATTTATATTTTATTTTATGTTTTATATCACAAATTGTCAATTTTAAAATAATTATCAGTGTATTAGCAGCATGTTCGTCTGAAACATCGCATTTAACACACTGATGTATTTTGTAATGTTGTTTGTCAATTGATTCACTTTACAAAATGTTTTAACAACTCCCACTAGGAAAATTATTGTTAATTTAATATATTCAGTTGTGAATCTTGTACCATTTGAATTTTAGCACGCGTTTCTCTTGATTAAACATAGCCTCCTGCCTCGGCAAATGTCGTTCTGAAATACCATCATACTCGCAATGAACACCTTCCTCGTAAGGCTTTATGCAATACTACCCTTTGAGATTTCCTGATACTTCCCTGCCAGCGAGCGGGTAGCAAGTAAAAGGCATCAAGCTGCAGGTGCCAGGAAGCAGGTACCAGCGCCGAATCTATCGTAGGGTATATGATAGGTGTAACCGGAAGGGAAATTATTCGTGAAAGGAATCGCTTTAAATAATCCTACGCCAAAATGCACAAAAAATGTTTATTATCCTTGTTCAAACAACTTTATCAGTCGAAGGAATGTGTATATTTGTAACACCGTGAAATATAGATGTGATTTGAAAACTAACCTTTATAGCCTCAAACGGGAGGCTCTCAGGAAAATATATTTCCTCAATATTTAAAATATGTAAAGAGACGAAGTTCTGGGAAGGGAAATGGTAAGAGGGGTGGGTTGGAATCTATAGGTGAGTGTGTCCAGGTGTGACAGACGTATGAATCATCTCTCCTGCTGCGGTGCAAGTTGCGCTGTTGAGTCGAGACAGTTCAGCTGTACAGGTCAAAGAGCCTCCCTCAACTAGCCACTCCCAATCGGAACCGTCATGCAGCTAGTGGGCAGACGCATACGCTGCCAAAACCTCTACCTCCTGAACCCGGACAACCCTGCTAAGCCACCAAATGAAGCAAACCACTTGGGTTGACCTACGGCAGAGGCGTTGGTTTTCCAATGAATGGTTTTCGGGACGGCGGTACCCGTACCATACCCGACACCCAAATGGTGATCGCAGCAGTCGTTTCCCCGCGGGGGAAGGCAGAGATAGTGGACTGCCCAAACAACGTGGTCTCATTCATATAATACATCTTCTCGTACAGGTTAAGCTCTTCTGTTATTTTGACTCTTGAAATGGCTGACTCAAGTATGTCGTTCACTTGATCGTGTCATGTATTCTTCGGGCGTCCCCAACTTCTGCACTTATCCTTACACTCATTTCTTGGTTCATTCGCTCTACACGCCCAACCCATTGCATCCCTTTCTTAATCTTACGCATCGCTAAAACATCAAAAATGTCGTATTTTTCAATTTTACTACTCCTGCTCTCTGAAAAGTCACGGACTGACATTGTTAGATATACATGTTGTACATGGCGCAGCCTCCCCAAACTAAAAAATAATCTTCATACGAAAAATTGAAATTTTGAAAAAAAAAATATTTTCAATTACAACAGTATTTTGCAATGTCTTATTTCTCAATCTTTGTACTACAACTCACTGAAAAGTCACGGATCACCACTGCTACCCATGGTATCCACACACGCCTCAGGGATCTTATTTCTACAGCATTCACTCTACACGTACACTGATACCTACATCAGCACTCCACTGTGGACTGCTAGCTTCGCTTCTTTGGACATTTTTTTGCGACAACCTCGTTCACATGCACATTATTCATAAAGACAAATTGACAAAAAAAATCACATTTTATAATTATCAAAACATGAACCGGTTATCGCAGTTATCTTCTACAAGGGTAGCTTACAAATTCAAAGAATGGTGAATTGTATGTTTATTAAATTGAATACTAATTAATATCAAATTAAATTTTTGTTCGTTTATTTTTATGAGGCAAATTCAACTGATAAAAATATTTTGTTTACAAAAAAATTAAAAATAATGGTTGCTATTGTATATTTTTTATGTCTTCAGTAGGTATATACTCCTTAATTTCGATTGCTATTTATAAACATAAACATTATAGGCATAAACAGTCTCAATACAAATATAATATACAGAAGAGATCGACAAAAACAGAACAATTATTAATAAAAGTTTGAATAAAATTTATTTTGTTTTAAACCACTCTATTGAGGTAAATAGGTCAATCGGTTTCGGTTGCACTCAACCTTCTTCAAGACAATTGTTGAGTGACCTATATATATATAACTCAATAAAGTGGTGTTAAAAAAAAGTTTAAAAATAATCATTTATAATCATATATAATGTCAAGTGTTTGCTTTCTTCGACAATTATCAATGTTCACGGATAGGTGGATTTAGAAATATGATGCATAATTTAATATGCTTAAAATATATGTATGGTTGATTAATTTTTCAATATTATGAGATCTCCCTTGGGGCCTATGACTAAAACCTCCCAGGATCTAGAAGGTTTTGGTATGACACGCGTAGTGATCAATATCCGTGATTTTACTGAGTTCCCCGAAAAAATCAGTTGATTAATTTCTAAAAAAATCTAATGTGCCTCAACGTACTCTTGGCACAAATGAAGTAGATTCGGTCCTGGATTCAAAAAACCAGGTATCAGATACCAGGTTTGCTGAGGCACGCAGGAGCTAAATGAACAGTTAACCCGTCAGGTTTCAAGCATACTCTGACAGAAGGTCGGAGTATTTCTGCTTTGCAATATAATCCAACTAAATGGAATATTTCTAAACAAATCGAAAACTAAAAATTGCTTTTGAAAGGTGATAAAATACGGTTTTAAACTTTATTATTAAAAATAAGCAATATCAACATTTTTGATGCGTATAAAATAGTTCGCTTTACGATTTTTTAACTAAAATCACTGATACCGAATAAAACATAAAAACACGCATTCTTTCTCGTTTTATATAAAATAATTAAAAAAAATTGCAAGAGGTCTCATTTTTTTTAAATTTTCAACCGGAATCTATGGTTTCATAATGGTGCACATTTGAATTATTTTATGATTATCTAATATATTTGAATACAAAGCGTGGTGTTTTCTCTTTCTAATACTGTTTAGATGATATTTCTCACCATGACAGTAAGAGAGACGCAACGATATCTATGAGATTAGATCTATGAGAATAAGGCTGAAGGGTTTAATGACAGTGACTTGGAATCATCGCTTTTGACGTGAAACAATGTCTCACGAGAGTGGGATTAAATAAGGTCTCAAGAGTCGCAAAGTAGCTAACTAGCTTCGTCTCATTTTTGCTTTTACCGTAGTTTTGTGAAGTATAAGAGTTTAACTGCTTAGGATAGAACTATGTTTTAAATTTCAGTTATTCTTATGTCATGAGAGATACACTATCATTGGTTAAAGACCTTCGCAGGCTTGTAGCATTAGAACCATGGACGGAGTCTAGTTGTTTATCTTTTGCGAGATGGAAAGGTTAATGCTGGTGGTCTATGTTTAAAGCTGGACGACGGAAGACATGTATGTATTGATTTAGATTTAACGGCACAAATGCCATTTATATTCACCATAGTAATTAACAGTCACAGTAAAATATTTAAAGAAGTAAGAAAATAAAATTTACCGGATTATGTAAGTAAGCAATACAAAAGAAAAAAATATGAACTATTACAAAATTAATTCAAGAAATGAAGAACGAAACGAAAACAAAAAACTTGTCATTCCTATTTCAAATATGCACTGTTAAATGTTTAATTCGTACAGCCTTATGTTTCAATAAGGGCATATTAAAAACATCAGCTAACATAGCATGAGAGTTACCAATGGTTTTTTAATCTATTTTTAACAGATTTGCAGCCTGAAACCGTGGTATAATTTTCACAATAACACATTTAAAAAAGAAGAAGTGAAATAATATATAAGACGTAAGAAGAAGAAAAGGGATTTTTTTAACTACGTGGTCAAATCCGAAATGGTCAAAAAAAATAAAAGTCTTCGAACAGAAAAAGAATATAGAACCAAGAACCTTTGTTTTACGGAATTAATTGAGGATAATTCGGCAAATTTGGATAATAATCAGCTTTCAGGGGCTCCATGGTTAGAGTGTTTTCCCGGTAATACAAGGATCTTCGGTTCAAAAGTTGCAATCGTTGCCTTTTTATTTTCTGTGTCTTGTTCTGTTTCATATTCGTTTAGATTTATTAATATCATCCACTTCTTAAATAATGAAATATTTCGACGATGTAATAAGTTTAATGGTTTTGCGACTGTCAATATCTTTGATTCTGGACAAAGATGTTCTAAACGAAGCGAAATAAAGATATCCAATTAATGTTGTTCATTACTGACATAAAATTATAATTATTAACATTAAAAATATTACCCATTTAGTACCTACGTACCCCTTACGTTCTCAATTCCTTTTCCCTTACGCTCCCAATTCCTTTTGCCTTTGTATATTTAAAACAACCATGAATGGTCGTCTGTCATTAATTCTATGATGTTTTAAAATTGAATAACGATGATTCAAGCATATTATGCCTACACGTTTCAAAGCAATACAAAGCAAAGTGTTCTTTAAATTCAATTTTGTTAAAACGAAAAGTTGTTTTTGGTTAAAGCCGATTTGTTTGTTCCGCTCCAGACCAGGTCTTCCATTTACACACATTGTCCGAATATTTTCAACAAAATTTTAACGGCAGCGATGCGTGATCATCACTAACCGAAACTTTTCCTTTGAAGCGAATGGTTTCGAAGCCATCTCGTTTATTGGAAGCTGCCGAATGAATATAAAACGTCCCATTGATACGGGAGACAGTAGGTCGGCACTTGAAATCTGCAATATATCCTGTAGCAAATTATTTATTTATTGACTATTAAGTTTTTCATAGCGTTTTTGGTTTATAATGCAATACTCCTCTCTAGATTTTTGGGGACAAAATAAGTATAACCTGTCAGCCGTGTTTGGGTCTCCAGTGACCATTTTACGAAAATCCTTGTTTTTTCAATGCGATTTTAAGGTTTAGGTTTAGGCACCCAATTTCTACCGATTTATAACAAGTTCCTCGTAAAATTTTTAAATTTTTAAATTCCATGAAATTATATGTTATTTTTAAAGATAATATCTATACCTACATTTGTTATGCCGAAACGTTAATTATATGAAATTATCTCGATAGAAAAACACTCAAAGCAAGCTACGAAAATTATTTTAAAAACGTTTTGTTGTGTTATTTAATATTTTATAGGCATGAAAAAATTCACAGTGTATCTTTGAATGCAACTAAAGAATAGTCGAGAGATTTTTGCTTTATTTCAAACGAGTAGTTTTTAATTAAATATTTTCCTAATGTTCGCTTAGTTATTATCGTTTTTTTAATATTAAGGCGATGCCATACGTAGTAATGCAAAATCATGTTCTTTTGGTTTGAAAATTTGGTCGCTTACAAATGTTTCAGATGCTTTAATTAAATACTGCGAGTAGAATACATCTTGACCTTTGAAATAATAGAGTATTTTTTATATAAATCTTTTTACAACCCCAGAAAAAAATAACGTATAGGCCTATGAAAACTGCTTTAAAGTTCAAAATCTCCTAATAACAAACCCATTTTCGGTTATGATATTATTGTATAATGTGGCAAATTAAGTTATTTATAAAATGATCGGAAAAATAATAAATATTTATGTCTGAACATCCACAAAATAAAATAAAAGGCACTTTTTGGATATGATTTTTTCTTGCATAAATCAAAACAGGCGGATGGTGTTAAGCGGGAATTTAAACCTTATTGCCATCTACGTAAGGGTTGTTATTGATAGCGGCTCAATTTAAAATATTACACGACGTAGTGCATCGCCTTAACTCGCTCCCTCTAACATTTTTATTTACAAATCTCCCTTTCAAACCATCTCTGAACGCTTACTACGGGGTCTTAAAGGAACTATATGAAGAACAAGGTCACACAGAATCTCTAGCACAAATAACAGTTCAGTAACGACATTTTCTATTTTGGTTAGTTTGTTTATGAAAATTTATTTAGATGTATGCAATTTTTTTATTCATCTAGTCCAAAAATATATAAAATACAAATAACAAATATAAAAATAAAATACTGTTCAATAATAACAGTTACATTGGTTTACAAAATAAGTTAAAAAATAAAATAAATACCTCCGTATATAATGATAAACTTTTTCTTACATGTATAGTGCCAATACTTGTGGCTTCTTTTATGGCTTTTAGTAGGTTATTATAAAGTTTTTGTCTATTGTCTATTTCGTTTTCATTTGAGACATGTGACCGTAAGATTTTTTGTCAATTATGTACGTAGGACTTCTCGGTGAAGCACAGACACAGTTTGAATATTGTTATAGTAGTTGCAAAAGCAACCTTTAGTTGGGAAAAAAAGAAAGAAGTCAAAATAAAAAAAAATACTAAATACGAAAAAAAAACGTTTCCTTCTTGTACCACTTATTTCCGAGATTTGTGTTTATTATGAAAATATAAAAAAAATGCAAATAAATAATGGTCTCTTGACCTTTTCGTATTTATTTATTTACGGACAAATAGTCCATTAACAATATGTTTTTTACCCGAATAAGAAACAGAGAGATAGCGGTGAAAGGAGAGCGTATATAAATGATGATCAATGACAATATACATATAATATAAAAAAAGTACAGATGTAAGACAAAGTACAAGTACAAGTGTTACAAGACAATTACAATGCATTAAGAAGGTTTGAAGGGCTTTAAAAAATACACATTACTTGTCGACTGTCGAAATACATTCAAGCTTACACCAAAAAATTCAATGCTTTGACTTCACTGTGAGTTTACAAGTCTCGACATTCTGGGCAAAGGAATAGGAAACAGTATATAGCTATAAATTTATGCAGAAGAACACTTGATTATTTGAGGGATCACCTATTGTATTTTATTCCAATGGGCGGGTATGAAGGGTGAGTTGAGTGTTTGTATCCAAATTAAAATGCTTATAACTCTAAAAAGTTTCCTTATTATAAAGTGCTATAGGGAATAAGATTCTCCCTTGCTCTACGAAAGGTCCTCAAAGTTTTCGCATCAGTTGCGATGGGGCCGATTTTTCATAGCGCTGATAATGAACTCCGATCAATCATGTTTCTCAAACACTCCCGACATTATAAAACATAGACACTTAATAATGTAACAAACTTATTGCTAAGAGTTTTCGCAATTTGTGTCAGTGCTAACTCGTGTCTTCTCGTTGAAAATTAGGTGAGATAATTTTTTTTGCGTTATATTATTTCAATTTATTTTTTATAGCATAAGAGAACTTTCCGGAACTAGTAGGACTGTGGCAAACCCAATTTGGAGATTTTTTCGAGACTGACTGAACGGTAATAGAAAAGGAAGCTATAGGATTGGAATTCTTGGCTATTCAGATGTGGTCACCAAACATAGCCAAAGACATTTCAAATAGATTTTCAATGGTAGTATCTTGCCAAGGTGATACTGAGAGCATATCCCATTCTAGAAGAAGTTGGGGAAAGTTTTTTTATTCTTTTAACTCTGTTTATTTTTTTAATTCAATTTTCTTATTTTAACTTTCTTTAAAGTTATTTAAAAATGAATTAAATATATCCCCCGTTTTAGTAAATTTCATTTAATAGCATCGTTCCTCTTGTTATGCTATGCTAAGCAAGAATATCTGTTCTGCCATGTGACATCTTATGCTACGTATATGTACATCCGCGAGCCGAACTACCGAACTGAACCTCAACTTATGGTAAAGAAACGAAGCAACCGCAAACGGCGCGAAACGCCGCTAGCAATTGATTTGTTCCCTTCCCGTGATTCGTGGTACGGCTCGCGTTTCAGTTCGCAAATGTATACGTACCCTTAGGAAGAGAAACATCTTAAGACTTGAGACATCTGTGGAGACATCTTAGTAAGATAAACTTATAATTTTCTTAGCGCCAAAATCAAATTATCTTTAAAAAATTGAATCCACGTCAAAACAATTATGATTTTTGCACAAGCCCTGCATTACGAATTTCTACTTATTGATAACAATTTCTCTCGAACATTTTTTATGTTTTATTTGAGTTTTATTTGAGTATCTAAAAAAGTATCATCTTATTTTTGAAGATAAAATCTATACATTTGTAGAGCAAGTAATTTTATGAAATTCCCTTATTCGTTATTTAATATGTTATGAAAAAATCACAAGTATCAATAAACGCAACTTAGACATTTTTCGAGAGTTTTTTGCTTTATTGTAAACGAGTTGTCTTATTAAATTTTTTCACAATATTCGCTTATGATCGTTTTTTAATATTAGCGCGCTACATCTAACATTCGAATTTACAAATCTCTCTTTCAAACCATCTTCTTCTCCTTTTTGAAAGCTTAATACGGAGCCTTAAGTAACACAATGCCGATAAATTTAGGTACCTACTTATTTACTTTTAAAAAACTATTATAAAATATAAAAGCACGTTTAAATAAATTAATGAATTTGATTATTTTTAAAGCTCCATTATTTGTAAATGCAAGTGAATATCTCTAGTATTTGAGGGTCTGTGAGTTTTGTGGTACCGGAAACGTACCGAAAATTTACAAGCATTGATCCAGGAAACCAGGAATTTAAATAACTTTTGATCTGAACTTTCACATCGTACTGATAACTGAGCGCGCATGCTATTTTCCTTGCTGATGCAAACGCCGATAAAACCGTTTTACATTAGCCAATAAAGTTGGTTTAACTCCAATAATAATTGTAATTAAACCTCGTAACATGTAGTGGGTGGATTAAAAGGGATTTGGAGGTTTGAGGGGGATTTAAAGGGTTAACTCACTAACCTACTGCTTAAAGGAATGTTTGAGGCTTCCTAGGTAACAAATACATTGTATTTATCGGATTTTACCCCACCAAATTGTTTGAATTATTATCCAATGTATTTAATAAGTTGGCTGATGTACCCAAAAATACTACGCAGATGTTTGTGGCAATAAAACCAATAGTTCTCGTGTCTTCGTATGTACTTAGATTATTTGGAAACAAACGGGATATTTCAAGGCCTCGTAAATATAAATATTCTTACATTAGAAAAAAGAAAACAATATATACAAAATTATTCATAACATGATTGAAACCACTCGTTGTCTAAGTAATATCCGAATTATAGTTCCTAATAGACGTTATTTAAGGAGTCAGTAACATTTCATGTTGAGTTATTTAATAACAATATTGCCTATTTCAATCCGTATTTAATGTCGTAGAATATGACGTTATAGACATCTTTACAAACAAATATCTCGAATGTGTAGATTGTATAATGCCGTTGAATATGACGATATAGACATCTTCACAAACAGTATCGTATTCTTTTAAAAACATGTGCTAATTTTATTATCTACCAGGTTATATGACGTCATGGTATATAGAATTATTTGAACTAAAATTTGTGTAATTTGCTTTATTATTATTTATTTTATTTCTTTCTTCTCTTACTATGTTTTATATTTTATTTTGCTTATAGCATATATTTTATTTCACTGGTAGCATCTCCACCTAACTAAAATTTGATTTACGTATGCTGTAAACATTTTTTTAATTGGAGTGTTCACATCTATGCACTTGCCAACGGAAATTAATGTAATAATTTTTAAAACACTGTAAATGTTCCATATAATAAATAAATGAATTGTTTTGCTTTAAACTAAAGCAGTTGATTAATGTAGGTGTGTTTTTTAAGTCATAACGCATATCACACAACACGGTGACATAGTAACATATTTTTGAAAAGTGAAAGAAATTCACGAAAAGTGATTAAAAAAAGGATTTCCCTCGGAGCCTATTCCATCTTTAGGGATGCTGTGTGGAGTTTCTTTTTGAGGAGTGGAAGGGGTGAACACAAGTCTTGAAGAGACTGGCAAACACAGAGCTCGGTAAATCGTTCCACAGCCGAGCTGATGAACTCAAGAACGAGTCGTACTCATGTTACAAATGTTAACTGTGTACATGTGTTCAGAGCGCGTTTGGCGTTTTTCCCGACAATGCACTGGTGCCGAAGTGATCAATGATATTCTAGAGAAACATCTTCCATTGAAATACCGGTAGACAAGGACAGCATTCCCACCTGAAGCCTGTGCTCTAAATATTGCAATCCGATTGACACATAAAAGATCTATCAAATAGACGGCCCGTTTCTGCACAAATTCGATGGCCTTACTTTTACTATTTGGAGCAGACAACTTCTTTCACACAATATTTTCGGTCGCAGTTTAGTCCCTTCCAGTCATAGATTAACGGCCGTTGTTCCCAAATCTTACTTATCAACTGCTGAGCCGAAATTTGGACTCAACACCACTGAAAGCACAACTACACTAGTTGCAAGGGAAAGGTGATGACTGAGCGAACAACCAATTTAAGGAAGCCAAACCACTGGATTAAGCTTGCCTCAGTAAATGACTACTTACAAAAAGTGTCGACAGAGTGAAAAATATTCGCGACGCCAAGACACGGTGGCATTATAGTCAAGCTAACACTTAGTTTTTAACACATTGCATACGTTTGCTTAAATATATATAAATATGGGTTTATTATTTACAGTATTTTAAAAAAAATGTATGCATCAATAATAAATACAATAATTATTTCGTCTACATTAATTTTACATTGAAATTTTTTTCGTATTGATGTCATTTTATTTTTTATGAAAGTGGGCGACGCCACTTAAGGTAATCAACGGTAAAGATGGTTGGAAACAAGCGGATCAAACGTTACTGAACAAATCACTTGGCTCATCAGAGCTTGAGATTGATCATTCGAAAAGTTGGGAACAACGGTCGTTAGTATTATTCTTTATGCTTTGCTTCCTGTTATAAGACTATTGGCTATTGGGGTTGAAATCACCAACACAACGAAGAGCCTCACCGAACATCTCTTTTGACCTAAAGGCTTTCATTAGAGCCTTTCACCTTTAGATGTCACTATCCCTCGGCTTAATAAAACGAATGCATAGGATTTTCATTAGGCATTTGATTGAAAAACAGACTTTATACTAGTCACGATTCCGCCTTTAACTTTGTATGAAGCGCGTGAATTTAGTCAATGAATAAAGTTTTCTTTAACCGCTCTTCGTTTCATTTGCATAGTAATCGACCCAACGCTTTGATAGGCCTCGTCTCCATACAAATATTCTATGGGAAGAGCTTTATAAGGAATACATTACCCGGAACAAAAGGATGGTATGAGAAATTTTGATGCAAATATTTTCAAAAATAACAAAAATTTTAAATAAAATGTTCCATCTACGTACATCTCACTCTATTCAACGAGAAAATGTCATTTTCATGGATAAAATAATACATTTGACATAAAATTAATATCAAATTTATTGGAATCACTTTTGATCGTACAATATCAGTGAAAAGTTTTAACCAATCAAAACAAATCACTTTGTATACACAACTATTCAATCAAAATAATTGACACGCCACAAAACCAATGTTTTCTTTGCCAGAATGAACGTGTAGTGAAAATTAATGAATGTTAGAATGGACAAACATGTATTGACAAATAAGTATGTATAGACAAAAATATTAGAATGAGCGGCGATTAATTCGTTATTGTGATAATAAAAAAGCAAGTATATAAAATAAATAAACTTTATATTTAAAGTATAAAATACAGTGTGTTAACGTATGTACTGGACTTACCAGTGATTTCTGACATTATTTGGAGTAAAACTGTTATTGAAATTTTGGTCTCCGGTGACAATTTCCTCTCCTCTCCTCGTATCGTCTCTGGTAACTCAGCCAAGTAACCAATCAACTCTTCACCCCAATCCTAACTGTCCAATACCTTCTGATTTATGTTTTTAATTGACATTTTACAAAAAAAAACGAAGATTTTACCGGAGACCGAAATTTCATTTTGATTTTTGAAGTGAAACTTCTTTACGCGCGTCATGCAATTTCTAGGACCGGAGTAAAACCGACTCATGACCGAAACGAAAATGCGGGTACCCCCACCACCGATTAAAGTTCATTTGATCTAGTCAAAGTTTTGAAGTAACATATAAATGCTTCTTAGCTCATCCCGACAACTGGCGTTGGTGGTGTAATGGTCAGCATAGTTGCCTTCCAAGCAGTTGATCCGAGTTCGATTCTCGGCCATCGCACATTATTTTTTTGTTTTTAACGCCTTTTTCATTCAATATCTTATTTTTTAGTAGGTCAGAACATTTTTTAAAAGAAAATAATATTGCAAAATAATAAAAACACTTATCTCACTGTGATAAAACATTACTCCGCTAGAGCGCGCTTTGCGTTATTGTGTTGGATTAAAATTATTATCTAATCCGTATATTATGATAATTGTATTACATTTATTTAATTAATTTATTTATTTTGATAATATGTAATAATTTACAGAAAAAAAAATTAAAACTATCTCCCTCTGATAAAATATCCGTTCGCTAGAGCGCACTACGCGATCTTGTGTGGGATTCTATTTCTGTACATTGTACATTATTTTTAAAAATATATTATATTTTGGGTGTGATGTAGGTAACATTATAAAACATAACAAGCTCTCATATTTTCAGAACCTACATAATATAATCAATTTATGCGGCTTTGCTTACAGTTGGTGCTCAGCGTGGTTGGCTTTCAATCAGTTAAGCGAGGTTCGATTCTCGGCTGTGGCATTTTTGAAGTGAAACCTTGTTGAGGTGGGGGAGCCGCTCACGAACGTTCTCTCTCTTCTCTTCTTTCCTCTCTCTCAGACACCAGCGAACTGCGCCACGCCAAGCATCAGCTGAAACTAGAAGTTTCACTTCTGTCTTGCGTAGGCTTGACACACCCACTTTTTTTTATACTAAAAAAATGACGGAAATCACTGGATAAAGTAATTCAAGTACGTCCCTTAATTACCCGTACGTATTATTTAACTATTGAAGAAGATAATAATCAAAATATGAAACAGAACAAGACACAGAAAATAACGGCTGCAACTAGGGATCGAACCCAGACCCTCTGTCTTCACAACGCTCTTACCGCTAAGGTATTGAGACCTGATTCTTATTTATTTATTTATTTTTTCATGTTCTCCATAAAACGGTTATACATCAATATATCATGGAGAAAATTACAAATTAAAAAGTTTACAGAGGCAGTTTTACTATTTTGTGACATGTGTTAAAAGATAGTTACTGAATTGTCTGTAGGTGACATTGAAAATGTCGATGGTTAATGCAGAATCATTTATTTATTTATTCATTTATTTATTTGGAAAAGTTGACAGCAAATCTTTAATTATATAATGATACAATAATAATATTATTAATTATGCCAATTATGAACTTTCCACTGATGAATAGTTAATGGTGTTACAATGGTGTACAATGGCATAGAGATGTTCTCTTAAATTAATTTCTTGTTTAGTTAGAAAATATTAAAAATATTAAAATAAAGGAGGGTGGGGGGGAGGAGGGGGAAATATAGGATAAGGATTAAGAGGCAAAGGACGGGAATATATAGGAATTGAACTTCTAGTTTGAGTTTTGTTGAGTTTTTGTTTTATGTCGCGTAAAGTCGAGTTAAATATGTCAATATGGTTATAATTTAAGTTAAAAGAGTGTGTGGATCTGTAGATAAATGAGTTTTGTTTGGAATTCGTCTTGCAATGAGGGAGATTAAAAGTAAGCGACTGTCTGCTGTTGCGATTGGGAACATGGAATAATAGGCGTTGAAGAAGATCAGGACTATCGATTAAATTGTGTGTAATTTTGAATAACATTACCGAATCTGCTATATTTCTTCGGAAAGTTAACGTCTGTATATTGAAGAACTTTGCAGAGTCTTCATTACTGATATGAGATCGAAAAGAGCGGAAATTAAGGTACCTTAAAAATCTATTTTGAACACTTTCAATTCTATTTTTATGTATTGCATAGCCTGGGTTCCACACTTGTGATGCGTATTCAAGGATACTACGAACGTATGAGAAATACAGTGTTTTGAAAGTAGCAATGTCTTTGAATTGTTTACAGGAACGGATTATAAAACCCAGCATAGAAGATGCGTTAGTGACTACGTGGTCAATATGTTTATTGAAATTCAGTTTACTATCAAGTATAACCCCAAGGTCCTTAATTTCTGATTTGGTAGATAAAGGTTGATGATTAATTGAGTATTCGTGTATAAATATGTTTTTGTTTCTAGTAAAGCGTACGATGAAGCATTTGGATATATTTAATTCCAGACAATGGGCATTAACATACGCGTTTAAACGTTGTAAATCCTTTTGCAGCTTGTGACAGTCTTCGATTGATTTTATAGGTGAGAAGATTTTCATGTCATCTGCATATAGGATGGTCTGCGAGTGTAAAAAGCAGTGACCAATATCATTGATATAGATATTAAATAGTAACGGTCCTAACAGGCTGCCTTGAGGAACTCCCGATGTTACAGCAACAGAGTCGGATTTAAATCCAGCAACCACTACTATTTGACTACGGTTGGAGATATAAGAAGAGAGCCAACGATAAAGATTGTCGTGAATACCAATCTTTAAAAGCTTGTTCAACAAGGTTGAGTGATCGACCTTGTCAAACGCCTTACTATAGTCGGTATAGACAGTGTCCACTTGTATTCTGTTATCCAAATTATCCTGCAGGTACTCTGTGAAGGTTAAAAGATTTGTGGTTGTAGATTTACCACTAATGAAACCGTGTTGGGTCGTATTCAGGCTGGGCTTAAGAGCAGAATATAGTTGGTCATAGACTATTTTTTCAAAAATTTTGTTAAATATACAAAGTTTGGAGATTGGCCTGTAGTTTTTAACGTCTGTTTTTTTGCCATTTTTGAAAATAGGAGACACATAAGCAGATTTCCATATAACAGGGACAGTGCAATCGGTTAGGGAACGATTGAAAATTAAAGAAAGGGGTAAGGCTAGATTGTGTGCACATTGTTTGATAAAGATTGAAGGTATTTCGTCAGGACCGGCACCTTTGCGAGTATCAATTTCCTTAAGGTATTTTAGGACAATTTCTCGTGTCACCTCAATATTGCTTATATTGGATGTATGGTTCCCGACGTCAGTTGGATCAAGGGTAAGTGGATCGGAGGGCTTACTGAAAACTGAACTGAAATATTTTGAAAATAAATTTGCAATTTCCGTTCCATTATTGGCTTTCAGCTCTCCAAAATACATACATTTTGGGACACCTTGGGATGCGTTAGAAGATTTGACGTGGCTCCAGAAGTTTTTAGGGTTTGAGGAAATATTGTTTTCAATATCACTCAAGAAACGGGATTTGCTTTTCCGACATAAGTCTTTGTGCCGTTTACGAAGCAGGGAAAATGCGTCATAGTCAGCCTGGTTCTTGTGTTTTTTATATTTGCTAAAGTATTTTGATTTTTCCTTAGTTACCTTAATAAGGGCAGCACTATACCAAGGAGGATATTTCGAGTTCCACGAAAGTTTATGAGGAATATGAAGATTTATGAGGTATTTCAAAAACGTATAGAAACCGTCAAGCGCTGGTTCTATTTGAGAGGTTTTTCATCATTAAGCAGTTGAGTCGCTCTGTTTATTGGCGCGTTCTGATAGGCAGAAGTCCTTGCTTTTGGAGCATATAGGAGTGCATGGGATCTCCCTCGAGTATAATTGTTATGGACATAAAAGTTAACCTCTTTCAACATAGGCGTATTGTGTATTGTACAAGAGATTAACTTAAAAAAGTGTTTGCCTAAAAATATTTTTCTGCGGGCTTCTAACGTATTGAAATCGAGCATTCCTGTTAAGAACAAGGATGGATACAGGAATGGATAGTATGTATATTCCCTCATATACAGGTAACGCATAAAACTTTTTTGTACTTTTTCTATTTCTAAGATATGGTTTTGTTTAATATGGGCCCAAATATTATCCTTAATTAATTACTAATATTATCCTTAATTAATTCCCCAACTTTGTAATCATGGGCAAGCAAGGATGGGGGCGTCAGAACGCATAAATCATCCAGTGAGACTCACATTACCAAATCATATTTTATGAAAAAATTATCAACAAATTAAAGAATAAAAAAACATATATAAAGATACTAGAATAATTTAAAAGAACTAAACTGCAACCAAAGTAATTTCTTTCCATATATTTGCTATCTTCGACCCCATAGTAGGTACAACGTAGCACTTATACAAAAAATATACAAGATTCGACACCGAGCACTGTGCGTTAAATACAAATATTAGATTCATTATTATACCTCATTGCAAATTTCGCCTTAGCGAATTTCGCCATTTTCAAGAGAATAACTGGAAAAACATTATTATCAAACATACTACAGGGTTTTCCAATAAGAGGTGTTATTTTGATATTCAATCGTAAAATATCAATGGTTTCGTTGCTTGTGTGGCACGTAGCGCCGTCTTGTTAAAAGTAAACGTTGTCCAGATCAATATCATCCAATTCCGGCCACAAAAAATCATTATTCATCTCTCGATAGCGCAATCCATTCACCGTAACTGTTGCTCCAGCCTCATTTTCAAAAAAGTAAGGTCCAATGACTCCGCCGGACCATAAATCACACCAAACAGTCACACGTTGAGGATAAAGAGGCTTTTCAACAATAGTTCCCGGGTTTTCCGAGCCCAAGATGCGACAATTTTGCTTGTTAACGAAGCCACCAAGGTGGAAATGGGCCTCATCACTCAAGATGATTTGCATTTGATTCACTCAAGTGAATTTTAATAATTTTAATGCGTTGTTGAAGCGGGTATCGTTCCATTTTTATCAATGACGTAGTTTTTACTTGTCAAATGTCAAAAAATTATAGCTTCAAAAGTAACATCTATCGAAATAGCGGGCTATTCAAAATAACACCTCGTATTGGATAACCCTGTATTTTCGGGTTTTCACTTAATTCGTGTATTTCAAATTAAGAAAGTAACATTATAATATTCATTGTAAATATATTTGTCTTTGGTTTTGACCAGCTTGAAGTATAACTCATAAATTAAAAAAATAGTCATTATAAAGCTTTAAAGTAATTTATATTGGGGGTATTATGCCGTGTTGCGCTACCTCCTTCTTTAACTAACATTTCGGTCAGCATTACAGTGTTCACTATAAGGACAGATGTGTAATCCACATTACAATTTACACATCTGCACTGATGTTTGACACTGTATTGCTGTCCGAAACGTTGGGTAAAGTAGGTGGTAGCGCAATGCGGCATAGTAACCCAAAAATAAATCAGTATAATAAATAGTCATTTGTAAAAAAAACGCAGCGTTTTCTTAAAAAACATAATTTTTGTTGCGAAATATCCAACGCTATTGCTGAAAACGGACACGCTTTTACAAAAACACGAATAAAATGCGAAAAAAAAACCGCTAATTTTGTCTGAAATATTGCAAAATTTTCAGGTTTTTATGACTTTTACATTTCTGCAGAAACTGTCAAGAAATTTAACAAAATTACTTAGAACACGCGAACTGGGTGCAATGGGCTTATACAAGGCGTGTAATCACTTCAGTTGTCGGCGCAAACTCCACTTAGTTATTATGAGTAGGAATACATTGTTTCGTAGCGCTATTTCCTGAAGTTTTAAGTAGAAACCTAAATAATATTTTGGTTAATATTTCCAGCATGTTTGTACTTCTTGGCTGGTTTATATTTCACCACATCACATGCAGAAACTCAAGACGTCTTCACGAATAAAATCTAACGGTTATATTATTTGAATGTATTTTCTCTGCCAAATGGTGCGTTTTCTTTCGGCGGAATATTCCACGGTCATAAAGATTCTCCAAACAAGTTAACGGTTTAGAAAACTGCAGTTTTAAAAGCACAGCTTAAACTTTAGTAAAATTGTTGTTAAATTAACATAATTTGCTATTTACGAATCTGTATTCTGCGACAAACTAACACAACTATTAAGATCTATGCAGGCATAGATATTAAATATTTTTTGCGTAAGTTTGGCGAACAAAGACATTAAAACCACCAAAATCATTCCCTACCATTCAAAAAAATGTACCGCAAAAACAAAAGAACGCACTAAACACAACGCCATGCGCATGATTCTAGCGGCCACTAGGTGTATATATGACGACTATACCATCAGTAGATTAAAAAATTATTTGCATTTTGTGCTCGTCATTTTGACGAACGTTATCTATTTAAGGTTAAATTTTAAAATGTTGGATTGTTGCGCGAGTAGAAATGCTTGATATTTATTTGTTGATAAAACTTCTCTCTTTATTGTCGCCAAAATCAAAGATTTAAAAATTGCAATGTGCCTCCGTGGTCGAGGGATCAGGCTCTCGACTAGCAATCCGATGGTCGCGGGTTCGAATCCCGGCGTGCGCAAGTAAATTTGATTTGATGAATTTGTATTATTTCATAATTTACTCATTTAAAATGATATATAGTAAACTTGCGGCACGTTCCAGGGTGGTAAAGTATCGCCATGGTGAAAGACCACAATTTAAAATTAAAATTTTGCTTGAAATACCTTTGGGTTTTGTTTGGTGAATAAATCTGAATAGCCAGGTATTTCCCAGATTACGCTTCCCCAAATCCTTCCCATCTCATACCTCAATTGGGGATGCCATAGTCTTACAGCAATTGGGACTCTTGTGCGGTAATCATGTAAAAATGTCGCCGAAGGAATCAATTAAGCTACTTATTCGGAGCTGCCTCCACTGAAATATTGGTTGTACAAATTCTTAGCATTCACACCGGAAGTTTATTTTTTAATTATTTTTTCCGATAGTCAAAATAGATAATGATTGTTTCGTATTATACGGGATACAAACCAAGAACCAAGTGTTAATCAACAATAATGCGCATTGTTAAGTATTTCTCAAGACGTTTTCTTTACTTAACTCTTTTCAAAATACAGTATTTTTTATATTCATTTGTCAACAGACCATCCCATCACAGACAATCGCACATAGTTTCATTCGTTTTTTACAACCGGGTTCATAAAAAAAATACAAACCAATCACTATCGCGGGTAGGTGCGACTCTCTTTACACCGAGGCGTGTCTCCGGGACTTTATGATGTCAATAAACGTCTAAATATAACGGCATTGAAGACCCCTGCCAGTCATTAGGCCCCCAGGGATGCAACTCGTAAAAACAGAAGCGTGACGGAAATAAAACCTAAATAAAAACATTAAGTATTTGACCCGAGTTTTTTTTTCTTCAGCCACTGTGCGTTGTAAAATGTTCAGATGCGGCTATTTTTATTGTATGCTCTCTATGTTCAGATGGGGCTATTTTGATTGTATGCTTGCTATGTTTATATGGGGATAATTTGATTGTATGCTCGCTATGTTAAAAGATGGGACTATTTTGATTGTATGATTGCTATGTTTAGATGGGGCTCTTTTGATAGTTTACTCGCTATGTTCATATGGGGCTCTTTTGATTGTTTGCTCCCTATGTTCAGATGGGGCTATGTTCATTGTATGCTCAGTATGTTCAGACAAAAGTTTCGAAGCCATCTTGCTGACTTCTTTTACTCTTCCATCACCGTCTTCCATCAATCTTCCTCTGCAATATTAGTTGGCCAATTTTTTTTATTTTTATTCATGAACTATCTGTTCTCCACCACGCTTTACTATTGCTCAGTCTGTCTGTGGAGATAGATAAGCAAAAGCGAATTTTGCTATTTCGTCCAACAAATAGCGCTGTTTAAAAAAAAATATATATTTATCTGTTACAGGTGACTTAAATATAATATAGGTATACTAAATATACGCGTATTCAAATGCAACTTGTGTCAAAATTTCAAAGCAATCGGAGGAGAACTTTCGGAGATTTAATTTTTGAACAAACGAATACTTACATTTTTATTTATATAGATTCCTTGTGTCTTTATTTATATATTTTGCCTCTCTTGCCTCGCTTTGTACTATGATTTCATTTGAGCTTTTATATGACTTAATTATTTTTGATTTTGTATTATTTTTTTTTCAATCTTTATTTAGATACACGCAAATTAATGTTCTATGTCAGAGTAGATTGTAGTAATTGTATGTAGCTATTTTTGTATTAACTGAGTTTTTATAACTGGATTTTTTTTTTGCGTAAGTGAGATCATCTGTAAAAATCCAGTTTAAATCAACGTGAATGAATAGCCATTTTTGATAAATATTACATTTTAATCTTTGCGAATCAACTGGGTCTTAACTCTTTGTGTCTTGAAATGAACGAGAATTTTGAATGTTTTTACAAGTTGTCGAAAATAACCCCTAGATTTATCTATGTAAGGTGATGTAAAGTGTTACCGTTGATTAAATAATCAAACGTGATCGGCTCTTTCGCTTTTGTGTTTGTTACAACATTGCATTTTTTTATACTGAAGCTTACACAGTTTTATATTTTCACTCATACTGAACAGCTATTTTTTAGAAGTGTATCTGTTAATAGCGAATTAAAGGACAACTTCTCATTTTACACATGACACATTTCAACTCCTAGGCCTAAGACAAGCCAACCAAATTCATAATCAGATGAATTTAGATTTTTGAACATGTTTTATTAAACAATCTATTGATTTTAGCGAAAGTAAGGAAAAATTTAACTTCCTTTGGGCATACGTAAACATCCACAAAAGAAACCAATCTTTTTTATGTTTTTGTGGTCTCTTCTAAAAATATGAATAAAAAAATTTGCGTCTAGTGAAATTTCACACTATTTTGCAACTTCGTCAAGAACTTTTAATTAATAACTTATATTAGTCTAAGAGAGCGGGTCATGCGTATGCTGTGGAATACAAATCTTCCTTCTCGCACGACTTGTATAAAAACGAAAAAGACAAAAAATACTATTAGAATGATTTTGATAAGGTTGTTCGACCTCTCTCTGGGAACTACTTTTTATGTGAATACCGCACAAAAGTCCCAACTGTCCGGCGCACTATTAGGGGAAAGAGGAAGGTGGGTAACTATTTAGATCTGAACACGGAGTATCTTTCACTCTGAAACTTGCCTTAAATTTACATTATTTTAAACTCATTAAATTGTGACATAACACAAATTAATCAAATGAATTTTATTATTAATTAATATTTGTTATTTTTCAAACGGAACGAGAATTCAAATATTTTGAATTCAGATATTTCGTGGAAAGCGTTTGTGTGTATTTTTCCATTTCAGATAAATAAATCTATTTTGAGAGATAATCGGCCTTCGACCTTAAATAAGGCTCTGTTCTTCTCCACTGTATTCAAGATATAATTTAATATGCAAACAAAGGCCTTAAGATGAACCATCCAATTTCAATGAATCCATAATATTATTTCTCGAAATTTTCAAAGTAGATTTTCGATTATTAATGTGTTGGTAAAAACAATATTATATCATGTCCAAAATGAATATCCACGGAGCCTTCCTAATGGACAGTAATTAACGGAAGTTTTGTTTGAGAGTCTTGTTTTCTTACTCGTTCTGTACATAGTTGCTAACAAAACAAATGATCAACTAATTAATTTGATAAATAATTATTTAACAATCTGAAGATGAAGCCTTTGTTTAATCTGCCCAGGCATTTTTCACGAAGAGAACATTAATTTTGTTAATATTTGAAATGTACATTTTTTTAAAGTTCAGTCCTCTGGCATATTGACCGTTATTTATTTATTTATACTGGGTTTTTACAGACGATCTCGCTTACGTGAGAACAATCCAGTTATAAAAACTCAGTTCACATACCTACAAAATCACATTAATTCTCATATACCTAAATAAATATTAAAATATAAAACAAATAAAAATAAAAATTCAAAATAAAAATAAATATGAAATACAAATATTACAGAAAAGTAAGAGACGCAAGTAATACATAATATAATCAGTGCAACATATTATTTAACAATAGCAGATTTTTTTTTCTGAATCCATACAAATTATCGACAAAAATATCTACTTCAGCACACTCTATCTTATTGTACAGTCGACACATTTGGGTCAGAGGGCTAAAATAGGCGATATTATTTTTGAAAATATTCAGGTGAAAAATGCTATGGTGTCTTGAACAATTGGAATTGGGGACATTTATTTCAATATTGCTAAGACATAATGAGGTATCAAGATGGCCGTGGATAATTTTATGCAAACATATTAGGTCAGTCATTTGCCTTCTTATTTTAAGTGTATCAATCTTAAAGTATTCACGACGTGCGTAGTACGATCTAAGATGGTCATGTAGTCCACATTTGAAAGATAATAGTCTAAAAAATTTTTTTCAACCGATTTTATAATGTTTTCATACTTGCAATAATGTGGATTCCAAATATTGCTTCCATATTCAAGTTTACTTCTAATTAAGGCATAGTAAAGGGTTAGAATTACTGAGGATCTTTGAAAGGTTTAGTTATTCTGTGAATAAATCCCATCATTTTAAGTGATTTGGACTTAATGTCATTAATGTGTAAATCAAATATGAATTTAGAATCAAGAGTAATTCTTAAGAATAATCTTATTAATGAAACAGAAAAAAATATTTATAACCTTCTTTCGAGTATAGTTTAAAATGTAACATTTCAGTGTATATCATCGACAGTACACCAGTTATTTAGTGTATCGAGATTCTTTTGAAGCACTAGATGATCGGTAACAGACTTAATTTTACGAAAAATTTTAAGATCATCGGCGAAAAAAGTATAATCACAGTTTAATTTCGAGCCAAGGTCATTTATGAGTATAAGAAAAATCAGGGGGCCAAGATTTGACCCCTGTGGTACTCCAGAAGTTACAACTATAGGGGATAATTTGTATCCGTTAATAAGCACTAGTTGGGTTCTATTATATAAATATGATTTCATCTAGCGCAATAAGTCTCCATGTATTGCTATTTTTTTTAAATTAACGAGTTTTAATGAGTATTTGACTTGATCACGAGCCACAAATCTTCATTGTCACTTTCCCACTCAGTTTTTCTAGAAACAAGAAGTTTTTTTAGAAACGGCGGTTAGAACTCCACCACCTTCTCTAGACACAGATTTGGTGGACTCGCGATCTCTTCTAAATACTATATATCTGTCATCAAACAATTCTTCACTTAATACTGTTGAGTTCAACCATGTTTCGGTAATACAAATGATATCATAGTTATTAATTAAAATTTCATTACGTTCACTGACAGTCTTGGTTCGAATACCCCTCACGTTTTGATAAAATATATCGAATGCACCAATAGTAAGTAACTCGTCATCTTTTTCTGTATGATTAGACGCCATAGTCGATGGTGCAGAGGTCCTTTAATAGCGCAGCCTTGTAGGCCGGGCAATCTTTATCTCCGATAGGGTGGGCACGGGAAGCTGCGGGTTCGCACGGGGAAACGGACGCACGTGACACAACTGGTTGCTGCTGCAGCAGTGGGGCAGGCCTCGCGTGCATGTCCTTCTACACCGCAGTGGGAACATCTCTTTGTATTTTTGCAGAACTTGTGCGAGTGTACAACCATTTGGCAATTAAGACACACGGTAAATCCCACAAAGTTATATTTCTTAAATATCAGAAAGTCGGAGAGTTTGTGTTTATTTCTGCTTTTCAATAAAATCCAAATTAATATTATATTTTTGAACTAATACAATATCTAAAAACTGTTTTTGAAAGGTCGTAAAATACGCTATTAAATTTGTAAGATAAGAAATTCACATATATTTTTTTTAATATTACATTTTTTAATCTAAGCACTGAAAAACTATCCAAACGCTTTTGCTCAAAACAAAATAATTTTTTTTTACTGAACAAATGTATTATAAACTTTATGGCCACCTCACTTTCTTGTCGTTTCATGTGAAACAAAATAATAAAAAATTACAAAATTTCATTTTTTTTTTCTTAAACTGCGGTCAGAACCTCAGGTTTTGTAGAGGTGTGAGAACTATGACGGTAAGGAAGGCACAAGGATTTCTATGAACTGTTCTGAAAAGCGAACAATTTTACTTTATAGTAATAGCTGTTTGTTTCCGTCCACAATCTGCGTTAGGAGTGAGTTGGTTTTGATTTATGCAAAAAAGCATCGCCAAAATGTACGTTTTATTTAATTTTGTAAGTTAAGACACAAATATTTAAATTTTTTCCAGACATAATCAAAAGAACTTAATTTTTAATATTATACAAAAAAACCGTACTCGAAAGGGGATTCTTAAGTAGGAGATTTGCACATCAAAGGATTTTTTATTGGCCTGACCCTTTAAACTTTTTAGGCTCGTAAAAAGATAAAAAAATATATTGACTATAGCAAAGGGCACGATATATTTATCTCACAGTATATATTTAAAACATCTTTAATATTTCTAAGTGATCCAATTTTCATTACTTCATCTTAAAACCAATATATGTATAGTATACTTACGGCACTTTGTGGCAGTATCGCCCCGGTATAAGATCACACTTCAGAGTTGAAACGTTGCTGGAGATTGATTTATTTGAATAGACAGATACTCCCCGACTTCCTCTTCTTCATCTCCTTCCCTCCCGCTACCTTCAGCCGCATAACATGCCCCTATTTAGTGATGCCATAGTCCAACTGGCTCCAGACGGTTGGGAGCAGTTGGGACGGTGCGGTGTTCACGTTAAAAAAATAAAACTGTTTTGAAAAATTGTGTTTGCATGAAAAGTTATTGCAACCGGAGTTGAGTCAAATTCATTATTCACACAGACGCTTTTATTCCATATATACATTAGAGGTGGGTTTGGTACCGCCGCCCTGGAACCATTTATTGGATTGGCCAGATCGGGAGAAGCTGTTTGAGGAGACCCTATGATCTCTCCAACTGGTATCTCGACCCATCACCTTACGTCGCAGCGGGTGGGATATATTCATATGTCCGTCACTCCTAGGAACACTGATCCCTAGATTCCTACCAAACCTTCATACTTTTTACCTTCCCAGAAAGTCCCTTCCTTAAAAAAGACCTTCCACAATGCATCCCAAAAGATGACAAAGGCCCGGAGGGAAAATATTTTCATCGGGGCTTCCTTTGTGGGGTTAATGTAAAAAATACGGCATTTTAAAACCTTGTCATTCGACTTCAAAAGAAAATTTCAGTGAAATTAAGAAAAATCTTTAAAACACGTTGCAATTTTTTTTAGAATATTCATGTTCGAGCAACCTGTCATAAGCATTTGTTTTACCTTTTTCGTTAACATCAATATGTAGGCATACGCACGACAAAAGGCTGTCCGAAGTGGATAGGTATATACACCAATACACACAATCTTAAGTCTATTATTTGAATCAACAATATTTGAGTTTCAGGTTAGTAATCATTGTTTATAATAATTTGTTATCCTTTGTGCTTTGTATAAAAACCTTGTCTTTTAAACATTAATTTACCTTTAATAAAAAAAATAGTAATAATTCTGTTAAAGTATACTTATTTTTAAAAAAAGACTAAAATGCATTGATAAAATAAAATAAAATACATTAATAAAGGCGGTAATGAATAAAATAAAATAAAATACATTAATAAAGGCGATTGTGAATAAAATAAAAATACATTAATAAAGGCGGTAACGAATAAAATCTGCAAATATTATAACCCATATACCCATCTTACGATAGACCCATCTTTATCGTATGGTTGTATATATTGTAATGGTATTGTTATATTGTATTCTTTTTCGATAAAACATTTTTGTAATATTGCCTTCTTTGTTCTTTGATCCATCTTTTAATTTTGTATCTGAAATGTTTTTTATTTCCCTATTTTTTTTGTATCGAGTGAAAGATTGTTTAATGCTTAATTTAATTAAGTTGATTTTTTAAGTTTAATTGTCTGATATTTGTGGTGTTTTTGTACAAAGCTTGTGTTTACCGTTTGAGTTTTTATGTTTTTTGTACCCTTTTATAACTGGTCTTTTAGTGATTGTTTGTGTTTGTTGAAATTTGTCTTTATTTTGTCAAAAATGCACTTTTATAGTGGTTTTTATTCATTAATACTATCTACTTTTTAAATTTTTTTATGAAAAATACTGGTAATAAATTAATATTTATCGTTAGACAACATCGAAAAGGGTGTAAATATAAAACCGTCCACGTTCACAAAAATAACCCCTGCATTTGTCTTCTGGTTGAAAGTTTTGTGCGCTCATCGATTCCAGTATGAAGCGGAATGATTTCTTTTTGCTCCGTGCCTCCATGAATCCGGTTCATGACTCCCCTGGGACGCTCTCCCCTTTTTGTGCCGATCCAGCTTTTCGTCTGAGACGTGGCTTAATAAATTCCTTTTTTGTTTGAGTTCGAAGTACGTATAAATAATCGATGGCTTTCTACTCTTATGATGGAGAAAGGCTATTTATTATAAATAAATATATGTACTTCCCCGTGAAAGCTGTTACATTAATTTTTAAAAGTTTATCATTAACAATAAATATAACCATGCTTATATTTTGATACTATACGAGTATTGATTTTTTAAATGAAATCCTCCGCTTGTGAGTATATCATTATATACTTTTTAAGAAAAACAAACATTCCCGGGTTATGAATAACCTCATAATAATTGAAAATCTCTTACTACAAGCAGAGTAAGCAGAAAATGTTGCTTGTGTTGTGATGGAGCCAGCTGAGGAATTGATTACACTAAGCCTGGGTGAGACCCAAACGCGACGTCAACTCAGCCACCGACCGGTAAATTTGTTTACATGTATTTGTTACAAAAAAAAGAAGAAGATAATAAAATACTTATCATTCATCACTCTTTTCCTTTCCAGAACATCCTCCTCTTCCTTTCCTCGAAAAAAACCCTTCACACAGCATTCCCAAAGATGAGTTGGCCCTTAAGTATGCCTCCTGTGTGAATTTGAAAACAAAAGTTTAACCTATTACAATAATTAACATTAATATGTTTAAGTTCGGGGGTGTTTTTCTTACATAAAATTACTCCCAAAGTGTGTATACACAGTTTGAACTTGTAGCAATCTGACTTACTTATTTCTAATTTATTATTAATGTTATTCAAACCTTGATAATTCACTAAAGATTTCAATTAGATATTGTTTCATAATGTTTCAAGTTATATCACATCATTAAAACACTAATGTATGTACATAATATTTAGGGCCTTTATGGACATAATAAACATGTTTTAAATTTTACACAGCTAATAAAACACCATTTATATGTGGTGAATTGAAAAATAGGAAAATGTACATAAATAAAAGTGCCTTTTTTGCTTTGCGAACATTCTCATTTCTTTATACATCGTTATTGGTTTCTTTCTTTATAGTTTTTTGTACAATGCTAATGTTTTCATTCAAAATTAGAAATGTGTTATATTTTTGTATTCTAATGAAACAAAGTCTCAGTTTTCATTTTGACAAGAATATCAGTTTGCTTCTGTCCAATATATTTGATGAAAAACAGTATACTTCTGTCTTTATACTTTTGTATTCTAATGAAACAAAATCTCAGTTTTCATCTTGGCAAGAAAATCATTATGCTTCTGTCCAATTTATTTGATGAAAATCAGTATGCTTTTGTCTAATTTATTTGGTAAAAATAAACACCGAAAATGATAAGAAATCTAAAACAAAAGTTTTTTGTCATGGTAGAATATATGTTAGTCGACCTTTTCGTTTGGAAAGCGTGATCTTTAACATTGTGTCTATTTTGGGAAATTTGACACGGCGAAAATGGCAACATTCGTTTGGTGTAAATCACGTCATGTATCACACAGCTTTGTATTTATTAATCTTAGAAAAAAGG
The DNA here is from genome assembly GCF_061612785.1 of Hesperophylax consimilis. Taxonomy (NCBI): domain Eukaryota; kingdom Metazoa; phylum Arthropoda; class Insecta; order Trichoptera; family Limnephilidae; genus Hesperophylax; species Hesperophylax consimilis. The sequence continues at coordinate 32,401,043 of NC_142851.1, forward strand.
GTTTACGCGAATGGATGGTAGGCTTCTTAAATATATTTTTCGTGTAATATGACAACGTGTTGTTCTTCCAATAATAATTCTAATGTTAGTTTAAGACGAGATTTTTTCGCAAGCTTTACGGTGACAGTTTTCATTCCCGAAAAGTTGATGGTAAAACTATTATTAATTTCAAATAATTTTTTAAATAATTGTAAAAAGCATTCACTTTGCCTACCCACAATAAACCCGCGTTCTATACTGATAACAACTTGGGAAAATTACTTAAAAATAGTAAAGATAAAGATCACAAATTTAGCCACTCAGGCATTTACCAACTATGTTGCAATGATTGTCCATCGTTCTACATAGTAGATCAGTTTTAAATATTCTCCTGACGAAGGTAGGGATCTTCCGAAACCGTTAGAGTGAAAATAAAACTATCGTGGTCAAAAACAAATTTATGTGTTTTTATTATAAATTTTTTAAATAACTAGCGCAGACCCTTAAACAAATTAGAATGGATAGTAAGTATGAATATTTTTTAACACGTACATCAGTTGAAATTTTGAAAATAAAATTTAAATATTTTTCGTTAAAAATATTATGTTATGGGTAGGTTGGTGGCTTTACTTCCAATTTTTAAAACGACGCTCAAATTCAAAACAAATTCAACTTCATTAAACCACAGTTATAAAATGTATATATTGTAAACATGGGTTAGGACGGGTTGTTTCGGAGAATTTGAACAATTCATCAGATTTCAACGTTCATTTTCAAGTTCTGTGAAAGATTTGATCAAATTCTGTTTTTATTTCAGTTTTTGCAAGCAACCAGCCTATAATGATATAATAACAGAACTTGAATAGGACTTTCACAGAACCCGAAAATGAACGTTGAAATTTGATGAATTATTCAAATTCTCCGAAACAACCCGTCCTTAAACTTTTTTCTTCAGCAACTAAAGGATTAAAAAAATCTTTGGGAGCCGGTAAACGACGCTTATTAAAAGAAATAAACATCAGATAATACCCGTAGCACCCGATTTTTTTTAAACTTCGGTCTCGATTTACTCCAAAACTTTAAATCAAAAAAATCTACTCCAAATATGATGTCGATTCACAAGTTTCCCGCTTGTACCACTAGTTTACATAAAGGATTTCTAAGAAGGTGTGTGGATATATCTACAGGGTTTTCCAACAAGAGGTGTTATTTTGAATAGCCCGCTATTTCGGTAGATGTTACTTTTGAAGCTGTTATTTTTTGACATTTGACAAGTAGAAACTACGCCATTAATAAAAATGGAACGATATATGCTTCAACAACGCATTGAAATTATTAAAATTCACTCGAGTGAATCAAATGCAAATCATCTTGAGTGATGAGGCCCATTTCCACCTCGGTGGCTTCGTAAACAAGCAAAATAGTCGCATCTGGGGCTCGGAAAACCCAAGATTTATTGTTGAAAAGCCTTTTTATTCTCAACGTGTGACTTTTTGGTGCGGTTTACGGCCCGGCGGAGTCATTGGACCTTACTTTTTCTAAAATGAGGCTGGAGCAACAGTTACGGTGAATGGATTGCGCTATCCAGAGATGATTAATGATTTTTTGTGGCCGAAATTGGATGGTATTGATTTGGACAACGTTTATTTTCAACAAGACGGCGCTACATGCCACACAAGCAACGAAACCATTGATATTTTACGATTGAATATCAAAATAACACCTCTTATTGGAAAACCCTGTACATCGTTATATAAAACATGTGGTTTCAGTGTGTGGCACTTCCAGCATTTACACTTTGACCATTGTGCATTGTGCGTCAGATTGCCAACCCTGCGATCTAATGACAAAACCTGAGAATTTAAATCAAAGCAACAAACCATTCTTTATTCAACAGTCCAGAGAAGTGGAACCCTCTTGGGACCGACGAATCCGATCGCCAATTTTGTATTCATATATTTCTAAAATCTGCAGTATTCATCCTTGGGCCATGATAATCTAAATACATCTTCCGATCCTGAACTGACAAACATTTGTGAAAATCAAGATGAGATGATTTGCTGCCTGAATTCATCAACTACATACGATTTACGTATAAATTGATATTACATCATCCTATAACAAAGCATGCACTTTTTTGCCAGACAGATTAAATTTAAAACGTTTATTTCAATTTAAATTAACGCTTCTTTCATTTTATTTTTAAAAACCCATCCTTTAAAAATCAGATAGTAATATTTTGCATCAGAGCACTCATGACATTATTTTTGTTAACCTTGACAAAATACTAAAAACATTTGTATGCTGGTGCTTTGGGTTGCGTCCCATACTGGGTGAGGAAAGGGAGTTTAATCCTCTCTCTGCCTGAGAATACTTGTAATTCCAGTAGGATCGTGATGTCCTGAACCATCACATAGAGTAAAAACGCAAGATTTGCACCAGTTTTGATGATCTGGCTGTATGTTGATGTCAATTGCGGGCCCGCACTGTAATATTGTTCGTTATTCAATGAATTACAAGTCACTTTAAATCACAACCAATACACACACACACTCGGCGATTTGTTGTCATATGTAGATATCTTCTCCTATACGAGTAAATATTGAGAAGATGGTAGTTGATCGATTACTCAATAGAACGTCAGCTGCGTTCTGTATAAATCGAGCGCGGATCCAAAAGTACATTTTGAAAACCTGCTCTGCGTTTGGCGGAAGCCGAACGAAGATACCGGTGTGACGTATGATATGATCAAACGTCGTGGTGAGACAAAATTAGCTTGTATTTTTAATATGCATTTTTAAATATCATTCATCATCTTAAATATTAGCATACAAACTGTGCATACAGTTTACATACCATCCTTTGATAATAATAATAAAATGAAATCGTAATGGATTATTTAAAAAGATTCAAAGACACACAAAAGGTCGTAAGTACATTGGAAATGATATGTATCTACTCGTAAATTACGTTATCGAGTCTGTGTTAAATATTTCTGGTAACAATTTTATAACAGTGGCATGTAGCTGATCCTTATTATATCCCGACACATATACACTGTGCACGCCATATGCGACATTCGTACATACCTACAAACAGTAGGTACTATTTTCTCCAGGGGCGGATTTAATAATTCAGGGGTTTTCTCATATCACTAATGTGAGCCCCTCATAGAAAGAAAAAAATTATAAAAAAAAAATTATGCCAAAGAACGTACCGTATAAAACTTAATAATATATTACACGAGTGGATTATTCTTTTTATGTGCAAGAGTCCCAACTATCTAGATCCAGTGAGACTACGGATCCCCAATTGGGGTATGTTGTGAGGCTGAAGGTAGTGAGAAGGGAAAAGAGATGGGGAAGTGGAAGGCGGAGAAGTAACCAAGCTATTCAGATCTAGTCACCAAAACACGGCCAAGGCCATTTTTTAATACTAACCCCACATCGGAGGCCCCAAGGAAAATATTTTGTCTCAGGGCCTATGTCATCTTTGGAGGGTCTTTTATGAGAGTAAGTTCTGGGAAGGAAAAAGTTAAGAAGGGTGGGTAGGAGTCTAGGGATCAATGTGCCCAGGATGGGTCGAGAGACCTGCTGGAGAGGTCAAAGGGTCTCTTCAAACCAAGCTCTCCTGATCTGGCACGGTATTCAGCTGGTGGGTAAGCGCATCCTTAACACACCTCACCCCATGAACCTGGGCACCCCTGCAAAATCACCAAACGTAACAAGCCCCTTGATGTGATCAATGGCAGAGGTGTTGATTATCCAATAAATGGCTTCCGGGGCGGCGGTACCCAAATCCGCCTCCCAAAATGTATCCCATTTTGAACAACATTTTAACTCAGAATTGTGATCTTACACCATGGCCACGAGTAAATTGTGAAATAATATAAATTAATCAAATAAAATTGGAACCCGCGACCTCCAGCTTGCTAGTCTAGAGCCTTACCCCTCATCCACGAAAGGTCAATTAGGATGTTATATTACTTTTGTTTCATCCGTTATTATTGCATAAGTGTTAAGTACCATGTACCTATTTTCAACTAGCATTAACGAATATCTCCGATGATGTACAGAGTTTTCCAATAAGAGGTGTTATTTTGATATTCAATTGTATAAGATCAATGATTTCGTTGCTTGTGTGGCACGTAGCGCCGTCTTGTTGAAATTAAACGTTGTCGAAATTAATACCATCCAATTCCAGCCATAAAAAAATCATTAATCATCTCTCGATAGCGCAATCCATTCACCGTAACTGTTGCTCCAGCCTCATTTTCGAAAAAGTAAGGTCCAATGACTCCGCCGGACCATAAACCGCACCAAACAGTCACACGTTGAAGATAAAGAGGCTTTTCAATAATAACTCTTGGGTTTTCCGAGCCCCAGATGCGACAATTTTGCTTGTTGACGAAGCCACCGAGGTGGAAATGGGCCACATCCTCCTACCACAACTCCTATGAATACCTCCGATGGTGTAGTGTTTTACTTTCCATAGCCACTAAAGGTGTTAAAATATAATTTTTTTACAAAGGGTTCATTTAACTAAAGTGAAGCCATTTTATGAGTAAGTTCGATAAATAGCCTGTGGTAATGCAGTATATAATAATTGAAAAGAAATAAACCCTTTCAGCGCGGATTTTTGAAAGACAGAAAATGCAAGATTTAAAACGAAAACATGTCATAGCTGATGAGATGATATAGAGGAAAAGAATTATGCTTTCATAAAAAATTGCCAAGTGCTTTATGATTTAAGATTCTAACCGTTTACAGTAGCACTTATGTGGTTTGTCCCTGCGCATCTGCCTTGATGATGGATACTATGAGGGTGTTCAAAACGTTGATCAAGAACGGTAGTAATTAATTATAATTGTGACTAAGGCCTATAACTACTATCTTAATGACATATATATTTACGCGTATAGAAACATACAACTAACATTAACATTAAAATTTAATTTTTTCTGCAAGTCTTTTTTCTGCAAGCAATTAAAATTTAATTTTACTAACGCCAGAAGAAGGAGGAAGTTCTATAATATTAGGGTATTTTTATAATTAATTTTAGAACACGGCTGCAAAATACGCCCAATCGGTTAGCTGGATATATATATATATATATATATATATATATATATATATATATATATATATATATATATATATTGTCCTCTTCCCGTATTATGTTGATCCAGTAAGAAGTTGTTAGACTAAGTTGATCCACCTTAAACACCATATAACTTGGCTATTATGGAATACATCTGAATGAATTGACAACAGTGGTACAATAATTATCAATGTTGCCAGTTTGCCAGAAAAACCATTTGATATACTGTTAGTAAAATTTTCAAAATTTGTATGGAAATCGGATGCATAATTTATGTTGATCTACCCAAATTGGCATACTTATGTTGATCTCATATATATTGATCTATTCCCGTAGTATGTTGATCTACCCAAATTGGCATACTTATGTATGTTGATCTCATATATATTGATCTATTCCCGTAGTATGTTGATCCAGGTAAGAAGTTATTAGACAAAGTTGATCTGTGTCCCTATATATGGTTTTACTAAATGAACCAATCAAGGGGCAATCGGTGGACTGTTCATCACAAGGTTTTATGTGATTCCGTAATCTTTTGTGATATTGAACTCAAAGTATTAGTCTCTAGAGTCGAATATCGCATGAAATGACTGTGAAATGGTACCGTTTCAAATCAAAATGACGTGTGTTGCTTGAATTGTTTATAAGAAATGTATGCGTATTTAGATCTAAACGAAAATTTCGCAAAAACAAATCCATAAAAAAATCACAACTTAGCAGGGGTACACGGGTTCATAGGGTGAGGTTTGTCTAGGTCCTGGCGGGGGATGCGTTTTCCCATCTACTGCGTGGCGGGCCGGATCGAAATAAACTGGTTGAGGGATACCTTTCGACCATAAAAATCCAAAATGGCGGCAAAAGGAATAATGTTATGTAGGAAATTTTGAACCTGTATCTTTTACCATCTCTCCTGATTACGCTTCGTGACTTAGTAGGGGAGGCCGGGTTCTTGGTTATAATGGGTAATTAATGGATGATTGGACGCGGTTGGAGCTAACTAAAAACTGTCCAAAGAAGCGAAGCTAGCAGTCCACAATGGAGTGCTGGTACCTACCCTAATATATGTTGCTTGAATTGTTTATAAGAAATGTATGCGTATTTAGATTGAAACGAAACTTTCGCAAAAATCAAATCCATAAAAAATACCTACTGCGTGGCGGGCCGGATCGAAAGAGACTGGTTGAGGGATACCTTTTGACCATCAAAATCCAAAATGGCAGCAAAAGGCATAATGTTATATGGGAAATTTTGAACTTGCATCTATTACCATCTCTCCTGATTACGCTTCGTGACTTAGTAGGGGTGGCCGGGTTCTTGGTTATAATGGGTAATTAATGGATGATTGGACGAGGTTGGAGCTAACAAAAAACTGTCCAAAGAAGCGAAGCTAGCAGTCCACAATGGAGTGCTGGTACCTACCCTAATATACGGAAGTGAGGCATGGAACTGGCAGAAGAAGGCTGAAAGTAGACTGAATACTGAAGAAATGAGATCCCTGAGGCATATGTACGGTAAAATCATGTATGACAAAATGTGCGTATGCTGTGTCTATTCTACAGATATTTTATTAGAGCCTGTTAAAAGGAGCTAGCAGCATTGATCCCCGGTGCACCGTGCACGTGCTTGATACTCGACGGACCGAGCGGAATACACGTTCACAGTTAAGTTGATGTTATCTATACATATATGAACGGGTCGTTTCTCCGACTCGTTTTATCGTAAGTCGGCTCGCATGTGGAACGAGCTATCAATATAATCCGGGCCTCTTTAAGACCCGCATTAATAAATTCATTCCTACAGCCCCTACCTTAACCCGCCTCATAACGCTGCCCAACCGGTTGGCGACATAGTTTCTATGTATTTAACGTGTAAAGACAGGGGCGCTCTAGTGAGAGGTGTCACATAAAAAAATCATACCGCCGAATTTGAATATGGAGACTTACAAAAACTTCCGTCTGGAGCCAGTGAGACTATGGCATCCTCAAAGGAGACCTCAAAGGAGATGACGAGGAGGAAGGTGGGAGAGTACCTGGCTATTCAGATATAACCAAACACTAATTGTAAAATAGTGCAAATTAATTTTAATAAAATTTATTTGGACCCGCGACCTACGGATTGCTAGTCGAGAGCCACCTCAAGTAGTTTGATATGTTTGGTGACTTAGCAGGAGTGCCCGGGTTTATGGGGTGAGGTTTGTTCGGTTCTTGGCGGCGGATGCGCTTGCCTACCAAATGCGTGGTGGGCCGGATCGATTAATCCTCTTTCAACGCATCGCCTTGCAACGCAGTAGGAGAGTTGGAATCTTATGTTTATCACTCGAACACACTGACCCCCAGAATACTAACCACCCATCCATACCTATTTCCTTCCCAGAACTCACTGACCTTCCTTTCTTTCAAAATACCCCCAACACAGCATTCACAAAGATGACATAGGCCTTGAGGGTTACGATTTTCCTTAGGGCCTCCTGTGTGGAGACGATGTAAAAAAATACAAAAAATAAACAACTATCTCGCTAAAACGTTGGCGGTGACTAATGGTAGGTGTATTGGTTATCTAATATATTGGCTCCCGGGGCGGCGGTACACATAATTGTAATAATTCTCGAGGGCTCTGATGTACAGACATTATGGCTCATGTTGATTGACGAACATATACTAAAACATCGTTGGTTGGAATCGGTGCTTGAAATGACTTTAGCCATGTTTAGTAAAAAACAAATTGGAATAAATTTTTCAGCAATTTCAATTTAAAATTTGAAAAATTAAATTCTCACCAATCTAATCACCGCAATTTTAATAGGCACATATTATGGATATTACGCTTTGTTTCAACTTAATCATTACAAGAAACTTACGTCGGGAGAGATGGTAAAAGATACATTAAAATAAAATTTTATTCAATCAATGTTCAAAATTTCTCTTATAAAATGACTTAGACAAATCTCACCCCATGATCCCGGGCACCCCTGCTAAGTCACGAAACGTAGTAAATGATGCATTAAAGTTACATTTTTGTTTAATCAAGTTCAAAAGATTTTGTTGATCTCATATATATTGATCTATTCCCGTAGTATGTTGATCCAGGTAAGAAGTTATTAGACAAAGTTGATCTGTGTCCCTATATCTGGTTTTACTAAATGAATCAATCAAGGGGGCAATCGGTGGACTGTTCATCACAAGGTTTTATGTGATTCCGTAATCTTTTGTGATATTGAACTCAAAGTATTAGTCTCTAGAGTCGAATATCGCATGAAATGACTGTGAGATGGTACCGTTTCAAATCAAAATGACGTGTGTTTCTTGAATTGTTTATAAGAAATGTATGCGTATTTAGATTGAAATGAAAATTTCGCAAAAACAAATCCAAAAAAAAATCATAACTTAGCAGGGGTACACGGGTTCATAGGGTGAGGTTTGTCTAAGTCCTGGCGGCGGATGCGTTTGCCCATCTACTGCGTGGCGGGCCGGATCGAAAGAAACTGGTTGAGGGATACCTTTCGACCATAAAAATCCGACTCGTTTTACCGTAAGTCGGCTCGCATGTGGAACGAGCTATCAGCATCTGTTTTTCCTCGTCCATATAATTCGCGCCTCTTTAAGACCAGCATTAATAAATTCATTCCTACAGCCCCTACCTTAACCCGCCTCATAACGCTGCCCAACCGGTTGGCGACATAGTTTCTATGTTTTTAACGTGTAAAGACAGGGGCGCTCTAGTGAGAGGTGTCACATAAAAAAATCATACCGCCGAATTTGAATATGGAGACTTACAAAAACTTCCGTCTGGAGCCAGTGAGACTATGGCATCCTCAAAGGAGACCTCAAAGGAGATGACGAGGAGGAAGGTGGGAGAGTACCTGGCTATTCAGATATAACC